>NC_053390.1:389846698-390497532 GCF_905171765.1 Bufo bufo
GCAAAGATATGCCGTTGCCAAGGGCAACCGTCGGGAAGACAAAGAGGTGGAGAGTGATGCGGTTCTCAGGAGTGCATATCTTCCCTGCGACTGTGTCCGGAGTCCTAGAGAGGAAGTGCGGAGGTGCAGTAAAGCTGTTGCTAGGAGCAACCACAACCTTGATGAGTCCGCGGGAGAGAATGGCACTGCTTTACCAGAATGGTTGATTACAAAGGGTAAGACTGTTCCTGTTATTAACCATGTGGCAGACCCAGTGACAGTGAGCCGGCGGCAGGGGATACCTGCTGGGCCGGTAGGTAATAAGTCACACAGAGAAAAAACTGTGTCTGGACAGGCGGACAAGCCTGCTGTGATTGCTCCCTCGCAGAAATCTACAGGGGAGAAGGTTTCTGTGTTACCTCAGTTGCCCATGACCAAAGCTAGTTTTGAGATGACAAGGATCCGGGATCCCATGCTAGCCCGGGTAAGAGATAGCACAATATTGAAACCTGAGACTGGTAAAATATTAAAGGTGCTGGACAGTTGTGCGGATAAGGACTATCCGCTGATTTTCACTGAGCGTCAGACTCCAATGAGAACAGAGACTGATGAATTGGATGTTACAGATACGATCATGCATGAGGGAGTATTGGGCCGTGATATCGGTTTGTTGCTGTGGGGTAAGGTAGACACTTCTGCAGATAGTGACGAAACTCCTGCAGAACATGTACCTGTTCCTTTAAGTGAGGATCTAAGGGAGCTGCACTTTGACCTGCATGGGGAAAGAATATTGACCATTGGAAACAATGGTGCTGGTCAAGTGCAAAGCGATGGTGACAAAAGTGCGGAAATGCATAAGGAAAATATGATGTCGTATGAAATATGTGGTGACAGTGATATAACTTTTCCGTTGCAGGTTGTGGTCAGGGGAGAAGCGCCCCCTGGTGGTAAAAATGTAAATGATGATGAAACTTTATTTTCTGCATCTGCTATGTTTCATGAAGCGCGATATGACGTAATCAAAAGGTTTGAAGACATGCATATAAGTAGTGTGGAGCAAAGCCCAGCTCCAGCTCAGTGTTTGAAGGTGCAGGAAAATATGATGGGGCTAGAGGGTGTACCGCACGTACCAGAGGTGGAAATGCAGTCTCCACAATGTTGGTTGGTTACTAAGGAAGTGTCCCAGGTGGGTATTAGCTCATCTGTGCCCCTAGAGGTCAGAATTAATAATGACACGAGCGGTATAGGTGACGTATCTGCTGTGACCGGTAGCAACCCAGATAGTGAAGCTACCATGTCAAGGTCCTGTGAAACAAAGGTGGTTACTAGTAGCGACCAGACAGTTCTATCTGACGAGATGGGAATTAAGTCGGGTGACATCAGCCTAGGGTCTGAAGGCCATATCCAGACAGTTGTAGATGACCTGACACAACAGTACAACTGCAAACAGGAGGATGATCTCTCTTTCTCCTCACGCTCCCTAGAAACGTTAGAGACGGGACTAGCTGTCTTCACAGAGCAACTGAAGAAAATTTCAGAAAGGGCAAAGAAAGAGACTGGTGATACTCCTACATCTGCTGCAGCAGAGCCGAGCAAGGAGCAGCTGGAACCGGAGGCCCAAAAGCGGGGCACTTCCCTCAAGCTTGTGCAAAAAGCTGAAAAGAAACTGCTGAAAAACATGGAGTTGGTGGTTCAGCGCCTGGAGAAACAGGGTGTGACATACAAAAAGGTGGAGAAAACCAAGAACAAACTTCAGCGAGGATTGGATGATCTGATGGTAGACCTGGACCACCAGAAGCAAGTTATGTCTAATCCAGCGAAGAATCAGGAGAAGTTTGACCGGCTCCTGGCTGAAGAGAAATGCATCTCGGCTCGATATGGTGAAAAACATGACCAAACAGAGACGGATGCTTGGGAAAAGGAGACCAAGGCCCTCTCCTTGGCTAAAGCCCTGGAAAAAGCGCTTGAGGAGCATGCTGAATTGGAGAGGCTGAACAAGCAACTCAGAGCAGAGACTGAAAATCTGATGAGCTTAAAAGATGAGTTGGAGAAATCTAAGTGTGCTCTCAAACAGCAGGTGGAAGGTGAGAAACCTGAAGAGGAGAGTTCTCTGGAAGATGTCAAGAAGCCAGAGCCTGTTAAAAATGGGACTAGAGAGGGTGGCACTGTGGTGCTGGCTGTGGCAGAGAAGATGGAAGATGCTTCTGCTAAACCAGATGATGGGGCTGATGTGGATGCCGAAGACCACAGACCCGTGGTAGCGTGTAGCCTAGGCCTGGAAGACGTCCCCTCTGCATACAAGGCCTTCCAAATAGCCAGCAGGCTGCTGGGGAAGAAGTACAAGGAGGTGAACGATCAGTTTTCGGATCCGGGTTATTACAATGGGCTGTATCTCCTGACTCCTCCACAAAATGAGAACATGGTCCTGCGTGAGCCTCTGGAGAAAATGACAGAAGACAAGGAGTCTGCTGAAGACCCTGGTGCCTCCTGCCTCAATGAGAAAGAGGCGGAGGGGTTAACAGGGCAAGTGTATGGTGCCATGTCCGAGAAGGATGAGAAGGCGGTCAAAGAGACTGGAGACTTCAAGAAGACAAAGACTGAAAAAGGCTGATATGTTGGTTGACATGAAGTCCCCAGGTTCTACAGAGACCAAAGTTAAGCCAAAGGGAGCCGCGGCCAAAGTGGAAAAAGCCGCTAAAAAAGCAGAGGTCTCTAAAACTGCCATAGTAGCTGGAGTAACTACTGTTGGAAAGAAGGAAGAAGTGACCCAGATGCACGTAAAAGAAGCGAGTAGGGGCAAGCATGCTCTGCTGAAAGAGCCCTGCAAAGCAAAGGAGAAAGTGTCGGGATATGACCATGACTGGGAACAGTTCAGGCAAGAGCTGCAGCCGTCCAAGAAAGGACGTGAGGCGCATGTACAGGAGCCAGAGGATCTAATAAGAGAGAGAGATCAAAATATACGACAGCGCATCATCATCACTCGGGAAAGAGTAAGAAAAGAGTATCTGGCCATGAGATGGGCACATGAGGCCTTTAGGCAGTTCCGGTTAGGCAAGATGTTGGTTTTGGTGATAAACCAAGCTCTGCTGGCGTGGGTCTGGCAGAACAAAGGGAAGGTACGTGTCACCGAGGTTCCTGGCCTCGGTGAAATAAGAACGGGTAATTTTCTGTGTCAGCGGCAGCTAGTGCTCGCTGACACTGGGTTACTTAGTGTGGCTGTAAAGCCAATCTGGGCCGCTTCTTATTGGGAGCAGCCAAAGAGCAGGGTGGGTGGCTGTTCCCCACGTCCAGGCCAGGTCGATACCCTCTCACCAGCCTCCCGTGGTTATGCAGGTGTTCACCCTCACGGGCTTGAACAAAGGGGGGGGATATGTGAGACAGTGACAGGTCTCACTCAGGTTAGAGGCAAGGAAGGGGTGGATAGTGCTGTCCACACCCTTGTTCCACCACAGGTGAGAGAAGCTGGAGGTAATCAGCCTGGCATAAGGCACCTCCCAGAGTGTCAGAAAGGGGGTAGTGTGTTATCTGTGGACAGAGGCCTGGAGGCTCTGTCTGTGTGGTCTCAGCTGGGCAAGGCTGAGGGACCACAAGGCTGGGAGATAGCCTGGAGTTGGGGGACGCAGCGACGCCTGGGAGGGTCGCAGGGCCATAGTCAGGCAGACTACTGAGCCCCAATCCCCCAAAGAAATCCTGAACTGGAGACAGTGGGCGTACTGTGCTCTGTATAGCCAGGAGGCTGTGGGACATTGGCTGACAAAGCTGCACGAGTTCACAGGGTGTGAACTGGGACCTAGGTGAGTCAGGAAACTTTGTTTAGTTAGAGCCTGGACGGGCGAGTGTTTATTATTTTGTCATTTTATTGTTGCTGGTGTTGAACAATAAATGCACTGTTTGGACCTGAAACCTAGTGTCCTTAAGGTGTATTTGTGAGAATGACCCCCGGTGAAGAGCTAACCCCCCACAATATATATATATATATATATATAGTCTTTTATTTTTTTTATTTTGTGCATTTTGGTTTTTTGCATATACAAATTGTAAACCATACCACAGGGTGGGAATAAATCCTGGGTGCTGTCATGGGCTCATTGAAAAGCGTTTACCGGTAAGTTTAATCCGGTATTTCCTTTACACCCATGACAGCACCCTTGATAGAAAAGATTAAAATAGAAGCACCCTGCAAAACCTTTCTTCCATAGAATAAAAGGTCATTAGAGGCCAGGTGTAAGCTATAGTCTCTGAAAAAACGTAGCAGGTGAGCTCCAGGTGGCTGCCCTACAAATTTGTTCTATAGTAGCATCCTCTTTTTCTGCCCAGGAAGCTGATCTAGTGGAGTGAGCCCCGAACCCCGATGGGGGAAAACTGTATTTCTATTCAAGGGCAGTGATGGCCAGTTCGCAGTGTTCGCCCGCGAACACATGCGGGCTGCCATCTTGACTCACAAGTCCGGAGATGCACAGGTAAGCCCTTACCTGTGCCTGTGCCGCGAGCCGGTCTGAAACAAATGCGGTCACTGGGAGCAGGCAGTTCAGAGAACAGCCCGATAAAGGCCCCCGGCGGCTGTTCTCGGAACTGCCTGCTCCCGGTGACCGCATTTGTTTCAGACCAGGTCGCGGCACAGGCACAGGTAAGGGCTAACCTGTGCATCGCCGGACTTGTGAGTTACGATGGTAGCCCGCATGTGTTCGCGGGGAAACACAGCGAACTGGCCATCACTGTTCAAGGGCTTATTTCTGCTTACTGCCCTAAATAAACATTTGACCCAAGGATAGTTATCAATAGGTGTATCAAAAAAAGGAAATCTGTACTTTAAGAGTGCTTGGTCTCAGGTTCTTATTGAGACCTTTCTGTAGAATATCTAGAATTCTAGACATAGAAGGAGAGCCAAGAGGGTGTAATGACCGACGACACGCACAGGGAGGAAAACAGGGAAAGCCCTGCCCAAGGGAGAGGGAAAGGTGGTGACCCCTAACTCACCTTGCGGCTGGCACCTGACTGCCCTGACGTCCCTAGACGGGTTGCTCACCCGTGCGGCGATCACGTGCCTAAACCCTGGCTTTCCCTAATATGAGCCCTAGATAGTGAACAGGCCGGTGGGATCGCTAGTCCGCACCACTATCACTAAGAGGGAAACACCAGGGAGAGGACAGACAAAACAGACAAACACATACACCCAGGTGGGCGACCACAATAGACCAAAAAGGTCCAACAGGGATCCGGAGGGTAGCGTTCTGGACCAACTACCAGCGAACGCAGCAACACAGCTCCAGAAGGTCAGAATAGATGTCCAGGCAGGAAGCTCTATCTCTGGCAACCAGAGAAGTGTGAGAGAGGAATATAAGGAGGTCTGGGAGTGCTGGACAAGGAACAGCTGAGGAGAAGGAGCTACGGATCCCTGAGTGAGCCAAAAGGGTTTGCAAAGCAAACCCAGAAAGCTACCATAAGGAAAACAGCCCTATCTTAAATAGAGCGTGCAGCCAACCGCTGCGACTTCCTGACCCCGGGCATAACGGAGTCAGGCGTGGTTCTCGATACCCTCGTGACAGTACCCCCCTCTCTACGAGGGGCCTCCGGACACTCAGGACCAGGTCTCTCAGGATGAGAGGCATGAAAAACCCGAACTAACCTGTCGGCGTTTACCTCAGACGCAGGAACCCACATTCTTTCCTCGGGACCGTAACCTCTCCAATGCACCAGATATTGAAGAGAGCGGCGGACCCGACGAGAATTAACAATTTTGGATATCTGAAATTCTAGATTACCATCCACGACAACAGGAGGGGGTGGCAGCGGTGATGGTTCTAGAGGTGGAACATATTTTTTGAGTAACGACTTATGAAAAACATTATGAATTTTAAAAGTCTGAGGTAACTCCAGGCGAAAAGCCACGGGGTTGATGATGGCTACAATATTGTAAGGGCCAATAAACCTAGGACCCAGTTTCCAAGAGGGAACCTTCAATTTAATATTCCTAGTAGACAACCACACATAGTCATTCACTCCTAGGTCCGGACCTGGCGACCGTCTCTTATCATTTGTATTTACCTCCCATATTTTTCAAGTTAGCTTGCACCTTCTGCCATACCGATGAAAGAGATGACGAAAACCGTTCCTCTTCGGGAACCCCAGAAGACCCCCCCTCTTTGAAAGTACAGAATTGGGGATGAAAACCATATGCACCAAGAAATGGTGACTTGCCAGTGGATTCCTGACGACGATTATTTATGGCAAACTCAGCTAACGGTAAATATGATGACCACAACTCTTGGTTTTCAGACACAAAACATCTTAGATATGTCTCAAGGTTTTGGTTGGTACGCTCAGTCTGTCCATTCGACTGAGGATGGAAAGCTGAGGAAAAGGACAAGTGTACCCCCAAACGGGAACAAAAAGCTTTCCAAAATTTAGAAATAAACTGGGTACCCCGATCCGAAACAACATCGGAGGGGACCCCGTAAAGCTTCACGATTTCACTGACGAATACCTGAGCAAGAGTCTTAGCATTAGGTAGTGCGGGTAACGCAATGAAGTGTACCATTTTTCTAAACCTGTCCACTACTACCAAAATAACTGTTTTACCCGCAGACAAAGGTAAGTCAGTGATAAAAATCCATTGACAGATGTGTCCACGGTCTATTGGGAATGACGAGTGGTAATAGAGACCCTGCAGGACGTGTATGTGAAACTTTTGCGCGCGCACAGGTAGAACAAGAAGACACAAAATCCAATACATGCTGACGCAACCTTGGCCACCAAAAACGACGAGACAATAGCTCCAAGGTTGCTTTACTACCCGGGTGCCCAGCAAGTGCCGAATTATGATGTTCCTTTAATAATTCGAAACGTAAGTTCAACGGTACAAACAATTTCTCTGAGGGGCAAGAGACCGGGGCGTCCCCCTGGGCCTCTAACACCTTCCCCTCCAGAACAGAGTGTACCGCAGAAACAACCACTCCTCTTTGAAGAATGGGCACCGGATCACTCACATTACCCCTTCCAGGGAAACAACGAGATAGTGCATCAGCCTTGGTATTCTTTGCCCCAGGACGATAGGTAATCACAAAGTTAAACCTGGTAAAAAATAGCGACCACCTAGCCTGGCTAGGGGTGAGACGCTTAGCTGATTCGAGATACAGAAGATTTTTGTGGTCCGTAATCACAGTGACGGGGTGGACTGCCCCCTCTAAAAAGTGACGCCACTCCTCAAACGCAAGTTTAATAGCTAATAGTTCCCTATTGCCAATATCGTAGTTCTTTTCTGCTGCAGATAGTTTTTTAGAAAAGAAAGCACAAGGACGCCATTTGCCAGGAGACGGACCCTGAGACAGCACCGCCCCCACTCCCACCTCTGACGCATCGACTTCAACAATAAAAGGCTGAGAGACATCAGGTTGGACTAGTACAGGTGCTGAGGTAAACCTCTCTTTTAGAGAGGAAAAAGCAACTTTAGCGGCGTCAGACCATTTAGAAAAATCAGTCCCCTTCCTAGTCATGTCAGTAAGCAGTTTTACAATAAGTGAATAATTTTTAATGAATTTCCTATAGAAATTCGCGAAGCCCAAGAACCGTTGTAGTGCTTTGAGGTTCTCAGGAAGATCCCAATCTAAAATTGCCTGGACCTTCCTAGGATCCATACGGAAACCTGAAGCAGATAAAAAATAACCCAGGAATTGTATCTCCTGAACGGCGAAGACACATTTTTCAATTTTAGCATATAATTCATTCGTCCGTAGGACCTGCAGTACTTGTCTGACATGCACCTCATGTGTTTTCAGATCAGACGAATAAATTAAAATTTCATCTAGGTATATTACCACAAACCTGCCGATTAGATGACTAAAAATGTCATTAACGAAATGTTGAAAGACGGCAGGAGCATTGGTCAGACCGAAAGGCATAACTAGATTTTCATAATGCCCCTCAGGGGTGTTAAACGCTGTCTTCCACTCATCCCCCTCCTAAATACGAATCAGATTGTAGGCCCCCCTAAGATCAAGTTTGGAGAACCACCTAGCAGCCGCAATCTGATTAAACAGGTCAGGAATGAGAGGAAGAGGGTATGGGTCTCGGATGGTTATCTGATTTAATTCGCGAAAATCTAAGCAAGGACGCAGGCCCCCATCTTTCTTTTTAACAAAGAAAAACCCTGCAGCCACGGGTGAAGAAGAGGGTCTGATGTGTCCCTTAGCCAAGCTCTCGGAGATATAATCTTTCATGGCTTGTCTCTCTGGACCCGAAAGATTATATAACCTGGTCTTGGGTAATTTTGCGCCGGGAATAAGGTTAACCGGGCAATCATAAGGACGATGAGGTGGTAACTTCTGACAACCCTTTTCAGAAAAAACATCCTCAAAATCCGAAATAAATGTAGGTAGGGTAGTTATGGAGGCGACTAAGCAATTGCTATTTAAGCAATTTTCTCTGCACTGCTCACTCCACTCCAATATCTCCCTGGCCTGCCAATCCACCACTGGATTGTGCGCTACCAACCAGGGAAGACCCAGCACTACCGGAGTGGGAAGCCCCTCCAGAACATAACCTGAAAGCATCTCGTTATGGTGGTCCCCTACCCGAAGGTGTAAATTATGAACAATGTGGGTGAGGTTTCTCTGAGACAGGGGAGCAGAATCAATAGCGAATATGGGAATGGGTCTCTGTAAAGTACAGAGAGACAAACCCAAAGTGCGGGCAAAATGGGCATCTATCAAATTAACCCCTGCTCCACTGTCTAGAAAGAAAGAAATAGTCTCCGTCTTATCACCAAAAATAATAACCGCTGGCAACACAAATTGCGATGTACGTATGGAGGAAACGTATACCCCCCGGCTGACATCCTCCACACAGCCTGGGGTTAGTAGTTTTTCCGACGGTCTTTTGTTTCTGAGGAAAGAAGGACAGACATTAATGAAATGACCCCTCTCCCCACAAAAAAAACAAACCCCACGCCTACGGCGAGCCTCAGGAGGACGGACCTGACGAGTAGTTCCTCCTAGCTGCATCGGCTCGTCTAAGTCCGTACAGACTAACTGCTGCTTGGGAGGGGTTACCAATTGCTCCGTTTTTTCAACCTGTCCCTAAGGCGTCCATCTATTCGGATAGAAAGGGACATAACCGCATCAAGGGAAAAGGGGGTCTCATATAATGCAAGCGCATCCTTAACCCTTTCGGATAACCCAGAGCAGAACTGACTCCTGAGAGTCGGGTCGTTCCATTGGGTATCCGTAGCCCACCTACGGAATTCAGAGCAATACTCCTCTACCGGCCGCTCTCCTTGTAAGAGTCTCCGTAATCTTGATTCAGCCAGTGCGACTCGTCAGGGTCGTCATATATGAGACCCAAGGCTCCGAAAAACTCATCCACTGACCGAAGAGTCTGGGAATCAGTAGGTAAAGAGAACGCCCAGGACTGCGGATCCCCCTGCAGCAGGGAAATAACAACCCCCACCCGCTGATCTTCATTACCAGAGGAGTAAGGGCGCAGTTTGAAGTATAATTTACAGGCCTCACGGAATGTCAAAAACTTGTCCCTTCCCCCAGAAAATCTGTCAGGGAGAGGGACCTTGGGTTCCGCAACAACCTGGTTACCAGTAGCAACCGCTGGGCTTGCAGTCAGTTGCAATTGCTGCTGTTGCTGGAGGACCGACGCCTTCAATCCTACCACCTCCAAAGACAGGCCATGAAATTGTTTGGACAGAGCAGCAATTTGATCCATACTGGATTCTAAGTAGGTAAAATTTTATTATTTTTTTTTACCTACACAAAATAAGGGCCAGAGATAATGTAATGACCGACGACACGCACAGGGAGGAAAACAGGGAAAGCCCTGCCCAAGGGAGAGGGAAAGGTGGTGACCCCTAACTCACCTTGCGGCTGGCACCTGACTGCCCTGACGTCCCTAGACGGGTTCCTCACCCGTGCGGCGATCACGTGCCTAAACCCTGGCTTTCCCTAATATGAGCCCTAGATAGTGAACAGGCCGGTGGGATCGCTAGTCCGCACCACTATCACTGAGAGGGAAACACCAGGGAGAGGACAGACAAAACAGACAAACACATACACCCAGGTGGGCGACCACAATAGACCAAAAAGGTCCAACAGGGATCCGGAGGCTAGCGTTCTGGACCAACTACCAGCGAACGCAGCAACACAGCTCCAGAAGGTCAGAATAGATGTCCAGGCAGGAAGCTCTATCTCTGGCAACCAGAGAAGTGTGAGAGAGGAATATAAGGAGGTCTGGGAGTGCTGGACAAGGAACAGCTGAGGAAAAGAAGCTACGGATCCCTGAGTGAGCCAAAAGGGTTTGCAAAGCAAACCCAGAAAGCTACCATAAGGAAAACAGCCCTATCTGAAATAGAGCGTGCAGCCAACCGCTGCGACTTCCTGACCCCGGGTATAACTGAGTCAGGCGTGGTTCTCGATACCCTCGTGACAGAGAGTCAATAGAGATTTTGGAGAAATTAAGGAAAGCTCTCCAGATTCTAAGGTAAATAGTGTAGGTAACAGATTTCCTACTACACAACAGCATGCAAATTACTTGATCTGACAAACCCGTCTTTTAAGATTTTTTTTTCAAGAACCAGGCCGCTAGGTGAAGGTTCTGTAATTCCGGGTGATTCACTGGCCCTTGAGACAGAAGATCCGTTCTTAGCAGAAGGATCCAAGGATCCGCCAGGGATATTACTCTTAACCACACGAACCACATTTTCTAAGGCCAAAAGGGGCTATTAGAATGACCCTTTCTTGTTCTTGTCTCAATTCATGCAAAAATCTGGGTTGAAGACTCAAGAGAGGGAAGGCATAAGGCCCCATTCACACGTCCGCAAAAGGGTCCGCACCTGTTCCGCAATTTTGCGGAACGGGTGCGGACCCATTCATTCTCTATAGGCTCGGATGTGAAGCAGAGAGCACACTATGTGCTCTCCGCTTCCACATTTGCGGAGCGTGGCCCCGAACTTCCGATCCGCAGCTCCGCAAAAGATAGAACATGTCCTATTCTTGTCCGCAGCTGTGGACAAGAATAGGCATTTCTATAGGGGGTGCCGGCCGGGTGTGTTGCGGATCCGCAATTTGCGGTTGCGCGACACACCACGGACGTGTGAATGGACCCTAAAGAAGTTGGTTCAGCCATGGAAGGGAAAAGGCATCTATTCCCGAAGGATGATCTTTGTGGTTCAGGGGAAAAAACTTCCTGCACTTTTAGTTTTGTTTTGTTGCAAAGAGGTCCAAGGATGGACGACCCCAAAGTCGGGCTATCTGGAGAAAAACATCCTGATTTAAACACCACTCCTTTTGGTTTAGCACGTGACAACTTAAAAAAATCTGCCACTCTGTACCCTTCAGGTGCACTGCCTTGATGGATGGAACTAGAGGCATTACCATAAAAAAAATCTTTGCGGCTAAGGACATCAAACCCTCTGATCTGGTTCCACCTGTCGCTTCAGATATGCTACCACTGTGGCATTGTCAGACATGATCTTTAAGTTGTTTCCTTCCAACCGGGATTGGAAACCTTTCAGTGTCACGTGAACAGCTCTCATTTCTCTCATGTTCTGCGATTCCTGGCTCTATGTCAGATTCCCTGTTCCCTGGAGTAAACCCCACTGACAGTGAACCCCCACCCAAAAGGGCTGGTGCAGCGAAACAGACTGCAGGGGAAACACGTGAGGTATGGTGTGCCGATGGGGGTAGTTGTTGTTTGTACTCACTGTTACCAGAGCCTCCCTGGGCCGGCGTGCAGTGATGGGGAAGACAGCACCAAATCCTCCGGGGCACTCTCTAGTACAGGGATCACCAGCCAGATGGTAGTTGAGGTGCCCTTGATGGTATAGGTGTTTAGGGTGCGTTTGAGGCTGGGACCCCAATTGTTCATGACGCCAGCACCGCTAGGTGCAAAACTTGGTAGTGGAAAAGATGAGGAGCACTAGAGCACTTATCTTCAGGTAGTCAATACAGTTCATTTAGATGGTAAAACAATAATATAAATATGGATTTGGCTGTATTCCTTGTAATAGGCTGAGTAATTGCAGCTTGAGGAGATTTCCTTTCTTTCAATATCTGCCTAGACTAGGTCCACATTCTAGCACTCAGGCACTGGATATAATAAGCTTCTTACTTGTAATCAGCAATCCACAGGGCGGTCTCCCTAACGGCAGGAAAAACTCTGCTCCATTATTTGTACAGGATGCCTTCAGAAACTCTGATCCACACTGTCCATAGAGGCATGTGGTAAAGGATAATTTTGCGCATTAATCATCTGGCTGTGTCCAGGTACTTTTAGGTTCCTCCTAGTCACTGTTGCTTGTGAAGTCTATTGGCTAACTTAGCTCTAACCTCCACTAGACTTTCTCTATGCCAGACGTACACTTACTGGTCTGTGCTGTGCTTCTACAATATTGTTCTTAATCTGTGTGCTCCCTTAGCCTGGCCGTATCACTTGAGTTTCTAGGTTTTCTAGGGCATGCAGAGCATAAGAGGACCCGTCCCATACTTGTACAATCTGCCACTGTAGTTTCCTGCAATGGAATAGTGCCCAGTTTATAGCCGAAATTGCAGAGGTCATCCTGCCTAAGACTGACATCCCTTTTCTGAAGGTCCTCTTTTGTGAGAAAGTAAGGTTCTGCACTTCTTCTCTCAGCAGTAAACCTTGTCTAGTGGAAGAACACATTGCTGATTCAGAGAATCTAGAGTGAAACCTAGGAAGATACACTTGTAGGAGGGCTGACGAGTTTACCACTACCAGGAAATCGTGCAAATAACGTATAATGAGAATATGTTTTTCTTTTATATGTACGAAAACTTCCGCCATTAATTTTGCGAATAACATGGGGGCCAGTGTAGTGCCTGGTACTGTAGATGAAGGATTTCTCCTCCTATCCGCACTGCCATTCTAAAATACTTATGAAAATCTGGGTGGATAGGAACATGATAGTAAGCATCCTTTATATCTAGGGTGGCCATTACACATTCCTTGAAGAGATATTTTATTGTTGTCTGAATGGATTCCATTTAGAATTTTTTGTAAACCAGGTATTGATTTAACTGTTTTAAGTTTATTATCATACAAAAAGACCCGTCTGGTTTGGGAACAAGAAAAAGGGAAGAATAAAAACCCCTTTCTCTTTCTGAAGTTGGAACTTGTACCTAAACCTGCTTTTCTATCAAAGAAAAAAATTATTTCTTTAAAGCCAAAGTCCTTACAAAATCTGAGGACAGGTCGGTGGTTTTGAATCAATCCATTGAAACTCTAGGCGAAAATCTTCTTTTATTACACCTTTTATCCAAGGGCTTGTGGTGATGGCACCCCAAGCCTGATAAAAAAAGAGAAAGTCATCCCTACACACACACAGGACTGCTGCCATCATTACTAACTGGATTTAGTTTTGGACTCAGACGGCGAATTTAAGAGGAAACCTTTGGAATTTTTGTTCCTATTTTCTCTAAATTAATTTTCTTTCCTGAAGCCTTTACTGGATTCCCTCCTGTTCCTACAGAAAACCCCCCCCAGCTTTTTAGGTGGCCTAAAAACCGAGAAGCCCTTTTTACTGTCAGAGGCTTTTTCTAAATGGTCATACAGAATTGAGCCAAAAAGAAAATCTCCTTGACAGGGAATAGAGCATAGTTTGTTCTTTGAACCAGTGTCAGCTAACTATCCTTTTAGCCACAAAGCCCTCATAGCTAAAGGGGAAAGGGAATCGGATCTAGCATTCATCTGACCGCATCTGATGAAGCATTTAAAATAAAATCTACTGCCTTAAAAATGGTGGGAAAAACAGACAATAATTGTTCCTTAGATGTTTTGTCTTGGATATCCGACTCTAATTCTTGCAACCAAAGCTTAAGAGATCTGGCAGTGGAGGTAGTAGCTATATTCGGCTTAAAGCCTGGGCAGATGCTTCCCAGACTTTTTTTTTTATAAACTTCTGCCCTACGTCAAACGGATTATTTATTGGACTAGGTCCTATGGATAAAGTTCACTAAATATCAAATATCAGAAACTGCAGGATTAGTGATTTGTTAGTTGTATTAAAACATAACTTTTACTAAAGAATTTAAGATAAATAGGCCCAAAATACATAAATAAATTTAATAATCAGGGCGGCGGTATAACAGGTCATTGTGCACGGCGGCACCCAATCAATCAAAAAATGGGGGGTACTCGGCGGCACCCAAAAAGAACCTGTACTCCTACCGCTCTGTTGTCTGTGTCCAGGGTGCAGGATGCGTCCAGATGATACCAAGGTGACTCCAAAGACGGACGCTCGGCTGCTAGGGGACGGCGGGGTTCAAGTTCAACCCTAATTTGGCCCTGTTAAGTGGTCTAAGGCTTGCCCTAATACTTATAAGGGATAGCAGCCTAACCACAGGGCACTCGTCCTAATAAGGGCGACCCCGTCCGGAACCTCTCCCTGTGACCTGGCCCTATGTGGCCCTACTCTAGTCCTGCTCCCTACGTGCATGTTACATCATCAGGGGAGATATATAGCTAGGACTCAATTACTTGATATCAGATATAACACACCCAAATGATCGTCAATGGACTACTAGATGAAGTGCTGGATAATGCTCCTCTTCCTTAGTACGGGCATCCTCAGATAAGCCACGGGCAATAGATCACACCCGCCTCAGATCACACCTCAGTTTTGCGCCAGTATTTAAATGCCAGATGAAGCTGTCACCTGTCCGGCATGCCGCGTCATCTATTCGATGCGTATGACGAAGCTAAGACCTATGCGCATGAGCACTGGCTAGGTGCTCGTGCACGCACGCGCCCCATCCCGGCCACTCGGCGCATGCGCTCTGGCCCCCCGCTCGGCAGGGATCACTGGGGACGGCGCTCAAACTAGATGACGTGAGCGTGTCCAAACGTCCTGTATTAGCAGGGCGGTCAGCTGATACTGGTTACCAGGAGTCCGGGCGCGTCCCCAGCAACCAGTCGCTGGATGGTCTAGTGATATAGACCATAATGAGAAAAAGGCATTTATAGCATTTTGATGTGTAAATATTAAAAATAGGATTAAAGATCCGGGGTTCAGAGCTTAGATCCTATGGAGGACCGAGCCAAAAATTGGGGCACAGTAACATATCACTTCTAATCATTAATTATAATCGCACAGTATATTATCCATTCATCAAGGTGAGGTAATAGCATATAGGCACGTCTACTGTAAAGAAGATATGTAGGATAATAATACGTGCTTATGATGCCTTATTTTTGTTGCCTCAATGTTGGGGCATGATTAAAAGATGCAGTCCTATTTTATGTGTGGGATTGACTGGGATAATGACATATAAGCACGTCTGGTGTAAATAAGAGATATGTAATATAATAATATATGCTTTATAATGCCTCGTTTATTAATGCCTAAATTTTGAGGCATAGTTCAACATGCTGTTCAATTTTGTGGGATTGACTGGGACATTTCAAACGAAACAACTGAAATTAAGTTGCTCGTTCAAACCGGTAGGTGATACTGTATGCAGCCTAAAGATCCATCGGGTCTCGTGCTGCAAAAGTATGCGGTCCTAATCGCCTCCTTTTATTGGTTGTTTCACCAGTTCTATCCCTATGGCACTCAGGCATTTGGGATTCCCGTTGTGGACCTCGTGTATATGCCTGGAGACTGCTGTGTCTCTCTTATTTGCTATGTCTCCCAGGTGTTCGCCTATGCGTCTACGCAACACCCTTTTAGTTTTTCCTATGTACTCTATTTTGCATATGCATGTTAGCTTGTAAATTACGCCACGGCTGCGGCAATTAATGAAGTCACGGATTTCGAATGAGCATTGTAGGTTTGTGCTCGCAAAAGTCTTGCAGGGTCTAAGCGTGCCACATGCCATGCAGCCACCTGCACACCTAAAGCAACCTAATGGCTTACGATCTAACCAGGTGCCTGTTGCTGGTGCCAACGGGAGATGACTGTGGACCAGGGTATCCCTCAGGCTCTGTCCTCTCCTAAACGTAATCTGAGGGTACTTGTGTACAGTGTCTCGGATGTCCGGGTCCATAAGAAGAATGGACCAATGTTTATGTAGAACTTCTCTAACACTGTTTGACATCCTATCAAAGGTGGCAATGAGGCGAATCTTCTGATCGCCAACAGTTTTTGCCTTTGGTGACAAAAGATTAGCACGAGGTACTGCCAAAGCTTTTTGATAGCCCTGTTGCAGCACTTTATTGGGGTAACCTCTTGAAAGAAACCTCTGTCTGAGCCCCTTTACCAGACTCAATAACAAAAGTAGAAGGATGCCCCCTATGATGGACGTATCATGCTTGGATGTTTTTCTACAGCTTGTCTTAGGGGACCTTTCTACATTGCCTCCATCTCACCAGACCCCAAATTGCACAAAGGAGGAACGGGAAGCCATCAAATCACTAAAGGATGACCCTACACTCATTATCAAACCCTCAGATAAGGGAGGCAATGTGGTGGCTATGAACCGGTCGGATTATGAGATCATGTGCAACCAGATCCTGAAAGACAAAGACAAAGACAATTATGCTGTCTTAACCTCCAATCCCACCAAATGATCTTTGTAGAAGCAAAGAGTAACCGTTTGATCAGCGAGGTTGAATATGAATTTCTATTCCCTAGGTTCCCTACCACAGCAACATTCTACACCCTACCAAAGATACACAAAGGGACCAAGCCATTAAAAGGTAGACCTATAGTATCGGGAATAGGAAGTATATTTCAGAACCTGGGGATATACATTGATAAAATCCTCATGCCATTCGTCACCTCGCTCCCTTCCTATACAAGGGACACAACAGATCTCCTAAAAAGGCTTGATGGCATCACTGTAGACGCAAACTCTTGGTTGGCCAGTATTGATGTGGAGGCCCTGTACTCATCAATTCCTCATGAGGCAGGCCTTGAGGCAGTACAATATTTTTTAGGTATGAGGGGACAGCAGTATATCCAACACAATAACTTTGTTCTCAAATTGCTGCGGTTTCTCCTTACCCATAATTTCTTTCTTTACAATGGCAAGATTTACCACAGCTCAGGGGCACAGCAATGGGTTGCTCCTGTGCGCCATCTTATGCCAACCTGTTCCTGGGCTGGTGGGAATCTACCATTGTATTAAGTGATGCGGGGTCGTCGAGTACCGGGGACATTTTAATATGGGCTCGATACATCGACGACATCTTCATCATCTGGAATAATTCTAAGGAGGCATTTACTGAGTTTGTGGACAGGCTGAACTGTAATCCAATAGGCCAGAGGTTCACCCATGAGATAGAACAGAGGTCATTACCATTTTTAGACATCTGCATTTCCAGGGGTGAATCAGAAGAACTAAAGACTACAATATACAGAAAGCCCACGTCCACAAACTCAGTACTTCACTGGTCCAGCGGACACCCTACATCACTGAAGATGGGTATTCCCGGTGGACAGTATTTACGCCTGCGCTGCAATTGCTCTGACCACAAAGAGTTTGTGAGGCAGGCTAAGGACCTCAGACAGAGGTTTCTTTCAAGAGGTTACCCCGATAAAGTGCTGCGACAAGGCTATCAAAAAGCTTTGGCAGTACCTTGTGCTAATCTTCTGTCATCAAAGGCAAAAACAGTTGGAGATCAGAAGATTCGCCCCATTGCCACCTTTGATAGGATCTCAAACAGTGTTAGAGAAGTTCTACATAAACATTGGTCCATTCTTCTTATGGACCCGGACATCCGAGACACTGTACACAAGTACCCTCAGATTACGTTTAGGAGAGGACAGAGCCTGAGGGATACCCTGGTCCACAGTCATCTCCCATTGGCACCAGCAACAGGCACCTGGTTAGATCGTAAGCCATTAGGTTGCTTTAGGTGTGGAGGTGGCTGCGTGGCATGTGGCACGCTTAGACCCTGCAAGACTTTTGCGAGCACAAACTTACAATGCTCATTCGAAATCCGTGACTTCATTAATTGCCGCAGCCGTGGCGTAATTTACAAGCTAACATGCATATGCAAAATGGAGTACATAGGAAAAACTAAAAGGGTGTTGAGTAGACGCATAGGCGAACACCTGGGAGACATAGCAAATAAGAGAGACAAAGCAGTCTCCAGGCATATACACGAGGTCCACAACGGGAATCCCAAATGCCTGAGTGCCATAGGGATAGAACTGGTGAAGCAACCAAAAAGAGGAGGCGATTGGGACCGCATACTTTTGCAGCACGAGACCCGATGGATCTTTAGGCTGCATACAGTATCACCTACCGGTTTGAACGAGCAACTTAATTTCAGTTGTTTCGTTTGAAATGTCCCAGTCAATCCCACAAAATTGAACAGCATGTTGAATTATGCCTCAAAATTTAGGCATTAATAAACGAGGCATTATAAAGCACATATTATTATATTACATATCTCTTATTTACACCAGACGTGCTTATATGTCATTATCCCAGTCAATCCCATACATAAAATAGAACTGCATCTTTTAATCATGCCCCAACATTGAGGCAACAAAAATAAGGCATCATAAGCACGTATTATTATCCTACATATCTTCTTTACAGTAGACGTGCCTATATGCTATTACCTCACCTTGATGAATGGATAATATACTGTGCGATTATAATTAATGATTAGAAGTGATATGTTACTGTGCCCCAATTTTTGGCTCGGTCCTCCATAGGATCTGAGCTCTGAACCCCGGATCTTTAATCCTATTTTTAATATTTACACATAAAAATGCTATAAATGCCTTTTTTTCATTATGGTCTATATCACTAGACCATCCAGCGACTGGTTGCTGGGGACGCGCCCGGACTCCTGGTAACCAGTATCAGCTGACCGCCCTGCTAATACTGGACGTTTGGATGTGCTCACGTCATCTAGTTTGAGCGGCGTCCCCAGTGATCCCTGCCGAGCGGGGGGCCAGAGCGCATGCGCCGTGTGGCCGGGATGGGGCGCGTGCGCGCATGAGCACCTAGCTAGTGAGCATGCGCATAGGTCTTAGCTTCGTCATACGCATCGAATAGATGACGAGGCACGCCGGACAGGTGACAGCCTCATCTGGCATTTAAATACTGGCGCGAAACTGAGCGCGGGTGCGATCTATTGCCCATGGCTTATCTGAGGATGCCCGTACTAAGGAAGAGGAGCATTATCCAGCACTTCATCTAGTAGTCCATTGACGATCATTTGGGTGTGTTATATCTGATATCACCCGATCGTCTCAAGCAATTGAGTCTTAGCTATATATCTCCCCTGATGATGATTTTTGCTGAAACGTGCATGTAGGGAGCAGGACTAGAGTAGGGCCACATAGGGCCAGGTCACAGGGAGAGGTTCCGGACGGGCTCGCCCTTATTAGGACGAGTGCCCTGTGGTTAGGCTGCTATCCCTTATAAGTATCAGGGCAAGCCTTAGACCACTTAACAGGGCCAAGTTAGGGTTGAACTTGAACCCCGCCATCCCCTAGCAGCCGAGCGTCCGTCTTTGGAGTCACCTTGGTATCATCTGGACGCATCCTGCACCCTGGACGCAGACAACAGAGCGGTAGGAGTACAGGTTCTTTTTGGGTGCCGCCGAGTACCCCCCATTTTTTGATTGATTGGGTGCCGCCGTGCACAATGACCTGTTATACCGCCGCCCTGATTATTCAATTTATTTATGTATTTTGGGCCTATTTATCTTAAATTCTTTAGTAAAAGTTATGTTTTAATACAACTAACAAATCACTAATCCTGCAGTTACTGATATTTGATATTTAGTGAACTTTATCCATAGGACCTAGTCCAATAATCCGTTTGACGTGGGGTAGAAGTTTATAAAAAAAAAAGTCTGGGAAGCATCTGCCCAGGCTTTAAGCCGAATATAGCTACTACCTCCACTGCCAGATCTCTTAAGCTTTGGTTGCAAGAATTAGAGTCGGATATCCAAGACAAAACATCTAAGGAACAATTATTGTCTGTTTTTCCCACCATTTTTAAGGCAGTAGATTTTATTTTGAATGCTTCATCAGATGCGGTCAGATGAATGCTAGATCCGATTCCCTTTCCCCTTCAGCTATGAGGGCTTTGTGGCTAAAAGGATAGTTAGCTGACACTGGTTCAAAGAACAAACTATGCTCTATTCCCTGTCAAGGAGATTTTCTTTTTGGCTCAATTCTGTATGACCATTTAGAAAAAGCCTCTGACAGTAAAAAGGGCTTCTCGGTTTCTAGGCCACCTAAAAAGCTGGGTTTTTTTTCCGTAGGAACAGGAGGGATTTCAGTAAAGGTTCAGGAAAGAAAATTAATTTAGAGAAAATAGGAACTGATTATTCAATTTATTTATGTATTTTGGGCCTATTTATCTTAAATTCTTTAGTAAAAGTTATGTTTTAATACAACTAACAAATCACTAATCCTGCAGTTATTGAAACTTCTGCCCTAGGAACATAGGATCATTCAGCGCACCTAGGTCTTCAAAGAGTAGAATAGCTTTTTTAGAGTTATTGACCACTGGAGCATCTAACTTGGGAGGCCTATCTCGGGAAGAGGTTTCACCTTCATCAAAAGGGTATTTTCTTTTACCATTACTAGGGATAAAAAACGCCTGTTTTTTCCATTCTTCTCATTCAGGGGAAAAACTCTAGATTTCTGATGCCCCAGATCTCTGAACATTATGTCCTATATGGATTTTTGTTCTCTGCTCTCATCTAGCGTCATTGTGGCTCTTACAGTTTTTAACAGAGAGTCGCTATCCTCAGGGGAGAATAAGGTTCTACCAGCAGATTTTGTCTGTAGATGAGCTGGAATAATTCAAAATGTCTCCCTGTTCATCCTCATCTGAGGACCTAGTCAGAGAAAACATTCGTCTGATTAGTTTTGCCCATAGAAATGGATGGAAGGCTTTCATGGAATCAGATACTTCCTTAATATTCTGCAGAAGTGATGTTGATTCCTCCTCCATAAATCTATTGACACAATGCTGACATAGGCTTTTAGACCAGGAAGGGGGTAGTTTTTTCTTGCACACTCTACATTCCCTCCCTTTAGTCCTAGATGTAGTTTTCTTGGGACCTTCTTTGATACTCTAAAAATAGAGAAATAAGGAACATCAGAACCCTAGAGAAGAAAAAAAAGAGTGGGCACTGAACCCCTTTACCCCCGCCAGGGTATACTGGTCTGCCGTAATGGTTGTCCGGAATATCAGCATGCTGATTGCCTTCCTCCTCCATATTCATCAACAAGGGGAGAGAGGTTTCCATCCAGGGTTCACATGCTGGCTGGGCTCCTTCTGCTGTGAGCCAAAACTATGCCTAACCAGGCTTATAAATCCACACACAGGTCCCTGTCGGCATTCCCAGGTGCCCCGCTCCCCAGAAGATGCGCAACCACTGTACTTCCAGTGCACACTCAGGCCAGAGCTACATGCATTCCAACTACGGGAAGTCGCATTCCACACGTCACTAAAAACAAAAGGTGCAGGAACCGCGCTCTAAATAAACAATAAATGTCAGTGATGAACTCCTGCAGATACGGTAAATTATGAAACTCATCCAATTACCAGAGATGAATTCGCTGAACCTTATTGTTCATGCGGGGATGGTAACAAATTCTTCTACTATTGGTCCGTGGATAATGTAGTGAGTCTCAAATAACTTTGACCAAGCTCCGAACCCAAATAGAAGAAGCAAAAAAGTATTGATCTCAAACACCTCGTGCTGATCCACAGATCTCGTGCTGGGAATCCAACCACTGAATCCAAACACCGGACCTTCAAAAGGAATAAGACAAATGGTGCAATACCCTCGGTATCTTCAATGGTGAGGAATTTATTATACTTACAATTAGTAAGATTAAAACTTGCACATAGAAATGCCCGACCCGGGTTTCGCTATTCGCTTCTTCAGGGGCTGCGGTATACAAGCCGCTACAAACCGCGAGTAGAAGTAGCCTTCCACCCCGGAACTGAAACGGACTTCCGTATTCAGTGACATGTCAATCAAAATGTCAATTGTCAAACATAGAACGTGCATTAAAACAAACATATAAAATCACATAAAAACACGATACATCTGAATAAAAATACACATGTGTGAATTGTTTAAAAATTATGTATAAAATGTGTAAATATAAAATTATCACTAAAAAATAAAACAGAAAGGTATCAAACGGATCAAGCCATACAGACTGCTTTTATGTCCCACTCAATATTTAATCCTTGTGGCTGTAAGGTATCCATCTCAAATATCCACTGCGCTTCTTTCTTATTAATTTGTGTGGCAGGATTGCCACCTCACAATGTTGTTTAACTGTTTCTACACCGCAAAATTTCAGACCACTAGGGTTTTTACCATGAACTCTCTTAAAATGGGCTGAGACACTATGTGTCTCCAAGCCCTTTTTTATGTTTCTAATATGCTCTGACACCCGTACTTTTAACTTCCTTAGAGTCCTGCCTATATATTGGAGCCCACAAGGGCACTCCAACACATGGATGACTCCC
The DNA here is from genome assembly GCF_905171765.1 of Bufo bufo. Classification (NCBI taxonomy): domain Eukaryota; kingdom Metazoa; phylum Chordata; class Amphibia; order Anura; family Bufonidae; genus Bufo; species Bufo bufo. Next base: position 389,869,108 of record NC_053390.1, read on the forward strand.
TTAGTCTCGCAAGAGATGTTTCCCTTTATCTTTAAAACAGTTGCTTTAGAGGTGGACACAATCTCTTTTATTTTTGATTTTTTTCTTCTCCTCCCTGGAGCGATTTTTGCAACAGGGGCAAAAGCCGCACCATGTGAATACACTGCAAGATTTAGTAGTACTGGGAATATCCTTTACAAAGCTATGTACAAGACTATTCCTAACAGTGGGAGCTCTTTTGAAAATAAGAGGGTTTTTTTTTGGAATAAGATCCCCAATAGTGCGATCATTTTTCAACACATTCCAGTTCTGATGTATAATTTTTCTAATCTGGGGGCAAATAGTAGAATAAGAAGTGGAAAAAGCAAATTGATATTTTTCCCTCATACATTCTGTATATTCTTTAGAGTCCTTAATTTTATTAATTATTTTATCCTTATCTGATTTTATTTCTTCCCTTTGTTCATACAATATTTCTCTTTCATATCCCTTTTCAATGAACCGATCTACAATGATACTACTTTGATCCTCATAATCTTTAACATTGGTACAATTTCTTCTGATGCATTTTAACTGACCTTTCGGTACATTACATAACCAGGGCTTATAGTGGCAACTGCTCCTATCTATGTACCCATTGCGGTCAGTTGGTTTAAAATATGTTTTAGTTACAATTTTGCTTTGTTCCAATCTGATCTCAAGATCAAGGAAATGGATGACACTTTTACTAATTTCCGCAGTGAATTTTTAATATTCCATTCATTGGAATTTAAACCTGAAATAAAATCCAATAATCCTTTTTCACTGCCGTACCAGATGCCAATGCAGTCATCAATATATCTCTTCCAAAACCGAAGACTGCCAACATCGGTATCTCTCTTTATAGCAGGGGAGATGGTGAAATGCTCCCAATATGCCATAAAGAGGTTGGCGAAACTGGGTGCGAATTTCGCACCCATCGCCACACCGGAGACTTGCAAAAAATAATAATCGTCATACCAGAAATAATTATGTCCTAAGCAAAATTGTATGCAATCAAGGATGAATGCTGTATGATTTTCACTCATCCGTTCATCACTATCCAAATAAAATCTAACCGCATCTATCCCAATATTATTAGGTATTATGGTATATAACGATGTAACATCAAGTGTCATTAAAAAGGTGTTTTCTGGAATATTATCAAAAGCTTTCAACAATTCCAAGATGTGCCCTGTGTCTCTTAGATAATAGGGAGTGGTGGTAACATACCGCTGTAAAAAAATATCTATATATTCAGATACGCGGCTGGTAATTGAATCAATACCAGAGACTATCGGTCTACCTGGGGGGCGCTCTGCATCCTTATGCACCTTTGGTAAATAATAGATAGTTGGTGTTTTAGGATAAAGGTTATTCAAATATTGATATTCTTTTTGATTAAGAACCCCTTGAGCTAACCCCCTATCTAGAAGTGTTTTTAATTGCTTCTTATATTCACTAACCGGATCATTTTTCAGTCTCTTATATGTGTTAACATCAGCCAAAATTCTCTGCATTTCTGCATTATAATCTGTTTTATTCAATACCACTATCCCTCCTCCTTTATCAGCCGGCTTAATAATTATTTGATCATGTTGTTCCAAATTTTTCAAAGACTCTTTTTCTTTTCTACTCAAATTATTTTGTTTCATGCCCCTAATATCAATTTGATCGAGTCCCTTCAAGACACCTCGTTTGAAAGCATCAATGCACTCGTTTTCTTTATTATCTGGATAAAATGTGGATTTATTCCTTAAATCTGTATATATCCCTGTTCCATCTAATTGGGGACTCTTAATAGGATTTTTTACAAGGTATTTCCGAATGTTCAATTTTCTGATGAATCGATGTAGATCCAAATAGGTCTCAAATTTGTTACCCCGAAATGTTGGAGCAAACTTGAGACCCTTACTCAGGACCGACAACTCATCAGACGAAAGCACATGGGAACTTAAGTTATAAATACCTATAGATTCCCCCTGCACTTCTTTGCGTCGGGGCTTGTTGTGTCTCTTTCCTCCCCTATTGCCTCTGCCTCTCTTTTTTTCTTTCTGGGTGTTTCCTCCTTCTTTTGTGGTGTTTGCGGTATTTTCCCTTTTATTGACTTGTGTGGAAAATTTTCCTCCTGAACACTATTGTCAATTCTTTCATTAGGATAAGATCGTACATCATTCCTATTATTCTTATCAGTTTGGTTTTCATATTGGCTGCTGCTGCATATACAGGGAGTGCAGAATTATTAGGCAAGTTGTATTTTTGAGGATTAATTTTATTATTGAACAACAACCATGTTCTCAATGAACCCAAAAAACTCATTAATATCAAAGCTGAATATTTTTGGAAGTAGTTTTTAGTTTGTTTTTAGTTTTAGCTATTTTAGGGGGATATCTGTGTGTGCAGGTGACTATTACTGTGCATAATTATTAGGCAACTTAACAAAAAACAAATATATACCCATTTCAATTATTTATTTTTACCAGTGAAACCAATATAACATCTCAACATTCACAAATATACATTTCTGACATTCAAAAACAAAACAAAAACAAATCAGTGACCAATATAGCCACCTTTCTTTGCAAGGACACTCAAAAGCCTGCCATCCATGGATTCTGTCAGTGTTTTGATCTGTTCACCATCAACATTGCGTGCAGCAGCAACCACAGCCTCCCAGACACTGTTCAGAGAGGTGTACTGTTTTCCCTCCTTGTAAATCTCACATTTGATGATGGACCACAGGTTCTCAATGGGGTTCAGATCAGGTGAACAAGGAGGCCATGTCATTAGATTTTCTTCTTTTATACCCTTTCTTGCCAGCCACGCTGTGGAGTACTTGGACGCATGTGATGGAGCATTGTCCTGCATGAAAATCATGTTTTTCTTGAAGGATGCAGACTTCTTCCTGTACCACTGCTTGAAGAAGGTGTCTTCCAGAAACTGGCAGTAGGACTGGGAGTTGAGCTTGACTCCATCCTCAACCCGAAAAGGCCCCACAAGCTCATCTTTGATGATACCAGCCCAAACCAGTACTCCACCTCCACCTTGCTGGCGTCTGAGTCGGACTGGAGCTCTCTGCCCTTTACCAATCAAGCCACGGGCCCATCCATCTGGCCCATCAAGACTCACTCTCATTTCATCAGTCCATAAAACCTTAGAAAAATCAGTCTTGAGATATTTCTTGGCCCAGTCTTGACGTTTCAGCTTGTGTGTCTTGTTCAGTGGTGGTCGTCTTTCAGCCTTTCTTACCTTGGCCATGTCTCTGAGTATTGCACACCTTGTGCTTTTGGGCACTCCAGTGATGTTGCAGCTCTGAAATATGGCCAAACTGGTGGCAAGTGGCATCTTGGCAGCTGCACGCTTGACTTTTCTCAGTTCATGGGCAGTTATTTTGCGCCTTGGTTTTTCCACACGCTTCTTGCGACCCTGTTGACTATTTTGAATGAAACGCTTGATTGTTCGATGATCATGCTTCAGAAGCTTTGCAATTTTAAGAGTGCTGCATCCCTCTGCAAGATATCTCACTATTTTTGACTTTTCTGAGCCTGTCAAGTCCTTCTTTTGACCCATTTTGCCAAAGGAAAGGAAGTTGCCTAATAATTATGCACACCTAATATAGGGTGTTGATGTCATTAGACCACACCCCTTCTCATTACAGAGATGCACATCACCTAATATGCTTAATTGGTAGTAGGCTTTCGAGCCTATACAGCTTGGAGTAAGACAACATGCATAAAGAGGATGATGTGGTCAAAATACTCATTTGCCTAATAATTCTGCACGCAGTGTAGGGTACCGCTGCTGTTTGTCCATTACTTCCATACCAGATAACATTATTGTTCTGTATTCCACACGTCACGTCCAACATAAACTCGCTTTAAGTGCTACCTCCTATGATTGACCCCAGATCTAGCGTGCTTGGGTGATCTCTCAGACACCCAGGGACTCCTGAGAACACCAACTTAACACCAGTACTGGACCCAGAAGAAGTGTAACAGACTTTGCAAGTGGCTCCTAGTGGAGCCACACAAGGTAACCTCAGACATATACAAACAAAGACCCTGCAGCCTTCCAAAGTTCTCCACAGCAACCGTCCTATTCCATGGGACAGGAAACAGGAACTGAACTGGTAGAGGATGGGTCCCCTTTTAAAGCTCTCCATGGTAGTTCCTGTTTCCTGTCCTGGATTGGAGTCGGTCTCTCAAGGGTGCTGTTATGGGTGTAAAGGAAATATGTGGAAAATATGTGGAAATATATTAGAGGATTAATCTATGAAGCACAAAGATATAGGTATAAATATATATACTCGAGATGAGCAAATCAATTTTAGCAATTTGGAATTCCTCCTGAGTTTTCCGCAAAAATTGTCAAACTTTTTCAAAAGTTCAATTCAGACCTAAGTCAATTCTGGACTAAACAAATTAGCTTCAATTAACCTAAAAATTGGTATTTCACACCATCTAGTCTCTGAAGACTCATATTTTCTCTAAAAAGCCTCAACAAATAAACATGAGTCTAGAAGAGAAGATAGACATTGGGAGACATTCTGGTTCTCTTGTCCTTCAGAAAGGAGAGCTTGCTTGCATGTCTCATTGAGAGAAGTATAATCCTGGGTGGGATATTCTAGTTTTCTTGTTTCACTTTCAGTTGAATATTATGTTGGGGGTCTCTCTCTAGATTGTCTGAAATTAATCCCCAAAAATTGGGGTTTGTTGGGACCCAAATTTTTGGGGGAAACTTTGGATGAATTCCAGAATAGTAGAATAGATTTGCTCATCCTTAATTGTAATAAACCCAAATATTTAGCTATTCATTTTAGGCAAATGAGGAGACATCCACACATGAAAAACGTGTAATTCAGTTTTCTTTCCAAGAAGATTAAAAAAGCCCAGTGTTTCACAAATACAGCATATCCTTCCAATTATTGCTCAGCCTTTTAAACAGACTTAAAGGAGTTGTTTGGTTTTCTCAGTATAGGTCATCAATAACAGATTACGATCTGATATTGATGACCTATGCACGAGAAAAGGTGATCAATATAGGAAACCAGACAACCTCCTTAAAGGGGTTATCCAACCCCTATAATGCCTCCCAAAATTCCCAGGCCCCTCATACTGGTCATACTTACCCCGCTTCTCGGCACCTGCGTAGCTCCTGATGCTAGGGAGGCTTGTTCCTGTCACCGAAGGGTTTGATCCACGTGATGGAGAGATGCAGCTTTAACCGTGTGGGCATCAAAAGTGTTGCGGATGCCATGGAGTGGGGTAAGTATGACCAGTATAAAGGACCCGGGCATTTTGGGGGGCATTATAGTGGTTGGATAACCCCTTTAAGAAACAAAACTAAGAAAATGGCTAAGCCAGCCTCACCTTTGCAACTAGCTCTTACAGAACAAAAGCCCTTTATCAGAGCAAAGCAGATAGAATCAACTTTTCTAGGCCTTGGGGAGACCTCTCTGTAGGTACTATTTCTATAACAGAGACCAGATGACTATGGCTAGACAACGCTCCTTTTGGTTTCTAGGAAAAGGATATGCAAATTAGCATGTCTAACATCAGTTGGCTTCAGAAAAGCTATCCAAATTAGTCTTCCCAGAAACCTAGCACTCTCCGTAATGAGAAACAGTATGTACAGACAACGCATATACAGTGGCATTCAAAGGTTTGGTCACCCCTGGTCAAAACTACTGTTACTGCAAACAGTTAAGCAAGTTAAAGATGAAATGATCTCCAGAAGACTTAGAGACGACACACTTCCTTTGTATTTAAGCAAAAACGTTTTTTATTTTCATCTTTTACATTTTCAAAATAACGAAAAAGATAAAGGGCCCGAAACCAAACTTTGTGCACCGCCTTTGGCAAGTATCACAGCTTGTAAACACATTTTGTCGGAAGCAAAAAGTCTTCCATTTCTTGTTTAAGGGATTTTCATCCATTCTTTATTGCAAATGTCATCCAGTTCTGTGAGATTCCTGGGCCGTCTTGTATGCAATTCTCTTTTGGGGTCTATCCACAGATTTTGAATGATGGGCCTGTGAGGGCCATGGTAAAACCTTCAGCTTGCACTTTTTGGGGTAGTCTATTGTGGATTTTGAGGTGTGTTTAGGATTAGTGTTGGGCGCGAATATTCGAATTGCAAATTTTTATCGCGAATATCGCCACTTCGGGAATTAACAAAGATTTAGAATATAGTGCTATATATTCGCATTCTCGAATATTCTAGATTTTTTTTTCCATCAGTAACCTCTCTTCTTGCTTGTGGGCCAATGAGAAGGCTGCAATGTCTTTGTCTGAGCTTAGCAACATCTCTAGCAACCAATGGGAAAGTTGCCTAACCCTTACTATATAAGAAACTCCCCAGCAGCCATTTTCTATAGTTTTATGGAGTTCTGAGAGAGACAGCAGTGTCATTGCTGTGCTCGGTGCTTTACTGTTTAATTACATTAGATAGTTAGTTAGTTAGTTAGTTAGCTTATATATATAATACAGATAGTTAGTGGGAGATAGTCAGTGTAGGTTAGTCGTGATAGAGTCTAGCTGATAGGTTCTGCTGTCCATACATACACTGCTCAAAAAAATAAAGGGAACACTTAAACAACACAATGTAACTCCAAGTCAATCACACTTCTGTGAAATCAAACTGTCCACTTAGGAAGTAACACTCAGTGACAATCAATTTCACATGCTGTTGTGCAAATGGGATAGACAACAGGTGGAAATTATAGGCAATTAGCAAGACACCCCCAATAAAGGAGTGGTTCTGCAGGTGGTGATCACAGACCACTTCTCAGTTCCTATGCTTCCTGGCTGATGTTTTGGTCACTTTTGAATGCTGGCGGTGCTTTCACTCTAGTGGTAGCATGAGACGGAGTCTACAACCCACACAAGTGGCTCAGGTAGTGCAGCTTATCCAGGATGGCACATCAATGCGAGCTGTGGCAAGAAGGTTTGCTGTGTCTGTCATCGTAGTGTCCAGAGCATGGAGGCGCTACCAGGAGACAGGCCAGTACATCAGGAGACGTGGAGGAGGCTGTAGGAGGGCAACAACCCAGCAGCAGGACCGCTGCCTCCGCCTTTGTGCAAGGAGGAACAGGAGGAGCACTGCCAGAACCCTGCAAAATGACCTCCAGCAGGCCACAAATATGCATGTGTCTGCTCAAACGGTCAGAAACAGACTCCATGAGGGTGATATGAGGGCCCGATGTCCACAGGTGGGGGTTGTGCTTACAGCCCAACACCGTGCAGGACGTTTGGCATTTGCCAGAGAACACCAATATTGGCAAATTCGCCACTGGCGCCCTGTGCTCTTCACAGATGAAAGGTTCACACTGAGCACATGTGACAGACGTGACAGAGTCTTGAGACGCCGCGAAGAACGTTCTGCTGCCTGCAACATCCTCCAGCATGACCGTTTTGGCATTGGGTCAGTAATGGTGTGGGGTGGCATTTCTTTGGAGGGCCGCACAGCCCTCCATGTGCTCGCCAGAGGTAGCCTGACTGCCATTAGGTACCGAGATGAGATCCTCAGACCCCTTGTGAGACCATATGCTGGTGCGGTTGGCCCTGGGTTCCTCCTAATGCAAGACAATGCTAGACCTCATGTGGCTGGAGTGTGTAAGCAGTTCCTGCAAGACGAAGGCATTGATGCTATGGACTGGCCCGCCCGTTCCCCAGACCTGAATCCAATTGAGCACATCTGGGACATCATGTCTCGCTCTATCCACCAACGTCACATTGCACCACAGACTGTCCAGGAGTTGGCAGATGCTTTAGTCCAGGTCTGGGAGGAGATCCCTCAGGAGACCGTCCGCCACCTCATCAGGAGCATGCACAGGCGTTGTAGGGAGGTCATACAGGCACGTGGAGGCCACATACACTACTGAGCCTCATTTTGACTTGTTTTAAGGACATTACATCAAGGTTGGATCAGCCTGTAGTGTGTTTTTCCACTTTAATTTTGAGGGTGACTCCAAATCCAGACCTCCATGGGTTGAAAAATTTGATTTCCATTATTTTATTTTTTTGTGATTTTGTTGTCAGCACATTCAACTATGTAAAGAACAAAGTATTTCAGAAGAATATTTAATTAATTCAGATCTAGGATGTGTTATTTTTGTGTTCCCTTTATTTTTTTGAGCAGTGTACATGCTACATACATAGTGCTGTGATGTCACAAGTTCACAACAATACTTAGTGCACCAATCAGTAATATGTAGTCAGAGCTGCTAAAATGTGAAGTTGCACGTATTGCGCAAAAATATGCTCATCATTATCGCAAATATATTAGTAACAAAGTAAGATAGTATATAAGGCCGAAAAAAGACATTTGTCCATCCAGTTCGGCCTGTTATCCTGCAAGTTGATCCAGAGGAAGGCAAAAAAAAAACTGTGAGCTACAAGCCAATTTTCCCGACTTAAGGGGGGGGGGGGGAGAATTCCTTCCTGACTCCAATAAGGCAATCAGAATAACTCCCTGGATCAACGACCCCTCTCTAGTAGCTATAGCCTGTAATATTATTACACTCCAGAAATACATCCAGGCGCCTCTTGAATTCTTTTATTGTACTCACCATCACCACCTCTTCAGGCAGAGCGTTCCATAGTCTCACTGCTCTTACCATAAAGAATCCTTTTCTATGTTTGTGTACAAACCTTCTTTCCTCCAGACGCAGAGGGTGTCCCCTCGTCACAGTCATAGTCCTTTAGATAAATAGATGATGGGAGAGATCTCTGTACTGACCTCTGATATATTTATACATAGTTATTAGACCTCCCCTCAGTTGTCCTTTTTCCTAAAGTGATTAACCCTAATTTTGATAATCTTTCAGGGTACTGTAGTTGCCCCATTCCAGTTATTATTTTAGTTGCCCTCCTCTGAACCCTCTCCAGCTCTGCTATGTCTGCCTTGCTCACAGGATCCCAGAACTAGTGATTTGTAAAGTGTAGAGGTGGGACGACGAATCCGTTGAATCCACGAATCCCTCGAATTTTGCTGGATTCGTGGACTCGAATCCCAATGTAATTTACGAAATTCGAGTCCGACGAATTCCGTCGAAACGTCACGTCCCCGCACCTCCCAAGACGCCTGCTATTTCCCTAGTGGCGTCGCCAAGGGGGGGGGGGGGCAGAGGGGGCCACGGCCCCCCTACATCATGCTGTGCCCCTTCTCAACTGAAATGTGCCCCCATTCATTTTGACCGCTCACAGGAGTGTACATTTCTTCTAAACTGTAATCGGTATCCTCTGATCTGGTCCTGCAGTAACTTTAACTTTACATCAGCACTCGCTTGGTAACAACTAACAGGCAGCGCACCTGCTCCTCCCACTAGGTGGCGCAGGCACGTGACTTTACAGTGAACGCCGCCCGCTCACTGCCTGTAGGCTGTAGTCTGGCCCTGTTACCGAAGCTAGCTGAGGAGTGGTGTAAGGTACTAGTAGAGATGAGCAGCCGCTTATTTAAAGTTAGTTACTGCAGGATATGGATTACAGTTTAGAAATGTTACTGTCAAATGTACACTCCTGTGAGCGGCGGGGAGGGGGATCTGTGGATGACACTGTTATGGGGTGGGATCTGTGGATGACACTGTTATAAGGAGGAGGATCTGTGGATGACACTGTTATGGTGGGGGGAGATCTGTGCATGACACTGTTATAGGGAGGGGGATCTGTGGATGACACTGTCATGGGGTGGATGGGTGGATGACACATATAGCATAAGATGCTATATACGGTATGTGTCATCCACAGATCCCCCTCCATAACAGTGTCATCCACAGATCCTCCTCCATAACAGTGTCATCCACAGATCCCCCTCCATAACAGGGTCATCCACAGATCCCCCTCCATAACAGTGTCATCCACAGATCCTCCTCCATAACAGTGTCATCCACAGATCCCCCTCCATAACAGGGTCATCCACAGATCCCCCTCCATAACAGTGTCATCCACAGATCCCCCAATAGCAGTGTCATCCACAGATCCCCCTCCATAACAGTGTCATCCACAGATACCCCCCATAAGTGTCATCCACAGATCCCCCTCCATAACAGTGTCATCCACAGATACCCCAATAAGTGTCATCCACAGATCCCCCTCCATAACAGTGTCATCTACAGATCCCCATAATTTTTATGTACAGGATTCGTAGGATTCGAGATTCGAAAGATTTAATATATTCGAGAACCTTTTCGGATTCGGATTAGAAAAAAATTGGATTCGTCCCACCTCTAGTAAAGTGGTAGGACTATGTTCTCATCACGGGCATCTATGCCCCTTTGGATGCAACCCATTATCTTATTGGCCTAGGCAGCAGCTGCCTGACACTGGTTTTTACTGCTTAGTTTGCTGTTTATTAAAATTCCTAGGTCCTTTTCCATGTCAGTGTTACCCAGTGTTTTACCATTTAGTATGTACGGGTGATTTGCATTATTCCTTCCCATTTGCATAACCTTACATTTGTCAGTGTTAAACCTCATCTGCCACTTATCTGCCCAAGCCTCCAATCTATCCAGATCCCTCTGTAGCAGTATAGTGTCCTCTTCAGTGTTAATTACTTTACACAGTTTAGTGTCATCTGCAAAAATTTATATTTTACTATTTAAGCCTTCTACAAGATCATTAATAAATATATTGAAGAAAATAGGGCCCAATACTGACCCCTGAGGTACTCCGCTAGTGACAGTGACACAATCTGAGTGTGTACCGTTAATAACCACCCTCTGTTTTCTATCACTCAGCCAGTTACTTACCCACATACAGACATTTTCCCCCAGTCCAAGCATTATCATTTTATATACTAACCTTTTTATGTGGTACAGTGTCAAATGCTTTGGAGAAGTCCAGATACACGACATCCATTGATTTGCCGCTGTCAAGTCTAGAACTTACCTCCTCATAGAAACTGATTAAATTAGTTTGACATGACCGATTCCTCATGAAACCATGCTGATATTTGCTTGTTTTCATTGAGATCCTCCAAGATAGCATCTCTTAGAAAACCTTCAAACAGTTTACCCACAAGTTCAGATGGTAAACTTACCGGCCTATAGTTTCCAGGCTCTGTTTATAGACCCTTTTTGAATATTGGCACCACATTTGCTATGCGCCAATCCTGTGGAACACTCCCTGTCAGTATAGAGTCTGTAAATATCAGAAATAAGGGTCTGGCTATGACATTACTTAATTATCTTAGGATACGGGGGTGTATGCCATATGGCCCTGGCGATTTGTCTATTTTAATCTTTTTAAATCGCTGTTGTACTTCTTCCTGGGTCAGACAGGGCACTTTTAATGGGGAATTTAATTTTACATTCTGCATTTTATCTGACAGTTTATTTTCCTCAGTGAATACAGTGGAGAAAATAATATTTAATAGCTTTGCTTTCTCCTCATCGCTCTCTGCGACTCCCCCCTCATTGCTCTGTAGAGGGCCAACACCTTCAGATTTATACTTTTTACCATTTATATAATTGAAGAACATTTTAGGATTAGTTTTGCTTTCTTTGGCAATTAATCTCTCAGTCTCTAGTTTAGCGGCTTTTATTTGTTTTTTACATATTCTATTTTTTCCTTATAGTTTTTCAGTGCTTCCTCGCTACCCTCCTGTTTTAATAACTTGAATGCTTACTTTTTGTCATTTATTGCCTTCTTTACAGTTCTATCTATCCACATTGGTTTCTTCTTGTTCCTTAACCTTTTATTCCCATAAGGTATGTACCTCTCACAATTAGATTTGAGGATGCTTTTTAAAATATCCCATTTTGTGGCTGTATTTTTAATTTTGAGGACCTTGTCTCAGTTAGTTAGGCCTATGGCCTCTCTTAGTTGGCTAAAGTTTGCTTTTTTGAAGTTTGGTATTTTTGTTCCTCCCTGTAGAAACGCTCGTTTGAAGGATAATTGAAAGGTTATTAATTTATGGTCACTATTTTCCAGGTGTCCCCCAACTTGCACATCTGTTGTTCTGTCAGGTCTATTGGTTAATACGAAGTCCAGTATGGCCGTCCCTCTAGTCGTGTCCTGAACCAGTTGGGAAAGGTAATTGTCTTTGGTTATTGCCAAGAACCTGTTTCCTTTATGAGATGTACAGCTTTCAGTTTCCCACTCTATATCTGGGTAGTTGAAGTCCCCCATAATAACCACCTCATTATGATTTGCCGCCTTGTCTATCTCGTTTAGTAGTAGATTTTCTGTGGACTCTGGTATATTAGGTGGTTTATAATAAACTCCTATTAGTAATTTATTATTATTTTTGCCTCCATGTATTTCTACCCACAGTGACTCCACATGTTCATGTCTCTCTCTTATATCTTCTCGGACTGTGGGCTTTAGACAGGACTACATAAAGTCAGACCCCTTCCCCTCTCCGGTTTTGACGATCCTTTCTAAACAGACTGTAACCCTGTACATTAACTGCCCAGTCATAGCTATCATCCAGCCATGTCTCAGTTATTCCCACTATGTCATAGTACTCCTCACACATCACTAATTCCAGTTCACCAGTTTTATTAGTCAGGCTTCTGGCATTTGAGCACTCTATCTGCATATAAAGCTATTGTAATGTCCTGCCATGCCAACCATTTTCTCCAGTCTCAGGAAATTTCTAGCAGCTTAAAAAATGTAGCAACAGTGACCCACGCCTGTATTGCGCGCGCAATACGCGCATATTACATTGCCGATTTTCGCAATCAAGAAAATAATATATGACGAATATTTGTCCAAATATTCGCTAAATATCACGAATTTGAGTATTGCCCCTGCCGCTCATCACTATTTAGGATCAGTATCCATTTGTAGAAGCCATCCTCTTTTCAACTTCAGCTTTTTTTTTTTTTTTTTTTACAGTTGGTGTTATTTTTGCTTCCATAATTTACTGGAATTTCATTGAAACAATTCTTCCCTCTACCCTTGAAATATTCCCCGTGTCATTGGCTGCAACACAACCACAAAGTATGATTGATCCATTTCCATGCTTACTGTTGTTCTTTTCATGAAATTCTGTGCCCTTTTTTCTCCAAACATACCTTTGTTCATTGTGGCCAAAGAGTTCCATTTTAACCTCATAAAACTTGTCTCCAAAATGCATCAGGCTTGTTTAGATGTTTTTTCCCAAACCTCTGATGCTGAATTTTGTGGTGAGCATGCAGGAGAGGTTATTTTTCTGATGATTCTTCCATAAAGACCATATTTGTGCTGGTGTCGCTGAACAGTAAAACAATGTACCACAACTCCAGAGTCTGCAAAATCTTCCAGAAGGTCTTTGGCAGTCAAGTGGGGGTTCTTATATGTCTTTCTAGCAATCATACGAGCAGCTGTCTGAAATTTTTCTTAGTCTTCCAGACCTTCTCTTGACCTCCACTGTTCCTGTTAACTGCCAATCCTTAATTACATTTTGAACTGATGAAATAGCAACCTGAAAAAGCTTTGCTATCTTTTTATAGCCTTCTGCTTTGTGGGCCTGAAACATTTTCAGAGTGTTAGGCAGTTGCTTAGAAGAACCCATGGCTGCTGTTTTTTTGGGACAAGGTTAAGCTACTTTGACACTTGCGTTTGGTATGGATTCGTCATGGATCTGCACAGACGGATCCGTTCAGATAATACAAACGTCTGCATCCGTTCAGAACGTATATGTTTGTATTATCTGTAACATAGCCAAGACGTATCCGTCTCGAACACCATTAAAAGTCAATGGAGGACGGATCCGTTTTCTGTTGTGCCAGATTGTGTCATAGAAAACGGATCCGTCCCCATTGACTTACATTGTGTGTCAGAACAGATCCGTTTGGCTCAGTTTCGTCAGACACCAAAACGCTGCAAGCAAACTGATGCATTCTGAGTGGATCCTTTTCCATTCAGAATGCATTAGGGCAAAACTGATCCGTTTTGGACCGCTTGTGAGAGCCCTGAACGTATCTCACAAATTGAAAGCCAAAACGCCAGTGTGAAAGTAGCCTTAGAGGAGTCTAGGTATTTATAAAGCTTTGAAATTTGCATCACCGGGCCTTTCCTAATGATAATTGTGTATGAAAAGGTAGTGGGTGAGCACTCAGGCACTTGGACTTAATAAAATTTAATTAAATCAATTTATTGATACATGTACTGGTCATAAAATCTATTAAGATAAATATAAAACATAACATAAAATGTAATCACCAATGGGGATCAATATGCTGGATTTCCACACTTGATATAAAGTGTTTGCAATGTCCAAGCAGTGTGGACTGACACAGCAGGTGGCTGAGCACAAATGTGGTAGGTGCTCACCAATAGAAATCAATATGCTGGATTTCCACACTTGACATAGAATGTTTGCAATGTCCAAGCAGTGTGGACTGACACAGCAGGTGGCTGAGCACAAATCCACTAATCGAGTGTCAGTTCCAAAGTGTCAATTCTCAGGTAAGATTATCAATCCTTATCCCATATATCAAATACATCAGGCACAGATGAATAGCCAAGGTATGATTAGGATGATAATACTTGTTTCCTCCGCAAGGTTTTCGGTGCAGTAGGTTTTATCACAAGCTTAATAGCTATAGGTATTAGTCATACCTTCCAATGAGAGTCAATACTTTGGGGAGGGATGGTTCTTACCTTCCTTCCTATCCACACGAGTAGCAGGTGGTGCAGGTTAGTGCCAGCGTCACGCTTCAAACTGTTCGCGCTGGTTATCCCGAACTAACGCGGGAGTTGGAGCGGGACCTGGTTTATCCGTGCGTGATGATCCTCCGGCTGGAACAAAGAAGTTACCTCTTCGGTCTGTGTTTGTTTGTTCCTGTAGAATTGACTGCGGCTGCAGTTGCAAGTAGCGTGGCCACGCTAATGATCACGGAGGTACTGCTCACAGGTGTCCGGCCCAGACGCGTTTCGGGAATTAGCCTTCCCTTCCTCAGTGGACTCAGTGGATATTGCACTAATAATTGTGTATGAGCCTTAATCCTAACGGGCTATTTAGGGTCTAAGACCTCGCTCAAAGTTATCTGAGAGCTCAAATCTCCTTGGGTTCTCATACTTTTGCAAGGTACTCCTTTCCTTTTTTCACTCTAAAATTGTACAAAATAATACACTGATACTGCATACAATGTTGAAAAGTGTGTTTCATCTTCACTTTATTGATTTTGGAGATCATTTCATCTTCAACTTGCTAAACTGTTCACAGTACCAGTAGTTTTTACCAGGGGTGACCAAACATTTGCATGCCACTGTATACTGCCAAGAAAGCAAGAGTAGCATACTAATATCTCCCCTGCCCCCCAGACAACGGCTTTATATTGCCAGAGTAGCTTACTAGTCTCTCTCTCCTCAAGTGAAGTATATTACAATGCATAGGATATCTTTTGAAACACAATTTCTTCAGGTATAATGATGGATATTTCTATCTAAATTGATGACTCCCCCATGCACTCCTAGTTCTCCCCAACTCTTGTTAATCTATATATGATAGAAGGAGAATCAGTCCATCCTATCCTTTTGGGGATAGCATAGACTAGTAAAGACACCACATCGATCTTCTGCTGGTTTGGGATCATGATGAGGAATCAGTTCTGGAATTTTTGTCTTATGTGACCAGTAAGTTACATTTGATTCTAAAGAGCATGTAGCTATGTAGCTATGAAACTGGCTGACCTGTTATGTGCGCTTGGCAGCTGAAGACATCTGTGTTGGTCCCATGTTCATTGCTGAGAAAAATTATGTTTTAATATATGCAAATGAGACTCTAGGAGCAACAGGGGAGTTGCCATTACACATGTGGTTTATGTCATTCAATGTGTAATGGGTGGTTTATCCTGGGATGTAACATAGGAAAATAAAAAATAAGAATAGCTGAGCATATTGCAGATACAGAACAAAAGAAAAAGAAAATGGACCAGGGGGCAGCAAGACACATTATTACAAGGAATCAGGGAGACAATCTCCTTAACATTTAATGTATGGGAAATTTTATGCATGAAAGGGCGTTAAAACCAACTAGGAGATGGAATTGGAGAAAGTATGTATTGAATCAGGAAGCTTTCCGGATTCTGTGTTTAAGTACAAGCTATCCAGGTGGCATTCATTACTAAAGTTATTTGCTGTGTTAAACAACCACAAATTACACTACCAGAAAATGAATAAAAGAGAGAGTTAAGATAAAAAGCAGATTTTAAAATATGGCAATGCTAGAGGGTGTTACATATAATGATCAAAGTTCCAAGACCCTTACTTTACATACAAATTCTTCTCCGATTTTTTTGTCTGGTATCAGTGTACAGTAGTTTTTTGTCTTTTCTTCTACAGGTCTGTTGTGACTGGGTGTTGAAGTGTTCACTTTGTCTGCTAGACAACGACTTTTTAAAAGGGCAGAATAGTGGGACTTCAAGAACCTGGATGGTCTATCCATCAAATCTGAGTTGGACAAGAAGTTTCTATAATGCATCGATGGTGTTGGCAGTGGTAAGAGGAGGGAATTCACACACCTGGAGATAGTTCTGGATGTCAAGATAGACAGATGCATGCTAAGATTGTCTTATAAGAAGAGTTGCTGTATTTCAAATGACAGCCTAGACTTTACAAATTGGTTTTATAGTAGCCCATGCAGCAGGGTGGATTTGATTTAAATCAAACAGATTTAAATCACGATTTAAATCACTAGTCAGTAAGGCTTGATTTAAATCATAGTTTTTTACATAAAGACTAATTCTTGCTGGTATAACTTATAATATGCAAGTAGATGAAGATTTTTAGAATAACAACTTTTGATATTAGTTTGATTAGGTTGATTCTGCATTCATAGGTTTGTAGAAGTTAGGATTAAGGTCTTTTTCTCAACTCTGTTCATGTTATAACATTTTTGCTGTGAAGAAGAGGCATGTGATCTCTGCTGAGTCAAATTCAGTTTTGAGAACTGCAAAAGTAAACCAAACATCTGTGATAATATCTTGTAGGCAGAGAAACTGCCCAATAATCTTACAAAAACCTCTGGGAGAGCATGACATTGTGAATGGATTAATGGAATTTATTTACCAAAAAAATTAAACATATACAGCCTTATTCTACATAGTTAAAAAACTAATCTTTATTTCATGATGGAACAACCTTTGGATGGTAATATATTTTTCTCAAAAAGCATTTTATATATAAAAAAATATCTTATTTAAAGGGCTTCTGTCACCCCACTAAACTGTTTTTTTTTTTGTGTACTTATAATCCCTATACTGCGATTTATGCATACATACTGTAATTAATCATTTTGGTTCAGCAGATTATGTTAAAAACGTACTTTTAAAATATGCTAATTACCTTGCTACCAGCAAGTAGGGAGGCTACTTGCTGGTAGCAGCCGCATCCTCCTATCCTAAAGATGCCCCCTCCGCATGTTGATTGACAGGGCCAGCGGACGGGATCTCTCTCTGCTGGCCCTGTTTGCATTCAAAATCTGGCGCCTGCGCCGTACCTGTCTTCAGTCGGCGCAGGCGCACTGAGAGGCGGCCGCTCGCTCGGCCGCTCCATCCTCAATGCGCCTGCGCCGATGACGTCACATCTACACCCGGCGCAGGCGCATTGAGGAAGGAGCGGCCGAGCGAGCATCCGCCTCTCAGTGCGCCTGCGCCGACTGAAGACAGCTACGGCGCAGGCGCCAGATTTTGAATGCAAACAGGGCCAGCAGAGAAAGATCCCGTCCGCTGGCCCTGTCAATCAACATGCGGAGGGAACGTATTTAGGATAGGTAATTAGCATATTTTAAAAGTACGTTTTTAACATAATCTGCTGAACCAAAATGATTAATTACAGTATGTATGCATAAATCGCAGTATAGGGATTATAAGTAACAAAAAAAAAAAAAATGTTTAGTGGGGTGAAATAAGCCCTTTAAATAAAAATAAAAAATCAGATTTTTTAGATTTTTTTTTAAAAATCATTGATTTTTATCCACCTTGCCATGCAATGACCTCCCGGACCATGAAAAACCATCTACTTGAAGCAGCATTGTATTCACACACTCCACCAGCTCTCTTGCCACTGACCTCTCACCATCGACAAGAACTGCAATGGTGCCATGAAAGGGCCCATTGGAGGCATGATTGGCAAACAATAATGTTGAATGATGAAAGCAGGTTCTGGCTTGGTACTAATGATGGTCACATCAGAGTTTGCAGCAGGGCTGAAGAGCGCATACGGCCATCATGCATAGTGTGGAGACACACAGGACCAGTGCCATATTTCAATGTGGGGTGCCATTAGTTGTTTCTGCCTGATATTTGTGGAGAGAACATTGACCAGCCTTCAATATGTCCTGGACATTGTGTAACCAGTCCTACTGCCTATTTTGGCTCAGTTAGAAGACTTGGTGTTCTAAAAAAAAAAAAAAAAAAAAAAAACACCCATCAACACACTACCCATACTACACAAAGTGTTCTTCAGGGTATCCAGCAGCTCTTCTCTGGCCAGCTCGATCTGCAGATCTCTTCCCCATTGAGAATGTCTGGGACTGGATTGGGTAACTCATCTCCCATGCAGGGCAGCCAATAACCACTTTGCTGGAACTATGGGTCCAAGTTTAAAGCGCTCGGAATGACATACCACAGGAGAATATCCAGGATATGTATGACCATTATCATGCCAGAGTGGCAGCCTGTATAGCAGCAAAAGGAGATGCCACCCATTATTAATGTGACAATATACACAGATGAGGTAGGGGGCGACACAGACCGTAGGCGTTGACAGTCAGTGCGGTTCACACGGCTGGCGAGGACACATACGCTCGGTGGTGCACAGCTGGACGTGATAGGTAAAGTACAAATGATACCGGTGTAGAAGAGAAGATAAACAGCGGCACTCACCCGTATGTGAATAATAACAGCAGCTTTATTCAAGATCAAGTGTGGCAGGGGGCGGACAATTCAAGAGCACGCATCAAACAGCGGCGGCCGTTTCGCGCTACATGCACTTCCTCAGGCTGTGCGTCAGTGCGTGCTTGCGCCATTGCTCCTTTTAATTCCCGGCGCAGACCGTTGTCATGGAAATAGACAATCCAGACTGCATCCGTGTAAAAGGAAAAATGTAAAAACAATATACAAGTAACAACTTAAAGACAAATACAATATGCACAATCGATAAGCAAGATTTTAGGCATGTTTTTACAAGAACGGGCTGAGGTCATTCCTATCATTTAATCCAAGCTCCCCTAGGGCTTGTGTACGCAGGATCCACCTGGCTTCCCTCTGCAGGAGGAGGCAGTGTCTGCCCCCCCCCCCCCCCCTGCAGACGGGTGGGCACGGTCTCCAGGCCGGAGAAGGAGATGCAATCAATATCCCCACCATGGGCCTCTCTGACATGCTCAATAAACCTCGGGCATCCCTTCCCTGTCTTAACAGGTATTAACTCTGTGTTGGGTCCCAGCAAAATCAATACACTTTTTTAGGGAATTATGAGGACACAGTGAGCAATTCCCACATCTAAAATTTCGTTTGGGCAGGTTACTGTTTAGCCAATTTCTACTCTTACTAGGCTGGAACCTACTTCTAACAAGTCTGTCTTTGACAGTGTGGCTCCTTCTAAAGGAAATCAATGGTTTCTGTTCTGTAAGCTCATTCAGGGTTGCATCTCTCCTCAAGATATCCCAATTTTTAAATATCACTGAGCGTATCCGCTCTGCCATAGGGCTAGATTTGAATGAGAATGCAAACCTGGTGCGCTTAGTGTCTATCTTTCCCTGATTACCCCTTCCGTTACTACTCTTCAGTAAATTATCCTGGGAGAAGCCCTCTTCTACTCTCTTCATGTCTTTATTGAGCGGTTCTTCAGGGTACCCTCTCTTCAGTAGTCGCTGTTTTAAATCTTGAGCCTGACTGCGATATCCACTATCTTTACTATTGATACGCCTCAATCTGATGAATTGTCCGTAAGGTACGGTTTTTTTGACACTATGTGGATGGAAGCTGTCATGGTGGAGCAAGGAGTTGGTCGCCGTAGGCTTACGAAAGCCCTTCGTGACCAACCTGTCGCCCTCCACCAGGACAGCCACGTCCAAGAATTCCCATCTGGTGCCTGCAAAATTGAGGGTGAACGTCATTCCCATGTCATTCTCATTAAGGAAATCCACAAACTCGCTACACTCATTCTCAGTACCTTCCCATACTATGAACACATCGTCCACAAAACGTAAGTACGTTTTTAACTTGGGTAGAAAAGGGTTCATAGTAGAGTAAATGTACCTGTCCTCTAGTCTGGCAAGGTACATATCATGAGGGATGTGGATGTAGAGGCTTTCCACATCGAGGGACACCAATTGGTAACCATCTTGCCAATGTAGTTCCTTTAGGGCTAATAAAAAAATCATTGGTGTCCCCAAGGTAAGCAGGGGCACTAGTGAGAGCTGGTCTCAGGAGCCAGTCTACATATTTAGACAAAGGCTCTGTCACTGAGCCAATCCCCGCGACTATTTTTGGAGGCACCAGATTGGAATATTTGGACGTGGCTGTCCTGGTGGAGGGCGACGGGTTGGTCACGAAGGGCTTTCGGAAGCCCACTGCGACCAACTCCTTGCTCCACCATGACAGCTTCCATCCACATAGTGTCAAAAAGGTCGTACCTTACGGACAATTCATCAGATTGAGGCGTATAAATAGTAAAGATAGTGGATATCGCAGTCAGGCTCAAGATTTAAAACAGCGACTACTGAAGAGAGGGTACCCTGAAGAACCGCTCAATAAAGACATGAAGAGAGTAGAAGAGGGCTTCTCCCAGGATAATTTACTGAAGAGTAGTAACGGAAGGGGTAATCAGGAAAAGATAGACACTAAGCGCACCAGGTTTGCATTCTCATTCAAATATAGCCCTATGGCAGAGAGGATACGCTCAGTGATATTTAAAAATTGGGATATCTTGAGGAGAGGTGCAACCCTGAATGAGCTTACAGAACAGAAACCATTGATTTCCTTTTGAAGGAGCCACACTGTCAAAGACAGACTTGTTAGAAGTAGGTTCCAGCCTAGTAAGAGTAGAAATTGGCTAAACAGTAACCTGCCCAAAGGAAATTTTAGATGTGGGAATTGCTCACCGTGTCCTCATAATTCCCTAAAAAAGTGTATTGATTTTGCTGGGACCCAACACAGAGTTAATACATTCATCAACTGCCAGAGCACATATGTGGTATATTTACTGCTGTGCACCTGCGGACGAGTTTATATTGGGAAGACCATTAGGTGCCTCTTTGAAAGAGTTAGGGAACACTTTAACTCTGTTAAGACAGGGAAGGGATGCCCGAGGTTTATTGAGCATGTCAGAGAGGCCCATGGTGGGGATATTGATTGCATCTCCTTCTCCGGCCTGGAGACCGTGCACACCCGTCTGCAGGGGGGGGGGACAGACACCGCCTCCTCCTGCAGAAAGAAGCCAGGTGGATCCTGCGTACACAAGCCCTAGGGGAGCTTGGAATAAATGATAGGAATGACCTCAGCCCGTTCTTGTAAAAACATGCCTATAATCTTGCTTATCGATTGTGCATATTGTATTTGTCCTTAAGTTGTTACTTGTATAGTGTTTTAAATTTTTTCCTTTTACACGGACGCAGTCTGGATTGTCTATTTCCATGACAACGGTCTGCGCTGGGAGTTAAAAGGAGCGATGGCGCAAGCACACACTGACACAGCCTGAGGAAGCGCATGTAGCGCGAAACGGCCGCTGCTGTTTGATGCGTGCTCTTGAATTGTCCGCCCCCTGCCACACTTGATCTTGAATAAAGCTGCTGTTATTATTCGCATACGGGTGAGTGCCGCTGTTTATCTTCTCTTCTACAACGGTATCATTATTAATGTGACCCTGCATGAACATAAACCTGCTGCAGAACAAAAAAATAAAATGCACCACCTTGGGTGTGTGATCATTGACCAATCACCACAAGCAGTTTATACAGCCGAGATCATTCAATTTTTTTTGTTTTTTGTTTTAAATTTCCCACTAGTTTATTATACTATGTTGTGAACAAGAATTCGTACGAGTCTGAAATGCGTAGGTGGCATACACATGTATTTGTTATGACCAGGCTGTATGTCTGAAGTTTTATTTTGAGTTAAACAAAAGGAGAATATATTTTTTTAACCAAGCACTGGAATGGATTGATAGTGAAATATCATTTTTGCTGACAATACTAGACTGTGTAATGTAATAAACATGAAAGAGGACAGCATGCTGTTACAGATGGATCTTGGTAGGTTGGTTTGGGCAGAGCAGTGGCAAATGTGATGGAATGCAATGCAAGGGAAAGGGAAAATAGAAGTCACCAGCAGGGCCGCTGATAGAAATCATGGGGCCCCGTACAGCATACATGACGGGGCCCCCTTCAGCTCCACCCCCTGATCCCTCCTTCAGCCACACCCCTGGCCCCGCCCTTGGCCCCTCCCCAGACGCCGCCTTGAAACAACATGCAGATTTGTCTACAAGTGATATTTATGGCGCTGGGGGGTCGTCTGTGAATGGCGCTGTTATGGAGGGGATCTGTGAATGGCACTGTTATGGAGGGGATCTGTGAATGGCACTTTTATGGAGGGGATCTGTGGATGGCACTGTTATGGAGGGGATCTGTGGATGGCACTGTTATGGAGGGGATCTGTGGATGGCACTGTTATGGAGAGGATCTGTGGATGGCACTGTTATGGAGGGGATCTGTGGATGGCACTGTTATGGGGGGATCTGTGGATGGCACTGTTATGGGGGGATCTGTGGATGGCACTGTTATGGGGGGATCTGTGGATGACACATACCGTATATAGCATCTTATGCTATGTGTCATCCACAGATACCCCTCCATAACAGTGCCATTCACAGATACCCTCCATAACAGTGCCATCCACAGATCCCCCCCATAACAATCATCCACAGATCCCCCCATAACAGTGTCATCCACAGATCCCCCCCATAACAGTGTCATCCACAGATCCCCCTCCATAATGGTGCCATCCACAGATCCCCCCCATAAGTGTCATCCACAGACCCCCCGGCCCCCCCCCATAAGTGTCATCCACATGACAGACCCCCCCCCCCCCCCCCCATAACAGTGCCATCCACGGATCCCCCGCCCTCCCTATAACAGTGCCGTCATGACGTCATCCATATAGATCCCCCCCCGCCACTCACAGTAGTATACATTAATAAATCGGTGCAGCCGTGCAGGCTGCAGACAGTAACTTTAATTTTAGCACAGGCACAGCGCTCATCTCTTTACTAAAATACTACCTTACATTGAGCTCCTGCCTCCTCCCTCCACCCTCCAGTAACAAGTGCGGGCGGCAGCGCTCACTCACTGACGTCACGCGCCGCCTAGTGGGAGGAGCAGGCGTGTGACGTCAGTGAGTGAGCGCCGCCCCCACACTGCCTGCTGTTACTGGAGCCAGCCCACTGACAGCAAAAAAATTAAAATGGCTCGGGAGTCGGCAGCCCGGGCCCCCCTGCCAGCCGGGCCCGGTACAACTGGGCCAGCTGTACTGGCCTATCAGCGGCCCTGGTCACCAGTACAAACAAACCACTGGATAAAACAGACTTGGAACTTGAACGACTGGAATTTTAGTTTGACAGTAAACTTAACTGTAGAAACCAGTGCCTGTGGGCTGCTACATTGCCTAATAAGATCATGGGGGCCATCAAAAGGGGTATAGATGCACGTGATTAGAACATAGCCCTGCCACTTTACAAATAATAAATCAGACCGCACATGGAGTACTGTGTACAGTTCTGAGCTCCTGTGCACGAAAGACATAGCAGAGCTGGAGTAGGTTCAAAGGCAAGCAACCAAAGCAAATAGAATGGGTGGACTATAGTATCCAGAAAGATTATAATAATTAGGGTTATGTAGCTTAGAAAAAAAGCCAGGAAATATAATACCTTTGCATAAATATATGAAAGGTCAATACAGAAATCTACCCAAGATTGTGACAAGGGTACATTTTCTACATCTAGAGGAAAGAAGGTTTCTACACAAACATAGAAGGGGGCTTTCTGGAGGGGGATAGGTCATTGATCAAGGATCCAGGGAGTTTCTTTATTTTATTTTTTAACACAGGGTCAGTTTCCGGACAGGGTCACCCTTGTCAGACCTTGCTCTGTCGTTAGGACATCTAGCGTCAGTGTTAGCACCCCCTTCACCTTTTGGGGCTTAAAAAGGATAGTGAAAATTTTCAGCGACTCATCTCTGAAGGACACCCTCCCATTGCCACTAGATGTGGTAGGACCACATGGTTAATTGTCTATTTACGTAAGGTGGGGGCCCCTGTGTTTATACAGTGTCCCTCCTAGTTACAAATCTTCTAGGAGTAAAAATGTATTAAAAATTATGTTTTATGGCGATTTACCCCTTGTATATAAATTAACAGGTAAATGTCTGTTACAGCAATAGAAGTGGATTGACACTTGTGTTTCAATTGTTGTCCCATTAGTGACAATTTATCCCCATCAGAAGATTAAGAGGATAAGTTGTCTTAAAGGAACAACCCCTTTAAGTGGTTGGACCCCTCACGATCACGAGACTAGAGGCCCATTCTCGTTCATTTGAATGGAGTGGCAGTCATTCATGCGGATTGCTGCTCCCTTCAGCTCTATAGGAGATAGCCAAGTCCTTGTACTTAGCTATCTCCAGAGTTGAAAGGAATGGCGGACAGGTATGAGTGTCTGCCGCTCTACTCAAATACGGGAGCATGATCCACAGCAGTTGGAACCCCGCTGATCAGACACTTATCCCCTATCATGTGGGGATAAGTTATATGGCACCTCTGTGAGGCATTGTTTTCCCTTAGTAGCAAAGAGAAATTATCACATGTGATGAATTATTCAATTACTTTCCAGTGGATTCTTGCAAAATTTGTAAAAAAAAAAAAAAAAACAAACACACAACAAAACCATTAAATGGTAATTTTGGGAAGTACAGTATCTCCTCGATGAAATGCATGTCCACTGCCCTAAAATGTCAGTGGCACATTAACTTCCTGTCATACCTTCCTACATATTTACTCCTCTTTTTAACAATCATACCAATCTAGAGATAAAACAGTATTTAAACACTAAATGGTTCCAAAGAAGCATTCTGAATAGGCAGTTTGTGAAAAGTATGAACTTATTTATTAATTTTTTTGACAAACGCAGTGAACTTTTAGAAATCTTACAATCTAAAAATTCAACAGTGCAATCCGCAAACAGCTTACAACGTGAAAATACCATCAGTAGAAACACAGTAGAAAACTAAAAATTCACATTATTCAGAAATGTATTATCATATAAAAATCAAGTGTTTAAAGAACATCACAGATAAATATTCATAAAATTATCTATTTTTATAAATTATTTTGAGGAAAGACATATAAAGGGGTTGTCCAGGAGTCTGATGTTGATGACCTCAGGATAGGCCATCAATATCAAATTAGCGAGGCCAGACACTCATCACTCCCACCGATCAGCTGTTACCTTATACCTCCGAAAGTCTGTGCTGCAACTATACAGCTGTGTCCACTACACAATAGACAGTGCTGGCAAGTTCTGATCAGGGTAGGTCTGGGGTGTCAGACCTCCACCAATCTAATATTGATGGCCTATCCCGAGACAGACCATCCATATCAAAATTTCGGGCAACCCCTTTAAGAAACAAGTATTCACTATATTCCACGTTTACTTTAATTACAAAGTAAAATTATTGCTTGTGAATCTGACCAGATGCTAAACGAACTAGAAAAATAAATCCCACACCACAGCAAAGATTTGAAGTAATGAACCAAGTGGTAGTTTCGCCTTGGACAATAGTATGGGTGTATTCACACATGGCAGATTTTTTTAGCCAAAATTTCTGTGGCTTTGTGATTCATCTAAATTGGGTTTGTAGAAATCCGTGTGCATGCCACAAAAACAACCCCTTTCAGGTGAATGGAATAGATTTACAGTTGCAGTCATGTCTACAACAAATCTGCTGCATGTAAACATGCATATACAGGTGATTCTTTCTAGGTCTGCTTTGTGCTTTTACTCCGCAGTAAAACTGGGTGCAAATACATTTAAAACTACCCCACTATTCTCAAAGCTAATTAATCTAAAGTGACAAATAGGAACAGACTTGATAGGTCCTACTCAAGTCTTATTCACATGGCTTCAGGAAGCAAAGATCTGTGCTGTTGCTCGCCACTCTCTTCATATTTAGAGCTACTTAAAGGAATTAGTCACTAGCTTTATGGTTTCCTAACTAAGGACAACATTAACTAGTGACAAATCCCCTTAGCAAAATGCTGGGTCACTTTCTTTAGTTGCCATTTTGTATTGAACAGTTCAAACACATGCCAACGAGTCCTGATATTCATGAGCTGCTGGCTTTCTCAGCTACTGCCACACTGAATAAGGGTCCATTCACATGTCCGTAAAGTGTTTTGCGGATCCGCAAAACACGGACACGGTAATGTGCGTTCTGCATTTTGCACATAACCAGCACTAATAGAATATGCCTATTCTTGTCCGCAATTGCGGACAAGAATAGGACATGTTCTATTTTTTTCGGGAGCGGTATTACGGACCCGGAAGTGCGGGTCCGCAATTCCGTATCCGGGCAGCACATTGTGCTGCCCCATAGAAATGAATGGGTCCACAATTCCATTCCGCAAAATGCGAACTGAATTAATCAGTGGCAGGATTCTGAGAAAGCCAGAAGCTCATGAATATCGGGACTCAATTGCATGTGCTGGAGCTATTAGAACCTAGCAGCACAAAACTCCTGGCAGCTTCCCTTTAACTGTCCCTGTAGAACGTATATAAGGAAACAAGTCGCCAACAAATCTTTTTCCTTTGCTCACAAAACAACCTCCACTCTGACCCTTATTCTTCATGTATGAGACCCAATATTTGACATCTTTACCTAGGTCAAGGTCAGAGTTGGTACAGTATATTAATAAAGAAATACTCCCAGAAAAAAAATGTTGCCTCCGTTTGTAAATGTACTGGCATACATTGTTTCCAAAAAAAAACAAAACGACTTTGAGATTAATTGATGTTACTCCAGCCCCTGTTACATCACGTGGTCTCTGATAAAATTTGCTGGATCCTTCACTTTCTGCTATGTGGACCAGAGGTCAGTTTCCCCATTCATTCATATGAGACCAACGTTGAGGCTCTCACAGGAAGGAATAAAAAAAACGGAATTCCTGTCAACACAGTTGTGGGATCTGGAGATGGGTTCACGCTGCAAGTAACAGAGGCCAAAATAAAATGATCAATTATGTATACTGCCAGAATTACAAATGGGCGAGAACGAAAAAACTTCTTCTGGAAGTGCATCCTTAAGAAATTAGATTCAGTAGTGACTTATATCAGTTTGAGGTAGCTGTCCAGTGAGAGAATGCACCAGAGGATTGACCCCTTATTAACATGACCCCTAAAAGGTGGTGTGCACCAATACCAGGGACTATATACCAAACATTGCAAATCTCTCCCATTTTAAACTAAAGGTGAACTTGCTGCTAACTGTTCAAGTATCATCAGAAAAATACTGTATTTAAGATTTATAACCTGCATTGCCTTTATCACATTGGCTACTTCAAGGATAGATCATCATTTATGTAATAGCTATGACAGTAAGTTAGTGTTAAACTCGATCTGTCATAGATTCATTCACTCTTTTTAACATTTCTCTTCCTTGTAGATTCACTGGGTTCTGAACTGCTTGCTCCATCTGCTTGTTCTTTGGAAGGACTCCGTTTGACCTTCGGTTCCTCTTTATCCTTTGTGGTAACTTTTTCTTTAGTTACTTTAGGGTCTTGTTGCAATCCAAACAGCAAGCGGCCTATTACCTCTTCTGCTGGTTGGAATGGAGAGGCAGAGGACCGTGTCAGCATCATTCCTACCTGGAAAACAATACATAGCAGATCATGTAGGACATTCCGACTTCAGACACTATGCAGGGTGAGGCAAAACAGTGGACACACTCTTGTGACAGGTGTAATTAGTAGAAAACTGACTTCCAGTGGGTAAAAGGCTGTATTATTTGGTGGTGGAACCCTATTGTGCATTATGGTTCACCTGAAATGGCGAATCCTACAGTGCTGTGAAGAAGTATCACCTGGGAGTAACAGGGTGTTAACCAAGACTGCATCTGGCAGAATGGTGGACACAAAGAACAGGTCATGTAAAGCAGTTTAGGAAACTTGGACCTCACTTAACTCATAAACAGGTAAAGATAGATCAAATCTGTCACTTCCATTGTGTTTCTCAGTAAATGTCAGCCAAGACTGATATATCACATGACCCCCTTCCCACTGGAAAAAAACCTGAGCTGAATTCAATATGGCAGATTTTAAAATGGTGAGCAAAAAGGTTTCCTTCACCAAAAAATGCAGCTTTCCTCCCAATTAATGCTTTGACAAACTGGAAGTACATTTTCTACAAATTACACCAGTTAAAAGGGTGTCTCCAGACTATTACATCACCCTATATATTGTTTTACATGAAGTATACTTTTTCTGTTCAATGGTTTAAAATGGAAATTCATCTGTTACTAGATATAAAGATTACTCTCTGAAAGATATAGATTTATCATCTCGCTTGAGCCAGAAAACTGGCAAAAAAAGTCGCAAGCTGTGTGTTTGTGACATCTTAAATGCGACTTTAAAAAAACAACAAAAAAACAAAACAAAAGTGCCTCTTTTTACGCCACCCTTGCCACTTTTCCAAAAGGGGGCGTGGTGAGGGTGGGAAAGGGGTGTGACCGACAGCTGAGACATATTTAAATCCATTTTGCCAGTTTTCTGGTGCAAATGAAGCCAGAAATCTACGGCAGCTCCTAGTCATCGTAGAGGACTAATTTAGGACAGAAATTAGGTACATCCTCCAGTAGCGCAGGACATGATCTGTGACCTCCCAGCCTTCATCTCTCTGCATATCACTGATAATAGTAATCTAATGGCCAGCAGGTAATTGATCACCACGATCTCTGATCAGCATATAGATGAATGCTAGGATAACACAGCTTGTCTCCAGCCCTAAGGTAAAAATTAAAATGAATAAATGAATAAAAAAATTAAACTAAAAGTAATAAAATAAAAACTTCCAGGTCCTGCCTGAACTAACCACCACCACCAGGGACTTTCCTCTGTGAAAGACATGAGTGACCATTGTCCTACCTAATAAACCATAACTTTATTTCATTTTGCTAAAACACTATTGTGCCCTGTGCTAGTTAATTGGTCTGTCTATGCAGATTTTATAGTCTGATTGACATTACAGAACAATACTGTGTTTGTGGTGTGTGGCTACAGTCCATATCACTGCATATGGTGATGGCAGGTCCACACTGAGGCTTTTTTCCCAAGTGTTATTAGCTTCAGCAGGCTGTTCCTGCAGAGAAAAGCCTGCTGGAGCTCTATGGATCTGCCAGATGTTACACAGGAGATGGCGGGGATTTTTCTGATAAAATTACTCACAGTACTGTGCATTAAATAAAGGGAATTCTGTATACTGTTGCCCAATTTTTTCCCATTTACCCCTACAGTATATAAAACATAAAATAGGGGAAAATGGTTCTGTTTTGGCACACTTGAAAACCACATCAGTGCCCCAAAAGGAAAAAAATATATATGCCTAAAGTATAATAAAACATTCACCCTTCGAATATGTCAATCTAAGAGGCGACACAAAAAGTGACACCAAGCTGTTCCATTCTTGAGCAAATGTAATCATTTATTATAGATTTACTTAACATTTTCATTACATAAATTATTTAAGTATTTCCAAGATAATGCCGCTAGTTAGACTCAACATAATACATTACATTTTACCTCTTAGGTTTGTTCTGCTTCATGCAACTTGACTAATCCCTCTGCCACAGTTGGTGACCGACACAAAAGTTCAATCATTATTATAAAATGAATAGTAGCAAACAAAGTAAGTCCAAAAGTTTAGATGTTTAAGAACTTCACAAGATGGGAATTTATCAGGTTCAATTAACATTTTATAAAATATTCCTCTACATTCGGTTATATTAACTTGTTGTATGTTTCCATTAAAAGGAAGACTCCTGGCAAAACGGATATAGTGGGGGAGAATTCGAGCTCAATAAGCGCCAAATACCTGGTGTACTTGTCTTACACCACACTTGTGTTTTAGACACTGTTTGTGCCTCATTCAATATGAGGAGTGGATTATAAGGAGAGAGCGTGGCTCAAAATCTGACAATGGCCCGGATTTACTAATGTGTCTGCGCCTCAATCCATCTAAAGAGTGGTGTGATTTGGCACAAGCAGGGTTACTACAATTTTTACCGTCTTGCGCAAAAGGGAGTGGGGCATTGTGAAAAGAGAGTGGGATAAGATGTGACATTTTGTGTCATTTTGTCTCAAAGTATGCCAACCAACAGCTAGTATACAGTCAGAGAAAAGTGTCTATCCTTGCTCTACATTTGTTATCCACCCTGAGCCACTGTGATAAATCAGGTGCAGGTCTTAACAGGCTGTCTGAGTTTATGCCATCTACAGGTTTCGCAAATCGTCACCAAAGTATGCCAAAATTTCGACAGACAATAGGTGGTATCAAGGTAGAGCAGTGTCTAGTTTCTAGCAAGGTGCACCAAATTTATCATCCAGCATCAGCCACTTTGATAAATTGGCACATCTTTAGCTGCCTAGTCTAAAAGGCCCTTTACACAGGCCGATATTCCCAAAGATTATCGCTAACAAGCGTTCATAGGAACTCTCATTAGCGATTATCTGGAGGTGTAAATATACCGCCAATTACCAGATGAACAAGCAAAACTCTCATTCATTGAGTAAAAGATCAAGTATAAGTGCAAACGGCAGCTCTCACCTGCTCCTCTGCTGGATGAGCCAAGATACCGCACCTGGAAGCGGTAATCTTATAACAAAGAAAGAGGAAAATCCAGCTCCATATCACAGCAGGAAAAAATTATTTATTCACGGTTAAAATCTTCATGTACAGGACAATTTGTCAGCGCATTTCAGACCATATAACAATTGCGGACCTTCCTCATGACATGTAAAACATTCAAATGACTGCAACTTATAGGCTCCCCACTCAGCTGGCCGTGCAATTATCTGAAAAGTTACAAATCGTGCAAGACTAAAAATTATAATGAGAAAAACACACATATAATCTCAATAAAATGCACATGAAAATAGCAAGTCTTAAAACCCTTTAG
This sequence comes from Bufo bufo, assembly GCF_905171765.1. Lineage (NCBI taxonomy): Eukaryota > Metazoa > Chordata > Amphibia > Anura > Bufonidae > Bufo > Bufo bufo. Next base: position 389,900,248 of record NC_053390.1, read on the forward strand.
TATTGTAGTATAAGATCGTGCCTTTTGTTTAAGCCAATGGGTTGACGGGAGTCTAACTGAAACATCCAGAAAGCTTCCCTATTTAACAATTGTCTACGATGATCACCCCCTCTAACAGGTATCCTAACTCTCTGGATGCCCTGTGCCACTAAACTGGATGCATCTCCTCCATGGACTATCGCAAAATGTAGACTGACCGCAGACACATTGCAGCTTTTATAATGAGGAACGTCAGAGATGTGCTTACGGATTCTAGACTTGATCTCATTAGTGGTACACCCAACGAATTGTAGGTTGCAAGCCTCACATGTTATCAAATACACCGCAAATTTGGTATTACAGTTTAAAGAAGACTGAATGCTATACTCATTATTGTTTGCGGTGGATTTAAATGTTTGCTGACCTTAGTGTGTTCACATTTGTAACTGCCCTTCTTAGTAAGCCAAGTCTGTTTAGGAATATTTTTATCCTGAAACAAGCTAGGGCTTACTGTTTCCTAGGGTAGGTGCTCTCCGTGCTGCACATGTTATTCCATTGGAAATTATGTCCATCCACTGTCTGTCACAGGCCAGTAAGGGTAAATACTTTTTAATAATTTTACAAATATCTGAAAACTCCTCACTGTACGGTGTCACAAAGGGGATCACCGCTTGTCCGTGATGGGAAGAATAGGTATGATAACCTGAAGATTTTACTGGGGGAAAGACGAAAGATTTTCTATCCATAGCTAGCACTGAGTTTTTTTGAACTGGATACATGCTTATGTGAATAGGATCCACACAGGAGTCTATTAGTTATACTGGTGGCTTCATGAGTAAACGACGCCAAGTCTGAACAGTTGCGTTGAGCCCTGATTAAGGGTGCATTCACACAACCGTAAGTGACTTGCAGTCCGCAAAACACTGATACCGGGCGTGTGCGTTCCGCAATTTGCGGACCGCACATGGCCAGCACTATATAGAGAATGCCTAAGCTTGTCCGGTTGCGGCGAGCCCTGATTAACTCTCTCTTTGGAATGTTATGTATTGTATGAGGCTGGTGGCAAGAAGATGCATGTAAGATGGTATTGCCGGCTAACTCCTTTCTGAAAGTAGCTGTCAGAACCCAGGAAGTGGCAACATCCCACCTCAGGCACAAATCAAGAAAAAAGACCTCATGGACATCATGCTGTAAGCTAAATGAAATAGAATCCAGACACTCCTCCAACCATTAATTCCAGTTATCCCTGGCTTTAAGGATACTAGGTCTGTTTTACAGGCCTTTTCTGCCTTTAATTGGAGAAACAATTATACATGGGTTACTGCGGACGTGGTGGCATTGTACACCAATATTCCCCATGATTTGGCATTACAGACGTTACAGTGGTTCGTAAACAGATATAGTGATTACTCGGATGAATTGCAGGAATTTATGGGGATTGTGTGCAGGTGTCTGGTTTGTCGAACTTTCTCCTCATTGACACCCACTCTTTTTGTGATCAACTACAGCGGTATGGTCGCTACATCGATGACCTGCTGTTTCTATGGTATGGTGATGTGGCGACCATACCACTGTTCTCCAACTATTTAACCCCTTAAGGACACAGGGCGTACAGGTACGCCCTGATGTCCTGGTACTTAAGGACACAGGACATACCTGTACGCCCTGTGTATTTCCGATCACCGCCGCTCGGCGGGCAGTGATCGGAACCCGATGCCTGCTCAAATCATTGAGCAGGCACCTTGGCTAAATGCGAGGGGGGGTCCCGTGACCCCCCGTGTCGACAATCGCTGCAAACCGCTGGTCAATTCAGACCTGCGGTTTGCTGCTTTTACCTTATGCGGCGGCGGCGAGCTGCGGTGCCATCGGGTCCCCATGCGGCTGTAGGGGGGACCCGATGGCATGGAAGGCAGCGCGATGCCTTCCTGTGACGTGCCTGTGAGATCCAGCCCCCTAGATCTCACAGGCAGGAAGCTGTATGAGTAATACACACAGTATTACTCATACAGCCAATGCATTCCAATACAGAAGTATTGGAATGCATTGTAAAAGGGATTAGACCCCCAAAAGTTGAAGTCCCAAAGTGGGACAAAAAATAAAATAAAGTTGAAAAAATAAAGTTTCCCCCCCAAAAATTAAAAGTTTCAATAAAAAATAAACAAAAACGTCATTTTCCCCAAATAAAGTAAAAAAAAAAAAAATAGGGAAAAAATAGGGGAAAAAAAAGAAACAAAAGTAGACATATTAGGTATCGCTGCGTCCGTATCGACCGGCTCTATAAACATATCACATTACCTAACCCCTTTAGATGAACCCCGAAAACAATTAAAACTGTGCTAAATAAACCATTTTTTTGTCACCTTACATCACAAAAAGTACAACAGTAAGCAATCAAAAAGGCGTATGCCTACCAAAATAGTACCAATCTAACAGTCACCTCATCTCGCAAAAAATGAGCCCCTACCTAAGACAATCACCCAAAAAATAAAAAAAAATATGGCTCAGAATATGGAGACACTAAAACATAATTTTTTTTTATTTAAAAAAGCTGTTATTGTGTAACACTTAAGTAAATTTAAAAAAGTATACATATTAGGTATCGCTGCATCCGTATCGACCGGCTCTATAAAAATATCACATGACCTAACCCCTCAGGTGAACACCATAAAAAAAAAAAAAAACTGTGCCAAAACAGCCATTTCTTGTTACCTTGCCTCACAAAAAGTGTAATATAGAGCAACCAAAAATCATATGTACCCTAAACTAGTACCAACAAAACTTCCACCCTATCCCATAGTTTCTAAAATGGGGTCACTTTTTGGGAGTTTCTACTCTGGGGGTGCATCAGGGGGGCTTCAAATGGGACATGGTGTCAAAAAAACTGTCCAGCAAAATCTGCCTTCCAAAAACCGTATGGCATTCCTTTCCTTCTGCTGTACGGGCACACGGCAGGGCGCAGTTTACGACCACATATGGGGTGTTTCTGTAAACTACAGAAACAGGGCCATAAATATTGAGTTTTGTTTGGCTGTTAACCCTTGCTTTGTAACTGGAAAAAAAATATTAAAATGGAAAATGCCAAAAAAGTGAAATTTTGAAATTGTATCTCTATTTTTCATTCATTCATTCTTGTGGAACACCTAAAGGGTTAACGACGTTTGTAAAATCAGTTTTGAATACCTTGAGGGGTGTAGTTTCTAGAATGGGGTAATTTTTGGGTGGTCTCTATTATGTAAGCCTCACGAAGTGACTTCAGACCTGAACTGGTCCTTAAAAAGTTGGTTTTTCAAGATTTCTGAGAAATTTCAATATTTACTTCTAAACTTCTAAGCCTGAAAAATGTCCCCAAAAAATTTAATATCATTCCCAAAATGATCCTAACATATGGGGAATGTAAAGTAATAACTATTTTTGTAGGTATTACTATGTATTATAGAAGTAGAGAAATTGAAACTTTGAAATTTGCAAATTTTTCAAAATTTTGGGAAATTTTGTATTTTTTTTTATAAATAAGTGTGTGTTTTTTTTTTTACTCTATTTTACCAGTGTCATGAAGTACAATATGTGACGAAAAAAAACTCTCTCAGAATGGCCTGGATAAGTCAAAGCGTTTTAAAGTTATCACCACTTAAAGTGACATTGGTCAGATTTGCAAAATCGGCGCATGCCCAGTGACACTATTGAGGCTGTTGCTCTCAGGAGCAGGAGTATCGTACAGGCACTTAGCGATACTGCGCCTGCACGGGATTTCGGAGGCCAAGAGGAGGAAGCAAGGACGGTGCAGTGAATAAATTAAATGACGTAGTGGAGGGGGCGGCGCCGTTCGGCAAGGATGTAGGAGTACATTTATTTCTTGGAGGCGTGCTGGGCTTGGAAGAAAGGCACTAGAGGAGAGTAATAACGCCCCTCTGGGCACCTTGAGACTTATTTTGCATATCAGAAAAATCGCTTTTTCATCTGAATGAAAAGTTGAATAAAAGAAAGAAGACACATGCAGGAATGAAGGTACTTTATTGCACATTGCTATGTTAACAGTATTATAGGCTCAAAATAGGTGACAGATTCCCTTTAAGGGGTTAAAGTCATGTCTGGATTCTATTTCATTTAGCTTACAGCATGATGTCCATGAGGTCTTTTTTCTTGATTTGTGCCCGAGGTGGGATGTTGCCACTTCCTGGGTTCTGACAGCTACTTTCAGAAAGGAGTTAGCTGGCAATACCATCTTACATGCATCTTCTTGCCACCAGCCTCATACAATACATAACATTCCAAAGGGAGAGTTAGGGTGCAGTCACACGACCGTATAAATGGATCCGCATCCGTTCCGCAAATTTGCAGAATGGGTGCAGACCCATTCATTTTAATGGGGCCGCAAAAGATGCGGACAGCACACCGTGTGCGATCCGCATCTGTTGTTCCGTTCCGTGGCCCTGCAAAAAAAGATGGAGCATGTCCTATTCTTGTCCGCAACAGGACAAGCTTAGGCATTCTCTATATAGCGCTGGCCATGTGCGGTCCGCAAATGTGCGGAACGCACACGGCCGGTGTCAGTGTTTTGCGGATCCGCAATTTGCGGACTGCAACACACTTACGGTTGTGTGAATGCACCCTTAATCAGGGCTCGACGCAACTGTTCAGACTTAGCGTCATTTTTTTTTCAATTCGCTTTATTGAACACATAAAGCCAATTATAATGACACTCATGTTCAAGTACTTCCATATATTATACATCAGCATAATGAAAGTGAGTTGTGCAAGTAACATATACATGACTCAAATAAATAAAACATTCAACACCTGTGCCGTGTCGGTAAGTTCAATCCCATCTCTAGAGGGAAGGCTCATATTGCTAATAAAGGTACTAAGGTGGCATACCTAGGTCTACAAATTCCCATCTCCTCTATCCTGTCAAACATTACAAGTGTCTAGCCTGTTCCGCTTGCAGTGCCTCTGTCAATCTACGAGATGAATAAAGCGTTTGTGTTGATGAACACCATATCCCCCACACCTTTTGAAATTTAGGCATACAGCCCCTATTTTTGAACACAATATTTTCATATGGGATTACGGTATTGACCAATAGCTTCCATTGTGCTAGAGTGGGTGCTCTGTCTCCCATCCATCTAATGGCTATCGCCTTTCGTGCCAAAAATAGGGTTTCTCTCAAGAATATCCTTGTATAGTGGGAGTATAGAATCTCGTCCAATATTCCAAAGAGGCAAATCTTAGGATGAAAAGGTACTGTACATCCCAATAAATCTGTGAGTAGTCACCACCTCCTCCCAAAACTTAATTTATAAAAGGGCATGCCCATATAAAGATGCCAGAAATCAGCATTTTCTGATGCACATCTATGGCACCTGGAGTGGGCAAGCCTGCCCATCCTGTGTAGCCTCCGTTGAGACATATAACTTTGATGTATTATGCATAATTGTATAAACTTATTGTTTATGGCTGGCGATACTAGTGTGGGGGAATTCAAGAATTTCCTCATCATCTTCATTAGACAAATCCGGAATCATTGCCCTCCATTTCGACAGTGCTTGCATCGGGTTACCTCTTAGTTTGACACACAGGAGATGGGTGTAAAGTGCTGATATAAAGCCATGTGGTCCTCGAGAACGTATGACTCCAATCATCGGAAATGTGGACAATAGGACTGGGGTATCACAATAATGCGTTTGCATGGCATGTCTTAGCTGCAGAAACCTAAACAATGTATTCCTGGGCAACTCATGTCTGTCACTCAAGGACTCAAAATCGTTAAAGACATTATTATTATACAAGTTCCCCAGTGTGACAACCCCATGCTCCTTCCAGAATGCACCGTCCCGCAGTACCATCAGATCAGGAAACATGGGATTATCCCAAACTGGTGTCTCCAGTAGGTCTGACCCGATTTTATGTAGGTGCTTACAAGCCGACCATATCTGGACAGCCACCCTGTGAATCGGTAGCAAAGTCGTTTACTCATGAAGCCACCAGTATAACTAATGGACTCCTGTGTGGATCCTATTCACATAAGCATGTATCCAGTTCAAAAAAACTCAGTGCTAGCTATGGATAGAAAATCTTTCGTCTTTCCCCCAGTAAAATCTTCAGGTTATCATACCTATTCTTCCCATCACGGACAAGCGGTGATCCCCTTTGTGACACCGTACAGTGAGGAGTTTTCAGATATTTGTAAAATTATTAAAAAGTATTTACCCTTACTGGCCTGTGACAGACAGTGGATGGACATAATTTCCAATGGAATAACATGTGCAGCACGGAGAGCACCTACCCTAGGAAACAGTAAGCCCTAGCTTGTTTCAGGATAAAAATATTCCTAAACAGACTTGGCTTACTAAGAAGGGCAGTTACAAATGTGAACACACTAAGGTCAGCAAACATTTAAATCCACCGCAAACAATAATGAGTATAGCATTCAGTCTTCTTTAAACTGTAATACCAAATTTGCAGTGTATTTGATAACATGTGAGGCTTGCAACCTACAATTCGTTGGGTGTACCACTAATGAGATCAAGTCTAGAATCCGTAAGCACATCTCTGACGTTCCTCATTATAAAAGCTGCAATGTGTCTGCGGTCAGTCTACATTTTGCGATAGTCCATGGAGGAGATGCATCCAGTTTAGTGGCACAGGGCATCCAGAGAGTTAGGATACCTGTTAGAGGGGGTGATCATCGTAGACAATTGTTAAATAGGGAAGCTTTCTGGATGTTTCAGTTAGACTCCCGTCAACCCATTGGCTTAAACAAAAGGCACGATCTTATACTACAATACTAAAGGGTTTTAAGACTTGCTATTTTTATGTGCATTTTATTGAGATTATATGTGTGTTTTTCTCATTATTAGGGTTTTTTTCACTGTTTTGTGACAGTTAGTCTTGCACGATTTGGTGACCGCTATTACTGATTGCGCCTTGTATGTCTTTCTGGGCGGTGCGTGCGATTGATTGCACGGCCAGCTGAGTGGGGAGCCTATAAGTTGCAGCCATTTGAAGGTTTTACATGTCATGAGGAAGGTCCGCAATTGTTATATGGTCTGAAACGCGTTGACAAATTGTCCTGTACATAAAGATTTTAACCGTGAATAAAGAATTTTTTCCTGCTGTGATATGGAGCTGGATTTTCCTCTTTCTTTGTTATTGGGTAAAAGATCATTCATGCGGTCACAAAATGTATTGTTTGCCGGCAGCAGACTGTGCTATGTAAACACGATATGCTGCCAGCAAACCACTAGTCAGCATGGGGAAGAGCGATAGCATTGGCGATCTCTACTCCCTTTAATGTGGAGGAGATCACTGCATGTAATAGCAGCAGGCTTCCTTCCCGACAATCTGCTGTCGTCCCATGTAAAGGGATATTTAGGTTACACTGTCTAAATGTAAAACGGGATGAATAAATCTGCCCCACTGTGCATTGCCAAGTACATCATACGGTACCTTTGTTTTGTTTGTTTTTTTAATCCTCGATTCATGGATTGCCCAATAACGTGCAAGGAAAAAAATATACATACATATATATATATATATATATATATATATATATATATATACATACCCTACAGAACAGAACATATAAATAAATATATAATTTTGCCTTATATTGATTGGCACACTGGACATCTCACCCGGCCCTGTGCCGTTGCTATGAGTAGTGGTGCAAGCACAGAGGCTCTGCTTCCTCTACTGGAGCAGCGACGGCATATGCGCTGCTACACTTCCAGGTAGCAGAGAATGAACAGTTGCTGCTCCAGTAGAGGAAGCAGTGGCGCAGACGTGCGACTGTCAGAGCTGGGCGAGAAGACCGACTCTCTCAATCAATAGGTTCGTCACATGTGGGGACAGCCCCTCACAGGTGAAGAACATTTGCCGAGGAGAAGAATCAATTTGTTAAAATCGATTTGCTCATCTTTACTATATATCAATCTGCTCAGCTCCTCCTGCTCTATAAGATGCTGCCTGCAGATTGCACTGCATTTGTTGGTGACCGGTTTTCTAGGAAAGCTATGCTTTGCTGGAGGTTCCATATACTCAACACAGCTTCCCATAGACTGTAGTATTAAACCAAGACTCCTAAAGTGGTGTGCTGGTGGAAGTTTCACTTTGTTGGCATTAAAATAGTGGGTTCAGCTTTCCAAGCATATTGTAAATATATTTAGAAAATGGCTTGCAGTAGCGTATAGTAGGTTTCAAGCTTTCAGAAACTCTGGCGTTCGGAGAAGATTTATATTTCAAAGAAAAATCTTACCTTTGCGGTAATAAGAAACATGGTATAGATGAACATGAGGTGGGGTCTTTCAATGGGAAGTAGCTCATTGTGTTGCAATGTGAACAAAATTGATCCCAATAAACTAATTTTTACAGGGCTGTGAACAAAAAGAAAAAGAAGGAAAAAACTTGTCAGTTAAAACACCACAAATAAGTATACATTTTATAGCGTTCAAAGCGGCTGTATGCCTAAAGGACCTCAGTCAGGTGTTGTAGGCTCCGCTATCTGACTAGGATAGAGGGGGACATGCTAAGCTCGGGGATATATACTGCTTTGGGGTTTTCCCTGTTTTATTCCATTACAACCTCAAATTAGATTTTCACCAGCTACTTTGGCCAAAAAAAAAAAAGTTCTGGCACCTAAAAAAAATTTGGGCAAGTTCCATGTTAGAAAATTCCAATGCCACTTCTTCCCTTCTGAACGCTGCTGTGCATAACAAAAATGCATAACAAATTGAGGGGTGCTATTTCTCTTGTTACTGCTTGTGAAAATGAAAAATTCGGGGATAAAGCAACATTCCATTGGGAAAAAACTAAATTTTTCATTTTCACAGCCAAGTGCTTCTAAATTCTTGTTGGGTCAAAGCATTCACTTCAACCTTCGATCAATTCCTTGAGGGGTGTAGATTCCCAAATAGGGTCACTTTTTGGCTTCTTTCACACGAGCGTACCGGATTAGCTCCGGATGCGTTCAGTGAAACTTTGCACCATTTTGCAAGCAAGTTCAGTTAGTTTTGTCTGCGATTGCATTCAGTTATTCAGTTTTATTTCCGCGCAAGTGCAATTCCTTTTGATGCGTTTTTCTCGCGCATGAAAAAAATCCTGAAGGCTTACAAACAACATCTCCTAGCAACCATCAGTGAAAAATGCATTGCACCCGGACTGCATCCGGATGTAAATGCATTTTTCACTGAAGCCCCATTCACTTCTATGGGGCCAGGAATGAGTGAAAACATGTTGCGATTCTCCCGCAACGCAGAACTGATACGTGAAAAAAATTACTGGGTCAGGATTCAGTGCGGGTGCTATGCGTTCACTTCACGCATCACACCCGTGCGGAAAACTCGCTTGTGTGAAAGGAGCCTTTGGGGTTTCCTTTCTAAGGGTACCTCAGGGTCTCTTCAAATGTGACATAGCACCTGAAAACCATTCCAGCAAAATCTGCCCTCCAAAAACTATATTGCGCTCCTTTCCTTCTGCGCCCTGTTGTGCACACATGTAGAGATTTACGACCATATATGGGGTGTTTCTGTAAACTGCAGAGTCCAGGTAATAAATATGGAGGTTTGTTTTTCTGTTAACCCTTGTTGTGTTACAAGAACTGATTAAAACAGAAAATCTGCACAAAAAAATGAAATCTTTAAATTTCACCTACATTTTTGCTTCCTATGGAACACCTAAAGGGTTAACAAAGTTTGTAAAATCAGTTTTGAACAAATTGAGGGGCGTAGTTTCTAAAATTGGGTACATTTTGGGTGGTTTCTATTATGTAAGCCCCTTAAAGTCATTTCAGAACTGAATTGGTCCTTAAAAACACGGTTTTGAACATTTCTAAAATTGCTTCCAAAATTCTAAGCCTTTTAACATCCTGAAAAATATAAAAAATAAATGTATTTACTAAATGGTGCAACGTAAATTAGATATATACAAAATGTTAATAACCATTTTGCGAGGAATCACTATTTGTTTTAAAATCAGAGAAATTAAAATTTCTAAAATTGCTAATTTTTCTGTAAATTTATTTATTTTTCTTCATAAAAAGGTAAAAAATATCAACTCAAATTCACCACTAACATGAAGTACTATGTGTCATGAGAAAACAATCTTAGAATCGCTTGGATCAGTAAAAGCGTTCAAGAATTATTACCAGATAAAGTGGCACATGTCAAATTTGAAAAACAGAGCTTCAGCATTTGGAACAAACGTTTGTTAAGGGGTTAATGGGTACTTATTTTTAAAAATTTTTACAAACTTTTGAGGCAATATTACCATAATTATATAAGGCATTTTTAGAACATTAAAAGAGTTTTTTTTTTTAAAAAGAAAAAATATTATATAGGCCTGTAGAGAAATCCATACTCACTTGGTCCCTACTGCTTGGTTCTGACTTCTAGGGCCGTCTTCCCTGGACTTCAGGTCACCATCTGTTAAACTTCCGCATTGGTTTGGGTCAAATTCACACTGCAGCCAGTAACTGGCCTCAGTGGTGACATTCCCCCAAACACCATCATTTCTGGGTCACATGCCACTTGGGGATACATCAACTCTGAGGTCAGTGATTGGCTGCAACAGTGCAAGTGACTCTGTTGGTCCGGAAGTTGACAGATGAAGACCACAAGTCCAGTAAAGACAGCCTGGGGGCCAGAACCAGGTGTGTGGATTTCTCCACAGTTCCCACAGGGGGACGCTCAGGGGTGATCAGATTAAAATAAATAAAATAAAAAAAACTGGACAACCTCTTTATGCATACCACCCTCCAAATGGTTGTCTCCATACACTAAAGTAACAGTACCCTATTATTCTGAATTGACCACATTTAGGCACAGTGTTGATAGATTTTCAGGAGAGAACAAACAGTCACATACTATGACATCTTTAGAAGCTCATTGCTTTCAGGTTTCCAGACACCTCTCACCAGTTGTTCAAAGTTGGAGATCAGGCCACCGCCAGCAGCTGGAAATAAAACAGATCTGTTAGCTACCTCCAAATACACATCATGCAATATGAATATTTCAACATATGAGTGGTGGAATAAGTCTCAGCTACTAGGATAAATTTCAGAATATCCTTTTTTTTCATCTTCAAAGACAACTAAATAAAAATTCAGAACACATTTATGAGACACTTAATGAATGCTCATCTTTTATGTAGTTCACGGGGCCAAAATTCTACTCTGGTTAACTTCTGTATAAGGGCTGAGCTCTGTTTCTCTGATACAGAGCTCCAAATTTCCTGCATAGACATACTGTACTGTAGTTTTAGATGGAAAAATTCTGTTGGTCTACCACCACTAGAGGGAGCTTAGGAGCTTACTGTTGTACATTAAAAATAATTAGAATATGCAGCAAGTTCCTCAGTGCCTTAAAATGATCTGCCTGCAGCCTTCATATTTACTTTTAGGTCTATGAAAACTATTTCAAGCTCAGTATCAGAAAACCTGTGCTCCAACTACTATACAGATACAATAAGAAATTAATCAGTACAAACATAAGCATTTCTTTTTTATCTCCATTCATATACAATGCATTCAGAAAATCTTTTCAGAAAATCCAAGTTTTCCCTCTTTAATCTGCACTCAATGCCCCATAATGACAAAGTAAAAACAGAATGTTTGAAATCTTTGCCAATTTACTGAAAAGGAAAAAATAAAATCTTGCACTGACATTCAGACTCTTTAGGCCCCTTGCAGACGAGCGTGTGCGGATTAGGTCCGGATGCGTTGCAAAAGCATTCAGTGAAAAATGCGCAATTTCTCAACCAAAGTCATTCTGTTTTGTCTGCGATCGCGTTCAGTTGTTTAGTTTTTCTTTTGTGCAGGTGAAATGCAATTTAATGCGTTTTTCACGTGCGTGACAAAAAAAAACGGAATGTTTACAAACATCTCTTAGCAACCATCAGTGAAAAACGCATCGTATCCACACTTGCTTGTGGGTGAGATTTTCACGCAGCCCTATTCACTTCTATGGGGCCAGCGTTGCGTGAAAATTGCAGAATATAGAACATGCTGCTATTTTCACACAACGCACACGTGATGCGTGAAAACCAACGCACATGTACACAGCCCCATTGAAATGTATGGGTCCGGATTCCGTACGGACGCAACGCGTTCGCATCACGCATTGCACCCGCGTGGAATACTCGCTCGTGTGAAAGGGGCCTTACTCAGGACTTTGAAAGGTTGAAGAACCTTTGGCAGCGATTAAAGCCTACAGTCATTCATCCCTGAAGATTCTCTCAAGCTCTGTCATGTTGGATAGGGACCGTCAATGGACAGCCATTTTCAGGTCTCTCCAGAGATATACAAATGGGTTCAAGACAGGGTTTTAGCTGGGCCACTCAGGGACATTCACAGAGTTGTCCCTAAGCCACTCCTGTGTTGTCTTAGCTGTGTGCTTAGGGTCAGTATCCAGTTGGAAGGTGAACCTCTGGCCCAGTTTTAAAGAGGACCTTTCACCGATTATTACCCTATGAACTAAGTATACAGACATGTAGAGCAAGACCCGGGGATCTCACTGCACTTACTATTATCCCCGGGCGCCGCTCCGTTCTCCTGCTATGCCCTCCGGTATCTCCGCTTACTAAGTTATAGTAGGCGGAGTCTGCCCTTGTTCTGCTGTAGCGCTGGCCAATAACAGCACAGAGCTCACAGCCTGGGAGGTTATTTTCTCCCAGGCTGTGAGCTCTGCAATGCGATTGGCCAGCGCTACAGAAGAACAAGGGCAGACTCCGCCTACTATAACTTAGTAAGCGGAGATACCGGAGGGCATAGCAGGAGAACGGAGCGGCGCCCGGGGATAATAGTAAGTGCAGTGAGATCCCCGGGCGCCGCTCTACATGTCTGTATAGTTAGTTCATAGTGTAATAATCGGTGAAAGGTCCTCTTTAAGGTCCAAATTACTCTATTAGGTTTTCATAGTGAATATCTCTGTACTTTGCTCCATTCAGCATTCCCTCAACTCTGACTAGTCTCCCTGTCCAACAACCATGCTTCACTGTAGGTATAGTATTAGGCAGGTGATAAGCAGTCCCTGGATTTCTCCAGACATCATGCTTAGCATTGAAGCCAAAAAGGTTTCATCTTTGTTTCCTCAGACCAGAAAATCTTTATTCTCACGGTCTGAAACTCCTTTAGGTGCTTTTTCACAAACTAGAGGCGGACGTTCATGTGTCTTACTGAGAAGAGACTTTTTTCTGGCCATTGTGCCATAAAGCCCAGATTGGTGGAGTGCTGCTGTGATGATTGACCTGGAAGTTTCTCCCATCTGCATACAGGATCAGCTACAGTGACCATTGAGTTCTTGTCTCTCACCAAGGCCCTCCCTGATTACTTAGCTTGGTGGTGCAGCCAGCTCTAGGAAGAGTCCAGTGGATATCGGTGGACAATTTTAGTAATTTTTTTGTAAAAAATTCTGTTTTCACTTTGTCATTATGGCATACTGAGGGCAGAATGATGGGGGAAAACTATTTTTTATTTTAGCACAAGACCACAACATAATACAATGTAAAAAAGTGAAGGTATCTGAAGACTTTCAGAATGCATTGTACAGTAGATAGTGGGATCTGAATAATCTAATGCTGGGTGAACTGTGCTTGCCTTACCTAACTAATTTTTTCAGGGCTGCAACTCTTTCCACGAAAAAGTACACAAATAGGTATCTCCCAGGGATAGATAATCTTGCTAGCGTCACCTTCTGGAAATGCCTCCCTATGAGTCAAAATCTGACTTTTTAATAATCATTAGTACATGACAAGGTAAAATAGCCAAATATCCACTCAGACAGCTGATTAGGGGTTCTTGCTCCACATCAGTATGGAGTAGGATTCTGACTGGCTGAGTGTGATGCTTTGAATGCAGATTAGGCAGGCTGCCTTACCTTAAATTGACCAGTTGTGTATGGACAATGTTCCATGAAAAAAAAAAAATAATAATAATAATGATAAAACACATTCAAAAAAGGTATCTCCCAGGAAAAAAAAAAAGACTATCTCGCTAGCACCACATCCTGGAAATGGCTCCATATAAGTCAAAGTCCGACTTTTTAACAAGCCTTGGAACGTGACAAGGATGGATATCGTCTAGCGAATAACTGCGGCTTCGACATACAACTTACCGGCCCGGTACTTCAAATACAGAAGAATTGTGTGCACAAAAGAAATTCTCAATACAGCTTTTTATCACATATAGGACCTGTGACACACAGGACCTACAGATCACCTGACCATAACAGCAAACCAGCTGACTTGATCACCTGACCTTTCCACCAGCAACACCTGACCTGCAGAGATACCAGACACACCCACCAAGCTTTACAGCGGAGCGCTCCGAACACGTGAAGTCAGCGTCCTGGTAAATGGCTCTCCGCTCCCTGGATTGTGCACGATTGTACACATGAGTAGGCAGTACTTGCCGATACCACCAACGGACACTCCAGTTGCCATCAAGCGGTAAGAGTCTCATTGAGACGTGTCAAAACGTTGAACACAGTATTATGTGACTCCATACACTGGGCTGTATCAGATAATTGGCGGTGATCTCCACAACCCTATAAAGTGGGACTTCCTCTATTTGTTCCTATAAGGCAGTGCTTCTCAAATAGTGGGGCGCGCCCCCAGGGGGGGCGCCAGGCTCCGTAAAGGGGGGCTCGTTCAGGGCCGGCCTTTGGGGTGTGCGGGCTGTGTGGCCGCACAGGGCGCCATAGCAACAGGGGCGCCGGGCGGCCGACAGCTCGCAGTGTAATATGCGGCAGGGAGATGAGCGCTTCCATTGTGGATGGCACAGTTAAGGGGTGGGGGTCTGTGTATGGCACTGTTATGTGCTGGGGGGGCACTGTGAATGGCACTGTTATGGGGTGGGGGGTCTGTGGATGGCACATATATAACAGTGCCAGCCACAGATCCCCCTGTAACAGTGCCAGCCACAGATCCCACCATAAGTGTCCGTCATCCACAGATCCCCCCATAAGTGTCAGTCATCCACAGATCCCCCCATAAGTGTCCGTCATCCACAGATCCCCCCATAAGTGTGTGTCCGATCCACATTTCTTTCTTTTTTTATTCTCTTATACGTTAATAAGGATACAGTGTTATGCAGAGGTGTACTTATAACAATTTTATAGACAAATGATACTATTTACAGTCGCGCGGGGGCCGTGAAATGTTTTCTTCTTCCTAGGGGGGGGGCATGACAGAAAATAATTGAGAAGCACTGCTATAAGGAGACCTTCTACTCAAGATAAGAAATATGGGCCTTTGATATACATATAAATCAGAGACACCATCCTTTTATGTGACCTTCATATGTGTGTATATCATTTTTATTCGCACAGTCCCTTCATCTAGAGCATCTATTATGGACTGAATATTGATTATATATACGCTTTTCATTGCTGCCAGTTTATACCATTGCTGCCAAGTTTACATCATTGCTGCTATTATTCATCATTGGATCGAATTGGTGTTGGTTTTGATTACTGGATCCTCCACCCATTTTACCATTGGATTCAATTGTTGTTTTTATTATTGATATGCCAATATGATTTTTTATTATTGAATTGCTGATATGATATTTTAGTATTGCTGATATGATATTTTAGTATTGCTGATATGATATTTTACCATTTTATTATCGAATTAAATTGCTGTTATATTCTCCAGAAGGTGGTTGTGCCTGCTTCTTGCCTTATACTAGTTCATCTCTTTTTACTGGGTAGGTGACCCAGTGAGCAGTGCACCCGCCGTTATCTATCCATCTAGGTGTTGAGCCTCTCATCCATTTATTCCAAAGGATGGATATTTGGCTTGGCTATTTTCCTTAGCCATGTTCCAGGACTCATAGGGATCCATTTCCATAAACTAGCGACAGACCCCCTTATCAAAGTGCTTGGTCACTTTCTTTAATTGACTCAGCCGCTTTGATAAAATCTTCTACTGAACCGCTCCAGTGCCTGCTGAGGAGTACTCAATATTCATGAGCTCCTAGCTTTCTCCGCCCCATGCTGCTAATTCAGATGAAAAAAAACCTGGGGATTGCCGTTTCAATTTTTGCCTCAGGCCGCTCGTAGGTTAAAGAGGACCTTTCACTAGTTTAAAAACTAAAAACTAACTATATCAGTGGGCAGAGCGGCGCCCAGGGGTCCCCCTGCACTTACTAGTATGTCTGGGCGCCGCTCCTTTCGCCCGGTATAGGCTCCGGTGTCTGCAGCTCCCTCTGTTGTACTGGGTGGAGTTTTTGTATTAGGGTTGTCCCTTGCTGCAGCGCTGGCCAGTCGTAGCGCACAGCTCATAGCTTGGGACTCCCAGGCTATGAGCTGTGCGCTACGACAAAAAAATAGATTTCTTTAGTCCGATATGAAGCTAATATGTCCAGCTGTTCGATGCAAATAAATAGAATATAAAAGAAAGTATCTGAAAAATAATTTTTCATTGATCAATATTTGCACAGTAGGTGGCTCTTTAGACAACCCAGTTCTCATTAGAAAAAAACACAAACTCAATCTAAGCAAGTGATTACCTTCGTATCCTGAGGACAATTTCACAGCAGCTGCCCAGCACAGGTTCAAGTCCTAAATACCTCTATGGTAACAGTTTTCTGGTTTGGTTCGGAACAAAACATATCAAATGTAGTTTATTCTGTCCTCACCTTTTGCCCAGCCATTGGCAACCATGACTAACAAGGCATCTTTGAAGCGACTATGTGCTTGAGTGACTCCAGCCACGATCTTCCAAGTTCTGGTGACTTCCTTCATTGCTGCAGCAATAACGCGTAGAGGTAGGAAACAAAAGCATCTGTAGAACAGATCTAATGGGAAGTAGTAGACCATATACCTGAAAGATACAGGACAAATGCATAATAAAACTACATGAAAACCAAAATATAAACCAAACCTACGTTGCTTAATTGCCAATCTATAGGAATGGAAAGCAGATCAGGCTTAGTAAGTCCTGCTTCGACTCAAATGACATTACTCTCTAAGGCTCTGTTCACATATGCAACAGATGAGCCCCACTGATTTAGAACGGGTTCTGTCAGGTTGACAGTATATTACCCATAAACTCTACCTTCAGACTGGTAGGCAGCAAGTAAGGAGCACTGGTATTTATATGGAGACTGTTGATTGGTAAATTTCGGCACGCTACAGGTCCATGCTGCTCCCCTCTGAGATGGCGGTGGAGGGGGAAGCTTGCATGTGGGGTGCTGGCGCCATCTTCATCACTTCCAGTGGTCTGGGGTGAATGCACGGCAGGCAGTTATAGCCAAGTGATAAAATACAGAAAAGTCAGATACACTATATTGGACTGTACCATAGTCCAATATATTGCATATGAGAATTTACTTTAATCACCACAGACCTCACCGAGGGGCTTATTAACCCTAGGCAGTGCACCCCAGGGGCTTATTAACCCCGACCAGCAGAAGAAAGGAGGACAGCAGTGCTTCAGCACTGGGACCGTCAGACAAGCTGGTGAGTTTGTAAGGCTACTTTCACACTTGCGTTAGGAGCGGATCCGTCTGGTATCTGCACAGACGGATCCGCACCTATAATGCAAACGCTTGCATCCGTTCAGAACGGATCCGTTTGCATAACCATGAACAAAAAAAAAAAAATTTTTTTTTTTTTTTTTGTTCATGTTAATGCAAACGGATCCGTTTTGACTTTACATTGAAAGTCAATGGGGGACGGATCCGTTTGAAAACTGAGCCATACTGTGTCATCTTCAAACGGATCCGTCCCCATTGACTTACATTGTAAGTCTGGACGGATCCGTTTGCCTCCGCACGGCCAGGCGGATACCCGAACGCTGCAAGCAGCGTTCAGGTGTCCGCTCACTGAGCGGAGCGGAGGCTGAACGCTGGCATTCTCAGTGGATCCGCCTCCATTGAGAATGCATCAGGGCTGGACGGCTGCGTTCAGGACCGCTCGTGAGCCCCTTCAAACGGAGCTCACGAGCGGACACCTGAACGCAGGTGTGAAAGTAGCCTAAGTTAGAGATTCTCACCTGAAGGGGTTACACTCGGAGCGCAACACCCAATGGAGCTTGTAGAATTTCTGCAGATACCGATGCAGCTAGGCTTCTCCCTCCATGCACAAGCGTGCAAGGTTCAAAAGATCAGAGAAGATGATGATGATACCGGGAAGGCGGCGGCACAACCAGGCGAGTCCAGATGAGTGATATTCTTAGAATATGTCTTTATCACAGTTGTTTCTTACAGGTGATGTGTTTTGGAGCCAGACCGGCCCATTTTTCAAACCAGAAAACAGCTTATTTATTCTTATTTAGTGAATAACCTGTTGTGTGGTTTGCAAAAAGGGGCTGGTCAGCTCTGAAACGCGTCACCTGTAAGAAGCAACTTTAAAAAAAGACATATCCTAAAAATATCACTCATCTGGACTTACCTGGTTGTGCCGCTGCCTTTCTGGTATCCTCATCATCTTCTCTAAGGGTACTTTCGCACTAGCGTTATTCTTTTCTGGTATTGAAATCCGGTAAAAGGTCTCAATACCGGAAAAAAAAAAACACAGTTTTGTCCTAATGCATTCTGAATGGAAAGCAATCCGTTTAGTATGCATCAGGATGTCTTCCGTTCCGTCCCCTGTACGGCATTAATTTCCATAGAGATGTATTAATGCCGGATCCGGTACAAAGTGTTCTGGAAATTGCCGCGTTGCCAGATCTGGTTTTCCGGTCTGCGCTGCGATATAGGAGGAGCTAGTTTAGTTTTTGATCTTTGAAAAACTTGAAATACCGGATCCGTTATTCCGTGTGAAATCGGATGAGACAGATCCGGTATATTACCGTATCCATCTAATGGATCTGGAAAAAATAAAAATGATATCCGTTTGCATACAGTTTGCCGGATCCGGCAGGCAGTTCCCGCAACGGAACTGCCGGTCGGATTCTAACAACGCTAGTGTAAAAGTAGCCTTACCCTAAACAGTGGCACCAAGGGTCTTTATTAACTTGAGTGATCCCCTGTTTGTTACAAAAGATGCCAGGTGTCTCCACACATTGCTCAGGGACAGGCATATTCAGAAGGTGCAGTGAAGATGCAGTCTTTATTGTTACTGCCATCAAAAAAAAAAAATACACAATTTTTAAAGATTTCAATAGTTGCAGTAAAATATTTATGGCAGTCACAGTAAAAACAGTGACTTGACTGTACCATCTGAATATACCCCAACTAATGGTTGTCCCTGGTTAGTGAAGCAACTAGGGGCTTGGGGGTATGGCATTAGGTACTCTGCTGCTCGTCAGTGTAGGTGAACCGTTGCATTTACAGTATGGCTACTGCTTTCGCTCATCCTCATACAGCTGCAGTGTTCCTGGCCAGCAGAGTGCTGTTTAGATGGCACCATCTGCTGCCCAGAAATGATGATTGAAGTGTCTGTGCCTGAGATCACTTGACCCGATGAATGAGCATAATGTGATCTGCAGGAAACCCTAATAATCGTTCCCAATAATCTGCCCGACAATTGGACAATCTAAACAAGACTGTAGGATTTAGTCATATCTTTATTTATGCATGGAAGACAGCTATAGAGGAGACTAGTAATGTTTTTCCGACATAAACCTCTTAATGTTATGTGTGCCTACTTATTATTTATTTGAATTACCACAATTTTCCTACTTCTCCTCGGCTAAAAATACTCCTCAAAAATGCTAAAAGGAGGATTTTTACTCTTCTGGAAAACACGTAGTGCAAACTGATAGAAAGGCTATAGGCCCATCTTGATTCTTTCTTCTACAGCGAGAAGAGAGAGGGTGCTATGGGAGCGCTTTTCTCTCCTCATTCTTGAGACTGGTGGTGGGCAGCACTCAGACTCCCCTAAAAATTAAACGGTTTTCAGAAAACTTAGTGACCCTGTAAAGGGGTTTTCCCAGATTTTGATACCAATGACTAGTGATGAAGATGACATTGTTTAATAATGTATGGAGATCTGCCCATGAACAGTATTAAAATGTATGGGCTCGGAACCAAAGCCGATTTCAGTTTCAAGTTTTAAAGTTGTTTTCCACTTTAAAAATCAACTACCGAAATTATTCAATGAAGTCAAGCGCGACTACGCGAATACCTAACTTCGGCTCATCGGAGTCCATACATTTTAATACTGTATGGAGACTGAATCTGAAGTTTTGAACCAAGCGAATTCGGATGTAACATCCGAAGCTCACTTGGCTCGTCACTACTGATGATCTATCCTCAGGATGTGACTAGTGGGGGTCCAACACGCGGGGCCCCCCGACGATCAACTGTATGAGAAGGCAGCAGTGCTCCTGTGAGAGCTGTGGCCTTCTTGCAGCTTACCAAGCACAGAACTGGACATTGTATAGAGGCTGTGCTTGGTACCGCGCTCAGCCCCATTCACTTCAATGAGGCGGAGCACGGTACCAAGCACAGCCGCCATACAATGTACGACGCTGTGCTTGGTAAGAACCGAGATGGTCGCTGCGCTCGCAGAAGCACCGCTGCCTTCTCGAACAGCTGATCGTCGGGGTCCCAGGTGTCAGATCCCCACAAATCACATCCTGAGGAGAGATCATCAGTAGCAAAATCTCAGAAAACCCCTTTAAGTCCCAGAGGATCCCATTTTATGTATTCAGTACTTACAGTTAAAATCTATGTATAGATGGAATGTCTATAATACCCTACTATCATGTCAGAGTCCCTAAAAATGCAATATATTCCACCTGAAATATTTAGCCATGAATCGCTTTCATCATTTCCAGTTGTTTGAGAGAAGGGATTAGAAGGGATTATTTTACAGTAACCAAGGGCATTACAATCACAAAAGCAATACTTACTTAAATTCATGACAAAAGATACAAATTACAAAATCAAATTGCAAAGCTACATGTTTAGCTGTGTTAAGAGAAAACCAACTTTTCAGTTGTGATTGGCAAGGAGGATGATAACTAGATCTTTATATATTAGTTACAAAGCATTAGCAGTCATTGATATACAGTACAGCTTAAAAAGGAAGGGGGGGGGGGGGGTTAACCAATAATGATGCTTCACTTGATCTTCTAGGTTGGTGGGATGCTAGGTTCTCATATAAACAGTCCAGGGCTTCCAAACCCCATGATAAAACATGAAAACTATTGGAAATTACCATTTCTAAAAGTTAGTATCGTATATACTTCCAAAATCCAATGTACATGGCACAGGAGGAGTTCTCAATAAATGTATGCTGCCTGTTATACCATCAACGTGCCAGCAGATGGAGCAAGATGTAAAAGAATGTAAAATACGTGACGGCTGATATCCAGCAGATTTAGGAGTTCTCACATATATACCACATTTTCTTATCAATACTGACACTAAACAGCAGGAAAATTGGATCACTTTGTGAACGAAATAACATTCTGAGCTTCAAATGAAACTAGATCCAAATTAGGAGAAAAAGGTTCCTAATTTGGAGCCAGACTAGGGAATTGCATGCATAACAGAATACTAGAATGTAATTTCTAACTAGGGAAACTGCAGTTTCATCTCTGGATAAAGGGGCCATTTATTATTTATTTCATTAAAGGGGATGTCCGGTTTCAGGAGTAAACCCAATAACCCCCAGATCCTCCTGAAATAAAGAGAAGGTAACTAATTAAAAGGAAAAGTTCCAGCACGCCGTATTACGGTTATTGCTTAGTCTTTATTTCATTATTGGTTGCAGATTGCACCTGGTGGAAATCACATCCCACCACCGCAACAGGTTACCATGTTTCAAACTCCAACGTTCTTAATCATAACCCTGATCTGCAACCAATAATCAAATAAAGACGAAGCAATAACCGGAATACGAAGTGCTGGAACTTTTCCTTTTATTTTGTATGCTGAGAGGACTTGTCCGGTTCGTTCCGTGCATGGGGAGGATTTGGTGAGCTGGAATTTACCTTTTTTTAAAAGGTAACTAATTACCTGACCGATCCAGCGTCGCCGCTCTGGTTCTCCTGGCCAGGCTCTACTTACCCAGCTGCAACAGAGAGTCTGGCTGGGAGAACTGGAGCAGCGGGATCTGTGAGGAAAGTACTCACCTGTACTTTTCAGGGGGGATCCTGGGGGGTTGTCCGGTTTACTCCCTAAACTTGACTACCCCTTTAAAGCACAATCAAGCAGTCAGTGCCTTATGCAGAATTCATTATTAATAAGGCCTCTTTCACACGGGCGTTGCGGGAAAAGGTGCGGGTGCGTTGCGGGAACATGCGCGATTTTTCCGCGCGAGTGCAAAACATTGTAATGCGTTTTGCACTCGCGTGAGAAAAATCACGCATGTTTGGTACCCAAACCCGAACTTCTTCACAGGAGTTCGGGCTTGGGATCGGTGTTCTGTAGATTGCTATTATTTTCCCTTATAACCATGTTATAAGGGAAAATAATACATTCTGAATACAGAATGCATAGTAAACTAGCGCTGGAGGGGTAAAAAATAAATAATAATTAAACTTACCTTAGTCCACTTGCTCGCGCAGCCCGGCTTCTCTTCTGTCTCCTTCTTTGCTGATTGCAGGAAAAGGACCTGTGGTGACGTCACTCCGGTCATCACATGGTCCATCACATGATCCATCACCATGGTAAAAGATCATGTGATGGATCATGTGATGACCGGAGTGACGTCACCACAGGTCCTTTTCCTGCAATCAGCAAATAAGGAGACAGAAGAGATGCCGGCTGCGCGATCAAGTGGACTAAGGTGAGTTTAATTATTATATTTTTATTTTTTTTTAACCCCTCCATGCTATTATTTTCCCTTATAACCATGTTATAAGGGAAAATAATAATGATCGGGTCCCCATCCCGATTGTCTCCTAGCAACCGTGCGTGAAAATCGCACCGCATCCGCACTTGCTTGCAATTTTCACGCAACCCCATTCATTTCTATGGGGCCTGCGTTACGTGAAAAACGCACAAAGAGGAGCATGCTGCGATTTTCACGCAACGCACAAGTGATGCGTGAAAATCACCGCTCATGTGCACAGCCCCATAGAAATGAATGGGTCCGGATTCAGTGCGGGTGCAATGCGTTCACCTCCCGCATCGCATCTGCGCGGAATACTCGCTGAGTTACACATTTTTTTTTCTCATTTGGCCGAAGATTTGCCACTGATTTTATCCTCTGCATTACAAAGGGTGAAATCCACACAAGAAATAAAGTTACACTTAATGGATAAAACCATTGGGACACCTTCACGTTACATCTACATCGCGTTCCAAATCTATAGAGATTAATATGAAATTGGTTTTCCCTTTACAGATAAAACAGCCCCCCCTCTTTGAGAAGGCTTTCTATAAGATTTTGAGAGTGTGTCAGAATTTTTTCCCATTCATCCAGAAGAACATTTGTGAGGTCAAACACGGATGTTGGATGAGAGGGCCTGGCTCGCATTCTCCATTATAATTTATCCCAAAGGTGTTTGATGAGGTTGAGGTCAGGGCTCTGTGAGGGCCAGTCAAGTTCTTCTGCACTAAACTCCCCAGAGGTCGCACTACATTTTTTGCCTGTTAAAAAAACAAAATCCTGAACGGACTTCAAAGTAGTCAGTGGAGTCTGTTCAGCCTGATCCAGCACTTGTTATTTTTGTTGTTCTGCTCATCTAACAAAGCAGAACAGAAATAAATAGTGGCGGTGTGAATAGGCCTTCCCATCAGCTTCTCCAACATACAGTCCCATGTAAATAACACTGCCTCCATTCCTCCAGGATAGTGTTAATAAGCCCCTGGGGGTGTCTGGAGCAAATGCACAGCAGGTTATCATATCCAAGTAGTAAAGTACAGGAAAGATCCACTATATTGGACTGTACCTTATCACTTGGCTATAATTATTATTATTAATATTTAATATTAAAGCGCCATTCATTCCATAGCGCTGTACATATGAAAAGGGGGCACATACACAATACAGACATTTGTACCAAGCATAAACAAGACGAGTTACAGACTGGTACAGAAGGAGAGAGGGCCCTGCCCGTGAGGGCTTACAATCTACATGGTATGGGAGTAAAATGGCCTGAACAGGTGTACGTTATTGCGACCTCTGTACCCAACCATGCCTTTATGGACCTTGATTTATACACTGGGCCACGGTCATGCTGGAACAGAAAAAGTCCATCCCCAAACTGTTCCCACAAAGTTGGAAGCATACCATTGTCCAAAATGTCTTGGTATGCTGAAGAAATACGATTTCCTTTTACTGAAACTAAGGGGCATGGCCAACCCCTGAAAAACTACCCATAACATCATCTCTCCTCCACCAAATACAATGCAGTCAGGCGTGGTTGGATGAGTATGGTGTGGAAGATCTCACAGAGCTCTGACCTCAACTGCATCAGTCATGAACTAGAACGAAGATTGTGAGCCAGCAACTCTCGTGCAACATCAGTGTCTGACCTCACAAATGCTCTTCTGGGCAAATTGGCAAAAATTCCCGAAGATACACTCCAAAATTTTGTAGAAAGCTTTCCCAAAAGAGCGGAAATCTGTTTTAACTGCAAAGGGGAAACCAATTCCGGATTAATGGCTATGGATTTAGAATGGGATGTAGGGGGTAATGTATAGGTGTGCCAATAGTTCTGTTCATATAGAATATACAATATATATTTTTACTCTTACACATCGGTTAAGAAGGTAACAACTTACCAAACAACTGTTGCATAAATAATGTTAGCGCCATTTGTAAGGATTGCAACAGGAGGCTCAGCAAGCAATAAAGAGGACAAAATTCCACCTCCAAAGCAGCACAGCATGGCGCTGAACCAGGAAGCAAAAGGACTCCGAGATGCCACATCCACCGCTCCTACAATTACAACCAGAAAGTACCAGCATTGTATCAGTTAATATTAGTGGTCCACATTTACGTACAGTACATTGTAACTCTGCTTATATCTAACAGGTAATGACATATTTCTCCAGGTATTTATACCGCTAACTATTTTACCCCTTTCCCATTGAATTCAACGAGGAAAGCGCATAATATACACTTGGCCCTTCTGAAACGTAGTGGGGGTCATTTATCAAACAGAAATAAGCCTGAATTAGTTGTATTTCTGGTGCAGATTGCGACTTCATCCCACTCACGGCAGGTCTAAAAATGTGGGCATGGCGTGGGGGCGGGTAAGGAGACGGGCCAGCAGGCCCATCTCATGTACCATTTTCTACGCTTGTTTTAGGCGTAAAAAATGGTCTAAATGTAAGACAGCTCGGAAGATGTCTTACATTTACAAGTGGCAAAGGATCCGCCAAAGTTATGTAGAGGCCAGCACCTCTTCATAATTCCAGCTGATCCACCGCCAGGTATAGGGTTTATTAAGACCAGAGTCTAAAAGGACGGACTTAATAAATGTTCCCCTTTGTTTTCAAAATGGCATAAGGATCCATGGCCATGTGTATTAGTATTACCTATTGAAATCAATGGGACGTCATGTAGAATTTTGAACACATTACACTGTCTACAATGCATGGGGTAATACACAGCCTTATTATATACATAAAAGGGATGTCCTGGCTACAGATATTGATGACCTATCCTCATGATAGGTCATCAACATCAACTGATTGAAGGGATTGCAGGCTAGTGTTTACCTGCACAATGTCTAGATTGCAGAGGCGGTGCTGTGAAATTACAGCTCTTAATCCCATTCAAGTGAATGGGAGAGGAAACTGCTCAATCTAGATCCAAGAAAGCTATGTCTCCTCTAACACCTGATCGGTTGGGGTGCCAGGAGTCGAGTCCCCGCCAATCTGAAATTGATTAACTATCCTGAGGTTAGGTCATCAATACCTGTAGCCTGGAGAATCAATTTCAAGAGAACCGGTCATCAGGTTCTCACAGTCCTTATGACAGATCTATGTTGTACTCTGAAACGATGCAACATTTCAGCTAAAACAGTCCAAAACAAGCCAGGAATGGGTAGAGAAAACCGCTGTGTGGCACCTTCGCACCCTGTTATTTCCCCACACACAAACAGGGAGACAAGGGAGCATCTATAAAGCCGATTTTCGCCGGCCCAATAGAAAATGAGTGGAGGTCGGCCGCGCATGCGCAGTGCGCCCTCTTTCACTTTCGGGGCTCCGTTCTCTATATAGGTGTGAGACCCATATCCTAGCAATATGCCCCCATTGGCATATCTCATCAACATGCTGTAAATGCATCTATGGGACAACCCCTTTAACTGATAGAAAGATTGCATGTCTGTTAGGATTAAAACTAAAAGGAATGCAGACTAACGTCAAGAGTCCTAGAGATCTGAATATCAGCACCTGTCCAGCCAGTCACTGATTTATATTTAGAGAAATGAGGAACCACCTCACACCCTTTCTTAGAAAACTGTTTTCTGTGACAGTTTTATTTCACATAGCAAACTGATGGCATCAATATACCATGAATATTTAACCACAGGAGATTGGATACTGTGCGAACCAAACCATCAGTATGTCCAGATAAGGTACTGTGCACGTCACACTGGCGCAGATTTACTAAATGTGTCTGCGCCCAGAATCTGTCTAAAACGTGGCACAACTAAGGTTTCTACAATATTCCCCTGATCTGCTTGAAAAGGGGGTTTGGCATACTGGGAAGAGGCACAGCTTCACAGGAAAGGGAGGGGGGGTAAGATTTGTGTCAAAATTGCTTTAAAATTCTTGAGTTCAAATTCCATTCAAAGAAAGCCAACCAATAGTTGGTATAGAGTGAGAGAGAAATGTCTATCCCTGCAGCAGATTTATCATCCAGCCTGAGCCCATGTGATGAATCTGCTGAAGGTGCAGGATGCATCAGAAATCAACAAGGACACAAAGGAAACCATTCAGATTATGTAAAAATGGGGAACATGGAGACAAGGAAAAAGCAATAGTGTGAACATAGAGGATCAGCTTCTGAAAGCATAAAAGCTAACATCTGCCCATCGCCGATACAAAAGTAAATCAGCACTCGTTTAATTGGGCTTTTACATAGCCCAATCCAAAACAATTATAGTTATTACGATCGTTCAAACCTATCCACTTGGCATAATGTCGACACCACATCCACTGTTTATGCAGGGCGATGTGCTATCGACAAATGGAGAATATAGGTCCTGAATGAGAGATGTGAATTACTAATTTGTTTGGTGATCGGCGGCACCTTTACACAGGGTAATTATTGGGATCGAACAATCATATGAACACTTGTTCCTAATTATTCGGCCAATCCTCAGCATATGTAAAATGGTGCAAATGGCATTGGTAACTGTTTCCCATCAGTTGGATGCTACCCTCTGGATAGGTCATCAGTATCGGAGTGACGGAGATTCCGGGGGTCAGACCCCCGCCAATTAGCCATTTGAGAAGGCAGTGGTGCTTGCAGTAGTGCTGGGCCTCCTTACAGCTTACTAAGCACAGTGCCATCCATTTGATAGTGGCTGTGCTTGGTATCGCAGTTCAACCCCATTCACTTCAATAGGGGTGAGCTGTATCTAGGCCATGGGACATCGCGTTCATTGTTCACATGGCCTAGAAACAGGCAAAGCTGGGAGAAGCTTGTGGCGCTACCGCGAGTGCCGATGCCTTCACAAAAAGCTGATCAATGGGAGTCCTGGGTGTCAAAACCCTACCGATCAGATCCAGTGGATAGGTCATCAGTAGAAAAGTCTCGGAAAACTGCTTTAATTTACACGGCATCTGGATAACATGTCTTAAATCTCATCCACACTGCTGTCACTGTAAAATGCACAAATCCACAACTTTTCATCCCCGTGTAGAATACCATAAAAGCTAACATTCAAAGAGTACAGCATGCAGTTCAGCCCTGCTTCTACTACAAAATTTGCAAAGTCATGGATGGATAGAGGGTTGAGAGATGTTCCACATTTTTTTCATACCCCTAAAGCATCATCTAATAGACCTTTACTGGAACTAGCCACTCAAACTATTCTAAGCTACAGCTCAGTCACGGACTCATAATAGCAGAAGGCAATATGAAACACAATCCAAGTAGCTGACTCAAAGCCAAATATGAAAATAGATCGCCGAGGAGCTCCTACTGTGTAGTATTAAATGTTATATCACATAAATGCATGCATAAAACAGCAATTCCCTAAGAAACTATCATATGACCCTGATGGCAATACTACCAAGTATTCCTAATCTGCCATCCGCACAAAAACTATTCATTGGACGTTTCATGGATTAGGTCTCCATGGTTGACTAGCCACCAGTTCACCATGAGAATTTCCATGTGTCAACTGGACTGGTACAGAACTCACCATCCTAAGACTCCCGATGAACCACACTTTGCAAGGTCTAAACTTGGATTCCGAGTCTGCACTGGACAGGGAACATTTTCCTGACAGCTTCCACCATGCCCATTGTGAGGTTTAGTGAAAGAGGAAAGATTATCTGGAGTGAATGAGTTTCTGGTCTCACTATGATGATGCATCTATGCACATTTCTTATTTTGCTGGGACTGAACAGGGCTTAGGTCACAACCTATGGTTCACTTTCAGAATTAAACCACCAGAGGTATAAGAGGAGTCACTTTGATAAGTACTAGCCTCGCTGATGCTCCTCAAATCCACAAAGTGTTCCTATAAACGTGGAGGAAGAGAAATCAGTCATCCATGTTTTAAAGAGCTGGGATGGAGATCTAAGCATATACTGATGCATTCCAGTCAATGTATTGATATAGTCTGTGACCGGTGGTGTCCATGAGACAGAGGTTTATAGTCGACACAACTAGTAGGACATCATCTGGAGCAGTAGCAGGCACCTTACAGAAAAATAACTGCAATCACATTAAATTACATGTTTTATCTGCTGAAATTTTTTAATGCTGTGTAAATGTTGTTAAAGAGGACCTTTCACCGATTCTTACCCTATGAACTAACTATACAGATATGTAGAGCGGCGCCCGGGGATCTCACTGCACTTACTGTTATCCCCGGGCGCCGCTCCGTTCTGCCGCTATGCCCTCCGGTATCTCCGCTCACTAAGTTATAGTAGGCGGAGATACCAGTCCCTAAGTTATGGTAGGCAGAGTCTGCCCTAGCGCTGGCCAATCGCAGCGCAGAGCTCACAGCCTGGGAGGTTATTTTCTCCCAGGCTGTGAGCTCTGCAATGCGATTGGCCAGCGCTAGGGCAGACTCCGCCTACCATAACTTAGGGAACGGAGATACCGGAGGGCATAGCAGGAGAACGGAGCGGCGCCCGGGGATAATAGTAAGTGCAGAGAGATCCCCGGGCGCCGCTCCACATGTCTGTATACTTAGTTCATAGGGTAAGAATCGGTGAAAGGTCCTCTTTAACCACCTCAGCCCCCAGTGCTTAAACACCCTGAAAGACCAGGCCACTTTTTACACTTCTGACCTACACTACTTTCACCATTTATTGCTCGGTCATGCAACTTACCACCCAAATGAATTTTACCTCCTTTTCTTCTCACTAATAGAGCTTTCATTTGGTGGTATTTCATTGCTGCTGACATTTTTACTTTTTTTGTTATTAATCGAAATTTAACGATTTTTTTGCAAAAAAATGACATTTTTCACTTTCAGTTGTAAAATTTTGCAAAAAAAATGACATCCATATATAAATTTTGCTCTAAATTTATTGTTCTACATGTCTTTGATAAAAAAAAAATGTTTGGGTAAAAAAAAAATGGTTTGGGTAAAAGTTATAGCGTTTACAAACTATGGTACAAAAATGTGAATTTCCGCTTTTTGAAGCAGCTCTGACTTTCTGAGCACCTGTCAGGTTTCCTGAGGTTCTACAATGCCCAGACAGTACAAACACCCCACAAATGACCCCATTTCGGAAAGTACACACCCTAAGGTATTCGCTGATGGGCATAGTGAGTTCATAGAACTTTTTATTTTTTGTCACAAGTTAGCGGAAAATGATGATTTTTTTTTTTTTTTTCTTACAAAGTCTCATATTCCACTAACTTGTGACAAAAAATAAAAACTTCCATGAACTCACTATGCCCATCACGAAATACCTTGGGGTCTCTTCTTTCCAAAATGGGGTCACTTGTGGGGTAGTTATACTGCCCTGGCATTCTAGGGGCCCAAATGTGTGGTAAGGAGTTTGAAATCAAATTCTGTAAAAACTGACCAGTGAAATCCGAAAGGTGCTCCTTGGAATGTAGGCCCCTTTGCCCACCTAGGCTGCAAAAAAGTGTCACACATCTGGTATCTCCGTATTCAGTAGAAGTTGGGGAATGTGTTTTGGGGTGTCATTTTACATATACCCATGCTGGGTGAGATAAATATCTTGGTCAAATGCCAACTTTGTATAAAAAAATGGGAAAAGTTGTCTTTTGCCAAGATATTTCTCTCACCCAGCATGGGTATATGTAAAAAGACACCCCAAAACACATTCCCCAACTTCTCCTGAATACGGAGATACCAGATGTGTGACACTTTTTTGCAGCCTAGGTGGGCAAAGGGGCCCATATTCCAAAGAGCACCTTTCGGATTTCACTCGTCATTTTTTACAGAATTTGATTTCAAACTCCTTACCACACATTTGGGCCCCTAGAATGCCAGGGCAGTATAACTACCCCAGAAGTGACCCCATTTTGGAAAGAAGAGACCCCAAGGTATTCGCTGATGGGCATAGTGAGTTCATGGAAGTTTTTATTTTTTGTCACAAGTTAGTGGAATATGAGACTTTGTATGAAAAAAAAAAAAATAAATCATCATTTTCCACTAACTTGTGACAAAAAATAAAAAATTCTAGGAACTCGCCATGCCCCTCACGGAATACCTTGGGGTGTCTTCTTTCCAAAATGGGGTCACTTGTGGGGTAGTTATACTGCCCTGGCATTTTCCAGGGGCCCTAATGTGTGGTAAGTAGGTAAATGACCAGTGAAATCCGAAAGGTGCTCTTTGGAATATGGGCCCCTTTGCCCACCTAGGCTGCAAAAAAGTGTCACACATCTGGTATCTCCGTACTCGGGAGAAGTTGGGGAATGTGTTTTGGGGTGTCTTTTTACATATACCCATGCTGGGTGAGAGAAATATCTTGGCAAAAGACAACTTTTCCCATTTTTTTATACAAAGTTGGCATTTGACCAAGATATTTATCTCACCCAGCATGGGTATATGTAAAATGACACCCCAAAACACATTCCCCAACTTCTCCTGAGTACGGCGATACCAGATGTGTGACACTTTTTTGCAGCCTAGATGCGCAAAGGGGCCCAAATTCCTTTTAGGAGGGCATTTTTAGACATTTGGATACCAGACTTCTTCTCACGCTTTGGGGCCCCTAGAATGCCAGGGCAGTATAAATACCCCACATGTGACCCCATTTTGGAAAGAAGACACCCCAAGGTATTCAATGAGGGGCATGGCGAGTTCATAGAAATTTTTTTTTTTTGGCACAAGTTAGCGGAAATTGATATTTTTTATTTTTTTCTCACAAAGTCTCCCGTTCCGCTAACTTGGGACAAAAATTTCAATCTTTCATGGACTCAATATGCCCCTCACGGAATACCTGGGGGTGTCTTCTTTCCGAAATGGGGTCACATGTGGGGTATTTATACTGCCCTGGCATTCTAGGGGCCCTAAAGCGTGAGAAGAAGTCTGGAATATAAATGTCTAAAAAATTTTACGCATTTGGATTCCGTGAGGGGTATGGTGAGTTCATGTGAGATTTAATTTTTTGTCACAAGTTAGTGGAATATGAGACTTTGTAAGAAAAAAAAATAATAATTCCGCTAACTTGGGCCAAAAAAATGTCTGAATGGAGCCTTACAGGGGGGTGATCAATGACAGGGGGGTGATCAATGACAGGGGGGTTGATCAATGACAGGGGGGTTGATCAATGACAGGGGGTTGATCAATGACAGGGGGGTGATCAATGACAGGGGGGTGATCAATGACAGGGGGGGTGATCAATGACAGGGGGGGTGATCAATGACAGGGGTGGTGATCAATGACAGGGGGGTGATCAGGGAGTCTATATGGGGTGATCACCACAGTCATTGATCACGCCCCTGTAAGGCTTCATTCAGACGTCCGGATGCGTTTTGCGGATCCGATCCATCTATCAGTGCATCCGTAAAAATCATGCGGACATCTGAATGGAGCTTTACAGGGGGTTGATCAATGACAGGGGTGTAATCAATGACAGGGGGGTGATCAGGGAGTCTATATGGGGTGATCACCACAGTCATTAATCATGCCCCTGTAAGGCTTCATTCAGACGTCCGGATGCGTTTTGCGGATCCGATCCATCTATCAGTGCATCCGTAAAAATCATGCGGACATCTGAATGGAGCTTTACAGGGGGGTGATCAGGGAGTCTATATGGGGTGATCACCACAGTCATTGATCATGCCCCTGTAAGGCTTCATTCAGACGTCCGGATGCGTTTTGCGGATCCGATCCATCTATCAGTGGATCCGTAAAAATCATGCGGACGTCTGAATGGAGCTTTACAGGGGGGTGATCAGGGAGTCTATATGGGGTGATCACCACAGTCATTGATCATGCCCCTGTAAGGCTTCATTCAGACGTCCGGATGCGTTTTGCGGATCCGATCCATCTATCAGTGGATCCGTAAAAATCATGCGGACGTCTGAATGGAGCTTTACAGGGGGGTAATCAATGACAGGGGGGTGATCAGGGAGTCTATATGGGGTGATAACCACAGTCATTGATCATGCCCCTGTAAGGCTTCATTCAGACGTCCGGATGCGTTTTGCGGATCCGATCCATCTATCAGTGGATCCGTAAAAATCATGCGGACGTCTGAATGGAGCTTTACAGGGGGGTAATCAATGACAGGGGGGTGATCAATGACAGGGGGGTGATCAGGGAGTCTATATGGGGTGATAACCACAGTCATTGATCATGCCCCTGTAAGGCTTCATTCAGACGTCCGGATGCGTTTTGCGGATCCGATCCATCTATCAGTGGATCCGTAAAAATCATGCGGACATCTGAATGGAGCTTTACAGGGGGTTGATCAATGACAGGGGGGTAATCAATGACAGGGGGGTGATTAGGGGTGATCAGGGGCTAATAAGGGGTTAATAAGTGACGGGGGGGGGGGTGTAGTGTAGTGTAGTGGTGCTTGGTGGGACTTTACTGAGCTACCTGTGTCCTCTGGTGGTCGATCCAAACAAATGGGACCACCAGAGGACCAGGTAGCAGGTATATTAGACGCGGTTATCAAAACAGCGTCTAATATACCTGTTAGGGGTTAAAAAAAACACATCTCCAGCCTGCCAGCGAACGATCGCCGCTGGCAGGCTGGAGATCAACTCTCTTACCTTCCGTTCCTGTGAGCGCGCGCGCCTGTGTGCGCGCGTTCACAGGAAATCTCGCGTCTCGCGAGAGGACGCGCCGGCGCGTCCAGGAGGAATGAATCAACCACCTCCAGGACGCGTCTGTGCGTACAGCGGTCCGGAGGTGGTTAAGAACAGCTAAGCCAAGATGGCCGTCCCTATAATCATGTTTAGGAATTTTGAAAAAATCTGCAAATCAGAAAATAAAAACCGATTAGATAAAAAGGGATGTGTGTTACTATCTTATCTTAACTGGAAGATAAAAATTTTGGTGACACAAATCTCTAGCCTGCATTGCCTCTCTAAAGACTCTACCTACTTGATACTCACTGCTCCAGGCTTGTTGTCTTCAGGCCAGTGCATTGGCCACGTGGTCTGCTGCAGCCAATGGGATGACAGCCCCAGCCGGAAGTCAACAAGGAACCAGAGCCAGCATGTAGAACCAGAACTGAAGGGAGCAGGTAAGTGTGAATCTTTACTGTAGAGAGGTTGCATAGGCTAGAGGCCTTTCTTAACAGTTCATGTTCCCAGAAAAATCCTTTAAGTTGCCCTCAAAAACTAAAAAATACAGCAGTATAATATGTGATTGTTCTTGCCTGTAAATGTTTCTAATAAAAACCATTAAAGGCATCAGAGTTTTGAGCTGTTCTAAAGAGTAATAAAAGGGTCTCTTTATCCACTTATCAGCCTCCTCTTTGCTCGCTCCTGTACACTAATAAATCAGGTCATAGTTGCTGCCCATATAAGTTCATGTACGTAAGTCACAGATGGGGTCCCCACTCTGGATCCCCTCCGAGCCATAGCACCTCTTGCTCTAAGCAGACCCAGCCAATCCATGTGCAATATGATCAGCTATTCATCTGACTGCTGGGACGATTTCAATTGTGAAATGGGTTGTCTCCATGAAGACACTTCTGAGAATTGTACCTTCCCAGGCGGGTGGTGACAATGGACCCAAGAGATAACCCGGCAGCCCCTGTTTCCACTGCAAGCCCAATCAATGGCACTTGTGCAGTGACTGCAGAATGGCAATGGGTTACCACGAATGGAAGACAATAATTAAAAGCATTACAAAGGATATCAAAAGATCACAGGTTCAGTTCCATAGTAGATTAAAAAACCTCCATAAAAAGAAAGTCCGCTATTTTTCAGCAGTGCCTCTGAGCACACCAGATGTTGGCCCTTTCAGACATGAAAAACGCTTTTGATGATCGAGTCTGGAGGCCAAATGCAACTTTTCTGAAATCAAATGACGTGTAGGATCTCCACAGCGCGGCAGCATTCTGTCAGCGCAGTCACTTCCGGTCCACGGATCTATTTCGGTCAAGTGACAGTGGTGGAGGAATCGTTTTCACACAGAAGCTATTTAAGCAGACCATGTGGAACTGCTTCATTTTGGAAAGTCACACATTGAGCTCTAGAATGTAAATGATGCTCTCATATTGGAAAGATGTGATTAAGCCCGTACTCAAATGCTCATGGCCTAAAATAACTTACCTGTAGTATGAAGCGCACTTGGAAGACTTAGAAGGAGGCCTCAATCTCACATTTCAGGAATACACCATGCAGCTTCGTGAATCTGAAATGTTCCTACTGTGGCATCCATGGTGCCTGCAAACTGAAAGGGGTTGTCTCTGACGAGATAACCGTTTTAAGACAATTTTCAGGAAATGTTATTTTGGGGCGAATTAAAGGTTGTTTGATTCTCAATAAGTCCAAAGGATGGACCTTTAATCATGATTTTACCTGAAAAACTGTGTATGCCATAATGTCAGATAAGTGTAGGTCCCACCAATCTCAACAAAAGAGGTTCCTCAAACCCCCATCTTGCAGCTGTTGTGAACAGAAAGGGGGTTGAATAATAGCCAAGCATGCTTACTGTAATGTAGAGGGTGCAGACCCACCTACTCCTGAGGGTATTGTCATGGTGGTCCCCTGGTATTCACCCTTTGTAGGTATCTGGACTCCACTGCAGGGGCCAGCAGGCCCCTACCTTTAGGAGTGTACTTTGTTCAGAGGTTGCTACCCCAGCCACCAAGAGGACAGGCAGAAGCGTGGTCAGAAGGACAAGTCAAGATCAGGACAGGCAGAGTTCATGCAATATGGTTAAACAGGCGGTACAGGATAAAGACAGTAGTCAGGCAAAGGTCAGGACAGACAATAAAGGGTCAATAGGCAGAGCTCAGGCATAGGAGTTCAGAATACTCCTTTACAGATACTAGATAAGCTAGGGATGCTATTCTTCAGGTTCCTTTCCAAAGGTGTGGACTTTATGGCTACTTAGGTCAAAGCCATACAGCCTCCATATGCTGCTATACAGGCTATGCCAGGTTCTGTCTGTACATAGCTATTTTCATCTCAAGAAGCAATGCTTCCTACTACAGAATCCAAACAGAAAACTTCTGGGTGAATTCGCAGGTGCAGTGGAGACCTCATGAACCTTAGGCCTCATGCACACAATCGTTCTGTGTTTTGCGGTCCGCAAAACACGGATGGCGTCAGCGTTCAGCCATTAATATAACTGCCTATTCTTGTCTGCAAGACGGACAAGAATAGGACAGGTTATATTTTTTTTACGGAGCAATGGATGCGGACAGCACACGGAGTGCTGTCTGCATCTTTTGCGGCCCCATTGAAGTGAATGGGTCCGGACCCAAGCCGCAAAAACTGCAGGTCGGATGCAGACCAAAACAACGGTCGTGTGCATGAGGCCTTAAGAGAAGCTATTATGCCTATAACATAGAAGAGGAGGGATCCTGTGTGGATGGCGAGTACTGCACTTCACCGCTGGGTACACATTAGGGTTGGATGATATCAAAAATATTCCCACGATAACGATATTAAGAAATTTATCGCGATAACGATATATATCGCGATAAATGCCCATTTAGAAGAAAAAAACACTTGGGGCCACAAGGAGACATTATACTGTATGGGGGCAGTCACAAGGAGACATTATACTGTATGGGGGCAGCCACAAGGAGACGTTACACTGTATGGGGGCGGCCACAAGGATACGTTACACTGTATGGGGCGGCCACAAGGAGACGTTATATACTGTATGGGGGCAGCCACAAGGAGACGTTATACTGTATGGGGGCAGCCGGGCAGCCACAAGGAGACGTTACACTGTATGGGGGCAGCCACAAGGAGACGTTACACTGTATGGGGGCAACCAGGCAGCCACAAGGAGATGTACACTGTATGGGGCAGCCACAAGGAGACGTTATACTGTATGGGGGCAGCCACAAGGAGACGTTATACTGTATGGGGGCAGCCACAAGGAGACGTTATACTGTATGGGGGCAGCCGGGCAGCCACAAGGAGACGTTACACTGTATGGGGGCAGCCACAAGGAGACGTTACACTGTATGGGGGCAGCCACAAGGAGACGTTACACTGTATGGGGGCAGCCACAAGGAGACGTTACACTGTATGGGGGCAGCCACAAGGAGACGTTACAATGTATGGGGGCAGCCACAAGGAGACGTTACACTGTATGGGGGCAGCCACAAGGAGACGTTATACTGTATGGGGGCAGCCGGGCAGCCACAAGGAGACGTTACACTGTATGGGGGCAGCCACAAGGAGACGTTACACTGTATGGGGGCAACCGGGCAGCCACAAGGAGACGTTATACTGTATGGGGGCAGCCACAAGGAGACGTTACACTGTATGGGGGCAGCCACAAGGAGACGTTACACTGTATGGGGGCAGCCACAAGGAGACGTTACACTGTATGGGGGCAGCCACAAGGAGACGTTACACTGTATGGGGGCAGCCACAAGGAGACGTTACACTGTATGGGGGCAGCCACAAGGAGACGTTACACTGTATGGGGGCAGCCACAAGGAGACGTTACACTGTATGGGGGCAGCCACAAGGAGACGTTACACTGTATGGGGGCAGCCACAAGGAGACGTTACACTGTATGGGGGCAGCCACAAGGAGACGTTACACTGTATGGGGGCAGCCACAAGGAGACGTTACACTGTATGGGGGCAGCCACAAGGAGACGTTACACTGTATGGGGGCAGCCACAAGGAGACGTTACACTGTATGGGGGCAGCCACAAGGAGACGTTACACTGTATGGGGGCAGCCACAAGGAGACGTTACACTGTATGGGGGCAGCCACAAGGAGACGTTACACTGTATGGGGGCAGCCACAAGGAGACGTTACACTGTATGGGGGCAGCCACAAGGAGACGTTACACTGTATGGGGGCAGCCACAAGGAGACGTTACACTGTATGGGGGCAGCCACAAGGAGACGTTACACTGTAAGGGGGCAGCCACAAGGAGACGTTATACTGTATGGGGGGCAGCCACAAGGAGATGTTAGACTGTATGGGGGCAGACGGGCAGTTCCCCAGCCTCTGATCAGCCCCCTCTGGTAACCCCCCCCCCCCCCCTAGTATTAATCATTGGTGGCAGTGGCCACAGGGTCCCCCTCCCCATCATTGGTGGCAGTGCCCCTTCCCCCCAGTATTAATCATTGCTGGCAGTCGCCACCGGGTCTCCAGGGTCTCTCCCCCCCCCCCCCCCCCCCATCATTGGTGGCAGTGGGCAGTGCACCCCCTCCAGTATTAATCATTGGTGGCAGTGGCCACAGGGTCCCCCTCCCATCATTGGTGGCAGTGGGACCCCCCCCTCCCCAGTATTAATCATTGGAAGCCACAGGGTCATCCCCCCATCATTGGTGGCAGTGGGCAGTGCACCCCCTCCAGTATTAATCATTGGTGGCAGTGGCCACAGGGTCCCCCTCCCATCATTGGTGGCAGTGCCCCCCCCCCCTCCCCAGTATTAATCATTGGAAGCCACAGGGTCATCCCCCCATCATTGGTGGCAGTGGGCCCCCCCCCCCCTCCCCAGTATTAATCATTGGAAGCCACAGGGTCTTTCCCCCGATCATCGGTGGCAGTCGGCCCCCCCTCCTCCCTCCCCAGAATTAATCATTGGAGGCCACAGGGTCGTCCCCCCCATCATTGGTGGATGTGGGCAGTGCCCCCCTCCTCTCTCCCTCCCCAGTATTAATCATTGGAGGCCACAGGGTCGTCGTCCTCCTCCTCCCCCCATCATTGGTGCCAGTTTGCAGTTCCGACCGGAGTCCCAGCAGTGTAATGCTGGGGCTCCGATCGGTTACCATGGTAGCCAGGACGCTACTGAAGCCCTGGCTGCCATGGTATGTTAGTGAGCAGCATTATACTCACGTGCGTCGTGGCCGCCGGTCGCTCCTTCTTCTGTCTGTGCGGCGCATTGCTAAGGCTTATAGCATTAGCAATGCGCCGCACAGACCTATGAGAAGAAGGAGCGCCCGGCGGCCACGACGCACGTGAGTATAATGCTGCTCACTAACATACCATGGCAGCCAGGGCTTCAGTAGCGTCCTGGCTACCATGGGGTCCACTGCCACCAATGATGGGGGGACGACCCTGTGGCCTCCAATGATTAATACTGGGGAGGGAGGGAGGAGGGGGGCACTGCCCACATGCCCGGCACCCGACCTCTGAGAGGAAGCTGTGATCACCTGAGGGGTTAATTGCGCTGATCACAGCGTCCTCTCAGAGGTCGGGTGCAGGAAATGCGAGTGACAGAATTCCTTCCCTCCCCCACGCCGGCCGAACTGCTAAGAGCGCCGCCGCAAGTATCGGGGACATTTGCACGAGTAGAAGTACTCTGCAAATGTCCCGTATCGGTTCATGCTGGGGCGGGCGGCCGCAGATTTAGAAGCGGTCAGCGTACATGACCGCTCCTATGACGTCACGAAATACCGCGGTATTTACAAAACGGCGATATCGCCATATCGCCGTTTTTTTAATACCGCGGTATATCGTGATACCGGTATATCGCTCAACCCTAGTACACATCTATATTATATTGTATTTAAAAGGAGTTTGAGACCCCAGGTGTAGACATACGAGGATCTGTTCATGAAAAAGCAAGCACCCCCAGCCTTTTATCTAATTGTGTAGAGCACTGGCCATTGCTTGTCATGTTACGGTTAGAAACACTACAAGCAGCTGTTGTGTACACATTGAAGGCACACTAATGGTGCTTGTTGTGCAAACAGTAGCGTGTATATATGATACAAGCCCTGTACAATGCAGGACTATATACTGCTCTTCTAAAAAGAAACGTTTGCAATGCTTTGATCTTCAAACTTCCTGCTCGCTGTCTGATCTCTGAGGTTAGGCTCTGCTCACATGTGCAACAGAATTTCCATCATAGGAACAGAAAAACAAAAATGATGGCAGTGACTGTAATGGGTTCCTGCAAGTTTCCTCATGGGATCTGTCATTTTACCCGAGAAAACATTGCTGCATGCTGCGCGATTTATTATTGATGCCGTTAGTCAGTCACATATCATGTGAAGATATCTAGCGGATCTGAGGGCAGAACTGTTCTTCAGACATATGCATTACATACTCTCAGCAGACACAGAACTTGCTGGGTAACCTGTGGCAAAACCATGACTCCCAGCATGGGATAATTGCTTGACAAGGCCTCCCTTAAAAGGGTTTTCCAGGTCTTTAATACTGATGATCTATCCTCAGGAGCTATAAACTAGCTGGGTGTCAGGGGCAGTGATAGGGGAGTGTCTACAGTATGTAATTAGCTGGTGGGAGGAGCTATAAACTAGCTGGGTGTTAGGGGCAGTGATAGGGGAGTGTCTATGTAACTAGCTGGTGGGAGGAGCTATAAAATAGCTGGGTGTTGTTAGGAGCAGTGATAGGGAAGTGTCTATGTAACTAGCTGGTGGGAGGAGCTATAAACTAGCTTGGTGTTGTTAGGGGCAGTGATAGGGGAGAGGCTATGTAACTAGCTGTAGGAGGAGCTATAAACTAGCTGGTGAGAGGAGCTATAAACTAGCTGGGTGCTGTTAGGGGCAGTGATAGGGGAGTGTCTATGTAACTAGCTGGTGGGAGGAGCTATAAACTAGCCAGGTGTTATTAGGAGCAGTGATAGGGAAGTGTCTATGTAACTAGCTGGTGGGAGGAGCTTTAAACTTGCTGGGTGTTAGGGGCAGTGATAGGGGAGTTTCTATGTAACTAGCTGTAGGAGGAGCTATAAACTAGCTGGGTGTTAGGGGCAGTGATAGGGGAGTGTCTATATAACTAGCTGGTGGGAGGAGCTATAAACTAGCTGGGTGTTGTTAGGAGCAGTGATAGGGGAGTGTCTACAGTATGTAACTAGCTGTAGGAGGAGCTATAAACTAGCTAGGCATTGTTAGGGGCAGTGATAGGGGAGTGTCTATGTAATTAGCTGGTGGGAGGAGCTATAAAATAAACTAGCTGGGTGTTAGGGGCAGTGATAGGGGAGTGTCTACAGTATGTAACTAGCTGGTGGGAGGAGCTTTAATCTACATTGGTGCTTGAAAGTTTCTGAACCCTTCAGAATTTTTTACATTTCTGCATACATCAGAGTTTCACACATGTCCTAAAATTTGATAAAGATACCGTATTTTTCGCCCCATAAGACGCACTTTTGCCCCTGCGTGTTATGGGGCGAATGCTGCCATTTACATTGCAGTCTGCGATGCTGCAGCATCGCAGACTGCGATGTATCAGCTGGAGGGGGGAGGGAGGAGGGGCCGGTGCAGTCACTGTACTCCGGCCCCGCCGCTCACTCACTTCCTTAATGCCTAAACCTTTTATAATAATAACTTTCATTGAAGTTCCGATCCCCAGCCCCATCTGTACTACTTACTAAATGTCATGTAGCAGGCAGAGCAGGGCGGCCGGCCGTAACTCACTGATGTCACGTGCCTGCGCCGCCTACTTCATTCATAAAGTAGGTGGCGCAGGCACGTGACATCAGTGAGTTACGGCCGGCCGCCCTGCTCTGCCTGCTACATGACATTTAGTAAGTAGTACAGATGGGGCTGGGGATCGGAACTTCAATTAAAGTTATTATTATAAAAGGTTTAGGCATTAAGGAAGTGAGTGAGCGGCGGGGCCGGAGTACAGTGACCGCACCGGCCCCGCCGCATTTGCATGCCACCGGCCCCTCCCACAGGTCTAGCTCCGGTATATTAGGGCATCTGTGGATGTCACTATTATGGGGTGGGGGATATGTGGATGGCACTGTTATGGGGTGGGGGATATGTGGATGGCACTGTGATGGGGTGGGGGATCTGTGGGTGACACATATATAGCAGTGTCATCCACAGATCACCCCCCCCCCCCCCAACAGTGCAATCCACAGATCACCCCCACCCCCCCCCAACAGTGCAATCCACAGATCACCCCCACCCCCCACCCCCAACAGTGCAATCCACAGATCACCCCCCACCCCCAACAGTGCAATCCACAGATCACCCCCCACCCCCAACAGTGCAATCCACAGATCACCCCCCCCCCCCCCCAACAGTGCAATACACAGATCACCCCCCAAATTTTTGAAGAAGACTATCATGGCACATACAAAAGATTTCAGAGAACTTCAGAAGAAGAGTTGTTGATGCTCATCCGCTGGGAAAGGTTACAAAACCCTCTCTAAAAAGGAGTTCAGACTCCACCAATCCACAGTCAAATTGTGTACAAATTAAGGAAATTAAAGACCATTATGGATTTCTCTGTATTTCAAACCACACGTGTTACTTAAGCATTTTGATGCATTTTTCCCCCTAGTCTCACACTTTGGACTACAAAGGGTGAAATCCACACTAAAATCCCACGCTCCGAGTTCCAGAATTGATATATTATCCGGAAAACAAGGATTCACCAAACAGATACATCAGGAGAGACTACAGATCTTCAAGTCTTAAAGGGGTTATGCAACAAATTGAATTAAAAAAAAATGCACACCATTATTTAAACTTTATCCATGTAAAAAAGCACTGCTGATCAGTGTCATTTTCATCTTTTTTTCTCTTTTTACTTACATTGGGGGGAATTTATCATTTAGTTTAAAAGTGTAAAAAAGTTGCAAACACCATGTTTATGACTTTTTAAACGTTACTTGCAACAAATATTGTTGCAAGTGGTGTTTCTTCTGCCACCCCCGCCACTTTCCCCAAAACAGGGTGCAGTGAGGGAGAGGACAGCGGCTCCTGCATAGTTATCTTCTTTCACGCCAGTTTTCAGGTGTAGAAGACGACTGAGATTTTCAGTTCAGGCGCACGGACTACCAGAGCTGCACCTATTTTTTGACTAGGTGTGTGTCTCTATAAATTTGATGCCACCTTCGGCAAAGCACAGGCATCTCATAGACCAGCGTAAAAGGCTGGTCTATGTTAAACTCCCCCAATTATCTGGAGGATTTCTGTCTTTCCTTTCTGGGGAAGGTAAGAGGAAGCAGCTCATCAAGCACCTGCCTCTGAGGAGTGCATTTTAATCAGCTCTTGCTAACCCCTTCCTCCCCTGCATATAAAATAGTCCCTCACATATAGTGCCAACGATACATGTGGTATGTAATGCCCCCACTATTTCCTATTCCACTGTCTAGAGAGTGAAATTGCTATTGTATTTAGAAGTAGAGATTAATTAATTTACGGTGTCTGGACTGCTCCACCTTCTCCTCTATGGCCCCTTTCACACGAGCGAGTTTTCCGTGCGGGTGCAATGCGTGACGTGAACGCATAGCACCCGCACTGAATCCTGACCCATTCATTTTAATAGGTCTGTGTACATAAGGTTTTTTTTTTTACCCCTCAGTTCTGCATTGCGTGAAAAACGCAGCATGTTCTATATTCTGCTTTTTTCACGCAGCCCTGGCCCCATAAAAGTGAATGGGGCTTCAGTGAAAAACGCATTGCATCCGCAAGAAAGTGCAGATTCAATGCTTTCTTCACTGAAGGTTGCTAAGAGATGTTGTTTGTAAACCTTCAAGTTTTTTATCGCACGTGTAAAAAAACGCATCAAAATGCATTGCACCCGCGCGGAAAAAACGGACCACAATCACAGACAAAACTGACTGACGGCACTAAGTGAAGGAGAAAGGGAGCAGGGAAGCTACCGAGCAGACCACCAGTGAATGTAGGAGAAGGTGGACCAAAAGGATAAACAGCAGGGGGCGCTACCAGAGAAGAAACTGGGCATTAAAACCTAACAATATTTTTATGGTATGTATATTACAATGCTGCTTCATTTCAAATGCCCTATTCATTGCATTGTGACGCTCTTTGTGTGTTAACCCTTTAAGGAAACACTTGCATTACAAAAAAAAATACAAAATGATGATTACACTCACCAGTAATCGGATTTTCCAGGCACCACAGAGAGAGAGAGCGGATCCACCTCCAGGGACAGGAAACCTGCAGAATAAAAAGGAGGAGCCTCTCTCCCACCTCAGTGTGGTTTACAGAGCGTGAGAGTGACCCTAAACCAAGTTAGTTTATTCAATATGTACATTTTTTTTTATTTTTTTTTGCTACACCCTGTGCAACTCTACCAGAAAACATGGGAGGGAGTAAGGAAGGGTGCTATCGTGGCGTCTGGAAAATCTGATTACCGGTGAGTGTAATCATTTTTCCCTTCCCCCACGACGGCACCACAGAGAGAGATTACAGAGTACATCTTCCTTAAAGGGAGTCCGTCACCACTATATGACCATATACAGCACTTACATGGCGCTGTAGCACACCTATACATGATTCTAATGGTACCTTTGTTATTTTCTTTAGACATCCAGAAGCAAATGAGCACATGCAAATGAGCACTCGCAAGTGCCCAGGGGCGGTGTTCCGTGTGTAGGTGCCCAGGCTGCTCTGCCTTTTTAACCGTTACTCCTCCCCCAGCCTCTTCCTTTGCCCGCCCTCCTATTCCCTTGTATCATCCCTAGGTCCGGCCGAGATCCCGCACCTGCGCACTGCTTCATCGGGCATGCACACTGCAATGCCCATTTTGGGTACGGCATCAATTCAACTAGTGCGCAAGTTCAGACCAAAATTTTAGTGATTTTCGGAACTGGGGCCATGACTAAGAGGGACGGCCGGTGGTTTTGATTGTGTTGACCGGACTCTTGGATGATCAAACTGAACTCATTGGAAGAGGAACGGCCGGTGGCATCCGTATTGTACCTGTAGAGGTGAAATTCTTGTACCGGCGCAAGCCGAACCACAGCCGAAACCTTTGTTGCCACGAACATTTTCATTAATCAACAACTTAAGTTGGAGGTTCGAAGAGGATCCCCGGCAGCGTTATTCCCATTTCCCGCCGAGCATTTTCTGGGAAACTAAAGTCTTTGGGTTCCGGGGGGAGTATGGTTGCAAGGCTGAAACTTAAAGGAATTGACGGAAGGGCACCACCAGGAGTGGAGCCTG
Organism: Bufo bufo; assembly: GCF_905171765.1. Taxonomy (NCBI): domain Eukaryota; kingdom Metazoa; phylum Chordata; class Amphibia; order Anura; family Bufonidae; genus Bufo; species Bufo bufo. The sequence continues at coordinate 389,944,745 of NC_053390.1, forward strand.
CGGCTTAAATTTGACTACGCACGGGAAACCTCACCCGGCCCGGACACAGAAAGGATTGACAGATTGATACCTATTTCACGATTCTGTGGGTGGTGGTGCATGGCCGTTTTGAGCGTGTGGATCGAGTCGATTTGTGTGGTTCATTCCGATAACCAAAGACACTCCTCCGTGCTAATTAGTTATGTGACCCCCGGTGATTACGATAACGTTGACCAGACTATCTGATGATAATTAACTTGGAAGAGGAACGGACGTTGAGCTTACTGTGTAAAAAATTGTAGGTGAGGGCCTGCTGCCGCTTTGTTAACTCTAGATAACTTCTAAGCTGATCGCACGTCCCCGTGATGTTGGCGATCTACTCGGATGTCTGCTCCATCAACCTTCGATGTTCCTTTTTGCGCCTACCATGGTGACCACAGGTAATGGGGAATCAGAGTTTGCTTCCGGAGAGGGAGCCTGAGGGATGGCCACGGCTACCACTTCCAAGAAAGGCAGGTGGGGGCGCGCAAATTTCCCAGTGCCGACTCAGGGAGGTAGTGACGATAAATAACAATACAGGACTCTTAAGAGAGCCTGTCATTGGAACGAGTACAAAAAAATTACAGGGAATGTCATAGGTATTTAGGATGAGGAAACGTTATACAGGAGAGGTAAAGTATGATTGATGGCCTGCTGGTGACCCACTAAAACATTAGGGGTGAGGTTCTTCAGCTGAGCTGACCATCTAAAACCTTATGGGCGAGGGCCTGCTGGTGAGCTGACCATCTAAAACATTATGGGCGAGGGCCTGCTGGTGAGCTGACCATCTAAAACATTATGGGCGAGGGCCTGCTGGTGAGCTGACCATCTAAAACATTATGGGCGAGGGCCTGCTGGTGAGCTGACCATCTAAAACATTATGGGTGAGGGCCTGCTGGTGAGCTGACCATACGAAAAATTATATGAGAAGGCATATACGTGATGGACGAGGAGAAGGAGGATGGGTATGAGAAAAGGAAAATTCAACCATATACCCTTTTTTTTGTGGCGGAAGGGGTGCATGGGAATACAGTGTATTCAGTACATTCTAAACAACACATTTAAAGTGCCTTTATGTTCAGTCGTCGCTTTCCTCTGGTGGAGTGGAGAAGTCAGGGGCAATCCAGGCCTTGTTCATTTTTTTATTTTCAATCATTTTTATTGAATATTTTCAACATAAGCGATGAGAAAAACACCATCAGATACATAGTAGGTAGTTGGTCATATATACAGGTACACATAGATGGCGATGCATTACATTCCGCAGTAGGTAGATTAATACAAGTAAACAAGTATTAAAGAATAACAGAAAGTAACAGAAAATAACAGAAAAATAATCATTGCCTTGATACGAAATAACATTACAGTCATACAATGTTCAGACAGCACTATAGCGATAAGTCATAGGGTTGGCCTGGGGACCTGGGTGTGAACCGCATCCACGACTCCCATTGATACAAGAACCTATCCATTCTATGTTCCTTATAAGCCATAGCTTTTTCATACGCACAGTTGTTATGGACTCTGGCTAAAATTTCAGCCTCAGACGGGACAGGCCTTGTTCATTTTTATAAGAGTCAACCTGTCAGCATTTTCAGTTGACAGCCGGATACGCTTATCTGTTATAATGCCACCAGCAGCACTAAATACCCGCTCAGACAAAACGCTGGCGGCAGGGCAGGCCAGCACCTCCAAGGCGTAGAGCGCCAGTTCGTGCCACGTGTCCAGCATGGACACCCAGTAGTTGTAAGGCACTGAGGATGCTGACACGGTCTGCTACGTACTCCTTTACCATCTTCCAAAACGTTTCCCTCCTTGTGACACCAGGACGTGCATCATGTTGAGGATGCTGGTGGGGTATCATAAAACTGTCCCAGGCCTTGGAGAGTGTTGCCCTGCCTTTGCTGGAAGTGCTGTGTGTTCCCCTTGTCTCCCCTCCTCGGTTGTCCAAGGAAGTACGGACTCTGCTGCCAGCGCTGTCAGATGGAAATTTTTGCAGCAATCTGTCAACAAGGAACTTCTGGTATAGCACCATTTTGCTCGTCCTCTCCACCGGAGGAATGAGAGATAAGAAGTTCTCTTTGTAGCGGGGGTCCAGAAGGGTGAGCACCCAGTAATCCCTGTTATCTAAAATGCGTATAACACGGGGGTCACGGGAAAGGCAGCCTAACATGAAGTCAGCCATGTGTGCCAGAGTACCAGTGGGCAAGACTTTGCTGTCGTCATCAGCTTCTGTCCACCCAAGCTGAACAGATGGAATTAAAGTTCCATGGCCACTACCCTGTGTAGCAGAGGCAACCGTCTCCTGCTCCTCCTCCTCCTCCTCCAATACGCGCCGAGAAGACAAACTGAGGGTGTTCTTCCCCCATTTCCAACTCTTCCCCACGAACAGCGTCGGCCTAAATTGTGAGCAGCGAGCGTTTGAGTAGACACAGAAGTGGGATGGTTACACTGACAATAGAGTTATCGCCGCTCACCATCTGTGTCGATTCCTCAAAGTTTCTTAACACCTCACAGAGGTCAGACATCCGTGCCCACTCCTCGCTTGTGAAGAGCGGAAGCTGACTGGAAAGGCGACGACCGTGCTGCAGCTGGTATTCCATTACTGCCCTTTGCTGCTCACAAAGCCTAGCCAACATGTGTAACAGGGAGTTCCAGCGCGTGCTCACGTCGCACAACAGCCGGTGAGCTTGCAATTTCAAGCGCTGCTGCAGCGTCAACAGACCGGCTGAAGCTGTTGAGGACTTGCGGAAGTGTGCACACACGCGGCGCACCTTCGCCAGTAGCTCGGGCAAATTGGGGTAGGTTTTCAGAAACCGCTGAATCACTAAGTTAAAGACGTGGGCTAGGCATGAGATGTGTGTGAGCTTGCCGAGCTCCAAAGCCGCCACCAAGTTACGCCCATTATCACACACAACCATGCCTGGTTGCAGGTTGAGTGGCGAGAGCCACAGCTCAGCCTGGTCTCTTATCCCCTGCCACAGCTCTGCGGCGGTGTGCTGTTTATCCCCTAAGCATATCCACTTCAGCACGGTCTGTTGACGCATCCCCACAGCAGTGCTACACTGCTTCCAGCTACCAGCTGACTGCTGCTGCACGCGGAGAATTCGGAGGTGGAAGTGGAGGAGGAGGAGCCACTTACATAGGTGCTGGCGGTAACCCTGATGGAAGTAGGGCCCGCAATCCTGGGCGTCGTTAGCACCTGTGCCATCCCAGGGTACAAGTCGCTCCCAGCCTCCACTACGTTCACCCAGTGTGCCATCATGGAAATGTAGCGTCCCTGGTCAAGCACTTGTCCATGTGTCAGTCGTTAGGTGGACCTTAGTAGTAACTGCGTTCGTCAGGGCACGGGTGATGTTAGCAGACACATGCTGGTGTAAGGCGGGGACGGCACACCGGGAAAAATAGTGGCGGCTGGGGACTAAGTACCGAGGGACGGCCGCCGACATCAGGCCGCGAAAGGCCTCGGTGTCCACAAGCCTAAATGGCAACATTTCAACCGCCAGTAACTTAGAAAGTTGGGCGGTTAGTGCCATGGCCTGTGGGTGGGTGGCTGGGTATTTGCGCTTGCGTTCAAATGCCTGGGGTAAAGACATTTGGACGCCGAGATGGGACAGGGAAGTGGATGTGGTCGCTGATAGTGCTTGCAACGGTACAGGTGCAGCGCGGAAGGCATACGGGCCTGCTCCTTCGACAGGCGATTGGTCGTCACCCAACATAGGAGAAGAGGAGGCAGTGGTGTGACCCGCGGACACAGATTGTGGACCCAGGCGTTTCTCCCACTTATTGCGGTGCTTGGCTGCCATGTGGCGGATCATGCTGGTGGTGGCGAGGTTGCTACTGTTCACACCTCGGCTCATTTCGGTGTGGCACAGGTTGCAAACTACTATTCTTTTGTCGTCTGCACTTTCCGCAAAAAAGCGCCATACCGCGGAACACCTACCCCTTGGCAAGGGAGATTTCCGCAAGGGGGTGCTCCGTAGAACACTTTCGGGCCTGTTTGGCGTGGCCCGCCTTCTCCCTGTTGCCACCCCACTGCCTCTTCCAGCCTGTTGCGGTGCTGCAGATCGCTCCCCCTCGGGACTGCTGTCCTCGCTCGCGTTTCCGCCTTCCCATGTTGGCTCAGTGACCTCATTGTCCATCAAGTCCTCTTCAACTTCCCCACTCCGATCATCCTCCTCATTTGCTGACCCCAACACAACTTCAGTGATTGACAACGGTATATCATCCTCTTCATCAACTTCTGCAGACAGTAATTGTGGTTGACTTGATGGCAACTGTGTCTTGTCATCATCCACCTCCTGAAACACATCATCTTGTGAGTGTGAAGGCTCTAGAGGTTGAGAATCAGGGCACAAGATCTCATGTCCCTCTTCAAGAGTGCTTGGGGAGAGGGCCAAATTAAGTGATGGGGGTGAAAATAGCTCCTCGGAACATCAGAGTACCGTATCGCTTGTTTAGCCAGACTCTATATGGTGGGATGAAGGATGATCAGGGTGAGGATTGTGTTGTTGACCAGACTGTTGGCTACTGAGACTGGACTTGGTGGAAGACAGGGTGGTGCTTAACTCAGTGGAAGCATTATCTGCTGCAATCCAACCGACCACCTGGTCGCACTGGTCTGACTTCAAGAGTGTTGTCTTGCGACACCCTGCAAACTGGGACATGAAGCTAGGTATCGTGGATGACTGTTTTCCTTGTGCTCTGGCAGCAGGCACAGTTGCAACGCGCCCTGAGCCACGGCCTCTGCGTGATCCATCAGAATCACGTCCACTTCCCCGTCCCTTGAAACTCGCCTTCTTCATATTGACACTGGATGTCACTGATATTTGGATTAAATATAGGCGTCACACACGGCCTAGATATCAGTGCTGATTTGCTTCTCACTGGTCACAGCAAGCAGAGTTTGTATAATACAGAAACTGACTGTAACTGCAATTTGGATTAAATATAGGCGTCACACACGGCCTAGATATCAGTGCTAATTTGCTTCTCACTGGTCACAGCAAGCAGTGTTTGTAGAATGCAGAAAATGAATGTCACTAACGGTCGCCCTGACAAAAAAATAATTCCCCCAAAATAAATTTTGCTGCCACCTCTAACAATAGTCCTTAAAAGGACTTTTGGGTCTCTGAAAGGTTTGAGATCAAATTCGCTCTACACTCGCTCTGTCCCTTCCTAACAGCAGCTCTCCCTGACTCGCAATGAGCCGAACCCGCGTGACCGGGTGCTATATAGCACCCGATGACGTGTTCCGGCCAGCCAATCACTGTAATGCCAGTAGAAAACATGTCTAATGGCATTACAATGATGGCAATACTTACCAGCATGTTTATTGGCTGCTTAGAAGGCGCCAAACGTCCGGGGAGGAGACTCGAGCATGGTGCTCGAACACATGTGGTACTCGGCAGAGCGCTCGGATCTGCCGAGCATAGCGATGCTCGAGCCAAACCGGTACTCGGCCGAGCATGCTCGATCATCACTAGTGAAAATCACAGCTCACCGTCCAAAACATAAGAAGCCCAGGCTCCACAGTGTGCAGCAGCAGAGTGATGATACCAAAGTCCGGAGCCAGACTGTAAACAAATGGCTAAACTGCCTGAAAATAAAAGCAGGCAGTAAGATATGTACCAGGCAGCCAGCAACACTGGGGTTAACGTGGCTCCTTAACCACAATCTTGCCACTGCCATGTTATAAAGATGATGGTCATTTATTTTTAATGTGAGGCACACGCTTTTCTCAATTTGGACCCCATGTGTCTAACATGGTACCACAACACTTAAGGCTGATCCACACGGTCGTATTTTTTTTTCCCGCACCCTATCCACATTTTTTGAGGGTCGGATGCACACCCATTCACTTCAATGAAGTCGCAATAGATGCGGACAGCACTCCGACAGTTTATTTTGGGTGGTATCGAATTAAAATCGAGAATTGTAATCGAAATCAGGGTGGATAAAAATCAATGATTTTTTTTTAAACAATTGGATTTTTTTTTATTTAAATCAGATATTTTTTTATATAAAATGCTTTTTTAAGAAAATATATTACCATCCAAAGGTTATTCCATCATGAAATAAAGATTAGTTTTTTAATTATGTAGAATAAGGCTGTATATGTTTAATTTTTTGGGTAAATAAATTCCATTAATCCATTCACAATGTCATGCTCTCCCAGAGGTTTTTGTAAGATTATTGGGCAGTTTCTCTGCCTACAAGATATTATCACAGATGCTTGGTTTACTTTTGCAGTTCTCAAAACTGAATTTGACTCAGCAGAGATCACATGCCTCTTCTTCACAGCAAAAATGTTATAACATGAACAGAGTTGAGAAAAAGACCTTAAAGAGGACCTTTCACCGATTCTTACCCTATGAACTAACTATACAGACATGTGGAGCGGCGCCCGGGGATCTCCCTGCACTTACTATTATCCCCGGGCGCCGCTCCGTTCTCCTGCTATGCCCTCCGGTATCTCCGTTCCCTAAGTTATGGTAGGCGGAGTCTGCCCTTGTTCTTCTGTAGCGCTGGCCAATCGCATTGCAGAGCTCACAGCCTGGGAGAAAATAACCTCCCAGGCTGTGAGCTCTGCGCTGCGATTGGCCAGCGCTAGGGCAGACTCCGCCTACCATAACTTAGGGACTGGTATCTCCGCCTACTATAACTTAGTAAGCGGAGATACCGGAGGGCATAGCGGCAGAACGGAGCGGCGCCCGGGGATAACAGTAAGTGCAGTGAGATCCCCGGGCGCCGCTCTACATATCTGTATAGTTAGTTCATAGGGTAAGAATCGGTGAAAGGTCCTCTTTAATCCTAACTTCTACAAACCTATGAATGCAGAATCAACCTAATCAAACTAATATGAAAAGTTGTTATTCTAAAAATCTTCATCTTCATAAGTTATACCAGCAAGAATTAGTCTTTATGTAGAAAACTATGATTTAAATCAAGCTTTACACTGGGTTCAGACCTGAGCGTATTTGATATGCGCGTTTAACGCGCGTTTTTGTCCACAGTCAACGCGCGTATTACGCGCGTTTGTGTGATTGGCAGCAGTGTCCTATGGCCGCAAACGCGCGACGAAACGTCCCAAAGAAGTTCAAAACGTCCCAAAGAAGTTCAAAACGTCTCAAAGAAGTTCAAGTACGGTAGATTTTGGTTATAATTTACACCAGTTGTGACCCCGCCCTCTTCCTCTAAGCTCCACCTGCTTGAGTGGCCGCAGCAGAAAACACATAGAAGCGATTTATCAAGAGGGTAATATTTGAAGTAAGGCTACTTTCACACTTGCGTTCAGAGCGGGTCCGTCTGATGTCTGCTCAGACGGATCCGCTCCTATAATGCAGACGTTTGGATCCGTTCAGAACGGATCCGTCTGCATTATAACTTAGAAAAATTTCTAAGTGTGAAAGTAGCTTCAGACGGATCCGTCCAGACTTTACATTGAAAGTCAATAGGGGACGGATCCGTTTGAAAATTGAGCCATACTGTGTCAAGTTCAAACGGATCCGTCCCCATTGACTTACATTGTAAGTCTGGACAGATCCGTTTGCCTCCACACGGCCAGGCAGACACCCGAACGCTTGCTGAGCGGAGCGGAGGCTGAACGCTGCCAGACTGATGCATTCTGAGCGGATCCGCCTCCACTCAGAATGCATTAGGGCAGTACGGATGCGTTCGGGGCCGCTTGTGAGCCCCTTCAAACGGAGCTCACAAGCGGAGCCCCGAACGCTAGTGTGAAAGTAGCCTAAGTTTTGCTGGAGTCTGTGTTGTTGTACTTTATGCCACATTTTTCAAATCTCTCATGTTACTTGATAAATTTGACTTGTCCTTAAGGCCTCTTTCACACGGGCGAGTTTTCCTCGCGGGTGCAATGCCTGACGTGCACGTCAAACAGATCTCTATCAGGGTGAATAGGACTTTACACTCTCTCTGCTGCCCTGGGCTTTGTGCACACGGCAGCAGGGAGCTGACTATGGCAGCCAGGGCTTCAGTAGCGTCCTGGCTGCCATAGTAACCGATCGGAGCCCCAGGATTACACTGCTGGGGCTCCGATCAGAAACTGCCAGTGCACCACCAATGAGGAGGAGGGAAGGGGAAGACCCTGTGGCCACTGCCACCAATGACTAATACTGGGGGGCGCACTGCGCCACCAATGAAGATAACTCGCCCATTAATTCATATACATGAGTTGGGTGCTGGCTGCAGAATCATATAGCCGCACCAAACCTGTATGAGCGGTAGCTGCGATCCGCTGCAGTTAACCCCTCAGGTGCAGCAGGGGTTAACTGCCGCGGCTCGCAGCTACTTGTCATAGAGGTCAGGTGCGGCTATATGATTCTGCAGCCAGCTCCCGCCTCCTGTTGAATTTGAATGAATGAGTGAGTCAACATCATTGGTGGCGCAGTGGCCACAGCCCCTCCTCTTCTCCTCTCATTGGTGGCAGCGGCACAGGGGGGGGGGGGGGGGAGGGAGACACTTCTTCCTTCTCCCCTGTGCTGCTGACTTTTTAGTGACATTTAAAAAAAAGTCTCATTGATAAATCTGGAGTGAAACTCATTAACATAGCTAACCACGCCCACATTTCAAACTGGAGTGAGTAGTGTAGAAATGCAAAAAGTCACTTTTTAGAATCCTGGAGTGAAGGCATGAGAAATCAGGGCCACAAAGTCAGAAAATATTTGTGCACCACCAAATATGTAAATTTTTTTATGCCAAAAACCTGATGTAAAGGCTTGGTAAACGCCCCGCACAGAGTAAAAGAAGTGACAGCATTCCTCCAGGAGAACAAATATCAAGCCAAAAGCTCATCATCCCACCATGGCCACCATGAAAGGTCTCAACCCACAGGGGTCTTTCTGAAGATCCTACCTGCTTGGTTGGCATCCGAGAGTAAAAAAAATAAAATCAAGTAGATTTTTCTAGAAGAATGCTGTCACTTCCTCTACATTATGGGGCATTTCATAGGCCAAATACACAGAGCTTGTGCCTTTTATAAGCCAGAAAACCGAGCACAGCATTGATAAATTCCACCCTATGGTTTTCTAACACTATAAAAACACCTGGATTTGTGGTAAAGGTAACATGCTGAACATCTGGGACCTAGAAAGATGGAGCAATGTGAAACCACAACACAACTTGTCCCGAGAACCAGAAGAGCACCCGTGATTGTGCCGCTTCCATCAGGAGACGTGCCGCCGATTTTTATGTCTCCATAAAACTGAACTGAAACTCCCAGAAAACAAAGAGAATCTGCCACCACAGTAGTATGCGAGTAGCCCTGCAGATATGGGATCCAGATCACTAATTCTTATTTTCCTACTGCCTCTGGTTCCCCCGCTGTAAGGAGTAAAAGCTGTGTTGAAATACAGTGTCAGGACTGCTGCGCATGCGCACAGGAGTCCTCTCCATTATGTTAGCACTGCACAGTAGTCTGCACAGCTCTGAGTGAGGACAAAGACGTAATGGGGGCAGTAGGACTCTATGTGCAGTACAAGTCATGTACTTCTGCGGATAATAGTCCACATTCCCTTTAAAGAGAGTATTCTGGTTCAGTGATGGTCAGTTCGCAGTGTTCACCAGCGAACACATACGGGCTGCCATCTTGACTCACCTGTCTGGCGATGCACAGGTAAGCCCTTACCTGTGATTGTGCCGCGAGCCGGTCTGAAACAAATGCGGTCACCGGGAGAAGGCAGTTCCGAGAACAGCCGCCGGGGACCTTCATCGGGCTGTTCTCGGAACTGCCTGCTCCCGGTGACCGCATTTGTTTCAGACCGGCTTGTGGCACAGGTAAGGGCTTACCTGTGCATCGCCGGACGGGTGAGTCAAGATGGCAGCCCGCATGTGTTCGCTGGCGAACTGACCATCACTGGTCTGGTTATCTGAAGTCCCCCCTTATCCACAGGATAGGGGATATTATATCGGTGGGGGTCGGACCAACCGTTCTTGCATTGGTGGAGTTCCAGCAGTTGGACCCCCACTGATCTGACAATTATCCCCAATCCTGTGGCTTGGATAACACCATATAAGGCCTCCTGCACATGAACGTATTTTCATTCTGTTTCCGTTTTTTTTTTTGCGGACCGTATACGGAACCATTCATTTCAATGGGTCCACAAAAAAAAGGGAAGGTACTCCGTGTGCATTCCGTTTCTATATTTCCGTTATTCAAAATAAATAGAACATGTCCTATTATTATCCGCATTACGGACAAGGATAGGACTGTTCTATGAAGGGCCAGCTGTTCCGTTCCTCAAAATACGGAATGCACACGGACGTCATCGTGTGCAAGAGGCCTAACTAAGATACCTTCTCTCAGCTTTCCCTAGTCCGAGTGACATCCCATTCATCGGTCACGTGGCCTAGGTGCAGCTCAGCCCCATTCAAGTGAATGGGGCTGAGCACGATATCAAGCACAGTCGCAATGCAGCGTACGGCTTGGTGAGCACGGGGAAGGCAGGGGCGCTACTGATTGGCGGGACCCCCACTGATCAGATACTGGTGACTTATCCAGAGGATGGGTTATCAGCGAGCTCCTGGAAAACCCCTTTAAGAATAAGCAAAAAGTGCGCTGCGGCAGCATGACAGCCCAGGAGTTTATTGTACTTTTGGACATACACATGTTCTATATCCATCGAGCAGCAGTATAGTAATATTACAGACAACCCCCTGTCAAGGGCTGGCAGCTTTATTATTCTGAGTAAGGGCTGCACGAGGCAGTGAGGAGCAGCAGCACACCCCTGTCACAGAAGAGGCCACTGAACGCCATATTGGGTGTCACTAGTGCAGCCTATCACACAGGAGCATGCCGGCCTGTCAGCTGTCAAATCCAGGACTGAACCCCTGTCAGAGCCAAACACTACATCCGCACAGCAGAGTCTACTCACCTGCCTGCTCCCGGGCTGACAGGACAGACACCAAGTAATGGGCGCCATCGAAGTAAGGAAACATGGAGAGGCGGGAGAAGTGCCCGGCAGCCTCCGAGATCAGCTCCATGCTACCAGCCTCCTGCAGCTGTGTGCGCCGGGGAATGTGGGGCTGTGAAGGACCTTGCGTGACGTCACGTGGGGGAGGAGTCAGGCTCCAGTGTACTTGTCGTGGTTCCTCAGCTCTGCTGTGCGGGTCACACACTGTGCACGGACTGTATCACATGACTTATATGTGACCATCCCATGGGCTCATTTTATATAAAAGATGGTAACCCTACCAGATGGGTTATAAAGGTTCTATGGGAATTACATATTGATGACCTAGTCTCAGGATAGGTTATCCATATGTGATAGGTGGGGGTCCCAGTACCCCCACCCATCAAGCTGTTTATTAAAGGGGTTCTGCAGCATCTGATTGGCGGGGGTCCGACACCCGGGACCCCTGCCGATCAGCTGTTTGAGAAGGCAGCAGCACTGGCAGTAGCGCCGCTACCTTCTCGCTGTTTACCGCAGGCCCAGTGACGTCACGACTAGTAGACTAGTATCACTAGCCCCCCTTTTAAGTGAACAGAGCTTAGCCCCGCCCAGGCCATTGATACTAGTCGTGACGTCACTGGGCCTGCGGTAAACAGCGAGAAGGCCGCGGCGCTACCGCCAGCGCCGCTGCCTTCTCAAACAGCTGATCGGCAGGGGTCCCGGGTGTCGGACCCCTGCCGATCAGATGCTGATGATCTCTCCAGAGAAAAAAACTGCAGAACCCCTTTAAGGAAGCTGGCAGCGTACCAAGCACATCACCGTCCATTTGATACCGGCTGCGCATAGCCCATGTGACCAATAAATGACGTTGTTAAGTGACGTCACATGACCTGGGACAAGGCCTAAGCGCTCACTGCCGTAGCCTCATTGTACAGCTGATCAGCGAGGGTCCTGGGAGTTGGACCCTCACTATCAAATATAGATGACCTTTCCTAGTGATGGTGAACCTTTTAGAGACCGAGTGCCCAAACTGCAACCCAAAACCCATTAATTTATCGCAGAGAGTGCAAGCACGGCAATTTAACCTGAATACTGAAAAATACCGTCCAACTTAAGCTGTGGAGGCATGGTTTAACACAGGTCCAGTAAAATGAGTGCTCCTGTTGGCGCTCCCTAGTATTAAAAATGTTCCATTAGTGGCCCCCAGTATTAATAATCCCGCAGTAGTTGCCTCTATTAGTGGCCCCCCAGTATTAATAATGCCCCCCCCAGTAGTAATAAGGCCCCTATTAATGGCCTCCAGTAAAATAAATGCCCCCAGTAGTCTCCATTAGTGGCTCACAGTATAATCAATGCCCCCATTAGAGGCCACAGTATAATTAAGGCCCTCTTCCCCTCTTCTTGTACAAAAAAATAAAACTCACCTCATCCAATTGATCATGCCGCTGCTCACTGCATGCGCAGGACAAGACCGGCGCTCTAACATGATGACATTTCGCACTACTTCCAGTCAAACATAACTAACATGCCGTGGATTTGGAAATCCTCACTGCAGATCAATTTCCGCACCAATTTTTTTCACAAAGTGTAAATAAGAATGGTGTAATCTCATACACTTTGCAGGTACTGTACTAGGCTGCGGTTTTTCCTCATGGGAATCTGCACTGAAAAACCGCAGTATTCCGCAACCTGTGCAGGTGCCTTAAGGGTGTGTTCTATTTTGGACTTCAGGTTACAGAGATTTGTTTCTTTAATTTCCACATTTCAAAAGATATTAAGATATTAGGGTCATTTTTCAAACTCGTGTAAAGTAGAACTGGCTTAGTTGCCCATAGCAACCAATCAGATTCCACCTTACATTCTTGACAGCTCCTTTGGAAAATGAAAGGTGGAATCTGATTGGTTGCTTTGATAAATGACCCCATATATAAAAAAAAAAAATTGGCAACACTTTTTGTGGGCCGAGTTGTATTTTTTAATAGCAAAATTCTGGGTTCCATCAAATGTGTTTTGTTTTTATGGTGCCCACTGTGAAGTATAAGCAGGGCCGGTGAAAGGATTTTTGCCAACACAAGCGAAGCAAAATTTTTGCCCCCCCCCCCTCCACCTCACACCTCACCTGGCCCTGGTCCCGTCTGCAGCAGCTGGCTTCTCCTCTGTGTGGTCCTGGTATCTTCTCTCTGCTTTAGACAATCGCTGGTTTGAGGACTGTATTTTTCACCCTCTAACACACACCTAGGTTTTAGAGGAGGATAATAAGAAAATAAATATTTTCCATTACACCTCAGGTCAGACCAGCAATCAGACCTCCAATGTTAATCAGACCTCAGCTCACAGCCCCAATCAGACCCCCAATGTTAATCAGACTTCAGATCAGCCCCCCAATGCCTCAGATCAGCCCCCATCCATCAGCCCCCCATGTCAGCCATCATGCCCCCATGTCAGCCATTAGCCCCTATGTCAGCCATCATGTCAGCCATTAGCCCCCATCCATCAGCCCCCCATGTCAGCCATCATGCCCCCATGTCAGCCATCATGCCCCCATGTCAGCCATCAGCCCCCCATGTCACATTTCTCCCCCTCCATGTCAAATCACCCCCCTATGTCACATCAGCCCTCCATGTCATATTTCTTACATTGAGCTGCCGCCGGGGCCGCACACACGCACGCAGCGCAGCTGCGCAGGCTGGGGCGGGTGCCCAGCAGCGTTGCGGTGCAAGAACTACTCTGACTCGGAGTACTCGCATCGTCGGTTGCATGCAAGTGAATTCATTTATTTAAAAAATTTCCGCCCACCCCTTCTCTGCGCCTGGTGCAGCCGCTTGGTCTGCCTTATGGTAGCGCCGGGCCTGAGTATAAGTGACATGATAACTTTATTCTGTGGGTCGGTATAATTACGGTGATACCAAATATAGGCTGATTTTCTTCACTTTTGCGTTTTTTGGTGTATAAAACCACCAGCTCCAGATGTTAGCTGAAGGTCTATGGGAAACATAAAACGCACTCAATCATATTTTTGATCCTAGTCTTTTTCTTAATTATAGTAGGTGGTATTTTTTGTCACAGTTTTTTCAGCATTATGTCACTGTTATCCAATACATTCCAGAACTGTAAGGGTTACATAGCATCATAAATCAATATAATGCAATACGACCCCAACAGTACTAGGGAGGTCAGGATGGGTGCTCTCGCTGACACACGCTGCGAGTCCAATGCGTGGAACTCACCCATGTGAAAGGGGCCTATAGAGAAGTCTATTGGAATATGTCTGAAAAAAGGCCACACCCTGAGCATGCTCTGACTTTTTTTAAAAAGTGCCAACGGAGCAAAAAAACACAAGGAAACTTTCTTAACTAGTGATGGACGAACATCGGCCGTGACGGTTCGCGAATGCGATCAAAAGTTCGCGAACCACAAGTTTACGGCAGGCCCCATTCACTTTAATGGCAGACGAACCTGAAAAACCTTCAGGTCATATTTGCAGCCACCAAATACTTACTAGAAGTGCACAAATTATCCCACAACATGGACAGTGACATACCAGAGGGGGATCAATGGCAAAAATTCCCACCAAAAATATGTATTTTTATGCGTCTTAAATTGAAACTCTCAAAAATGTGCCTTGCTGGAGCCTAGAAATTTTTTATTTTAGGCCACGGGAGTACAGGCCCCAAATATTAGGCATTCACCGGACAGAAAACATCAAGTGATTATGTGGCTGGAGGTATATTAGATGATGATGATGATTATGTATAGTCTTGTGTACACCCAGTCTTACCCTTAGGGCCTTGATGCGCTTAGCTGGCTGAGAAGAAGGCATGACACTTTACCATGGGCCGCAAAGGCCTAGAGAATAAGGCACCTATTCCAGAGACCAATTTCCTAGCACTTATCAAAATGGAGAATCAAGAAAAAGGGAAGGTAGGGGGATCTCAAGGTTCAAAGGGTTCGGACGAGATATAGAGAATGTGAAGAGAACAAAATTAATAAACGTATCTTTAAAATAGAAGGGACATTACCAACCGTGAATTTATAGACTAAGATTTAGGAAAACCCCCAAAATTATATGAACCAAAAATAAGTGTTATATAGGAAGCTCAAACGCCTGTTTGAAAAGTAAGGTTTTCAGTGCACGTCTGAATGAGAGAAGACTGGGAATCATTTTCAGGGCCAGAGGTAGGTGGTTCCAAAATCTGGCCCCTTGAGCCGAAAAGGATCTACCTCCACGTCTGATCTTGTTAACTTGCGGGATGTTAAAATTCACAGAGTTACTAGACCTCAATGTCCTCAACGGGGCGTACCTGGTGAATTTACGTCGCAGGTACAAGGGCCCCACACCATGGAATACCCTAAGCATGAAGCATCCAATCTTGAACATCACCCGTTGGACGGGGAGCAAGTGCAAGAGAATGAGTGATATGCTCTCGGCGGGCAACACCCATTAGGAGCCTTGCTGCGGCATTCTGTACAAGTTGAAGTCTATGCAAGTTCTTCTTAGGGAGTCCCATGTACAAGGCATTGCAATAGTCCAACCGACTGCTGATTGCTGCTCCGACCAAGGCTTTCCTGAGAGGGGATTCGATGTATTTTAAAGGGAGTATGTCACCAGCATTTCACTTTTTTAACCCTTCCCACAGCTCCCTAGCATGCTTACAGTTAATAAAAACATTACCTCTGCCATCAATCCTGGACTTATAGAACCCTCAAAAACGATCTTTATAAGATATGCAAATGAGGCCTCACAAGTGCCCAGGGGCGGTGTTACTCTCTTAGGTGCCCTGCTTGCTCAGCCTTCTCATTGCGTCCGCCCGCCCCTTCCTACCCTCCGCCCGCCCATCCTTTCCCTCTGACCGCCTTTGTACTAACTTGTTATTCTGCCGATATCCCGCGTCTGCGCACTCATTCCTTTGGCTGGCGCATGCGCACTGCGATGCCCATTCCTTGTACGACATCACAGTAACTATTGCGCATGCGCCGGCTAACGGCGCCGATGGACAGCCTCCTTTGTTGTGTTTTCGCGTCGTTAGCCGGCGCATGCGCAATAGAGATCGGCTGAGTGAAATAACCCCAGCTTCACTCGTTGTACCCTGTCCTGGAGAAATGAGACCATCCATGCCAAGGTCTTTCCATCTAATCCGACTACCACTTTCAGCCGGTTCAATAACACTTGATGGTCAATAGTGTCAAAAGCGGATGATAAGTCCAGAAGGACAAGGACCATAGAGTCGTTCTGGTCTAATGCCATCAGTAGATCGTCCTGGACATTGACCAGAGCGGTCTCAGTACCCCTTCCAGGTCGGAATCCCGACTGGACGTCGTCAAGAATGTAATTGGCCTCCAGATATCCCTGTAGTTGTGCAACAACCTCCCTCTCGCCTATCTTTGCAGCGAACGGCAGTCCCGAAATCGGTCGAAGGTTACTCAGATTGGTCATAGGTAGCGCCGGTTTCTTAGGCAGGGGTGTTACCACTGAATATGAAGAAAAGGGCGATATGAGGGGCACTCTCTACATAGGGGAACACATGGAGAGATCGATTGGCCCAGATAAAGGATAATATAATTTTAATAAAGAAGTACTACTAAATGACTCTAAAATACAATATCATAAAATGCACTTGTCATAAAATATATTCACTAAAAAAGGAAAACAGATATAAACCACTAGCAGTGGGAGCAGTCCTCTAAAAGATCTATCCACTCCTCTAGACCGTATATTTCAATGCAGTTCCACAGTGTACTTTCCAGTGGAATTATAAAGTGCGATGATGCAATGTGCAGTCCAGACACTCTAGTCCAATTGTATAATATACTTTGTTGCAGTAGTTAGTTTAAATAAACAATCCGGCCATCGAGAGTACTGCTCAATTTCATAACTGATTAGATGCATAAAGGGTTACACCAACCTGGCGGCCGTATAGTATGCTGATTATCCGGACCCCACCTGTAAAATAAGTAGCGCGTCTCTTACCAGCCTCCAGATGTGCAGCGTTCTCCGCTGTTGTGCGCCTCACCATTCACGCGGCGTCCCACATGGTGTTACGGGCATCAGCGCGGCGTCTCACATGACCCGGAAGGGGAGTTAGTTGCCGGTATGTTGGTAGCGCTGGTAGTGGTTGGGGTCCTAGTGTCCGGATTTTACTGTAGTCATTAACGAACAGGCCTGTCGTTTTGCATTATAGATTACAGTCTTTAGGTATGCATCAATGGAAGTGGCTCACTAGCTGGGACCAAACGCGTTTCAGGGACAACCCCCTTCTTCAGTGGATATCAGTAGTGAGCATTAATTCGGATTTTTATAGCCTGTTACCTATCAATCAACCTTGTTGATGATTCACATCCAAAACCCGGACTGGAACCCTTGGCAATATACTTGCGTCTATCAAATCCCTTCACAATAAATCTCCTGGAGGGATATTGCATACGATACTATGTGGACATCATACAGACATTAATATTACAATAATTGATAAATAATTAAAAAGTTAAAAGATTAAAATTTTTAACATGTAGACATTGTAGCAACATTAGTGGCAATTCATCATAGAATAACCATCATGAAAAAAAAAATTGTTGTTAAAAATCTTATTATAACAAAAATATATTGTATCAAAAAAGGGGGGGCTTGATAGTCGAGTGGGATGGCATCCAATGTGAAGAAGACAAACAGCGGAGGGAGACATGTAGGGAGGGGAGATCGGAGTGTCGGTAACACGGCCAGACTCCGATGTCCCATCCTCAACAGGTCCCCCCCACTTCACAGGAAACCAAATAGCTCCATCTCGGTGTTCAAACCCCCCCCCCCCTTCCCCCCCGGTTTCATGGTCTCAAACTCAAAGATGCGTCTTGACTCCTGTCTGGACATGTGTGCTGGTAGCAGCCGCATCCTTGTATCCTAAAGACGCCCCCTCCGCATTGTGATTGACAGGGCCAGCGGACGGGATCTTTCTCTGCTGGCCCTGTCTGCATTCAAAATCTGGCGCCTACGCCGTACCTGTTTTCAGTCGGCACAGGCGCACTTAGAGGAGGACGCTCGCTCGGCCGCTCCTTCCTCAATGCGCCTGCGCCGGGTGTAAATGTGACGTCATCGGCGCAGGCGCATTGAGGATGGAGCGGCCGAGCGAGCGCCCTCTTCTCAGTGCGCCTGCGCTGACTGAAGACAGGTACGGCGCAGGCGCCAGATTTTGATTGCAAACAGGGCCAGCAGAGAAAGATCCCGTCCGCTGGCCCTGTCAATCAACATGCGGAGGGGGCGTCTTTAGGATAGGAGGATGCGGCTGCTACCAGCAAGTAGCCGCCCTACTTGCTGGTAGCAAGGTAATTTGCATATTTTAAAAGTAAGTTTTTAACAGAATCTGCTGAACGAAAATGATTAATTACAGTATGTATGCATAAATCGCATTATAGGCATTATAAGTAACCAAAAAAATAAAATAAATGTTTAGTGGGGTGACAGAAGCCCTTTAACCTAAGTTCCTACCAGTAACTGTTCTGTACTTGGAACTTGGCTGTCTGTGTGTGGGCGGGCCTTCCCTGGCAGAGTCTGTGGGCTGTGGCTGGCTGCCGCTCGCTCCTTCTTCTCTGCTCTGGGGGCGGAGTTGTAGCAACATCAGACGCAAAGACGTGCCTGTGCAGCAGCGGCGGCACACTCGCAGCCACTGCTCTTTAAAAGTGGCTGGCAGGCAGAGCCGGGCTCAGAGCGGCTGTGGGGCCCCTCCTTTCCATTAGTCCGGACCACCCGCTGCCTGGGACTCCATGCGCTTAGCGGAGTTAGCAACAGCCCGCCATCACACAGAATTATAGAATAATAGTTAGTTGCGGGCCGGGGCTGGGGGTCCCTTTAGGACTCGGGGGCCCGGGGGCAATTGCCCCCCTTGCCTCTATGGAAGCGCCAGCCCTGGCACCCACATTGTAGCAGGTATATCACATCCATTGAGTCACAGGTGAGGCAATCCCTAATACTAAGGGTGAAGGAATTAGTTGTGGACTGTACCTTTTCCCTCTTCTTGGGGAACTTAGTGATTTTACAATTGGCACACCTACCACACCTAAAAAATCCTTTTGTGGATAGCCAGTTCCCTCCTACTTTCTTTATAGTGTTCTTCACTGTAGGTGCCACTTTCCCCGCTAAATTAGTTGCTTTGGTATAGACAATATTTGGGGTGTCACAAAGATATGTCCCTATAATTTTATCCTTTAGTAGATGATTCCAATTTCTTTTGATTATTTTTTCCACTGTACGTTATTGGGAATTAAACGGTTGGATACGTTTAGGGGTGTCTTCACCTATAGGAGCCTTTTTCTTCAGGTGAAGACACCCCTAAACTTATCCTACCGTTTAATTCCCAATATCGTACAGTGGAAAAAATCATCAAAAGACATTGGAATCATCTACTAAAGGATAAAATTATAGGGACATATCTTTGTGACACCCCAAATATTGTGTATACCAAAGCAACTAATTTAGCAGGGAAAGTGGCACCTACAGTGAAGAACACTATAAAGAAAGTAGGAGGGAACTGGCTATCCACAAAAGATTATTTAGGTGTGGTAGGTGTGCCAATTGTAAAATCACTAAGTTCCCCAAGAAGAGGGAAAAGGTACAGTCCACAACTAATTCCTTCACCCTTAGTATTAGGGATTGCCTCACCTGTGACTCAATGGATGTGATATACCTGCTACAATGTGGGTGCAACAAGCAATATATAGGAAGAACTAAGAGGACTCTCAAAAAGAGAGCATCGGAACCTATAGCCAACATTAAAAAGGGCTATGAGGCACATTCGCTCTCAAAACACTTTAAGTTGGTACATGGGTGTGACCCTTCAGGATTAAGTTTTACAGCCATTGAGAAAGTAAAGAGACCGTGGAGGGGAGGCAATCATGTTGCACACATGTCCAGACAGGAGTCAAGACGCATGGGACATCGGAGTCTGGCCATGTTACCGACACTCCGATCTCCCCTCCCTACATGTCTCCCTCCGCTGTTCGTCTTCTTCACATTGGATGGCATCCCACTCGACTATCAAGCCCCCCCCCTTTTTTGATACAATATCTTTTTGTTCTAATAAGATTTTTAACAAAAAAAAAAATTTCATGATGGTTATTCCATGATGAATTGCCACTAATGTTGCTACAATGTCTACATGTTAAAAATTTTAATCTTTTAACTTTTTAATTATTTATCAATTATTGTAATATTAATGTCTGTATGATGTCCACATAGTATCGTATGCAATATCCCTCCAGGAGATTTATTGTGAAGGGATTTGATAGACGCAAGTATATTGCCAAGGGTTCCAGTCCGGATTTTGGATGTGAATCATCAACAAGGTTGATTGATAGGTAACAGGCTATAAAAATCCGAATTAATGCTCACTACTGATATCCACTGAAGAAGGGGGTTGTCCCTGAAACGCGTTTGGTCCCAGCTAGTGAGCCACTTCCATTGATGCATACCTAAAGACTGTAATCTATAATGCAAAACGACAGGCCTGTTCGTTAATGACTACAGTAAAATCCGGACACTAGGACCCCGACCACTACCAGCGCTACCAACATACCGGCAACTAACTCCCCTTCCGGGTCATGTGAGACGCCGCGCTGATGCCCGTAACACCATGTGGGACGCCGCGTGAATGGTGAGGCGCACAACAGCGGAGAACGCTGCACATCGGGAGGCTGGTAAGAGACGCGCTACTCATTTTACAGGTGGGGTCCGGATAACCAGCATACTATACGGCCGCCAGGTTGGTGTAACCCTATATGCATCTAATCAGTTATGAAATTGAGCAGTACTCTCTGGCTACAATCTTCAATATATACAGTACAGACCAAAAGTTTGGACACACCTTCTCATTCAAAGAGTTTTCTTTATTTTCATGACTATGAAAATTGTAGATTCACACTGAAGGCATCAAAACTATGAATTAACACATGTGGAATTATATACATAACAAACAAGTGTGAAACAACTGAAAATATGTCATATTCTAGTTTCTTCAAAGTAGTCACCTTTTGCTTTGATTACTGCTTTGCACACTCTTGGCATTCTCTTGATGAGCTTCAAGAGGTAGACCCCTGAAATGGTTTTCACTTCACAGGTGTGCCCTGTCAGGTTTAATAAGTGGGATTTCTTGCCTTATAAATGGGGTTGGGATCATCAGTTGCGTTGAGAAGTCAGGTGGATACACAGCTGATAGTCCTACTGAATAGACTGTTAGAATTTGTATTATGGCAAGAAAAAAGCAGCTAAGTAAAGAAAAACGAGTGGCCATCATTACTTTAAGAAATGAAGGTCAGTCAGTCAGCCGAAAAATTGGGAAAACTTTGAAAGTAAGGGCTATTTGACCATGAAGGAGAGTGATGGGGTGCTGCGCCAGATGACCTGGCCTCCACAGTCACCGGACCTGAACCCAATCGAGATGGTTTGGGGTGAGCTGGACCGCAGAGTGAAGGCAAAAGGGCCAACAAGTGCTAAGCATCTCTGGGAACTCCTTCAAGACTGTTGGAAGACCATTTCAGGGGACTACCTCTTGAAGCTCATCAAGAGAATGCCAAGAGTGTGCAAAGCAGTAATCAAAGCAAAAGGTGGCTACTTTGAAGAACCTAGAATATGACATATTTTCAGTTGTTTCACACTTGTTTGTTATCTATATAATTCCACATGTGTTAATTCATAGTTTTGATGCCTTCATAGTCATGAAAATAAAGAAAACTCTTTGAATGAGAAGGTGTGTCCAAACTTTTGGTCTGTACTGTATATATTATAAAATTCGGTGTCTCCATGATCTAATCTGCAGCGTGGGGGTCCCACACGGGTTCTACACACTTCCAAAATAAAGTGGGGCGAATAGATGACGGATGATCAGGACGCTCCATGATCTTCCCAGGAGCTGCTTTTGGGAGCCGCGGTTAATTTCTGAGACGTCTGTGTGGGAATCCGAAGACCATCTCCATCTCCGTGCACCACAGGATGTCCTCCTCATCCTGTGTTAGGAAAAATAACATTTTTATTATAAAATTGATAACATTATTTTATTATTACATTTATTAAATATAATAAGGATGCCCTCCTTTCCATTCCATGATGACTGGAAACCCCTGACAAAGAGACTGGGCCCTGGTTGGTTTGAATCGTGATTAAATTCGCAACTCTTCCGGGCTCCAAGCAATCTTGAAGCTTTGTCTTCTTCTCATTGTCTTTCGCTAGTAGATGCCTAAGCCTGCCACGCAGGTTCCCCCAGAAGTATCTTGCTGGATGAGCAGCCAATACCGCACTTGCATCAATCTTGACAGGATTCAGCTCCAGGTAGAGAGTAATTATTATTATTTTTTATGCTTTCTCCATCGAAACACCACGTCGTTGAATAAACAGAAGACTGGCCGATTCTCTCCTGTCTTATGCAACATTTAATTTTTATTATTAAATTTATTAAATATTTTAACATTAATTTTATTAAACCAAAACTTGATAAAAATTATAAGAAAGTATACTTAAATTTGCCAAAACTGGCCTAATAACTCAAGTATGAACTCTGCCTTATAGGTTGATGTTAGTGTCAAGAAGAAGCGCACTCCTTTTACACCGTCGTCAGCTGATTCCACATAGATGTCTACAGAACCTGTTCTATTAAATGCTTATACAAGTAGAGCCCCCCGACAGAGTGGAGAGGGTGTCAGCAGTAAGTTTGTGTTGACGTCACTGATTAATTTGCCCTTCCTCTGATCCGTCAGAACAATAACCCACAAAAAACGGATCCTGTCTGTGGAGCATATGCAATGAGCCAGACCGTGGTACGGTTACACGGACGCCAAATTATGCAGTGGGTCAGGATATGGGTATAATAGTCTATAGTTTGTTCGTGACGCCAATTTCAGCGTGCGCAGGGTACTGTCACAGGGCCCTTTAAGGTGTTGTAACTCATGTACCAGGTTAGGAATGCCAGAGTGGGGTAATGTCTCTGTATAGGAGTGGTAATGGTGTGAACGGTGTCT
Organism: Bufo bufo; assembly: GCF_905171765.1. Classification (NCBI taxonomy): domain Eukaryota; kingdom Metazoa; phylum Chordata; class Amphibia; order Anura; family Bufonidae; genus Bufo; species Bufo bufo. The sequence continues at coordinate 389,967,664 of NC_053390.1, forward strand.
CCTACCTGGGTACGGTTGGACTCCTGGATCCTGGCTCACTTGCAATAAATTGAGTGTGGTGCTAGTAGGAGTAATAGAGGAATTTGCAACAATAATTGAGATCCAGACCTTTGATAAAGTTCAAACTTGTCTTTACTAGTTCCAGCTTTCATCCAAGCGAGATACAGCATTAGTCTTTGGTCCCAGCAGGTATTGGCAATGTGTGGCAGGAAATTATCTTCTGCTCTATCATGTGCCTGGAGCTTTTGCAGGAAAGGGACGTCTGCTTAGTAGCTCTGTAATGTGGCAGGAATTTATCTTCTGCACTGACTATCTTCTGCTGTCTGGGGACTGACTAGCTGAGGAGAAATATGTCTTCTCCTGGGGTCTCTGGACTTTACTCACAGTTATTGTCTCAGGGTATGCTTCTTCCTCGAGTTCTGGAGTTGTCTGCTTTCTTCTACCAGCTGAGGCTGGAGGGCTCAGGCTGGGGATGATGATCAATGTCTCAGCCGAGACAAGATGCTGGCTTTAGATCCCTATATCTGGGAGCTCCTACACGCACAGCCTTCCCTTAGCCAGGGTGGCTGGCACACTAACACTAACTTCCTTCCCTCCCCATGAGGCAGGATGTGGGAGCATCCCACTCTGCTCAAAGAGGGGGGAGCTGAACTGGAATGTACTATTCCAGTTCAGAAACACTAAACTGTCTAAGTCCCTGCTGAACACATTGCTGCCACCAGCTGGTGAACATAGAAATTACAGCAGTATATATTTACAAGGCTTTACAATGCACATTTGTGAGAATATTATGTGAAATTACATTTGATGACAAGGTTAATACACTTAACAGGTTGTAGCGGGGTAAAAGAGTTTAGTAACATCACTCTGGGGTGTTACACATACACCTTCACTCAGTCAGCATTTGCTCAGTATTGCTAATGCCAATAAAAACAGGAGTGGATTTAAAACAGAGATGACACGTGAATGGAATATTTGCATGTCTTCTGTGTTTTGTACCCACTCCTGCTTTTGGCTACCAAATCACAAGCCAATTCTGATAAGACTATACAGGGCTTACAGCTGCTACACAGACAGGATCTGTTATGCGTCTAATCTTTCCTTCCTTCTGACAGATCAGAAGGGTCAAATAAATGGTGATGTCAGCCAGGCCGAAAAGTAAAATAGTGGCCCAGTCATGAAGTGGGGAGGGTGGTAACAGCATGAGAAGTCCCCAGAGTGGCCCCATGACATAGTGGTGAGGTGGAAGCAGCATAAGGAGACCACACAGTGGCCCAATGACAAAGTCTGGAGGTGGCGGCAGCATCAGGAGGCCACCGAATGGCACAATCACAGAGTATGTAGTTGGCAGCAGTGTATAGAGGCCAGCGAGTGGCCAGGTTACATAGTGTGGAGATGGCAGCATCAGGAGGCCAGAGTGGCAAGGTGACATAGTGTGGACATGGCAGCAGCAGCAGCTTGATACAACAGAGTGGCACGGTGACATAGTGTGGACATGGCAGCAGCATGATACAATAAAGTGGCAAGGTGACATAGTGTGGACATGGCAGCATCAGTAGGCCACAGAGTGGCAAGGTGACATAGTGTGGAGGTGGGTGGCAATACTAGTACTCGCTGAAGATGGTGGGTGAAAGAAGGAACACTTGGCATCAGATGTTTGGCATCAGGCGGGTAACAGAATCAGAATAGTAGCTGAGGCAGGTAGCCAGAGGAAAACGGTCTCTTTTGTCAAAATGTAGGTGTGGCGCCATGGATGATCTAGTCTGATGCATCAGGCATTGGTGTGTTGAAATTCTGGCTGATCCACGCCTGATTCATCTTGATGCAGTGTCTCACTATGTGCTATATGTGGGCACTTTAAACTAACTAAATGTCATATCAAATGTATTGTGGTATCATGCTGTAATTCCCTTTAACAGGTTGGCAGTGTCATTTACCTTTATTCGTTCCTAGGTTGTTCAGGGACCACTTAGATATATAGCTGGGGGGGGATGTAAAGTTAGTGTGTCCAATGTTAATGAAGAGATGAGGAAGTTAATGGAGGAGGTGGAAATTTTTATTTCCACCAAAATAATTCACAAAAGATTTTACCGCATATAAGTGCAGTGCTTTTTTTTACAACCAAATATTTCAAAAGAGATTTTAGCGCATATCATTGCAGCGCTTAACGCAGAATACAAGATTTTTTCTGAAGTGAATGGGACGTAGCGGAGGAAGTAGGTCTGCGCTGGAAGAGCGAGACGAGGACCTTGTGTGGTTTCTGTGCTGAAGAAAAGTCCCCGTAGTGTTCAGTAAGCAATACTGTAGATAGATGCGGGCTGGTGTGAATTATTTTCGCATTTTTGTGCAGGGTTAGTGCATAGTGTATTCCCCTGTATTGGTGCGCCGCTCTTATGGACGTCATTACATAAGTGCGCAGTGTGTGAAACGTAAATACAAAATTTCAACACAACGTAATTCAGTCCATACCGCAAAAAGGACTTTCCCACATGTAACTGCAGCGCTGAACGTTGAATATATCTTGATTTTTGTACAGAAATACGCCACTTAAGGCTTTACCTCATATAACTGCAACAGTGAACACTGAATATATTAACATTTTTCTACTGATATACGTCAATAAATGTTTTTCAAGATATCAGTGCAGCAGCGAATGGCGAATGTATATTTCTTTTTCTACTGCAATACGCAGGAAAGGCTTTACCAGATATAACTGCAACTGTGAACTGAGAATGCATTTTTCTTGCAGTACTGAAATACGCCCCTATACGCTTTCACCAGAAATAACTGCAGAAGTGACCAGAGAATATATATTTCTCGTTGGACTGAAATAGGCCACTATACGCTTTCAACAGAAATAACTGTAGAAGTGAACTGAAAATGTATTTTTCTTGTTGGACTGAACTAGGCCACTATAAGCTTTCAACAGAAATAACTGCAACAGTGCAGTGCGTATCTATTTTTCTTTGTTTACTGAAATACGTCCCTATACGCTTTCAACAGAAATAACTGCAGAAGTGAACTGAGTATATATTTTTCTTTGTTTACTGAAATACATCCCTATACGCTTTCAACAGAAATAACTGCAAAAGTGAACTGAAAATATATATTTCTTCTTGGACTGAAATAGGCCACTATACGCTTTCACCAGCAGTGCATATGAATTTTTTTTTTTTGAAATAAGCCCCTATACTCTATTACCATAAATGAATGCAACCATGCACTGCGTTTAAATGTTTAGTGTATTACTGAAATACCGCCCTATGCTCTTTCACAAGAAATGACTGCAAATGATTTTAGCGTAAATAACAACAAAAGTGACCTACGTATATATTTTTTGTATTGTATTGAAATAGGCCACTAAATGATATCAGCGCAGTTAACAGCAAAAGTGACCGGCTGTCCCCACATAGCAATTTCCCCACACTGTCCCCACACAATAGTTTTCCCCACACTGCCCCCACATAGCAATTTCCCCACACTGCCCTCACACAATAGTTTCCCCCACATAGTAATTTGCCCCCACATTGTAATTTGTCCCCACATAGCAATTTCCCCACACTGTCCCCGCATAGCAATTCCCCCACACTGTCCCCACACAATAGTTTCCCCCACACTGCCCCCACATAGTAATTTGTCCCCACATAGCAATTTCCCCACACTGTCCCCACATAGCAATTACCCCACACTGTCCCCACATAGCAATTTCCCCACACTGTCCCCACATAGCAATTTCCCCACACTGTCCCCACATAGCAATTTCCCCACACTGTCCCCACATAGCAATTACCCCACACTGTCCCCACATAGCAATTACCCCACACTGTCCCCACATAGGAATTATGTCTTAAGGACTTATTGGTGCACAGTCATCTTGCACCTCCAGCTAGACCAAGTACGTGGCTGAGTCGTCGCCCTGTGGGCTGTTTCAGATGCAGTGGCTGTGTGGCCTGTGGCAACATAGACCAGGGTAAAACCTTTCACAGTACCAACCTCCAACGCAGTTTTGACATTAAAGATTTCATCTCATGCAGAACTGTTGGTGTAATATATAAGATCACATGCATCTGCCAAAAAGAATATATTGGCAAGACTAAGCGCGAGCTACGTAGACGCATAGGAGAACATCTCCTGGATATTGAGAAGCGTCGCGATACCCCAATGAGGTAGCCCACGAAGGGGCCAAATATCTTTGTGCATCTTATGACCATTTGACTGACCGTGTCAATTTTGGTCTGTAGGCCTGTCTGTTTTATCTAGGATTGACTTGCCTGTCATTACATCATCTCCCCTGATGAGCTGCCCTTTGTCCCGGCAGCGAAACGTGCATGTAGGGATTTGCCTATGCTTATACAGGGACATTTAGTATTGTAGAATCAGGGACAGGTTCCGGACGGGGTCGTCCTTTCAAGGACGAGTGCCCTGTGGTCAGGCTGCTACCATACTTTTAGTATCAGGGTTTATGGTCAGACAGCTATAGGGTTTACTATAGGGACCCTACATGCATTTGTTTGATTGCATCTACTTCTCTTTTCCCTGCGATTCATCCGACCATCTATACAGGATGAACCACTACTGAAACATCGTGTGGAGTTGCCTCTGACGACCTTCCCTGGGTACCGGTAGGACACACTGGTTACCTACTCAGTGCCGTCGTGCACTTTTAATTTTTGATACTGGGATGACCATGGACCACTTTACATACCGGTCTATACCTATACTCATCCCTTGTATCTCATTTTTTGCACACTAAATTTAGGATTTTATTTAGCATAAAAATTAAATGTTATGTTTAAGGATTATTCTCTCTGAATGTTGCTTATACCCCAGATAATCCAGAGCGCAGACACACCCAGATCTGACCGCTTTAATTCACCTATTATTGATCATTAATGCTATTTTGATATGGCAGGTTTTTTGGATAGTGGTATTAACACGGAGACATGGTTTGAGGAGGCGAAAGAGGTCTTTTCTGATAGATCATATCAGCAAAAAAAGAGTGTACCTTCCTTCAAAGTCGCTTTTAAGGAGCTTAATAGACTTTATAAGGAACATTTGGCCTGCTGGTGGGAGGTACAGAGCCTTGATAATTACATCAAGCAAGGCATAGTACCACGAGGACTCCGTATTTCTGTCACCCCGGTGCAGAAAAAACGTAGCCCCGGTTTTACCACCCGTTGGGAACAGCTGGCCACAAAAAGTTCACTTCAGTTGATGACACTTTTGCTAGAGGAAGAAAGACTAAATTTAACTTGCCTCACTGATAAACTTAACACCCAAGTTGAGGTTACCAAAACTTTCTCAAGTGATCCTGATTTTCTCAACAAGGAGAAGCAACTCCAAGCTACTGTTGAGAAATATCAGTATTACTTGCGTGAACGTAAACATAGGCAATTTAACAAGGACCTTGCCGAGTTCAAAGAAAACAAGGCCTATTTGGTCCTAAGAGAAGCGGCCCCCAAAGAAGCTACCTCTGAGATCTCCACCACTGACACTGAGGTTTCAGATAGTGATAGAGAACTTGGTGGTAATCCCAACAGAAATAAACAAAAGAATTTCAACAAAAAAGGGAAAGGTAGAGGGAGGGGGAGAGGCTCAGCTGGCCCTGGTAAAATCGTTTTTTTAGACCAAGGTGTGAATTACCCGCTCAGGAACCGTCCCAACACACGGGACCTGTTGGGCCCGAAGTGATCAACCTCTCCAAACGCACTCTTACTCATAGCGAAATGGCGATACTATCTAAAGGACTTTCATTTGTCCCCACTCGCCATTACGATATGTTCACGTGGGTTAAAGACCTACACCTGTTCATACGAAAACTAAGGTGGCACAAACATTTTAAGATTTCGGAACAAAAGAAGTGTCAGTTGTTAGGCATACCGACTAACATCCTGAGGGATGTGGAATTGTTGCATAGCCTCACAGAGGACGCCCATACATTGCAGCGTGTTGGCCCATTCACGTCTTTGCGCAATAAAAGCAATAAAATGCCGCCGGACGGCGACATTTCGTGTGTGGACGTCTTTCTACAGCTCGTCAGTACTGACTTAATGGCTATGCAACATTTCCCGCATTACAACAACTGTTCATCTGAGGAACATCGGGCTATCAGGTCCTTAAAGGATGATAAGGATATAATTATCAAACCGTCGGATAAAGGCGGAAACACGGTGATCATGAATCGATCAGATTACCAATCTATGTGTGAACAGATCCTTAAAGATAAAAACAGCTATCAGTTACTAACATCTAACCCGACAGCACCGTACTTAGTTGAACTAAGAGAGATCCTCCTGGCAGGTAGAGCGTTGAACCTCATCTCACAAGATGAGCTGGACTTTATGTACCCCCGGCACCCGATTGTGGCTACGTTCTATAGTCTCCCAAAGGTCCATAAAGGTCTTAGACCACTCAAGGGGAGACCTATCGTGGCCGGAATCGGGAGCATTGGACAAAATATAGGGGTATATATAGACCAGATTCTAATGCCATTTGTTGTTGCACTCCCCTCCTACACCCGTGATACAATGGACCTTTTAAAACGGGTGGAGGGTATTTGTGTCGATGATCACTCCTTACTAGCCAGTGTGGATGTGGAGGCATTATACTCCTCCATACCACATGAGGCTGGGTTGTTGGCAGTCAGCTATTATCTTAGCATGCGAGGACAACAGTTTAAGGCGCATAATACCTTTGTCTTACAGCTGCTTAGATTTTTGCTGACACACAACTTCTTTACCTTTGACGGTCGGCTTTACCACCAGCTCAGGGGTACGGCCATGGGTTGTTCCTGTGCGCCGTCCTATGCCAACCTGCTCCTGGGCTGGTGGGAGACCACCGTTGTTTTCGGAGAGGGTGAACCGATGACCGGGCCCATCGCTATATGGGCCCGGTACATCGATGACATCCTCATAGTCTGGAATGCGGGCACCCTGGAATTCAAAAGGTTTGTGGACTTTCTTAATGTCAACTCCATTGGTCTTCGTTTTACCTACGAGACCAATGATTGTTCCCTTCCTTTTCTGGATGTCCGCATTTCCAAGAAACCTGATGGCGAACTCTCTACAACTGTATTTCGCAAGACCACGGCTACCAACTCGGTCCTGCATTGGCAGAGTAGCCACCCCTTACCACTTAAGAGAGGTATACCCTATGGACAATACCTGCGTTTACGCAGGAACTGCTCTGATGAGGATGAATATTTACATCAGGCAGCTGACCTTAGACAAAGATTCAGGGCCAGGGGTTACCCCGATAAGGTTTTAAGAGGGGCTTTTCAGAGGGCAACTAACACCCCTAGAGAGACTTTGCTTACTCCGAAGACCAGACAGGAGAGTGACAGAAAGGTGAGATTCATTACCACTTTTGACGGCTCTGCCAATGAATCAAGGGAGATTTTGGCACGACACTGGCCTATCCTACTTATGGATCCAGATGTCCGAGAAGTACTGCATGAACACCCACAGGTGACGTTTAGAAGAGGTCAAAGTCTTAAGGACTTATTGGTGCACAGTCATCTTGCACCTCCAGCTAGACCAAGTACGTTGCTGAGTCGTCGCCCTGTGGGCTGTTTCAGATGCAGTGGCTGTGTGGCCTGTGGCAACATAGACCAGGGTAAAACCTTTCACAGTACCAACCTCCAACGCAGTTTTGACATTAAAGATTTCATCTCATGCAGAACTGTTGGTGTAATATATAAGATCACATGCATCTGCCAAAAAGAATATATTGGCAAGACTAAGCGCGAGCTACGTAGACGCATAGGAGAACATCTCCTGGATATTGAGAAGCGTCGCGATACCCCAGTGGCCCGCCATGTCTGCGATTTACACCAAGGCAACCCCAAGGCCATTAGAGTCATGGGTATTGAGGCTGTCAGTCCCCCCAAGAGAGGGGGTGACTGGGACAAGATCATTTTACAACGTGAGTCACGGTGGATATTTCTTCTAAAGACTGTCGCACCAAATGGCCTTAACGAGCAGCTGAATTACAGCTGCTTTCTGTAGAATGACTCCTGTTCTCGTCACCGTCATCACATGTCTCTGGGGTGGTATTTGATTAAATCATCATGTTTGTGCATCAATTGTCATTTTTGGAATGCATTTACCGTCACCTCCCAGTCATTTTCAATTCTTTGTGCACACTTTAGTCGAGTATGAACCTTGTATGGGTATCACCCGCTGGCACTATTATTTATATATAAAATCTTTTTGTGTCAGTCTTTAGACTAAGACTTGTTACTGACTAAGACCCTATATGAGACATAAATTTATCCTTTATGCCTACTTGCTTTTACCTGTCTCTCTGTCTGTATCCCTATTCTCCAACTGTACTTATCCAACATAGGATAAATGGCCGCAAATATCTTTAAATTAGAACCGATTGTGGTTCATTATACTCAGCTATACTCTCGTTTGTCCGATCGATTGTATCTTGCTGAGTATTAAGAAGTAATTTACATCTGAACTGCTTCTCATCTCTTCTGCTGTTCTGTACAGCCTCCGCGATCTCGCGATATCTAATGCGAGCTCGCGCATGCGCAGGAGTGCGTTCCGTATCAGGCACTCTGTCTGCGCTCCAAACCTCGTTTCCATTCCGCGATGTGCGCATGCGCTACGCTTACGTGCAGGCGAGTAAGCACGCTCATTGGCCCTTATTACCGACGGCAGTGGCGGGAATCAAGGCGTATTTAAACAAGGAGGATACACCAGGTTAGTTGGCGTCCCATATGCAGTCATTCTCATCTGAATACTGCATTTCTGTTTAACCTCTTACCAATGAGGTAGCCCACGAAGGGGCCAAATATCTTTGTGCACCTTATGACCATTTGACTGACCGTGTCAATTTTGGTCTGTAGGCCTGTCTGTTTTATCTAGGATTGACTTGCCTGTCATTACATCATCTCCCCTGATGAGCTGCCCTTTGTCCCGGCAGCGAAACGTGCATGTAGGGATTTGCCTATGCTTATACAGGGACATTTAGTATTGTAGAATCAGGGACAGGTTCCGGACGGGGTCGTCCTTTCAAGGACGAGTGCCCTGTGGTCAGGCTGCTACCATACTTTTAGTATCAGGGTTTATGGTCAGACAGCTATAGGGTTTACTATAGGGACCCTACATGCATTTGTTTGATTGCATCTACTTCTCTTTTCCCTGCGATTCATCCGACCATCTATACAGGATGAACCACTACTGAAACATCGTGTGGAGTTGCCTCTGACGACCTTCCCTGGGTACCGGTAGGACACACTGGTTACCTACTCAGTGCCGTCGTGCACTTTTAATTTTTGATACTGGGATGACCATGGACCACTTTACATACCGGTCTATACCTATACTCATCCCTTGTATCTCATTTTTTGCACACTAAATTTAGGATTTTATTTAGCATAAAAATTAAATGTTATGTTTAAGGATTATTCTCTCTGAATGTTGCTTATACCCCAGATAATCCAGAGCGCAGACACACCCAGATCTGACCGCTTTAATTCACCTATTATTGATCATTAATGCTATTTTGATATGGCAGGTTTTTTGGATAGTGGTATTAACACGGAGACATGGTTTGAGGAGGCGAAAGAGGTCTTTTCTGATAGATCATATCAGCAAAAAAAGAGTGTACCTTCCTTCAAAGTCGCTTTTAAGGAGCTTAATAGACTTTATAAGGAACATTTGGCCTGCTGGTGGGAGGTACAGAGCCTTGATAATTACATCAAGCAAGGCATAGTACCACGAGGACTCCGTATTTCTGTCACCCCGGTGCAGAAAAAACGTAGCCCCGGTTTTACCACCCGTTGGGAACAGCTGGCCACAAAAAGTTCACTTCAGTTGATGACACTTTTGCTAGAGGAAGAAAGACTAAATTTAACTTGCCTCACTGATAAACTTAACACCCAAGTTGAGGTTACCAAAACTTTCTCAAGTGATCCTGATTTTCTCAACAAGGAGAAGCAACTCCAAGCTACTGTTGAGAAATATCAGTATTACTTGCGTGAACGTAAACATAGGCAATTTAACAAGGACCTTGCCGAGTTCAAAGAAAACAAGGCCTATTTGGTCCTAAGAGAAGCGGCCCCCAAAGAAGCTACCTCTGAGATCTCCACCACTGACACTGAGGTTTCAGATAGTGATAGAGAACTTGGTGGTAATCCCAACAGAAATAAACAAAAGAATTTCAACAAAAAAGGGAAAGGTAGAGGGAGGGGGAGAAGCTCAGCTGGCCCTGGTAAAATCGTTTTTTTAGACCAAGGTGTGAATTACCCGCTCAGGAACCGTCCCAACACACGGGACCTGTTGGGCCCGAAGTGATCAACCTCTCCAAACGCACTCTTACTCATAGCGAAATGGCGATACTATCTAAAGGACTTTCATTTGTCCCCACTCGCCATTACGATATGTTCACGTGGGTTAAAGACCTACACCTGTTCATACGAAAACTAAGGTGGCACAAACATTTTAAGATTTCGGAACAAAAGAAGTGTCAGTTGTTAGGCATACCGACTAACATCCTGAGGGATGTGGAATTGTTGCATAGCCTCACAGAGGACGCCCATACATTGCAGCGTGTTGGCCCATTCACGTCTTTGCGCAATAAAAGCAATAAAATGCCGCCGGACGGCGACATTTCGTGTGTGGACGTCTTTCTACAGCTCGTCAGTACTGACTTAATGGCTATGCAACATTTCCCGCATTACAACAACTGTTCATCTGAGGAACATCGGGCTATCAGGTCCTTAAAGGATGATAAGGATATAATTATCAAACCGTCGGATAAAGGCGGAAACACGGTGATCATGAATCGATCAGATTACCAATCTATGTGTGAACAGATCCTTAAAGATAAAAACAGCTATCAGTTACTAACATCTAACCCGACAGCACCGTACTTAGTTGAACTAAGAGAGATCCTCCTGGCAGGTAGAGCGTTGAACCTCATCTCACAAGATGAGCTGGACTTTATGTACCCCCGGCACCCGATTGTGGCTACGTTCTATAGTCTCCCAAAGGTCCATAAAGGTCTTAGACCACTCAAGGGGAGACCTATCGTGGCCGGAATCGGGAGCATTGGACAAAATATAGGGGTATATATAGACCAGATTCTAATGCCATTTGTTGTTGCACTCCCCTCCTACACCCGTGATACAATGGACCTTTTAAAACGGGTGGAGGGTATTTGTGTCGATGATCACTCCTTACTAGCCAGTGTGGATGTGGAGGCATTATACTCCTCCATACCACATGAGGCTGGGTTGTTGGCAGTCAGCTATTATCTTAGCATGCGAGGACAACAGTTTAAGGCGCATAATACCTTTGTCTTACAGCTGCTTAGATTTTTGCTGACACACAACTTCTTTACCTTTGACGGTCGGCTTTACCACCAGCTCAGGGGTACGGCCATGGGTTGTTCCTGTGCGCCGTCCTATGCCAACCTGCTCCTGGGCTGGTGGGAGACCACCGTTGTTTTCGGAGAGGGTGAACCGATGACCGGGCCCATCGCTATATGGGCCCGGTACATCGATGACATCCTCATAGTCTGGAATGCGGGCACCCTGGAATTCAAAAGGTTTGTGGACTTTCTTAATGTCAACTCCATTGGTCTTCGTTTTACCTACGAGACCAATGATTGTTCCCTTCCTTTTCTGGATGTCCGCATTTCCAAGAAACCTGATGGCGAACTCTCTACAACTGTATTTCGCAAGACCACGGCTACCAACTCGGTCCTGCATTGGCAGAGTAGCCACCCCTTACCACTTAAGAGAGGTATACCCTATGGACAATACCTGCGTTTACGCAGGAACTGCTCTGATGAGGATGAATATTTACATCAGGCAGCTGACCTTAGACAAAGATTCAGGGCCAGGGGTTACCCCGATAAGGTTTTAAGAGGGGCTTTTCAGAGGGCAACTAACACCCCTAGAGAGACTTTGCTTACTCCGAAGACCAGACAGGAGAGTGACAGAAAGGTGAGATTCATTACCACTTTTGACGGCTCTGCCAATGAATCAAGGGAGATTTTGGCACGACACTGGCCTATCCTACTTATGGATCCAGATGTCCGAGAAGTACTGCATGAACACCCACAGGTGACGTTTAGAAGAGGTCAAAGTCTTAAGGACTTATTGGTGCACAGTCATCTTGCACCTCCAGCTAGACCAAGTACGTTGCTGAGTCGTCGCCCTGTGGGCTGTTTCAGATGCAGTGGCTGTGTGGCCTGTGGCAACATAGACCAGGGTAAAACCTTTCACAGTACCAACCTCCAACGCAGTTTTGACATTAAAGATTTCATCTCATGCAGAACTGTTGGTGTAATATATAAGATCACATGCATCTGCCAAAAAGAATATATTGGCAAGACTAAGCGCGAGCTACGTAGACGCATAGGAGAACATCTCCTGGATATTGAGAAGCGTCGCGATACCCCAGTGGCCCGCCATGTCTGCGATTTACACCAAGGCAACCCCAAGGCCATTAGAGTCATGGGTATTGAGGCTGTCAGTCCCCCCAAGAGAGGGGGTGACTGGGACAAGATCATTTTACAACGTGAGTCACGGTGGATATTTCTTCTAAAGACTGTCGCACCAAATGGCCTTAACGAGCAGCTGAATTACAGCTGCTTTCTGTAGAATGACTCCTGTTCTCGTCACCGTCATCACATGTCTCTGGGGTGGTATTTGATTAAATCATCATGTTTGTGCATCAATTGTCATTTTTGGAATGCATTTACCGTCACCTCCCAGTCATTTTCAATTCTTTGTGCACACTTTAGTCGAGTATGAACCTTGTATGGGTATCACCCGCTGGCACTATTATTTATATATAAAATCTTTTTGTGTCAGTCTTTAGACTAAGACTTGTTACTGACTAAGACCCTATATGAGACATAAATTTATCCTTTATGCCTACTTGCTTTTACCTGTCTCTCTGTCTGTATCCCTATTCTCCAACTGTACTTATCCAACATAGGATAAATGGCCGCAAATATCTTTAAATTAGAACCGATTGTGGTTCATTATACTCAGCTATACTCTCGTTTGTCCGATCGATTGTATCTTGCTGAGTATTAAGAAGTAATTTACATCTGAACTGCTTCTCATCTCTTCTGCTGTTCTGTACAGCCTCCGCGATCTCGCGATATCTAATGCGAGCTCGCGCATGCGCAGGAGTGCGTTCCGTATCAGGCACTCTGTCTGCGCTCCAAACCTCGTTTCCATTCCGCGATGTGCGCATGCGCTACGCTTACGTGCAGGCGAGTAAGCACGCTCATTGGCCCTTATTACCGACGGCAGTGGCGGGAATCAAGGCGTATTTAAACAAGGAGGATACACCAGGTTAGTTGGCGTCCCATATGCAGTCATTCTCATCTGAATACTGCATTTCTGTTTAACCTCTTACCAATGAGGTAGCCCACGAAGGGGCCAAATATCTTTGTGCACCTTATGACCATTTGACTGACCGTGTCAATTTTGGTCTGTAGGCCTGTCTGTTTTATCTAGGATTGACTTGCCTGTCATTACATCATCTCCCCTGATGAGCTGCCCTTTGTCCCGGCAGCGAAACGTGCATGTAGGGATTTGCCTATGCTTATACAGGGACATTTAGTATTGTAGAATCAGGGACAGGTTCCGGACGGGGTCGTCCTTTCAAGGACGAGTGCCCTGTGGTCAGGCTGCTACCATACTTTTAGTATCAGGGTTTATGGTCAGACAGCTATAGGGTTTACTATAGGGACCCTACATGCATTTGTTTGATTGCATCTACTTCTCTTTTCCCTGCGATTCATCCGACCATCTATACAGGATGAACCACTACTGAAACATCGTGTGGAGTTGCCTCTGACGACCTTCCCTGGGTACCGGTAGGACACACTGGTTACCTACTCAGTGCCGTCGTGCACTTTTAATTTTTGATACTGGGATGACCATGGACCACTTTACATACCGGTCTATACCTATACTCATCCCTTGTATCTCATTTTTTGCACACTAAATTTAGGATTTTATTTAGCATAAAAATTAAATGTTATGTTTAAGGATTATTCTCTCTGAATGTTGCTTATACCCCAGATAATCCAGAGCGCAGACACACCCAGATCTGACCGCTTTAATTCACCTATTATTGATCATTAATGCTATTTTGATATGGCAGGTTTTTTGGATAGTGGTATTAACACGGAGACATGGTTTGAGGAGGCGAAAGAGGTCTTTTCTGATAGATCATATCAGCAAAAAAAGAGTGTACCTTCCTTCAAAGTCGCTTTTAAGGAGCTTAATAGACTTTATAAGGAACATTTGGCCTGCTGGTGGGAGGTACAGAGCCTTGATAATTACATCAAGCAAGGCATAGTACCACGAGGACTCCGTATTTCTGTCACCCCGGTGCAGAAAAAACGTAGCCCCGGTTTTACCACCCGTTGGGAACAGCTGGCCACAAAAAGTTCACTTCAGTTGATGACACTTTTGCTAGAGGAAGAAAGACTAAATTTAACTTGCCTCACTGATAAACTTAACACCCAAGTTGAGGTTACCAAAACTTTCTCAAGTGATCCTGATTTTCTCAACAAGGAGAAGCAACTCCAAGCTACTGTTGAGAAATATCAGTATTACTTGCGTGAACGTAAACATAGGCAATTTAACAAGGACCTTGCCGAGTTCAAAGAAAACAAGGCCTATTTGGTCCTAAGAGAAGCGGCCCCCAAAGAAGCTACCTCTGAGATCTCCACCACTGACACTGAGGTTTCAGATAGTGATAGAGAACTTGGTGGTAATCCCAACAGAAATAAACAAAAGAATTTCAACAAAAAAGGGAAAGGTAGAGGGAGGGGGAGAGGCTCAGCTGGCCCTGGTAAAATCGTTTTTTTAGACCAAGGTGTGAATTACCCGCTCAGGAACCGTCCCAACACACGGGACCTGTTGGGCCCGAAGTGATCAACCTCTCCAAACGCACTCTTACTCATAGCGAAATGGCGATACTATCTAAAGGACTTTCATTTGTCCCCACTCGCCATTACGATATGTTCACGTGGGTTAAAGACCTACACCTGTTCATACGAAAACTAAGGTGGCACAAACATTTTAAGATTTCGGAACAAAAGAAGTGTCAGTTGTTAGGCATACCGACTAACATCCTGAGGGATGTGGAATTGTTGCATAGCCTCACAGAGGACGCCCATACATTGCAGCGTGTTGGCCCATTCACGTCTTTGCGCAATAAAAGCAATAAAATGCCGCCGGACGGCGACATTTCGTGTGTGGACGTCTTTCTACAGCTCGTCAGTACTGACTTAATGGCTATGCAACATTTCCCGCATTACAACAACTGTTCATCTGAGGAACATCGGGCTATCAGGTCCTTAAAGGATGATAAGGATATAATTATCAAACCGTCGGATAAAGGCGGAAACACGGTGATCATGAATCGATCAGATTACCAATCTATGTGTGAACAGATCCTTAAAGATAAAAACAGCTATCAGTTACTAACATCTAACCCGACAGCACCGTACTTAGTTGAACTAAGAGAGATCCTCCTGGCAGGTAGAGCGTTGAACCTCATCTCACAAGATGAGCTGGACTTTATGTACCCCCGGCACCCGATTGTGGCTACGTTCTATAGTCTCCCAAAGGTCCATAAAGGTCTTAGACCACTCAAGGGGAGACCTATCGTGGCCGGAATCGGGAGCATTGGACAAAATATAGGGGTATATATAGACCAGATTCTAATGCCATTTGTTGTTGCACTCCCCTCCTACACCCGTGATACAATGGACCTTTTAAAACGGGTGGAGGGTATTTGTGTCGATGATCACTCCTTACTAGCCAGTGTGGATGTGGAGGCATTATACTCCTCCATACCACATGAGGCTGGGTTGTTGGCAGTCAGCTATTATCTTAGCATGCGAGGACAACAGTTTAAGGCGCATAATACCTTTGTCTTACAGCTGCTTAGATTTTTGCTGACACACAACTTCTTTACCTTTGACGGTCGGCTTTACCACCAGCTCAGGGGTACGGCCATGGGTTGTTCCTGTGCGCCGTCCTATGCCAACCTGCTCCTGGGCTGGTGGGAGACCACCGTTGTTTTCGGAGAGGGTGAACCGATGACCGGGCCCATCGCTATATGGGCCCGGTACATCGATGACATCCTCATAGTCTGGAATGCGGGCACCCTGGAATTCAAAAGGTTTGTGGACTTTCTTAATGTCAACTCCATTGGTCTTCGTTTTACCTACGAGACCAATGATTGTTCCCTTCCTTTTCTGGATGTCCGCATTTCCAAGAAACCTGATGGCGAACTCTCTACAACTGTATTTCGCAAGACCACGGCTACCAACTCGGTCCTGCATTGGCAGAGTAGCCACCCCTTACCACTTAAGAGAGGTATACCCTATGGACAATACCTGCGTTTACGCAGGAACTGCTCTGATGAGGATGAATATTTACATCAGGCAGCTGACCTTAGACAAAGATTCAGGGCCAGGGGTTACCCCGATAAGGTTTTAAGAGGGGCTTTTCAGAGGGCAACTAACACCCCTAGAGAGACTTTGCTTACTCCGAAGACCAGACAGGAGAGTGACAGAAAGGTGAGATTCATTACCACTTTTGACGGCTCTGCCAATGAATCAAGGGAGATTTTGGCACGACACTGGCCTATCCTACTTATGGATCCAGATGTCCGAGAAGTACTGCATGAACACCCACAGGTGACGTTTAGAAGAGGTCAAAGTCTTAAGGACTTATTGGTGCACAGTCATCTTGCACCTCCAGCTAGACCAAGTACGTTGCTGAGTCGTCGCCCTGTGGGCTGTTTCAGATGCAGTGGCTGTGTGGCCTGTGGCAACATAGACCAGGGTAAAACCTTTCACAGTACCAACCTCCAACGCAGTTTTGACATTAAAGATTTCATCTCATGCAGAACTGTTGGTGTAATATATAAGATCACATGCATCTGCCAAAAAGAATATATTGGCAAGACTAAGCGCGAGCTACGTAGACGCATAGGAGAACATCTCCTGGATATTGAGAAGCGTCGCGATACCCCAGTGGCCCGCCATGTCTGCGATTTACACCAAGGCAACCCCAAGGCCATTAGAGTCATGGGTATTGAGGCTGTCAGTCCCCCCAAGAGAGGGGGTGACTGGGACAAGATCATTTTACAACGTGAGTCACGGTGGATATTTCTTCTAAAGACTGTCGCACCAAATGGCCTTAACGAGCAGCTGAATTACAGCTGCTTTCTGTAGAATGACTCCTGTTCTCGTCACCGTCATCACATGTCTCTGGGGTGGTATTTGATTAAATCATCATGTTTGTGCATCAATTGTCATTTTTGGAATGCATTTACCGTCACCTCCCAGTCATTTTCAATTCTTTGTGCACACTTTAGTCGAGTATGAACCTTGTATGGGTATCACCCGCTGGCACTATTATTTATATATAAAATCTTTTTGTGTCAGTCTTTAGACTAAGACTTGTTACTGACTAAGACCCTATATGAGACATAAATTTATCCTTTATGCCTACTTGCTTTTACCTGTCTCTCTGTCTGTATCCCTATTCTCCAACTGTACTTATCCAACATAGGATAAATGGCCGCAAATATCTTTAAATTAGAACCGATTGTGGTTCATTATACTCAGCTATACTCTCGTTTGTCCGATCGATTGTATCTTGCTGAGTATTAAGAAGTAATTTACATCTGAACTGCTTCTCATCTCTTCTGCTGTTCTGTACAGCCTCCGCGATCTCGCGATATCTAATGCGAGCTCGCGCATGCGCAGGAGTGCGTTCCGTATCAGGCACTCTGTCTGCGCTCCAAACCTCGTTTCCATTCCGCGATGTGCGCATGCGCTACGCTTACGTGCAGGCGAGTAAGCACGCTCATTGGCCCTTATTACCGACGGCAGTGGCGGGAATCAAGGCGTATTTAAACAAGGAGGATACACCAGGTTAGTTGGCGTCCCATATGCAGTCATTCTCATCTGAATACTGCATTTCTGTTTAACCTCTTACCAATGAGGTAGCCCACGAAGGGGCCAAATATCTTTGTGCACCTTATGACCATTTGACTGACCGTGTCAATTTTGGTCTGTAGGCCTGTCTGTTTTATCTAGGATTGACTTGCCTGTCATTACATCATCTCCCCTGATGAGCTGCCCTTTGTCCCGGCAGCGAAACGTGCATGTAGGGATTTGCCTATGCTTATACAGGGACATTTAGTATTGTAGAATCAGGGACAGGTTCCGGACGGGGTCGTCCTTTCAAGGACGAGTGCCCTGTGGTCAGGCTGCTACCATACTTTTAGTATCAGGGTTTATGGTCAGACAGCTATAGGGTTTACTATAGGGACCCTACATGCATTTGTTTGATTGCATCTACTTCTCTTTTCCCTGCGATTCATCCGACCATCTATACAGGATGAACCACTACTGAAACATCGTGTGGAGTTGCCTCTGACGACCTTCCCTGGGTACCGGTAGGACACACTGGTTACCTACTCAGTGCCGTCGTGCACTTTTAATTTTTGATACTGGGATGACCATGGACCACTTTACATACCGGTCTATACCTATACTCATCCCTTGTATCTCATTTTTTGCACACTAAATTTAGGATTTTATTTAGCATAAAAATTAAATGTTATGTTTAAGGATTATTCTCTCTGAATGTTGCTTATACCCCAGATAATCCAGAGCGCAGACACACCCAGATCTGACCGCTTTAATTCACCTATTATTGATCATTAATGCTATTTTGATATGGCAGGTTTTTTGGATAGTGGTATTAACACGGAGACATGGTTTGAGGAGGCGAAAGAGGTCTTTTCTGATAGATCATATCAGCAAAAAAAGAGTGTACCTTCCTTCAAAGTCGCTTTTAAGGAGCTTAATAGACTTTATAAGGAACATTTGGCCTGCTGGTGGGAGGTACAGAGCCTTGATAATTACATCAAGCAAGGCATAGTACCACGAGGACTCCGTATTTCTGTCACCCCGGTGCAGAAAAAACGTAGCCCCGGTTTTACCACCCGTTGGGAACAGCTGGCCACAAAAAGTTCACTTCAGTTGATGACACTTTTGCTAGAGGAAGAAAGACTAAATTTAACTTGCCTCACTGATAAACTTAACACCCAAGTTGAGGTTACCAAAACTTTCTCAAGTGATCCTGATTTTCTCAACAAGGAGAAGCAACTCCAAGCTACTGTTGAGAAATATCAGTATTACTTGCGTGAACGTAAACATAGGCAATTTAACAAGGACCTTGCCGAGTTCAAAGAAAACAAGGCCTATTTGGTCCTAAGAGAAGCGGCCCCCAAAGAAGCTACCTCTGAGATCTCCACCACTGACACTGAGGTTTCAGATAGTGATAGAGAACTTGGTGGTAATCCCAACAGAAATAAACAAAAGAATTTCAACAAAAAAGGGAAAGGTAGAGGGAGGGGGAGAAGCTCAGCTGGCCCTGGTAAAATCGTTTTTTTAGACCAAGGTGTGAATTACCCGCTCAGGAACCGTCCCAACACACGGGACCTGTTGGGCCCGAAGTGATCAACCTCTCCAAACGCACTCTTACTCATAGCGAAATGGCGATACTATCTAAAGGACTTTCATTTGTCCCCACTCGCCATTACGATATGTTCACGTGGGTTAAAGACCTACACCTGTTCATACGAAAACTAAGGTGGCACAAACATTTTAAGATTTCGGAACAAAAGAAGTGTCAGTTGTTAGGCATACCGACTAACATCCTGAGGGATGTGGAATTGTTGCATAGCCTCACAGAGGACGCCCATACATTGCAGCGTGTTGGCCCATTCACGTCTTTGCGCAATAAAAGCAATAAAATGCCGCCGGACGGCGACATTTCGTGTGTGGACGTCTTTCTACAGCTCGTCAGTACTGACTTAATGGCTATGCAACATTTCCCGCATTACAACAACTGTTCATCTGAGGAACATCGGGCTATCAGGTCCTTAAAGGATGATAAGGATATAATTATCAAACCGTCGGATAAAGGCGGAAACACGGTGATCATGAATCGATCAGATTACCAATCTATGTGTGAACAGATCCTTAAAGATAAAAACAGCTATCAGTTACTAACATCTAACCCGACAGCACCGTACTTAGTTGAACTAAGAGAGATCCTCCTGGCAGGTAGAGCGTTGAACCTCATCTCACAAGATGAGCTGGACTTTATGTACCCCCGGCACCCGATTGTGGCTACGTTCTATAGTCTCCCAAAGGTCCATAAAGGTCTTAGACCACTCAAGGGGAGACCTATCGTGGCCGGAATCGGGAGCATTGGACAAAATATAGGGGTATATATAGACCAGATTCTAATGCCATTTGTTGTTGCACTCCCCTCCTACACCCGTGATACAATGGACCTTTTAAAACGGGTGGAGGGTATTTGTGTCGATGATCACTCCTTACTAGCCAGTGTGGATGTGGAGGCATTATACTCCTCCATACCACATGAGGCTGGGTTGTTGGCAGTCAGCTATTATCTTAGCATGCGAGGACAACAGTTTAAGGCGCATAATACCTTTGTCTTACAGCTGCTTAGATTTTTGCTGACACACAACTTCTTTACCTTTGACGGTCGGCTTTACCACCAGCTCAGGGGTACGGCCATGGGTTGTTCCTGTGCGCCGTCCTATGCCAACCTGCTCCTGGGCTGGTGGGAGACCACCGTTGTTTTCGGAGAGGGTGAACCGATGACCGGGCCCATCGCTATATGGGCCCGGTACATCGATGACATCCTCATAGTCTGGAATGCGGGCACCCTGGAATTCAAAAGGTTTGTGGACTTTCTTAATGTCAACTCCATTGGTCTTCGTTTTACCTACGAGACCAATGATTGTTCCCTTCCTTTTCTGGATGTCCGCATTTCCAAGAAACCTGATGGCGAACTCTCTACAACTGTATTTCGCAAGACCACGGCTACCAACTCGGTCCTGCATTGGCAGAGTAGCCACCCCTTACCACTTAAGAGAGGTATACCCTATGGACAATACCTGCGTTTACGCAGGAACTGCTCTGATGAGGATGAATATTTACATCAGGCAGCTGACCTTAGACAAAGATTCAGGGCCAGGGGTTACCCCGATAAGGTTTTAAGAGGGGCTTTTCAGAGGGCAACTAACACCCCTAGAGAGACTTTGCTTACTCCGAAGACCAGACAGGAGAGTGACAGAAAGGTGAGATTCATTACCACTTTTGACGGCTCTGCCAATGAATCAAGGGAGATTTTGGCACGACACTGGCCTATCCTACTTATGGATCCAGATGTCCGAGAAGTACTGCATGAACACCCACAGGTGACGTTTAGAAGAGGTCAAAGTCTTAAGGACTTATTGGTGCACAGTCATCTTGCACCTCCAGCTAGACCAAGTACGTTGCTGAGTCGTCGCCCTGTGGGCTGTTTCAGATGCAGTGGCTGTGTGGCCTGTGGCAACATAGACCAGGGTAAAACCTTTCACAGTACCAACCTCCAACGCAGTTTTGACATTAAAGATTTCATCTCATGCAGAACTGTTGGTGTAATATATAAGATCACATGCATCTGCCAAAAAGAATATATTGGCAAGACTAAGCGCGAGCTACGTAGACGCATAGGAGAACATCTCCTGGATATTAAGAAGCGTCGCGATACCCCAGTGGCCCGCCATGTCTGCGATTTACACCAAGGCAACCCCAAGGCCATTAGAGTCATGGGTATTGAGGCTGTCAGTCCCCCCAAGAGAGGGGGTGACTGGGACAAGATCATTTTACAACGTGAGTCACGGTGGATATTTCTTCTAAAGACTGTCGCACCAAATGGCCTTAACGAGCAGCTGAATTACAGCTGCTTTCTGTAGAATGACTCCTGTTCTCGTCACCGTCATCACATGTCTCTGGGGTGGTATTTGATTAAATCATCATGTTTGTGCATCAATTGTCATTTTTGGAATGCATTTACCGTCACCTCCCAGTCATTTTCAATTCTTTGTGCACACTTTAGTCGAGTATGAACCTTGTATGGGTATCACCCGCTGGCACTATTATTTATATATAAAATCTTTTTGTGTCAGTCTTTAGACTAAGACTTGTTACTGACTAAGACCCTATATGAGACATAAATTTATCCTTTATGCCTACTTGCTTTTACCTGTCTCTCTGTCTGTATCCCTATTCTCCAACTGTACTTATCCAACATAGGATAAATGGCCGCAAATATCTTTAAATTAGAACCGATTGTGGTTCATTATACTCAGCTATACTCTCGTTTGTCCGATCGATTGTATCTTGCTGAGTATTAAGAAGTAATTTACATCTGAACTGCTTCTCATCTCTTCTGCTGTTCTGTACAGCCTCCGCGATCTCGCGATATCTAATGCGAGCTCGCGCATGCGCAGGAGTGCGTTCCGTATCAGGCACTCTGTCTGCGCTCCAAACCTCGTTTCCATTCCGCGATGTGCGCATGCGCTACGCTTACGTGCAGGCGAGTAAGCACGCTCATTGGCCCTTATTACCGACGGCAGTGGCGGGAATCAAGGCGTATTTAAACAAGGAGGATACACCAGGTTAGTTGGCGTCCCATATGCAGTCATTCTCATCTGAATACTGCATTTCTGTTTAACCTCTTACCAATGAGGTAGCCCACGAAGGGGCCAAATATCTTTGTGCACCTTATGACCATTTGACTGACCGTGTCAATTTTGGTCTGTAGGCCTGTCTGTTTTATCTAGGATTGACTTGCCTGTCATTACATCATCTCCCCTGATGAGCTGCCCTTTGTCCCGGCAGCGAAACGTGCATGTAGGGATTTGCCTATGCTTATACAGGGACATTTAGTATTGTAGAATCAGGGACAGGTTCCGGACGGGGTCGTCCTTTCAAGGACGAGTGCCCTGTGGTCAGGCTGCTACCATACTTTTAGTATCAGGGTTTATGGTCAGACAGCTATAGGGTTTACTATAGGGACCCTACATGGATTTGTTTGATTGCATCTACTTCTCTTTTCCCTGCGATTCATCCGACCATCTATACAGGATGAACCACTACTGAAACATCGTGTAGAGTTGCCTCTGACGACCTTCCCTGGGTACCGGTAGGACACACTGGTTACCTACTCAGTGCCGTCGTGCACTTTTAATTTTTGATACTGGGATGACCATGGACCACTTTACATACCGGTCTATACCTATACTCATCCCTTGTATCTCATTTTTTGCACACTAAATTTAGGATTTTATTTAGCATAAAAATTAAATGTTATGTTTTAGGATTATTCTCTCTGAATGTTGCTTATACCCCAGATAATCCAGAGCGCAGACACACCCAGATCTGACCGCTTTAATTCACCTATTATTGATCACATAGGAATTACCCCACACTGTCCCCACATAGCAATTACCCCATACTGTCCCCACATAGCAATTACCCCACACTGTCCCCACATAGCAATTACCCCACACTGTCCCCACATAGGAATTACCCCACACTGTCCCCACATAGCAATTACCCCACACTGTCCCCACATAGCAATTACCCCACACTGTCCCCACATAGCAATTACCCCACACTGTCCCCACACAATAGTTTCCCCCACATAGTAATTTGCCCCCACACTGCCCCATATAGTAATTTTCCCCCACATAGTAGTCCCTCCCATAATAATTTCCCCCCACACTGCCCCATATAGTAATTTGCCCCCACATAGTAGTCCCTCCCATAATAATTTGCCCCCACAGTAATTTGTCCCCACATAGTATTCCCTCCCATAATAATTTGCCCCCCCATCCCCGCCCCCATGTACTCGATGTCTCTTAATATGTCCTACTGTTTGCCCCCACATGTCCCCCAAAGTAGGCACATGAAATAAAAAAAAAAATAATGAAAAGCTAAATACTCACCTATGTCCAGGGCCAGTCGCTTGCTCGCAGAGGAAGGCGGGATGAGGCAGTGCTGCTTCCCGGCACAGGCGCGCGATGATGTCATCACACATGCCTGCGCCGGGATTTCACTACCGCATAGGCCTCAGGCCTACTAGGCCTGAAGCCTATGGTAGTGATCGGCGACGGGACAGGGAGCTATGCGCTCCCGTGCCCCGCCGCGGTATGTGGGCGTTTGGGTCGGCGTTGGGCCCCCTAGCGGTGCTGGGCCCGGGGCTGCCGACCAGAACGTCCCTATTGTAATCTGCCACTGCGTACTATCTATTTCGCCATGGAAGATTCCACATGCAGACACTAAATGTGTTGAAGACTTGCTATAGCAATCTTACTGAAAGCTGACACTGACAAAGATCTCAGAACCTAAAATATGAGACTGTCCCCCAACATGTTTCGCCAGCTAATCTGGCTTCATCAGGGGTAACAGACAGAATTGAATGAAACGCTGTTTGAGGACCCTAAAAAGGCAGTCACGTGATTGGAGGCGTGTTACCAAGACCAATCACATTAGCGTGTACTGGTAGGTGAGTATCAGATAGATACAAGTAACCAATGAACGGCCTGTAAGTTGCCTCTGACTGGCATCATCCATGTGGGAGTGTTCAGATACGTCAGATGTGCACACATTCCCGGCACCAAGCCTTACCTTACCAGACCATTAAATCAGGGCTCTGCAACTGCGCGGGGACTTAGAATGTGGCTGGGGCGCCTCTCTCATAGTGCGCCTGCGTGTGTACTTAAGAAATAAAAAAATTAGAAAAATAAAAAAATGTATGTTTTTTTTTTCACTTTCCTTTTCTTTTGTGGCCCTATTAGCTTGCGTTTGGTGTCCCTAACAGTCTGTCCCTGCTCCACACAGCAACCTCTCCCTACACTAGCAAAAGACTGTAAAGTATGTAAAATGGCGGCCAGATCAGGTCTATTTATAAGGTAGGGGGTATGTCCATGTGTTGAAACGTCTCAATTGACTGTCCTGTACCACCTGATGGATGTGTCATGGGTGAAAGTTCTTCACAATTTTAAAGAATATGGCGCCGGCGGACATCGCCATACGTTCGCCCGTTCGGCGAATCGCGAACGAGCAAAATTGGCCGCGAAACGCCCACCTTGCGATCCGCAAGGCCATCTCTAGTCTTAAGAGACAACTACAAAAAAACTGTGTTTGTAGAGGATTTTACCATAACCTATTGGCCACGATGTAACACGAGGCTTCGTGTTTTTTTGGCTTAAAAAAATGTGAAATAAATGTCACCGTATTCTGGCACTCATAAACTTTTAAAGAGTAGCTGCACTTTTTTTGAAACTTTTGATATGTCATAGGGACCTATCAAAAGTGTTGATTGACAGGGGTCCCAGCTCTAAGATCACCACTGATCTCATTTTGTGTTGAGACCGCCTTCACTACCGCAGGAAGCAATGCTTTGCTGAGCACTTCTGACTCCTCGTTCTAGAGATCAACGCGTTTGATATGTCCCTATGACATATCAAGAGTTTCAAAAATTGTAGTTACTCTTTAAATTTCCTTGATGAAGCTGTGTGAGGGATTTCTTTCTCAGGGTGAGCTGTAGTTTTTATGGGTGCAATTTTGTGGTAGATACAACCTTTCATTCATTATTCCATTTTTAGGGGCAGACAAAGTGACCACCAAAAGAGGAAAGTATATTCAAAAGAATAAAACTTAACTTTTAATCTACCGTAATCATATCTAAAAATCAACACAGACAAATATCCAAAAAAAGACTCAAAAGATGGGAAGGTCTTACCGGTATAATGGTAGAGAGACAAATAATAGATAGACACTTGAAAAGCGGGCATTGGGGTGGGGAGCAGGGGAAACAATGGTACCTTTCCCTAGCAAAGCCCTATCAGGTCTATTATACCCTAATGACCTACTAAATACAGAGTCATCGCCCTGATAAGGGCAGCCCCGTCTGGAACCTGACCCTATTAGGAGCCCCTAGCTTATAACCTGTCATGGAAAAAGGGGGGAAGGAATGTCCAAAAAAGGAAAAGGTTAATGACAAAGAAAAGGCTGTCCCAACGCGTTTCGTAAGGGTTGATCACCCCAAACTCATCAGGGGACAAAAGAAGGGCAAAATAAAAAAAATTGTCTGATGGTACAAATAAATAAGTAAGGCTGGTTTCACACGGGCGTTGTGGGAAAAGGTCCAGGTGCGTTGCGGGAACATGCGCGATTTTTCCGCGCGAGTGCAAAACATTGTAATGCGTTTTGCACTCGCGTGAGAAAAATCGCGCATGTTCGGTACCCAAACCCGAACTTCTTCACAGAAGTTCGGGCTTGGGATGGGTGTTCTGTAGATTGTATTATTTTCCCTTATAACATGGTTATACTATAATGGGGACTGGCTGAGATCCGGCTGCAACCTAGCAAACATGCTGCGGAACGACCTTACACATGTGTACAGTACACAGCTATCTGCATCTTTTGCGGCCCTATTGAGTTGAATGGGTCCGCATGCGAATATAATATGGTAAATTAAATTGTGCCATTAAAAATTAAAACTTATCCAGCAAAAACCAGCCCTCATGCTTATATGTGAACAGTTAGTTTTTCAGTGAATATGTGAACAGAAAAGTTAAAGAGATGAAGATGGAAAAACGAAAGTGATTAAATGTTGCATACCTGATGTCCAGTGGATTATTCATCCCTCCAGACTCCGGTGTTGTCCCCGTGGTAGGATGGCTGAGACCAGAATGGACAGACATCCCACCTCTCACACATACAGCTCCTTGTGCCCCTCTCACTCTCACAGATTGCCCCCATGTTCACCCCTCTCACACAGACTGCTCTCCATGGCCCATCTCTCTCAGACTGCGACCCATGTCCGCACTCTCATACAGACTGCTCCTGACGCCCCCCAGCTTCTCCCTGTCGGAAAATCCTGCCGGAGATACCTAACGCTAGTGTGAAAAAAGCCTTAAAGGGGAATAAAATGTTATGTTCCCTTAAACATGCTATTGTGATACTATCATATACAGTACAGACCAAAAGTTTGGACACACCTTCTCATTCAAAGAGTTTTCTTTATTTTCATGACTGAAAATTGTAGATTCACACTGAAGGCATCAAAACTATGAATTAACACATGTGGAATTATATACATAACAAACAAATGTGAAACAACTGAAAATATTTCATATTCTAGGTTCTTCAAAGTAGCCACCTTTTGCTTTGATTACTGCTTTGCACACTCTTGGCATTCTCTTGATGAGCTTCAAGAGGTAGTCCCCTGAAATGGTTTTCACTTCACAGGTCTGCCCTGTCAGGTTTAATAAGTGGGATTTCTTGCCTTATAAATGGGGTTGGGATCATCAGTTGCGTTGAGGAGAAGTCAGGTGGATACACAGCTGATAGTCCTACTGAATAGACTGTTAGAATTTGTATTATGGCAAGAAAAAAGCAGCTAAGTAAAGAAAAACGAGTGGTCATCATTACTTTAAGAAATGAAGGTCAGTAAGTCAGCCGAAAAATTGGGAAAACTTTGAAAGTAAGGGCTATTTGACCATGAAGGAGAGTGATGGGGTGCTGCGCCAGATGACCTGGCCTCCACAGTCACCGGACCTGAACCCAATCGAGATGGTTTGGGGTGAGCTGGACCGCAGAGTGAAGGCAAAAGGGCCAACAAGTGCTAAGCATCTCTGGGAACTCCTTCAAGACTGTTGGAAGACCATTTCAGGGGACTACCTCTTGAAGCTCATCAAGAGAATGAATTAACCCCACCAGAGCGTTTAGCTTGGGGGGAAGCATGGGGGCAATGACACCATAGGTATTATTTAATTAGGGTTCTGTAGGATCCATGTTTCTTTCCCCTGTTTGTCTTTTCCCGCCCTTTTTTCTATTACATGTGAATTTACCTCAGAAATTGTCTTACCTGCGGTCTAGAAGATTCTAGCTTTACAAGTGAAGAGCGCAGCTGATTGGTTGCTGCCTGTTGCTGGGGGAGATTTCCAGCCCTCTGATTTGTTGTTTGTTTAGTGGCGGGAATCTGTTCCCCTTTATATTTACAGGTTCGGCGGAGCTGGCTCAGATTTGCCTGAAGAACTGACCAGCGTGGGACATGGAAGAACTTCTGCAGCAGCTGATGAAGAGAGCGGGGTCCGCCTGCGGAGAAGAGTGGCTGCGGAGCTGTTTGAAGATGCCGGCGCCGTTCCTATCAAGCCCACCTGAATTGCTGACATCGCCGTCGAGTTCATCTGTACCGCCGCTGGGGTCCCTAATGTTACCGCCGCCGTCGCTGGAGTCGCCGCCGCCGCCGCCAGCTGTAGAAGAAGGGCCGGTGCCAGCATGTGGAAGCCGTCCGGAGCAGCGCACCACCAGAGGATCCAGCGGCCATTTCCGGGAGGAGGAGGCTGCAGCGCTACCAAGCAAAAGAGCTAGGAGAGCAGGGAGCGCTTGTACTCCTCCCCCGGAGGCGGGGCGTCGGCGCAGCACTAATCGAAGAAGAGCGGCTTCACAGAGTGGCCGGCAGTCCTCCAGGATCAGAGAGTCTGGAGGGCAGAGCGGCAGTTCAGCCTATACAGAAGGTGCTCTCACTGGTGGGGAGCGTCATCAGGATGCTGCCAGTGAAGTGCTGGAGCAGGAAGTGGGGCAGCGGATCTTACAGGATGATTTACAGGGGCTGCCTGTTGAGAGGCTCCCACCCCTGCTGGTTGAGCCATCTCCGGGCCCCCTGGGAAGATTACCACACCTATCGTCTGCTGCCTATGGTCCACGCCAGGAAGGGCAGCCAGTAGGTGAGAACATCAATGTTGTCCCTTTGTCTGAGTCGTCTGTGTTAAATAGTCTGGTTAAGCTGCTAGCTGAGTTTTCTAGCAGGCATATGGTTCATGCGGCTTCAGATGTCTGGAGCAGTGGTCAAAGTACAGCGGTTATTCCGTCTGGTGTTAGTAATGCTGGTAGTGTGGCGCCTGTGATGGAGAGAGGTGCAGGGGTTAAGGAGACTTGTTTAAAGGAGGCGCTAGCTTGTGAAGTGTCTCCTTTAGGTTATCATCTTAGTGCGACTATGAAAGAGCGTATTTGGCGGATGGAATACGTGGAATTAATGGCGTTATTACCGTCCGCCAAAGATAGTGCGTTTAAGAAGGATGAGAAAATGGAAGATAAGAAACGCTTTCCTCCTAGATCATTTAATAATTGGCTCCAGGCATTTTGTGTTTATGCTGCGGTTTTGGGGGAGAAGCACTCTGAGCTGTGTTCAGGTCTTTTCCATCATTTGGATATTGTTATTAAAGCCTACAGGAATTTTGGCGGGATGGCTTGGTTTCAATACGATGAGACATTCCGCCAAAAGTTAGCTGTCCATCCATCCCTTAAATGGGGTGTGAAAGACATTGGGCTATGGGTAAATTTAATGTTGCCGCAGAAAACTATACCGGCGAAGCCGCCGACGTCGGCTCAGACAGTTATGAGGAAAGGTGTTTGCTTTGCTTATAATGAGGCTACCTGTAAATGGTTGAATAATTGCCGTTTTAAACATGAATGTTCCTTTTGTGGGGGATCCCATCCTATGTCCCGTTGCTTTAAAAGGAACTCCCAGTCAGGCCAGCAGCAGCCAAACGTCAGGGAACAGGTGGCGAAAAGCGTTGAGTCCAGTGAAGTTAGCAGAAATGCAACCATGGCTCGCTCTTTATCCAGACCGTCAGAAAGCTGATTTCATTTTTAATGGTTTTTTATATGGTTTTGAAGTTCCACTTTTTTCTGGTATTGGCTGCTGTTGGGTTGAGAACTTAAAATCTGTGAGCTTGCATAAAGAGGTAGTTCGTAGTAAGATTCAGAAGGAGCTTGTTTTGCGGAGGATTGAGGGCCCCTTTTTAGAGCCACCGTTTGCTAATTTTCCACTGCGCCGCAGGAGAGAGGAGGAGCGTAAACGGGCGGGCAGAGGCACACGGAGGGCGGGGTTATGAGCCGTTGGGGAGGTCCGGTCTTGGGCTCGGAAGATTAAGACGCCGCCCTGGGCACTTGAGAGGGCGCATTTACAGAACCTACAAAGTTCATTTTTGGCTGAAACAAGACTCCGGTATATGCAACAAAGGTACCGTTTTAAACTTCTGGGTGGCACATATAACGCTATTGGATCTGTCTAATAGGCTCAAATGTGGTGACAGACTCCCTTTAAGTCTGCATTTTGTTTATTGCCTGTTTGTCCAGATGGCTTCAACTCATTAGGTTTTCATTTTGACGGTTATTTTTATTTTGATAAATGCCTGCCAATGGGTTTTTCGTTGTCCTGTTATTACTTTGAAGCATTTTCTTCTTTTATTCAGTGAGTTGTTGAGTGTGATTTAAGTTTTAATGGTGTTCTTCATTATTTAGATTAGATTTTTTTATTTGTTGGTTCTTCTCATTCTAGTGCTTGTTCACATTTGTTAAGTAGGTTTTTGGATATTTGTTCTTGTTTTGGGATTCCAGTAGCGGAGGAGAAGACGGTTGGTCCTTGTTGTTGTTTAGAGTTTCTTGGGATAGTTATCGACTCTAGTTGCATGGAATTTCGACTGTCGGAGGCGAAATTCGAAAAAATTCGGATGTTACTTTTGCTTTTGTTAAGTAAGAAAAAATGTACTCTTAGAGAAATGCAATCTCTTCTTGGGTCTCTTAATTTTGCTTGCAGGGTTATCCCCATAGGTAGAGTTTTTTCTAGTAGATTATATTTTTCAACTAGGGGTCTTAAAGGGCTTCTTTCAGCCCACTAAACCGTTTTTTTTTTTGTTTAATAATAATCCCTACACTGCGAGCTCTGCATACATAAGTTAAATAATCATTTTCGTTCAGTAGAATTTGATAAAACGCTATTTTTATAATATGTAAATTACCTTGCTACCAGCAAGTAGGGCGGCTACTTGCTGGTAGCAGCCGCATCCTCCGACCCTAATGACGCCCCCTCCGCATTGTGATTGACAGGGCCAGGGAACGGAATCGTTCTCTGCTGGCCCTGCCTGTTTTCATTCAATATCTGGCGCCTGCGCCGCGGCCGTACCTATCTTCAATCTGCGCAGGCGCACTGAGAAGCGGCCACTCACTCGGCCGCTCGCTCCTCAATGCGCCTGCGCCGGGTGTAGATGTGACGTCATCGGCGCAGGCGCATTGAGGATGGAGCGGCCGAGTGAGTGGCCGCCTCTCAGTGCGCCTGCGCAGATTGAAGATAGGTACTGCCGCGGCGCAGGCGCCAGATATTGAATGAAAACGGGCAGGGCCAGCAGAGAACGATTCCGTTCCCTGGCCCTGTCA
This sequence comes from Bufo bufo, assembly GCF_905171765.1. Classification (NCBI taxonomy): domain Eukaryota; kingdom Metazoa; phylum Chordata; class Amphibia; order Anura; family Bufonidae; genus Bufo; species Bufo bufo. Next base: position 389,998,837 of record NC_053390.1, read on the forward strand.
ATCACAATGCGGAGGGGGCATCATTAGGATCAGAGGATGCGGCTGCTACCAGCAAGTAGCCGCCCTACTTGCTGATAGCAAGGTAATTTACATATTATAAAAATAGCGTTTTATCAAATTCTACTGAACGAAAATTATTATTTTACTTATGTATGCAGAGATCGCAGTGTAGGGATTATTATTAAACAAAAAAAAAAAAAACGGTTTAGTGGGCTGACAGAAGCCCTTTAACCACCTCAGCCCCCAGTGCTTAAACACCCTGAAAGACCAGGCCACTTTTTACACTTCTGACCTACACTACTTTCACCGTTTATTGCTCGGTCATGCAACTTACCACCCAAATGAATTTTACCTCCTTTTCTTCTCACTAATAGAGCTTTCATTTGGTGGTATTTCATTGCTGCTGACATTTTTACTTTTTTTGTTATTAATTGAAATTTAACGATTTTTTTTGCAAAAAAATGACATTTTTCACTTTCAGTTGTAAAATTTTGCAAAAAAAACTACATCCATATATAAATTTTGCTCTAAATTTATTGTTCTACATGTCTTTGATAAAAAAAAAATGTTTGGGTAAAAAAAAAATGCTTTGGGTAAAAGTTATAGCGTTTACAAACTATGGTACAAAAATGTGAATTTCCGCTTTTTGAAGCAGCTCTGACTTTCTGAGCACCTGTCATGTTTCCTGAGGTTCTACAATGGCCAGACAGTACAAATGTAGTATACGGGAGTTGTAATACCCGTTACTACCAAAGGTCACTTGGTGTGCTGTCGTCCCTCCTTAATATTGGGGAGTTGTTGTATGTCAGTTTTATAAAATGTAATGTAATGTGTGTATTTCCCTGTCACTGAAACTTGCATGCACAGGCCTGCTAGGGGTGTAATTACAACTTCTTGTCCATAGAGGAAGCTAGGGAGCCCTAGTTTATATAAGGCCAGTCAGGGAAGTAGAGGGGAGACAGAGTCTAGTATCTGTAATCTACAGTTGGAGTTTAGACAATGTCTGAGACCAGTCCAGGCCTGAAGCCTGCTGTTCAGGAGAAGATTCCCTCCTGAATACCCATATGCAGAAGCAGGAACATCTTAGCCTAAGGGCCTGAGGAACCATTCAGAAGCTAGGAGAGACTGAGGCAAATATCAGAGGAGCCAGAGGTACTGAGAGAGACAGAGGAGGTACTTATGTAAGCCATAATCAAGGAGATAAAGCCAGACTTAGGTTAATGGGCCTTGGTGAAGAATTGCTACATTCCAGGATCAGACAGAGTTAGAGTGCAAGCTCCTTTGCTGCAAATCCTGTGTTCAACACTCTGTAATTACCCTGCTGTACTGAATTGCCTGCATCGACCGAATTGCAAAATCGACTGTATGCTGAGGAACTGCGTTTCCAATATTGTCTCTGCCTGCAAACTACTAAAGTTGAAGTTCTGTTTTAACACCACGTTTCCTCAAATTATTCCTGCATCCGCAAACGGCGTGCCACCGTTTACTTGGCACTGGCGTCACGAACTATTCCTACCTATACCTGCCCTTGCAGAGAGTCAGCTGTACCAGGTTAGTGTACATTGCACTACTACACTCAGAAACACCTACTACGCACAACTTGAGTACACTGCACTTCTCTTTTGGCGTCACGAACAGGATACGCACGCTTTCTAGTGCAAGAAGCGTGAACTTTGTGCCTTACACCGTTGCCCTGTGACCAAAGTGACAATTTTCCTGTTTATTGAAAGTGAACTTTGTGGACTGAAAATCGTACCCAAAGTGTACCAAAAACCTCTAAAAAGCGCTGTGCAGTATTGCGCTATACAGAGGAAGAAAATCGCCGCATTTGAGTGTGGTTTTGTGGACTTTAAACATTCCTGCTTGCTGTCAGTGAATAGACAGCGTTTGTACCTAAAGATGGCCGCTGAGCTTGCTGAATTTACTGCTGCGTCACCTTCATCCCGAAAAGGCGGGAAAAGTTGGCGCCTTTCTGAGGAAAAAGCGGGAAGAAGGTCAAGGGCAGGCGCCACGGCTTATCTGGACATTTGCATGTCTGCCAGCATGGACACCGCCCTCCATATACTGGAATACCTGGGGGGCGGCTCCCCAGTGCAATGGGAGGAGCTGGCTGCTGTAATTGACGCGACCCTATCGCTCTCCTCAGAAGGATCGAGCATGTTGGATTGTGAGCAGAGTGTTGCTGCAGCGTCCGCACCTGTAATTGAAAAAATGACCGACACCGGTGTAGAGCCAGAAGAGGCTCCACCGGCCTATGCTCCGGGACCGGAGCAACCCGCCTGCCGCACCAGGGAGAAAGAACCCGAGCCCTACTATGGCTCATGGAGGGACTTTTTTCAGCCATCGTTCAAATGGTCTTCCCTGATGGCGGAGATTCGAGAGGCCGCTATCAAGCGAAATACCAAGACTAAGATCGTGTATGAGGAATTGACCAAGACCATTCACGAGAAGCATACACACACCCAACCCCGCCTGGAAAGGAGAAAGGGAGTGGTGCTGTCGTTTGACAAACCCCGTGGCTACGGGTTTATTCAGGACTATCTTACTGGCAGAGACCTCTATGTCAATCGAAGGTCTGTCAAAAGAGACTACCTCCCTTCATACCAGCACAGCCTCCGCGAGGGAGAGGAAGTGGAGTACACCCCTGCCGAGGGCCTGCGAGGCCCCTATGCGACTGCTGTGACCCGTCCGAAGCGAGGACCTGAGGATTGGGAGGCAGAAGAAGGAGAAGACTACTCTGGCTGCGAGCGGGGACTGGAACGCTCTCCAGAGCCGGCCCATCACGCCTTTCAGGAGCGGAGCTCCTTCATTGGGCCGAATGTCTTCTGGCAGCCAACCGTGTTGGAAAAATGGGTGAGTCCCTACCCTTCCCCCGAGCTGCCTCGTCGGGAGAAGACAATATCTGAGCTGGAGCAGTTAAAAGGACTTAGTGCTACCTTTGAGGACATCCGGATGGGACGGAGACCAGATGCAAGTCCAGAACCTGAAAAGGCCGAGTCTGCGTCATCAGTGACTGTACCTGCGCCGGCGGCGCCAGCAGAGGACAGCGACTCCGACACAGACAGCATCGGTGAGCAGATTGTCCGGATGGAGGAGAAGTTGCGGGAGTTGCGTAAGACCTACACCGCCAGGATCCAGACGCCGCCGAGGAAGGATGAGGTAAGGGTGCCTGTCACCACCCGCCGACCGTCTTCTGTTGTCACCGCTCCGTCAGTGCCCCAGACCGGACCCGCGATTGCCGTAAACTGCTGCACCCAGAGCACCGGACCGCTTGCTGCGGCGGTGCCAAGCACGTCACACCCTGCAGTGATCATGCCAGGGCCGGCACGGTCCACCAGAGGGTTCACCCCTAGGCCTATTGGGCCAATACCTATTAGGGGCCCCTTTACCCTACAGCTGCCCCCGGATACAGTTATGTGGGCACACCCTCCTGTAGAGGAATACTACCGACAATACTTGCCAGCAGAGCCAAGTGGTTATGATGTGCCACCGTGAATCAGCCTGCTAGGCCTTTGATTTATTTCTTCTGAAGTTTCATGTTAACCCTTCCAGGACAGGAGTCCTACGTTTCCTGGTCCTTTGTTGCGGCTGCCAGTTTGTCCACGGCTCAGTGGTAGGTGTTGACCACTGAAATCACAAAGTCAGCAAGGCCAGGCTTGTTTCCAGGATCTCCTGCCTGCTTTTGCTACCCCACGCCAAGTTGTGCCTGTTCCTTTGTTGCACCTTTTACCCTTCACCCCCTTTTCAGGTTGATCAGGGGTTTTACAGCACTTTTCTTGCTGTCATTTTATTGTGCAACCTGATACTAAGGAACCGTGCCCGGAGACAGACTCAAAAGTACCTGAGCCTCTGAGATTCTTACTCTTTTAAAAGTATTGTGCCCAGAGATGGACTCCACCGCATGAGAGCCTCTGTGATTTAATAAGAAATAACCTGGGTACGGACTCATGTTTGTTATTTGAGCCTCCAAGAACTTTTATACCGTTTTCTACTGTTTTATCATGGACTTATTCATTGTCATGGACTATCCTGGTTATAATGTTACGCTGTGCCAGGTCAGCACCCCCGTTCCATTCATTATCCTGAGAGAAGAGAACGACGCCCCTTGTCACTACCCTGCACCTTTGCCAATTGGACCTGATGTAAATGCAGTTGAATTGCATATATGTATGCCTGCATGTCTCTATTTTCTATTTCAGGTGGAGATTCCAGTTGGGCGACCCATGATGGAGTACGAGGGCGTACTCAGCTTAAAGCAGTGGGGTATGTAGTATACGGGAGTTGTAATACCCGTTACCACCAAAGGTCACTTGGTGTGCTGTCGTCCCTCCTTAATATTGGGGAGTTGTTGTATGTCAGTTTTATAAAATGTAATGTAATGTGTGTATTTCCCTGTCACTGAAACTTGCATGCACAGGCCTGCTAGGGGTGTAATTACAACTTCTTGTCCATAGAGGGAGCTAGGGAGCCCTAGTTTATATAAGGCCAGTCAGGGAAGTAGAGGGGAGACAGAGTCTAGTATCTGTAATCTACAGTTGGAGTTTAGACAATGTCTGAGACCAGTCCAGGCCTGAAGCCTGCTGTTCAGGAGAAGATTCCCTCCTGAATACCCATATGCAGAAGCAGGAACATCTTAGCCTAAGGGCCTGAGGAACCATTCAGAAGCTAGGAGAGACTGAGGCAAATATCAGAGGAGCCAGAGGTACTGAGAGAGACAGAGGAGGTACTTATGTAAGCCATAATCAAGGAGATAAAGCCAGACTTAGGTTAATGGGCCTTGGTGAAGAATTGCTACATTCCAGGATCAGACAGAGTTAGAGTGCAAGCTCCTTTGCTGCAAATCCTGTGTTCAACACTCTGTAATTACCCTGCTGTACTGAATTGCCTGCATCGACCGAATTGCAAAATCGACTGTATGCTGAGGAACTGCGTTTCCAATATTGTCTCTGCCTGCAAACTACTCAAGTTGAAGTTCTGTTTTAACACCACGTTTCCTCAAATTATTCCTGCATCCGCAAACGGCGTGCCACCGTTTACTTGGCACTGGCGTCACGAACTATTCCTACCTATACCTGCCCTTGCAGAGAGTCAGCTGTACCAGGTTAGTGTACATTGCACTACTACACTCAGAAACACCTACTACGCACAACTTGAGTACACTGCACTTCTCTTTTGGCGTCACGAACAGGATACGCACGCTTTCTAGTGCAAGAAGCGTGAACTTTGTGCCTTACACCGTTGCCCTGTGACCAAAGTGACAATTTTCCTGTTTATTGAAAGTGAACTTTGTGGACTGAAAATCGTACCCAAAGTGTACCAAAAACCTCTAAAAAGCGCTGTGCAGTATTGCGCTATACAGAGGAAGAAAATCGCCGCATTTGAGTGTGGTTTTGTGGACTTTAAACATTCCTGCTTGCTGTCAGTGAATAGACAGCGTTTGTACCTAAAGATGGCCGCTGAGCTTGCTGAATTTACTGCTGCGTCACCTTCATCCCGAAAAGGCGGGAAAAGTTGGCGCCTTTCTGAGGAAAAAGCGGGAAGAAGGTCAAGGGCAGGCGCCACGGCTTATCTGGACATTTGCATGTCTGCCAGCATGGACACCGCCCTCCATATACTGGAATACCTGGGGGGCGGCTCCCCAGTGCAATGGGAGGAGCTGGCTGCTGTAATTGACGCGACCCTATCGCTCTCCTCAGAAGGATCGAGCATGTTGGATTGTGAGCAGAGTGTTGCTGCAGCGTCCGCACCTGTAATTGAAAAAATGACCGACACCGGTGTAGAGCCAGAAGAGGCTCCACCGGCCTATGCTCCGGGACCGGAGCAACCCGCCTGCCGCACCAGGGAGAAAGAACCCGAGCCCTACTATGGCTCATGGAGGGACTTTTTTCAGCCATCGTTCAAATGGTCTTCCCTGATGGCGGAGATTCGAGAGGCCGCTATCAAGCGAAATACCAAGACTAAGATCGTGTATGAGGAATTGACCAAGACCATTCACGAGAAGCATACACACACCCAACCCCGCCTGGAAAGGAGAAAGGGAGTGGTGCTGTCGTTTGACAAACCCCGTGGCTACGGGTTTATTCAGGACTATCTTACTGGCAGAGACCTCTATGTCAATCGAAGGTCTGTCAAAAGAGACTACCTCCCTTCATACCAGCACAGCCTCCGCGAGGGAGAGGAAGTGGAGTACACCCCTGCCGAGGGCCTGCGAGGCCCCTATGCGACTGCTGTGACCCGTCCGAAGCGAGGACCTGAGGATTGGGAGGCAGAAGAAGGAGAAGACTACTCTGGCTGCGAGCGGGGACTGGAACGCTCTCCAGAGCCGGCCCATCACGCCTTTCAGGAGCGGAGCTCCTTCATTGGGCCGAATGTCTTCTGGCAGCCAACCGTGTTGGAAAAATGGGTGAGTCCCTACCCTTCCCCCGAGCTGCCTCGTCGGGAGAAGACAATATCTGAGCTGGAGCAGTTAAAAGGACTTAGTGCTACCTTTGAGGACATCCGGATGGGACGGAGACCAGATGCAAGTCCAGAACCTGAAAAGGCCGAGTCTGCGTCATCAGTGACTGTACCTGCGCCGGCGGCGCCAGCAGAGGACAGCGACTCCGACACAGACAGCATCGGTGAGCAGATTGTCCGGCTGGAGGAGAAGTTGCGGGAGTTGCGTAAGACCTACACCGCCAGGATCCAGACGCCGCCGAGGAAGGATGAGGTAAGGGTGCCTGTCACCACCCGCCGACCGTCTTCTGTTGTCACCGCTCCGTCAGTGCCCCAGACCGGACCCGCGATTGCCGTAAACTGCTGCACCCAGAGCACCGGACCGCTTGCTGCGGCGGTGCCAAGCACGTCACACCCTGCAGTGATCATGCCAGGGCCGGCACGGTCCACCAGAGGGTTCACCCCTAGGCCTATTGGGCCAATACCTATTAGGGGCCCCTTTACCCTACAGCTGCCCCCGGATACAGTTATGTGGGCACACCCTCCTGTAGAGGAATACTACCGACAATACTTGCCAGCAGAGCCAAGTGGTTATGATGTGCCACCGTGAATCAGCCTGCTAGGCCTTTGATTTATTTCTTCTGAAGTTTCATGTTAACCCTTCCAGGACAGGAGTCCTACGTTTCCTGGTCCTTTGTTGCGGCTGCCAGTTTGTCCACGGCTCAGTGGTAGGTGTTGACCACTGAAATCACAAAGTCAGCAAGGCCAGGCTTGTTTCCAGGATCTCCTGCCTGCTTTTGCTACCCCACGCCAAGTTGTGCCTGTTCCTTTGTTGCACCTTTTACCCTTCACCCCCTTTTCAGGTTGATCAGGGGTTTTACAGCACTTTTCTTGCTGTCATTTTATTGTGCAACCTGATACTAAGGAACCGTGCCCGGAGACAGACTCAAAAGTACCTGAGCCTCTGAGATTCTTACTCTTTTAAAAGTATTGTGCCCAGAGATGGACTCCACCGCATGAGAGCCTCTGTGATTTAATAAGAAATAACCTGGGTACGGACTCATGTTTGTTATTTGAGCCTCCAAGAACTTTTATACCGTTTTCTACTGTTTTATCATGGACTTATTCATTGTCATGGACTATCCTGGTTATAATGTTACGCTGTGCCAGGTCAGCACCCCCGTTCCATTCATTATCCTGAGAGAAGAGAACGACGCCCCTTGTCACTACCCTGCACCTTTGCCAATTGGACCTGATGTAAATGCAGTTGAATTGCATATATGTATGCCTGCATGTCTCTATTTTCTATTTCAGGTGGAGATTCCAGTTGGGCGACCCATGATGGAGTACGAGGGCGTACTCAGCTTAAAGCAGTGGGGTATGTAGTATACGGGAGTTGTAATACCCGTTACCACCAAAGGTCACTTGGTGTGCTGTCGTCCCTCCTTAATATTGGGGAGTTGTTGTATGTCAGTTTTATAAAATGTAATGTAATGTGTGTATTTCCCTGTCACTGAAACTTGCATGCACAGGCCTGCTAGGGGTGTAATTACAACTTCTTGTCCATAGAGGGAGCTAGGGAGCCCTAGTTTATATAAGGCCAGTCAGGGAAGTAGAGGGGAGACAGAGTCTAGTATCTGTAATCTACAGTTGGAGTTTAGACAATGTCTGAGACCAGTCCAGGCCTGAAGCCTGCTGTTCAGGAGAAGATTCCCTCCTGAATACCCATATGCAGAAGCAGGAACATCTTAGCCTAAGGGCCTGAGGAACCATTCAGAAGCTAGGAGAGACTGAGGCAAATATCAGAGGAGCCAGAGGTACTGAGAGAGACAGAGGAGGTACTTATGTAAGCCATAATCAAGGAGATAAAGCCAGACTTAGGTTAATGGGCCTTGGTGAAGAATTGCTACATTCCAGGATCAGACAGAGTTAGAGTGCAAGCTCCTTTGCTGCAAATCCTGTGTTCAACACTCTGTAATTACCCTGCTGTACTGAATTGCCTGCATCGACCGAATTGCAAAATCGACTGTATGCTGAGGAACTGCGTTTCCAATATTGTCTCTGCCTGCAAACTACTAAAGTTGAAGTTCTGTTTTAACACCACGTTTCCTCAAATTATTCCTGCATCCGCAAACGGCGTGCCACCGTTTACTTGGCACTGGCGTCACGAACTATTCCTACCTATACCTGCCCTTGCAGAGAGTCAGCTGTACCAGGTTAGTGTACATTGCACTACTACACTCAGAAACACCTACTACGCACAACTTGAGTACACTGCACAAACACCCCACAAATGACCCCATTTCGGAAAGTACACACCCTAAGGTATTCGCTGATGGGCATAGTGAGTTCATAGAACTTTTTATTTTTTGTCACAAGTTAGCGGAAAATGATGATTTTTTTTTTTTTTTTTCTTACAAAGTCTCATATTCCACTAACTTGTGACAAAAAATAAAAACTTCTATGAACTCACTATGCCCATCACGAAATACCTTGGGGTCTCTTCTTTCCAAAATGGGGTCACTTGTGGGGTAGTTATACTGCCCTGGCATTCTAGGGGCCCAAATGTGTGGTAAGGAGTTTGAAATCAAATTCTGTAAAAAATGACGAGTGAAATCCGAAAGGTGCTCTTTGGAATATGGGCCCCTTTGCCCACCTAGGCTGCAAAAAAGTGTCACACATCTGGTATCTCTGTATTCAGGAGAAGTTGAGGAATGTGTTTTGGGGTGTCATTTTACATATACCGATGCTGGGTGAGATAAATATCTTGGTCAAATGCCAACTTTGTATAAAAAAATGGGAAAAGTTGTCTTTTGCCAAGATATTTCTCTCACCCAGCATGGGTATATGTAAAATGACACCCCAAAACACATTCCCCAACTTCTCCTGAGTACGGAGATACCAGATGTGTGACACTTTTTTGCAGCCTAGGTGGGCAAAGGGGCCCATATTCCAAAGAGCACCTTTCGGATTTCACAGGTCATTTTTTACAGAATTTGATTTCAAACTCCTTACCACACATTTGGGCCCCTAGAATGCCAGGGCAGTATAACTACCCCACAAGTGACCCCATTTTGGAAAGAAGACACCCCAAGGTATTCCGTGAGGGGCATGGCAAGTTCCTAGAATTTTTTATTTTTTGTCACAAGTTAGTGGAAAATGCTGATTTTTTTTTTTTTTTTTTTTTCATACAAAGTCTCATATTCCACTAACTTGTGACAAAAAATAAAAACTTCCATGAACTAACTATGCCCATCAGCGAATACCTTGGGGTCTCTTCTTTCCAAAATGGGGTCACTTGTGGGGTAGTTATACTGCCCTGGCATTCTAGGGGCCCAAATGTGTGGTAAGGAGTTTGAAATCAAATTCTGTAAAAAATGACGAGTGAAATCCGAAAGGTGCTCTTTGGAATATGGGCCCCTTTGCCCACCTAGGCTGCAAAAAAGTGTCACACATCTGGTATCTCTGTATTCAGGAGAAGTTGAGGAATGTGTTTTGGGGTGTCTTTTTACATATACCCATGCTGGGTGAGATAAATATCTTGGTCAAATGCCAACTTTGTATAAAAAAATGGGAAAAGTTGTCTTTTGCCAAGATATTTCTCTCACCCAGCATGGGTATATGTAAAATGACACCCCAAAACACATTCCCCAACTTCTCCTGAGTACGGAGATACCAGATGTGTGACACTTTTTTGCAGCCTAGGTGGGCAAAGGGGCCCATATTCCAAAGAGCACCTTTCGGATTTCACTGGTCATTTTTTACAGAATTTGATTTCAAACTCCTTACCACACATTTGGGCCCCTAGAATGCCAGGGCAGTATAACTACCCCACAAGTGACCCCATTTTGGAAAGAAGAGACCCCAAGGTATTCGCTGATGGGCATAGTGAGTTCATGGAAGTTTTTATTTTTTGTCACAAGTTAGTGGAATATGAGACTTTGTTTGAAAAAAAAAAATCAGCATTTTCCACTAACTTGTGACAAAAAATAAAAATTTCTAGGAACTCGCCATGCCCCTCACGGAATACCTTGGGGTGTCTTCTTTCCAAAATGGGGTCACTTGTGGGGTAGTTATACTGCCCTAACATTTTCCAGGGGCCCTAATGTGTGGTAAGTAGGTAAATGACCTGTGAAATCCTAAAGGTGCTCTTTGGAATATGGGCCCCTTTGCCCACCTAGGCTGCAAAAAAGTGTCACACATGTGGTATCGCCGTATTCAGGAGAAGTTGGGGAATGTGTTTTGGGGTGTCATTTTACATATACCCATGCTGGGTGAGAGAAATATCTTGGCAAAAGACAACTTTTCCCATTTTTTTATACAAAGTTGGCATTTGACCAAGATATTTCTCTCACCCAGCATGGGTATATGTAAAATGACACCCCAAAACACATTCCCCAACTTCTTCTGAGTACGGCGATACCAGATGTGTGACACTTTTTTGCAGCCTAGATGCGCAAAGGTGCCCAAAGTCCTTTTAGGAGGGCATTTTTAGACATTTGGATACCAGACTTCTTCTCACGCTTTGGGGCCCCTAGAATGCCAGGGCAGTATAAATACCCCACATGTGACCTCATTTTGGAAAGAAGACACCCCAAGGTATTCAATGAGGGGCATGGCGAGTTCATAGAAAATTTTTTTTTTTGGCACAAGTTAGCGGAAATTGATATTTTTAATTTTTTTCTCACAAAGTCTCCCGTTCCGCTAACTTGGGACAAAAATTTCAATCTTTCATGGACTCAATATGCCCCTCACGGAATACCTGGGGGTGTCTTCTTTCCGAAATGGGGTCACATGTGGGGTATTTATACTGCCCTGGCATTCTAGGGGCCCTAAAGCGTGAGAAGAAGTCTGGAATATAAATGTCTAAAAAAATTTACGCATTTGGATTCCGTGAGGGGTATGGTGAGTTCATGTGAGATTTTATTTTTTGACACAAGTTAGTGGAATATGAGACTTTGTAAGAAAAAAAAAAATAATTCCGCTAACTTGGGCCAAAAAAATGTCTGAATGGAGCCTTACAGGGGGGTGATCAATGACAGGGGGGGTGATCAATGACAGGGGGGGTGATCAATGACAGGGGGGTGATCAATGACAGGGGGGTGATCAATGACAGGGGGGGTGATCAATGACAGGGGGGGTGATCAATGACAGGGGGGGTGATCAATGACAGGGGGGTGATCAGGGAGTCTATATGGGGTGATCACCACAGTCATTGATCACTCCCCCTGGAAGGCTCCAGGGAGACACCTGTATGTGTTTTGCAGATCCGATCCATCTATCAGTGGATCCGTAAAAATCATGCGGACATCTGAATGGAGCTTTACAGGGGGGTTGATCAATGACAGGGGTGTAATCAATGACAGGGGGGTGATCAGGGAGTCTATATGGGGTGATAACCACAGTCATTGATCACGCCCCTGTAAGGCTTCATTCAGACGTCCGTATGCGTTTTGCGGATCCGATCCATCTATCAGTGCATCCGTAAAAATCATGCGGACATCTGAATGGAGCTTTACAGGGGGGTAATCAATGACAGGGGGGTGATCAGGGAGTCTATATGGGGTGATAACCACAGTCATTGATCATGCCCCTGTAAGGCTTCATTCAGACGTCCGGATGCGTTTTGCGGATCCGATCCATCTATCAGTGCATCCGTAAAAATCATGCGGACATCTGAATGGAGCTTTACAGGGGGGTAATCAATGACAGGGGGGTGATCAGGGAGTCTATATGGGGTGATAACCACAGTCATTGATCATGCCCCTGTAAGGCTTCATTCAGACGTCCGGATGCGTTTTGCGGATCCGATCCATCTATCAGTGGATCCGTAAAAATCATGCGGACGTCTGAATGGAGCTTTACAGGGGGGTAATCAATGACAGGGGTGTAATCAATGACAGGGGGGTGATCAGGGAGTCTATATGGGGTGATAACCACAGTCATTGATCATGCCCCTGTAAGGTTTCATTCAGACGTCCGGATGCGTTTTGCGGATCCGATCCATCTATCAGTGCATCCGTAAAAATCATGCGGACATCTGAATGGAGCTTTACAGGGGGGTAATCAATGACAGGGGGGTGATCAGGGAGTCTATATGGGGTGATAACCACAGTCATTGATCATGCCCCTGTAAGGCTTCATTCAGACGTCCGGGTGCGTTTTGCGGATCCGATCCATCTATCAGTGGATCCGTAAAAATCATGCGGACATCTGAATGGAGCTTTACAGGGGGTTGATCAATGACAGGGGTGTAATCAATGACAGGGGGGTGATCAGGGAGTCTATATGGGGTGATAACCACAGTCATTGATCATGCCCCTGTAAGGCTTCATTCAGACGTCCGGATGCGTTTTGCGGATCCGATCCATCTATCAGTGCATCCGTAAAAATCATGCGGACATCTGAATGGAGCTTTACAGGGGGGTGATCAATGACAGGGGGGTGATCAGGGAGTCTATATGGGGTGATAACCACAGTCATTGATCATGCCCCTGTAAGGCTTCATTCAGACGTCCGGATGCGTTTTGCGGATCCGATCCATCTATCAGTGCATCCGTAAAAATCATGCGGACATCTGAATGGAGCTTTACAGGGGGGTAATCAATGACAGGGGTGTAATCAATGACAGGGGGGTGATCAGGGAGTCTATATGGGGTGATAACCACAGTCATTGATCATGCCCCTGTAAGGCTTCATTCAGACGTCCGGATGCGTTTTGCGGATCCGATCCATCTATCAGTGGATCCGTAAAAATCATGCGGACGTCTTATAGAGCTTTACAGGGGGTTGATCAATGACAGGGGGGTAATCAATGACAGGGGGGTGATCAGGGAGTCTATATGGGGTGATCAGGGGTGATCAGGGGCTAATAAGGGGTTAATAAGTGACGGGGGGGTAGTGTAGTGTAGTGGTGCTTGGTGGGACTTTACTGAGCTACCTGTGTCCTCTGGTGGTCGATCCAAACAAAGGGGACCACCAGAGGACCAGGTAGCAGGTATATTAGACGCTGTTATCAAAACAGCGTCTAATATACCTGTTAGGGGTTAAAAAAAACACATCTCCAGCCTGCCAGCGAACGATCGCCGCTGGCAGGCTGGAGATCAACTCTCTTACCTTCCGTTCCTGTGAGCGCGCGCGCCTGTGTGCGCGCGTTCACAGGAAATCTCGCGTCTCGCGAGATGACGCATATATGCGTGACTGTGCGCAGGGCTGCCACCTCCGGAACGCGATCCTGCGTTAGGCGGTCCGGAGGTGGTTAAGTCTCCTAATTCCCATATTCGGTTGACTAAATGTTTGAAGGAGGATATGGCTGTTTGGTTAGAATTCCTCCAGGAATTTAATGGTTCTAGTTGTTGGCAAGAGGAATTTTTGAGTTCAGACGCTTTGGGTTTATTTACGGATGCGGCCGGTAGCTGTGGATATGGGGCTTTCTGGAACGGTAAATGGTCGGCTGAGAGGTGGCCTGCTTCTTGGGTTGATAATGGACTCACAAGGAATATTGTTCTATTAGAGCTTTTTCCCGTGATTGTTGCTGTTGTTCTTTGGGGCTATGATTTTAAGGATAAGAGGATCTTATTACACACGGATAACAAAGGGGTTTGTTTTGCGGTCAATATTCTTTCGTCCAAATGTGATGTAGTTGTGAAATTATTAAGGCATTTAATTCTGTTTTGTATGAAGTTTAATATATGGATCAAAGCTAAATATATTGTAGGGTCATCTAATGTGTTGGCTGATTCTTTGTCTCGTTCACAGTTCCTGAGATTCCGGGAATTAGCTCCGGAGGCGGACCTGGATGGGAGCCCGTGTCCTCAACATCTGTGGGGTTTGATTTGGGACTGATGTCTGAAGCTATTGAGAGGTCCTTAGCCCCGAGAACATGGGCAGCTTACTCTGCCGCATGGCGGGATTGGTGGTATTTTTTAAATGCTTGCTCAATAGATATTAAAGGGGATGTTTTAAGTTGCGGTGTATTGTTTGTTACTAGCTTATTTAATAGAAAATTGGCGGCTTTATCTGTTGCAAAAGTAGTGGCTGGTGTTTCATTTTTTCAGAAACTGCGGGGTGAGAGGCCGTTATCGCCCTTTTTTCAGATTAAGCAGGCGTTGAAGGGTTACAAGAAAGGTGTTTGTAAGTTGGATGCTAGGAGGCCAATTTCTATCTCTTTACTGGGGGATCTTTGTAAAGTTTTGTGTGACGTGTGTAAGGACCAGGGTGAAGTATTGCTTTTTCGTACAGCTTTTGTGTTAGCCTTTTTCGGGGCTTTTAGGGTTAGTGAGTAGGTTGCGGCGAGCCGTAATAGTGTGTCAGGTTTGGAGTTTTCTGATGTTGTGGTAATTAATGATAAAGTTGAGATTTTTGTTAGGAGGTCAAAAACTGATCAGTATGGTAGGGGTCAGGTAGTTAGATTACATTCTTGGGTGGGTTCTGAATTTTGTCCGGTTAAATTGGTAAGGTGTCTGTATGAGATTCATCCCGCTAAGTGTGGTTCCTTTTTAATGCACCAGGATTCCTCCCCTCTCACTAAATTTCAGTTTAACGCAATTTTGAAAAAATGTTTGGGGAAGTTGGGGCTTAGTTCTGCAAAATTCTCGTCGCATTCATTTAGGATAGGTGCTGCGACAGAGGCTGCCAGGTTTGGGCTAGATGATTCAGTAGTTAAAAGAATTGGGAGATGGGAATCTAATAGGTTTAAAATTTATGTTAGACCGGATTTAATGCTACCAGTCTGAATGTTTTTCTATTTTTGCAGGGAGTCAGTTTGTGATTTGGATTGTGGGACATTCATTTGTTTTTTGGGCTCAGAAGTGAGCTGAAAAAAGAATATACTCAGAGAATTTGTCTTTTAATACATCTGAAGTTCTTATTCTTTGGCAGGGTATTAGAGGGATGTGTTTGAAAGGGTTAATGAATTAAATTAATAAGCTTATTAAAAAATGGCCTGTTCCTCATCGGATTATCATTCATCTTGGGGGGAATGATTTAGGTAGGATAAGGACCTGTGAGTTATTATGGGTCATGAAGAGGGACCTGGCCTTATTACATCATAGTCTTCCTAGTACTAATTTAGTTTTTTCAGAAATTGTCCCTCGCTTAGTTTGGTCTGGGAGGGATGGTAAATTTATGGAGAAAATCCGAAAAAGAGTGAATAGGGCCCTTGAAAAATTTCTCCCTTTAGTGGGTGGGTTTAGCTATAGGCATTCAGACTTGGAGGGTTTTTTGCCTGGCCTTTTTAGATCCGATAATGTTCATCTTTCTGAGGTAGGGATTGATATTTTTAACTTGGGCTTTCAGAATATAGTGGAGAAATGGCTGCTGTGTTGTGGGGGGCCTCGCCTATGTTAGGCGTGGCTTGTGGGGTAGTGTCGCTCAGCTCATGCTGAGTGGATCTTGGTCTTTTATATGGTTAATTTATTATTGGTCTTTTGGTATCGGTTATGATGGTATTTTAAAATTAATTAATTAATTTATGGTTGTAAAATATTTTAAGTGACCCTTAATAAAGCTCAGCGGCCATTTCCTCCACTATATTGTTGGTGTCAATCATTTATTAGCGATAAGTTATTATTAAAGCGTGTCATTTGCCCCCATGAATTAACCCCACCAGAGCGTTTAGCTTGGGGGGAAGCATGGGGGCAATGACACCATAGGTATTATTTAATTAGGGTTCTGTAGGATCCATGTTTCTTTCCCCTGTTTGTCTTTTCTCACCCTTTTTTCTATTACAGGTGAATTTACCTCAGAAATAGTCTTACCTGCGGTCTAGAAGATTCTAGCTTTACAAGTGAAGAGCGCAGCTGATTGGTTGCTGCCTGTTGCTGGGGGAAATTTCCAGCCCTCTGATTTGTTGTTTGTTTAGTGGCGGGAATCTGTTCCCCTTTATATTTACAGGTTCGGCGGAGCTGGCTCAGATTTCCCTGAAGAACTGACCAGCGTCCCACCCACCCTTCCCTTATTTTTCGCACTGTGTCACCTGTCGCTGGGCTTTATTAGAGGGGTAGTGTCGCTCAGCTCATGCTGAGTGGATCTTGGTCTTTATATGGTTAATTTGTGCTCGGATCGGCTCATGATGAGAGGGTCCCCTACCTAAGCCTATACTCCCCCCCCCCCCCTACCTAGAAGCAGCAGAGTTATGCCGGAACTGCTTATCGAAGGGTAGCCTAAAGGGGGCCACACCAATGATGAGTCCTGAGAAGAAGGGAGGGCTTCTGGGTGGGTCGAAAGCATTCGAACCGACAAGTGGGGGCAGGGGAGCCAGGTTTAAATAATTAAAGCCCCGCCTCCCCTCACACAAACACGGCACTCTTAATTGCCTACCACTTGTGCTCGGATCGGCTCATGATGAGAGGGTCCCCTACCTAAGCCTATACTCCCCCCCCCCCTCTACCTAGAAGCAGCAGAGTTATGCCGGAACTGCTTATCGAAGGGTAGCCTAAAGGGGCCAAAAGAACCATGCATAGGAGTTTGAAAAAACTTGATAACAGAAACTACAAAACCAAAACTCGAAAGCCAGTGATATTTCGTATAAGGATCCGGGATATAACGCATGGAACACGCGGAACTGCGATGACCCAACCGTTTGATGACATGTACTGGCACCTTATGCATGGACACTGCAGCTGCCGCGCCCATGCGGAAGGAATGTCCTGTGATCCAGAGAGGACCGACCCCTGACCCTGTCAACTAAACCCGAATGTACGTAAGAAAGGCCGCGGTGGTTAGCCGGGCATTGCCTAGTTCGAGTACGGGAGAACATGCCGCTTGGACTAAATACTACGCAGCCAAGCCTCCAAGGCCTGCACCGGACACCATCTGCTGTCCGTGGGAAAGTATCTGACCGCCACCGATTCCCCCGGCCGTGATGTCTTGGATGAGGCCAAGGTGAGGACATAGCGTATTGGTGCCCATGAGCTCGCCTGACCTGAGGAATCCATGGAAGGCCAGGTACAAGGCTGTTTCTACCAGAGCGCTAACCTGCGGCCCGAACGGTTTACCCTGCAGTTTGTCTGTCACGGCCTGAACAAAAACTACAAAACCAAAACTCGAAAGCCAGTGATATTTCGTATAAGGATCCGGGATATAACGCATGGAACACGCGGAACTGCGACGACCCAACCGTTTGATGACATGTACTGGCACCTTATGCATGGACACTGCAGCTGCCGCGCCCATGCGGAAGGAATGTCCTGTGATCCAGAGAGGACCGACCCCTGACCCTGTCAACTGAACCCAAATGTACGTAAGAAAGGCCGCGGTGGTTAGCCGGGCATTGCCTAGTTCGAGTACGGGAGAACATGCCGCTTGGACTAAATACTACGCAGCCAAGCCTCCAAGGCCTGCACCGGACACCATCTGCTGTCCGTGGGAAAGAATCTGACCGCCACCGATTCCCCCGGCCGTGATGTCTTGGACGAGGCCAAGGTGAGGACATAGCGTATTGGTGCCCATGAGCTCGCCTGACCTGAGGAATCCATGGAAGGCCAGGTACAAGGCTGTTTCTACCAGAGCGCTAACCTGCGGCCCGAACGGTTTACCCTGCAGTTTGTCTGTCACGGCCTGAACAAGCTACCGGTAAATGGCTGACGCACATGTCGTTTCACAACAGACATCTTGCGCAAACCCTTCAACGCCGCTTTGATCGGGTGGGCGGAGAAGAGTGACGGTAGGTCGGGATGTAGCATGTACCAATGGTGCTGAATACCTGCCCTGTATAGTTAACAATGCTATAGGACAGGTTTAATTGAGAGTGGCAAAACTCAGACGAAGCCCAATAGGTGAGTGATAGGCCCCCGGCCAGCGGCCGGGTAGGTGTTCTCATATCTCTGAAACAGGCGCCAAGCTGTCTTGTAAGCCCTCAGAGTATTACTGGCCAAGGAATTGGCCATCAGTCTCTTAGCTATGGTGAGATGAGAGACTAGTCCCAGCGCGTGAGAGACTCACGCGTGAGAGACTCTAATGGCGGAGTCATGTGTGTAAACCTAAAGCGGAGAAGCCATGCGCGAGAGACTAATGGCGCAGCCATGCGTGAGAGACTAATGGCGGAGTCATACGTGTAAAACTAAAACGGAGAAGCCATGCGTGAGAGACTCAGATGGCGGAGTCATATGTGTAACCTAAAACGGAGAAGCCATGCGTGAGAGACTCTAATGGCGGAGTCATATGTGTAAACCTAAAACGGAGAAGCCATGCGTGAGAGACTCTAATGGCGGAGTCGTATGTGTAAAACTAACACGGAGAAGCCATGCGTGAGGGCCTCTAATGGCGGAGTCATATGTGTAACCTAAAACGGAGAAGCCATGCGTGAGAGACTCTAATGGCGGAGTCATATGTGTAACCTAAAACGGAGAAGCCATGCGTGAGAGACTCTAATGGCGGAGTCATATGTGTAACCTAAAACGGAGAAGCCATGCGTGAGAGATTCTAATGGCGGAGTCATACCGTATGTGCAAACCTAAAACAGAGAAGCCATGCGTGAGAGACTCTAATGGCGGAGTCGTATGTGTAAAACTAACACGGAGAAGCCATGCGTGAGAGATTCTAATGGCGGAGTCATATGTGTAACCTAAAACGGAGAAGCCATGCGTGAGAGACTCTAATGGCGGAGTCATATGTGTAACCTAAAACGGAGAAGCCATGCGTGAAAGATTCTAATGGCGGAGTCATATGTGTAAACCTAAAACGGAGAAGCCATGCGTGAGAGACTCTAATGGCGGAGTCGTATGTGTAAAACTCACGCGGAGAAGCCATGCGTGAGAGACTCTAATGGCGGAGTCATATGTGTAACCTAAAACGGAGAAGCCATGCGTGAGAGACTCAAAATAATTTTTTTTTTTTTTTTAAACTATAAACCACTTAAGCAGCTCCCGTATGGGCACAGCTCTGAGTACGAGCATGAAGAGCATGGTATAACGCAGATCACCTGCACGGACTAACTAACATCCTGTGCCTAAATAACCCCCTTGGAACCTTATGTACGGCCGGCAGCAGGAAGCCAGCCACCGCCTATGATCTGCTCCCCCTGACCGAGCCTAGTACTCCTTCCCCTGATCCCTGCCTACCTAACGGCACGGCGGCCCGTGCCAGACTTTATTGAAGATGAGGAGCCTTTACCCCCCAGCCGCGTAGGGAGCTCACGCTGCTCCCTGGCAGAATGCACCAGTGCGGGGGAGCCCCCCTCCTCAGCTAGGGCCCACCCACCGCCGGCTGGACACTCGTACCGCGTGGGGAGCAGCGCCACTCCCTGGCAATGTGCACCAGATCAGAGGGAGCCCTTCCTTTACCGTGGGCCCCGGCCCCCGCTGGTTTGAACCACGTGCCGCGTGAGGAGCCGCACAGCTCCCTGGCATTGTGCGCTGGTGCGGGAGTGCCCCCCCTCACCTAGGGGCTGGTTATTGTGACTGGAACCGGAACCCGCTGGGAGACTAAAGCCTGACTGGACCTACCTGTGACCGTGAAGGCTGACCTCCCAGGCCATGGCTGACCCGCGTGCGTAGTCGTGACGCAACTACCCGTAGATGCCCACCCAGTGCCTGTAGTCAACGGGAGTGCGACAGAGTCTGTGGATGTGACCGACTAGCCCCTGTAGTCGTGAGGGGACCCTACATCGAGAGTAGCGGTAACGGACCATCGCCTGTAGACGTGGTAGTATTACCTCATGAGTCTGTTGACATGAGACTAATGCCTGCAGTCGTGGCAGCCCTATATAATGAGTCTGTAGTCGTAACAGATTTGTGCCTGCAGTCGTGGCAGGGCTTTAGAGCGGGTCTGTAGTCGTGACAGACTGATGCCTGCAGTCGTGGCAGGACTTTATAACGAGTCTGTAGTCGTGACAGACTGATGCCTGCAGTCGTGGCAGGGCTTTATAACGGGTCTGTAGTCGTGACAGACTGATGCCTGCAGTCGTGGCAGGGCTTTAGAGCGGGTCTGTAGTCGTGACAGACTGATGCCCGCAGTCGTGGCAGGACTTTATAACGAGTCTGTAGTCGTGACAGACTGATGCCTGCAGTCATGGCAGGGCTTTATAACGAGTCTGTAGTCGTGACAGACTGATGCCTGCAGTCGTGGCAGGGCTTTATAACGAGTCTGTAGTCGTGACAGACCTGGCAAAACAAAATTTATATCTATATGTATATATATTTTTTTTTTTCAACTTCCCACCAAAGGCCAGGACTGTAGGCGCCACCCTGCAAGACATGCGCCAGTGGCCTGAGCATTGATAGGCCACCATACCCAGTCCCCCAAGCCCACGCAGGAGTAAAAAGGGGGGTGGCCCACGCATGCGCACCACACCTGACTCACCTGGCGGCCATAACAGCCACAAACCCCACAGTATCGCAAAGTAGCCAACCACCTGTGGACCTGAATAAACAAGGACAGACATGTGAGTGAGCGAACCCCGGCTGAGTGACCCTTCACCCACGCAACCGCTCCCTAGCTAACCACCGGCTTGTCGGAGCTGCGCCCGAAACAGACCCACTGACTCCCGACGTACCGTATGTGCTATGGGCGGCCAGGCTGCGTGCGCAAGGCGTAGTGGCCATCCCCCTTCCTTGAACCCTCTTTTATTTAATACTTAAAAATTTTTATTTTTTTTTTATTTATTTTTTTCAACTGACGCCTGCCTTAGTGCCTAGCCACTGGTGCTGAGCAAGGAGCCCAGTACCTGGACTGCAGTACCAGCATGGCCTGTAGGTGTCGCCCTCTCTCAGACCAGGACCTGCTAGAGCGCCGAAGGGCAGTGAGCCGCACTGTGGAGCCGATGGCCGGCGTGACCGATGCGCTGCGTGCGACGGTATGAGAGCAGGAGTGTGACTCGCCGCAACGGAGCCACAGGTGAGGAGGCTGTTGTACAGTTTAGCCTGGGGGACGCTGCATGTGGGAGTGGGGTGCCTGGAGCGGATCGGAAGTGCAAGCAGTCACAGGTGCGGCTGGGGACCGGCGGGCACGCCCGGCAGCATGACATGACATAAATAACGAGACGGGTGTGCAGCCACCCGGCCTACCTATTCTCCGCAGCGATGAGCCCGACGCCGCCGACCGCACGAACTAACAACAAGACACGCGACCTCTCTGGAAGGACAGCCAACCCACGAGCCGATTCGAAAGCATTCGAACCGACAAGTGGGGGCAGGGGAGCCAGGTTTAAATAATTAAAGCCCCGCCTCCCCTCACACAAACACGGCACTCTTAATTGCCTACCACTTATTATTGGTCTTTTGGTATTGGTTATGATGGTATTTTAAAATTAATTAATTAATTAATTTATGGTTGTAAAATATTTTAAGTGGCCCTTAATAAAGCTCAGCGGCCATTTCCTCCATTATATTGTTGGTGTCAATCATTTATTAGCGATAAGTTAGTATTAAAGTGTGTCATCTGCCCCCATGCCAAGAGTGTGCAATAAGTAATCAAAGCAAAACGTGGCTACTTTGAAGAACCTAGAATATGACATATTTTCAGTTGTTTCACACTTGTTTGTTATGTATATA
The DNA here is from genome assembly GCF_905171765.1 of Bufo bufo. NCBI lineage: Eukaryota > Metazoa > Chordata > Amphibia > Anura > Bufonidae > Bufo > Bufo bufo. The sequence goes on from NC_053390.1 coordinate 390,020,763, forward strand.
ATTCCACATGTGTTAATTCATAGTTTTGATGCCTTCATAGTCATGAAAATAAAGAAAACTCTTTGAATGAGAAGGTGTGTCCAAACTTTTGGTCTGTACTGTATGTAATATGCTTGTATTACCTTTTCAGCCTCTTTTGCTCACTTTACAAACCAGTCACGTGACCTGGTTTGTTGTCTTGCTGACGTCACTTCGATGGGTCACATGCTCAAAATGATGGATCTCTTCTTCTGACGGATCAGAGGAATGAAAAGCTAAACGGTGAACTTAGCCTTAGTAGCTCTCATGAAAACTTGTGACAGCCAGATATCATTAGATATAATTCCACAACACACAATAATTATAAAGCCCTACTCTCCACAATTCTGGCTTCAAAAATTTGCAAAATTGAACTATGCAACTTCTCAAAACGGAAGTGGTAAATGCACACGTTCAGGATTCATGTGCGGAGAATCCGCACTGAAATCCGCAGGTGTTCGCAGGCAAATCTGTGCGGTCAATCCGCATGAATTGGTGCGGATTACGTGCGGTTTCGGTGCGGATTTTCCGCATGCAGATTTTACTAAGTGAATGAAGAAAATCCAGTCAGGGAAAATAAAAATAAATTGACATGCTGCGGATTTTTAAATCTGCACCTCTGGTCAAAATCCGCATTAAAAAAAAATCTGCATCGTGTGCATTGAGAATTTCAAATTTTCATAGAATACAATGTACATGACCTACAGTGCGGATTTTACGCACACAAATCCGTGCGGAAAATCCGCACACAATCCTGATCATGTGCATTTAGCCTTAGATTTAAAGATGACTCCTGACTTTAAAAACTTCCCTGGGTTTCCCAGGCACATACAGTGAAAAAGCAGTTGTTTTTTTTTTTACTCATGTGGATATCTCAATATTTATTCTTCATTCAAACATATAGAAAGATGAAGGTGATGTAACCTAAGGAATAGACAATAACACATTGACTATTCAGTAATGTAATAAGAAGAAACACAACCGTCTCCTGGTTCATTGCAATGATCTCTACTTTCCACTAGGTAGCAGCAAAGGTATTACTATGGTATAAATGCTTCCTACAAGCACAACTCTGTGCTTGAAATATATTACTTTGCAGAGTGTTGTGTTTGTTAGTTTTCAGCTATGGCAGCACCATCCCGATTGTCTCCTAGCAACCGTGTGTGAAAATCGCACCGCATCCGCACTTGCTTGCGGATGCTTGCGATTTTCACGCAGCCCCATTCACTTCTATGGGGCCTGCGTTGCGTGAAAAACACACAAGTGATGCGTGAAAATCACCGCTCATGTGCTCAGCCCCATAGAAATGAATGGGTCCGGATTCAGTGCGGGTGCAATGCGTTCAACTCACGCATTGCACCCGCGCAGAAAACTCGCCCGTGTGAAAGGGGCCTTAAATAGGGAAAGTTAAATGGCCACAATAGCAACACCTGGAGGTTAGAGGTATGGCCAGTACCAGAAACAACACAGACGCCTATTGATCCACAAGGTAAACATGTCAAATCAAACCACGTGTTGCCAGTCTCAAAGATCTCCTGCCACTCACTGTCGCGGGGATGTCCGTATGTCTTGGTACATCCGTGACAATACCACACTGATAATAAATACAGTATATAGACTAATGCCTCATTCAGTCAGCCATATTATTATCTGTGTGCGCGGTGGACCTTTGGTACAATTCACACCTCTGTTTTTCTGCATGGACTGAAGTTTGTGCAGAGAAACTGAGGGCATACGCTCATTTCACAGAATGCAGACCCGGAGACATTGGTCTCTGATGCCTGTCAGGTCCATGTCCAGTGTAAACATACATACAGACTGTAACAGCGGCTGCTACCGGGCACCATGTTCAGCGGTGATCTGGTGCCAGTGTTTCCTTTCAGCCCTGGCCACAGCATGCTTGCTGCTTGTTTCCTGCAGCATTTCCTTAATGCCCGGCGCGCGTCACTTCCTGTGTTTTACAGGTTGGATCATGTGACCTCGCCAACCAATCCTAGCCCTCCTGCACATATATAAGTGGCTCAGCCCCCCTTCCCAGATGCCTCAGTGTCAAGGTCCTTGTGTCCTGCTAAGGTTCCTGATAGCCGCTTGTGTTCCTGACTCGTACTTGTGTTCCTGAACTTTGCCATCTGTTTGATCTCTGCCTGCTTGTCTTGACTCTCCTGTTGCCGATCCAGATTGCCTGACCTGTACCTGTGCCGCCTGCCCTGACCTATTGCCTGTCTGACTTTGCCTCTACCTTAAAGGGATTCTGTCATGACATTTTAGGCCTATAACCTAAACATATGGCCAGGTCCGTCCAAATAGCATGAATCCGAAACTGTACTTATTAAATGTGCCTGTGGCTCTATTAGCACATAAAACAGGTTTTTATAACCGGTCATTCACCTACCTAAGGTGCCCAAGGGGACGTCGCTTCATACTGGGTGCCCGGCTGCACCCATCTCCGTCTGGTGCCCAGCGCCGCCTTCCCAGTTGAAATCGCCGCCTTCCTCACCTCACCTCAGCCCCGCCTCCGCAATCGTCCAGGCCCCTCTGCCAGATCCCACGCGTGCGCACTAGGCATAACCTGAGGGACCGGATGATTGTGGAGGCGGGGTTGAGGTGAGGAAGGTGGCGATTTCAACTGGGAAGCAGCGTTGGGCACCAGACGGAGATGGCTGCAGCCGGGCACCCAGTATGAAGCGACGTCCCCTTGGGCACCTTAGGTAGGTGAATGACAGGTTATAAAAAACTGTTTTATGTGCTAATAGAGCCACAGGCACATTTAATAAGGTCAGTTTCGGATTCATGCTATTAGTACGGACCTGGCCATATGTTTAGGTTATAGGCCTAAAATGTCATGACAGAATCCCTTTAACCTTCGGTCCTGCACTGTTGCTCCTGGTAACGACTCAGCCTGCTGACAATGCCTGTACCTCTGGTACCTTTCTCAGGTACATCCTAGTCCACCTGGACCAGCTGCCTCGTGTGCCTATGCGTCTCAAGAGGTAGCAACCTGGTGTTCCCCTCAGGTAAGTCTATCCCCACCATCAGGGGTACTGTGAAGATCGAGGGGTTCACTTAGACAACGCCCTTAGAGGAGGTAGGACTCATGGCACAGTGGGTTTACACCCGCTGATCCATGACAGTACACTAAGGCCATGGACCCTGCTGGTCACCCCAAGCCTGTCGTTCAGGAATTGTTACATGAAGTGAGGCGTCAGAGCAAACGTCAGGATGCCATGATGCAGTTCATGCAAAATGTTGCTGCTCATGTGGATGCCATTTCTTCTCCAGCTACTGCAGGGTCGCCAGTCGCTGCTACCCCTGCAATACCCACATCGGTGAATCTGGATTTGTGTGCCCCTGGTGTGCAACTCCCTCTACCATCCCGCTATGGTGGAGATCCAAAAACCTGTCGTGGATTCCTGAACCAGTGTCTGATCTACTTTGAGTTGCATGGGCAGAAGTTTCCCACTGAGCGGTCCAAGGTTGCCTTCATTGTGTCCCTGCTGTCTGATGAGGCCCTTGCTTGGGCAAATCTTATTTGGGAACATGGAGGTCCAGAGACCACTAATCTGCAGTCTTTGGCCTCATGCACACGACCGTTGTTTTATTCCGTGTCCGCTGCGCCGTTTTTTCGTGATTTTCTGCGGATCCATTGATTTTCAATGGGTCCGTTGAAAACTCGGCTAATGCACCAGTTCCAGTCTGTCAAAAAAATATAACCTGTCCTATTATTTTTGTGGAAAACTGTTCGCGGACCCATTCAAGTCAATGGGACCGCTAAAAAACGTGGAGGCACACAAGATTTTTTTGCTATCATTTGCATGGCAAACCTGTCTTAGACTTTTTTTTACTTTCCTTTATGTCTGGTGGTCCTCTAAAATTAAAAGAAGACACATGGAAACAAAAATGGAAACGGATCACGGAACAACGGAACCCCATTTTGCGGAACAGAACACAACAACGGTCGTGTGCATGAGGCCTTTCCTGGCTACCTTCCAGCTGGTCTTTGAAAAGTCCAGCCGCACATCCTCCGCTGCATCAGCACTGCTGCGTCTACGACAGGGTTCCTCTGTGGGTCAATACGCTATCCAGTTTCGTACTTGCATGGAACAATAAGGCTCAACTGGCAGTGTTCTGGGAGGGCCTTTCTGACCGGATTAAGGATGAATTAGCTGGTCGCGACTGTCCGTCTACTCTGAATGACCTGATCACCTTGGCCACAAGGATAGATATGCGTTTCAGGGAACGTTCTAGGGAGGTCGCAGGCACCAGAAGACAACCCCGTTTGGCTCCATCCTTCCAGAGGCCGGTTCTTCCTCTAGTGTCCATCCCATCTGAAGAGCCCATTCAAATAGAGCACCTTCGATTGTCTGACCAGGAACGTTTACGCCGCAAAGCAGAGAACCTGTGTCTGTATTGTGGAGGCAAGGCCCACTTTGTGCGTAATTGTCCACAGAAGCCGGGAAACGCCAATGTCTAGGGTCAATTAGAGAGGTGGTCCTAGACAAGGAGAAGCCCGCTCCAAAACTTACAGTTTCGGTGACTCTCTCACAAGTGAGTCATACTGTCTGTGTCTGCATTCTTGGACTTTGGGTCAGCCGGTAACTTCATTCAGCAAGCTCTGGTCCATCAGTACCGGCTTCCTACCATCTGTCTAGAAAGGCGTCAGTCAGTGGCTTCCGTAAATGGCCTGCCACTTCCCGAACCTGTGCTTTCTATTACTATGCCCCTTAAAGGGGTTGTCCGGGATTGGGGACATTGTTCTAATGGTAATCTAATAACATAAACATTACAAACATGCATATGGTACCTTTAGAACATATTGCTGAAGCCCCGTTTTCCTCCTTTCAACTCTTGGCCGGAAGTGAGTGTTTTCTTATCTTCAGTGACATACCGGGTCCCAGGCAGGCAAGCAACGCCTCTTCCTCTGCTCAGGGAGCCCGGTGACGTCACTGGCAGTCTAGATAATTATGAAGAGAAGTTGGAGGGGCGGTAACTTGTCCGGTCGTCATCGCGCTAAGCCCCGCCCCCAGTCGGTGATGTCACCGGGACCTTCAGCATTACAATGAATGGAGGAGAATTACTTGCTAATGGGGCAGAAGGCTTTAGAAAGGAGGAATTCCTTTCACCATAGGATGACATGGCCATGCTAATTGCATATATTGCAGTTAGACAATGGCATGTTGATTGTGTAAAAAAAAAATAAAAGATAATGAAACAAAGGTTCAGTTGAAAGAAAAGGTAATAATATTAGTGTAATCAGTCTGCTTTTTTTTTTTTTTTTGTTGATTTGAAATAAACGGATAATCCTATTTATGTAATGAGGCTGCTTTTGTCTAGTTGAAAATAAAAAATTTTCAGCCCCGTACTGTTTTGGACTGAATCTTTTTTGCACATTCTACTTTTGGAGTTGCAGTGTGTGCATTTCACTTTCCTGTGGTTATACATCGGTTTCAAATGATTGCTAGGTCAGTATATAAGGTTTACTTTGAAATATGTATGTATATACACTCAGCTAAAGAATTATTAGGAACACCTGTTCTATTTCTCATTAATGCAATTATCTAGTCAACCAATCACATGGCAGTTGCTTCAATGCATTTAGGGGTGTTTTCCTGGTCAAGACAATCTCCTGAACTCCAAACTGAATGTCAGAATGGGAAAGAAAGGTGATTTAAGCAATTTTGAGCGTGGCATGGTTGTTGGTGCCAGACGGGCCGGTCTGAGTATTTCACAATCTGCTCAGTTACTGGGATTTTCACGCACAACCATTTCTAGGGTTAACAAAGAATGGTGTGAAAAGGGAAAAACATCCACTATGCGGCAGTCCTGTGGGCAAAAATGCCTTGTGGTTGCTAGAGGTCAGAGGAGAATGGGCCGACTGATTCAAGCTGATAGAAGAGCAACGTTGACTGAAATAACCACTTGTTACAACCGAGGTATGCAGCAAAGCATTTGTGAAGCTACAAAACGTACAACCTTGAGGCGGATGGGCTACAACAGCAGAAGACCCCACCGGGTACCACTCCTCTCCACTACATATAGGAAAAAGAGGCTACAATTTGCACGAGCTCACCAGGGCCTGGACGGATTGCTATCATCGAAAGAAAAATGAATTCCCAAGTTTATCAAGACATTTTGCAGGAGAACTTAAGGCCATCTGTCCACCAGCTGAAGCTCAACAGAAGATGGGTGTTGCAACAGGACAACGACACAAAGCATAGACGTAAATAAACAACAGAATGGCTTAAACAGAAGAAAGTATGTCTTTTGGAGTGGCCCAGTCAGAGTCCTGACCTCAACCCGATTGAGATGCTGAGGCATGACCTCAAGAAAGTAATTCAGACCAGACATCCCAAGAATATTGCTGAACTGAAACAGTTCTGTAAAGAGGAATGGTCAATAATTACTCCTGACCGTTGTGCACGTCTGATCGACAACTACAGGAAATGTTTGGTTGAAGTTATTGCTGCCAAAGGAGGTTCAACCAGTTATTAAATCCAAGGGTTCACATACTTTTTCCACCTGCACTGTGAATGTTTACATGGTGTGTTCAATAAAAACATGGTAACATTTAATTCTTTGTGTGTTATTAGTTTAAGCAGACTGTGATTGTCTATTGTTGTGACTTAGATAAAGATCAGATCACATTTTATGGCCAATTTGTGCAGAAATCCATATCATTCCAAAGGGTTCACATACTTTTTCTTGCAACTGTATATATATATATAGATGGGAGCGTGCCCCTTACAGTGTGACTGTGTCCGGTATGTTTATGTATGCATGTGGGAGCGTGCCCCTTACAGTTTGACTTTGTCCGGTATGTTTATGTATGCATGTGGGAGCGTTCCCCTTACAGTGTGATGCTGTCAGATATGTTTATGGATACATGTGGGAGCATGCCCCTTAGGCCTTATGCACACGACCGTGCCGTTTTTTGAGGTCCACAAAACGCGGGTCCGCAAAAAACGGAAACCGCCCGTGTTGCCTTCCACAATTTGCGGAACGGAACGGGCGCCGGCAATATAAATGCCTATTCTTGTCTGCAAAGCACGGACAAGAATAGGACATGTTATATTTTTTTTGCGGGGCCGCGTAACGGAGCCACGGATGTGGACAGCACACGGAGAGCTGTCCGGATCTTTTGCGGCCCCATTGAAGTGAATGGGTCCTCATCCGAGCTGCCGAAACGGTGGCTCGGAAGCGGACCCAAACAACGGTCGTGTGCATGAGGCCTTACAGTGTGACGGTGTCCGGTATGTTTATGTATGCATGTGGGAGCGTGCCCCTTACAGTGTGACCGTGTCCGGTATGTTTATGTATGCATGTGGGAGCATGCCCCTTACAGTGTGACGGTGTCCGGTATATTTATGTATGCATGTGGGAGCGTGCCCCTTAGTGTGATGTTGTCCGGTATGTTTATGTATGCATGTGGGAGCGTGCCCCTTACAGTGTGACTTGTCCGGTATGTTTATGTATGCATGTGGGAGCATGCCCCTTACAGTGTGACAGTGTCCGGTATATTTATGTATGCATGTGGGAGTGTGCCCCTTCGGCCTCATGCACACGACCGTTTTTTTTTTTGCTGTCCGCAAAACGGATTTCCGCTGTTCCGTAATCTGTGACCGTTTTTTCTTCAGTGGGTCTTCCTTGATTTTTGGAGGATCTACGGACATGAAAAGTGAAAAAATAAACTAAGTCAAGTTTGCATTGAAAATGATAGGAAAAACGGACGCGGATGACTATCTTGTGTGCATCCGTGATTTTTCACGGACCCATTGACTTGAATGGGTCCGTGAAAAAAATAGGACAGGTCATATTTTTTTCACGGACTGGAAAAACGGATCACGGACGCGGAAGCCAAACGGTGCATTTTCCGATTTTTCCACGGACCCATTGAAAGTCAAGGGGGCCGCGGAAAAAAACGGAAAACGGAACAACGGCCGCGGATGCACACAACGGTCGTGTGCATGAGGCCTTACAGTGTGATGTTGTCCGGTATGCTTATGTATGCATGTGGGAGCGTGCCCCTTACAGTGTGACTGTGTCCGGTATGTTTATGTATGCATGTGGGAGCATGCCCCTTACAGTGTGACGGTGTCCGGTATATTTATGTATGCATGTGGGAACGTGCCCCTTAGTGTAATGTTGTCCGGTATGTTTATGTATGCATGTGGGAGCGTGCCCCTTACAGTGTGACTGTGTCCGGTATGTTTATGTATGCATGTGGGAGCGTGCCCTTTACAGTGTGATGGTGTCCGGTATATTTATGTATGCATGTGGGAGCGTGCCCCTTACAGTGTGATGTTGTCCGGTATGTTTATGTATGCATGTGGGAGTGTGCCGCTTACAGTGTGACTGTGTCCGGTATGTTTATGTATGCATGTGGGATCGTTCCCCTTACAGTGTGACTGTGTCCGGTATTTTTATGTATGCATGTGGGAGTGTTCCCCTTACAGTGTGATGCTGTCAGATATGTTTATGTATGCATGTGGGAGCGTGCCCCTTACAGTGTCTCTGTGTCCGGTATGTTTATGTATGCATGTGGGAGCGTTCCCCTTACAGTGTGATGCTGTCAGATATGTTTATGTATGCATGTGGGAGCGTGCCCCTTACAGTGTGACTGTGTCCGGTATGTTTATGTATGCATGTGGGACGTGCCCCTTACAGTGTGACTTTGTCCGGTATGTTTATGTATGCATGTGGGAGTGTTCCCCTTACAGTGTGATGCTGTCAGATATGTTTATGTATGCATGTGGGAGTGTGCCCCTTACAGTGTGACGGTGTCCGGTATGTTTATGTATGCATGTGGGAGCGTGCCCCTTACAGTGTGATGCTGTCCGGTATGTTTATGTATGCATGTTGGAGTGTGCCCCTTACAGTGTGATGCTGTCCGGTATGTTTATGTATGCATGTGGGAGCGTGCCCCTTACAGTGTGATGCTGTCCGGTATGTTTATGTATGCATGTTGGAGTGTGCCCCTTACAGTGTGATGCTGTCCGGTATGTTTATGGATACATGTGGGATCGTGCCCCTTACAGTGTGACTGTGTCCAGTATGTTTATGTTTGCATGTGGGAGCGTTCCCCTTACAGTGTGATGCTGTCAGATATGTTTATGTATGCATGTGGGACGTGCCCCTTACAGTGTGACTGTGTCCGGTATGTTTATGTATGCATGTGGGACGTGCCCCTTACAGTGTGACTGTGTCCGGTATGTTTATGGATACATGTGGGATCGTGCCCCTTACAGTGTGACGGTGTCCGGTATGTTTATGTTTGCATGTGGGAGCGTTCCCCTTACAGTGTGACTTGTCCGGTATGTTTATGTATGCATGTGGGAGCGTGCCCCTTACAGTGTGACTGTGTCCGGTATGTTTATGTATGCATGTGGGAGCGTTCCCCTTACAGTGTGATGCTGTCAGATATGTTTATGTATGCATGTGGGAGCGTTTCCCTTACAGTGTGATGCTGTCAGATATGTTTAGGTATGCATGTGGGAGCGTGCCCCTTACAGTGTGACTTTGTCCGGTATGTTTATGTATGCATGTGGGAGCGTTTCCCTAAGGCCTCATGCACACGACCGTTGTGTGCATCCGCGGCCGTTCCTCCGTTTTCCGTTTTTTTTCGCGGACCCATTGACTTTCAATGGGTCCGTGAAAAAATCGGAAAATGCACCGTTTGGCTTCCGCGTCCGTGATCCGTTTTTCCAGTCCGTGAAAAAAATATGACCTGTCCTATTTTTTTCACGGACAACGGTTCACGGACCCATTCAAGTCAATGGGTCCGTGAAAAATCACAGATGCACACAAGATAGTCATCCGTGTCCTTGATCCGTGTCCGTTTTTCCTATCATTTTCAATGCAAACTTGACTTTTTTTTTTTTTTTTCACTTTTCATGTCCGTGGATCCTCCAAAAATTAAGACCCACGGAAAAAAAAAACGGTAACGGATCACGGAACAACGGAAATCCGTTTTGCGGACCGCCAAAAAAAAACGGTCGTGTGCATGAGGCCTCACAGTGTGATGCTGTCAGATATGTTTATGGATACATGTGGGAGCATGCCCCTTATGCCTTATGCACACGACCGTGCCGTTTTTTGAGGTCCACAAACCGCGGATCCGCAAAAAACGGAAGCCACCCGTGTTGCCTTCCACAATTTGCGGAACGGACGCCGGCAATATAAATGCCTATTCTTGTCCGCAAACCGCGGACAAGAATAGGACATGTTATATTTTTTTGTGGGGCCGCGGAACAGAGCCACGGTTGTGGACAGCACACGGAGTGCTGTCCGCATCTTTTGCGGCCCCATTGAAGTGAATGGGTCCTCATCCGAGCTGCCGAAACGGCGGCTCGGAAGCGGACCCAAACAACGGTCGTGTGCATGAGGCCTTACAGTGTGACTGTGTCCAGTATGTTTATGTATGCATGTGGGAGCGTGCCCCTTACAGTGTGATGTTGTCCAGTATGTTTATGTATGCATGTGGGAGCGTGCCCCTTAGGCCTCTTTCACACGGCCGTTTTTTTTTTCCGTTTTACGGGCCGTTTTTTGCGGTCCGTATACGGTCCGTATACGGAACCATTGATTTCAATGGTTCCGCAAAAAAAACTGAATGTACTCCGTATGCATTCCGTTTCCGTATTTCCGTTTTTCCGTTCCGTTTTAACATAGAACATGTCCTATATTTGGCCGCAAATCACGTTCCGTGGCTCCATTAAAGTCTATGGGTCCGCAAAAAAACGGAATGCATACGGAAGTGCATCCGTATGTCTTCCGTATCCGTTCCGTTTTTTGCGGATCCATCTATTGAAAATGTTATGCCCAGCCCAATTTTTTCTATGAAATTACTGTACACTGTATATGCCATACGGAAAAACGGAACGGAAAAACGGAACGGAAACGGAAACACAACGGAAACAAAAAACGGAACAACGGATCAGTTTAAAACGGACCGCAAAACACTGAAAAAGACATACTGTCGTGTGAAAGAGGCCTTACAGTGTGATGTTGTCCGGTATGTTTATGTATGCATGTGGGAGCGTGCCCCTTACAGTGTGACTGTGTCCGGTATGTTTATGTATGCATGTGGGAGCATGTCCCTTACAGTGTGATGCTGTCCGGTATGTTTATGTATGCATGTGGGAGTGTGCTTCTTACAGTGTGATGCTGTCAGATATGTTTATGTATGCATGTGGGAGCGTGCCCCTTACAGTGTGACTGTGTCCGGTATGTTTATGTATGCATGTGGGAGCGTTCCCCTTTACAGTGTGATGCTGTCAGATATGTTTAGGTATGCATGTGGGAGCGTGCCCCTTACAGTGAGACTGTGTCCGGTATGTTTATCTATGCATGTGGGAGCGTTCCCCTTACAGTGTGATGCTGTCAGATATGTTTATGGATACATGTGGGAGCATGCCCCTTAGGCCTTATGCACACGACCGTGCCGTTTTTTGCGGTCCACAAACCGCGGATCCGCAAAAAATGGAAGCCGCCCGTGTTGCCTTCCGCAATTTGCGGAACGGAACGGGCGCCGGCAATATAAATGCCTATTCTTGTCCGCAAAGCGCGGACAAGAATAGGACATGTTATATTTTTTTTGCGGGGCCGCGGAACGGAGCCACGGATGTGGACAGCACACGGAGTGCTGTCCGCAACTTTTGCGGCCCCATTGAAGTGAATAGGTCCTCATCCGAGCTGTCGAAACGGCGGCTCGGATGCGGACCCAAACAACGGTCGTGTGCATGAGGCCTTACAGTGTGACTGTGTCCGGTATGTTTATGGATACATGTGGGAGCGTTCCCCTTACAGTGTGACGGTGTCCGGTATGTTTATGGATACATGTGGGAGCGTTCCCCTTACAGTGTGACGGTGTCCGTTATGTTTATGGATACATGTGGGAGCATTCCCCTTACAGTGTGATGCTGTCAGATATGTTTATGGATACATGTGGGAGCATGCCCCTTACAGTGTGACTGCATCCGGTATGTTTATGTATACATGTGGGAGCGTTCCACTTACAGTGTGATGCTGTCAGATATGTTTATGGATACATGTGGGAGCGTGCCCCTTACAGTGTGATACTGTCAGATATGTTTATGTATACATGTGGGAGTGTTCCCCTTACAGTGTGACGGTGTCCGGTATGTTTATGTATACATGTGGGAGTGTTCCCCTTACAGTGTGACGCTGTCCGGTATGTTTATGTATGCATGTGGGAGTGTTCCCCTTACAGTGTGACGCTGTCCGGTATGTTTATGTATACATGTGGGAGTGTTCCCCTTACAGTGTGACGCTGTCCGGTATGTTTATGTATACATGTGGGAGTGTTCCCCTTACAGTGTGACGCTGTCCGGTATGTTTATGTATGCATGTGGGAGTGTTCCCCTTACAGTGTGACGGTGTCCGGTATGTTTATGTATACATGTGGGAGCGTGCCCCTTACAGTGTGATGCTGTCAGATATGTTTATGGATACATGTGGGAGCGTGCCCCTTACAGTGTGACTGCATCCGGTATGTTTATGTATACATGTGGGAGCGTGCCCCTTACAGTGTGATGCTGTCAGATATGTTTATGGATACATGTGGGAGCGTGCCCCTTACAGTGTGATGCTGTCAGATATGTTTATGGATACATGTGGGAGCGTGCCCCTTACAGTGTGATACTCTCAGATATGTTTATGTATACATGTGGGAGTGTTCCCCTTACAGTGTGACGCTGTCCGGTATGTTTATGTATGCATGTAGGAGTGTTCCCCTTACAGTGTGACTGTGTTCGATTGTCTCTCTGCTCTGCAAACACTGAGCACATGACAGATGCCAGAGATAGAGCAAGAAGGAGTTTATGGGCGTAAATATGGGGGAGGAATATGAGGTAGGAGGATGAATATGTATGAGGGGGCGGATCAAAGGAGGAGTGGAATGCTGTTCAGGACGCATGAATATGTAGGAGGGGGGTGGGTGCAGGGACACGATGTTAGACAGGAGAAATCAGCAGATGCCGCCCTGCACTGGGACCCACAGCGCAGTGTGGCAGGAAGTGAAGGAACAGATAAACAGATATGTAAACAATCTGTTCAGGACTGTAGGAGCCATGCTCCAGTGTAAAAGATACCTCAAACCACCTTGGGAACATAGACTTGGCTACTAAGGGTGAGTAAGATGTTTTAAAAAAAATAAGTTTGATCCCGGACAACACCTTTTAAGTTGCAAATAGGAGTTCTGCATTCTGAGATGATCTCCATCTATGTGCTGCCAGCTTCCGTGGATCCGGTTATCCTTGGTCTTCCCTGGCTGCATCAGCACACTCCAGTTCTGGACTAGCACTCGGGTCAGATTCAGCGTTGGGGATCATCCTGCCAGTCCACCTGCTTATCAGAGGTCCGACCTGCTTCGTCGCCTACTGTACCTGTAGACCTGCCTGGACTTCCGCAGCAGTATGCAGTTTTGCGGATGTCTTCAGTAAGAAAGAGACCCTGCTTCCTCATCGTCCTTATGATTGTCCGATTGACCTGGTTCCACTCCTCCTCGTGGTTGAGTCCACCCACTCTCACTTCCTGAGACCCAAGCGATGTATGATTACATCAAGGAGAATCTCGAGAGGGGGTTTATCCGGAAATCTACTTCACCAGCTGGTGCCCAGTTGGTGAAGTAGATGGATCCTTACGGCCCTGTATCGACTATCGAGGTCTGAATAAGGTCATAGTCAAGAATCGATACCCTCTTCCGCTAATCTCAGAACTCTTTGACAGGATCCAGGGAGCTAAGGTCTTCACAAAATTCGACCTGCGCGGCGCATACAACCTTATCTGCATTCGAAAGGGCGATGAGTGGAAGACTGCTTTCAACACTCGTGATGGACACTGCGAGTATCTTGTTATGCCCTTCAGTCTGTCCAATGCTCCCGCAGTATTCCAGAAGTTGGTAAACAATATCTTCTGGGACCTGCTCTATGTCTGCGTGATAGTGTACCTGGATGATATACTGATCTATTCTCCAGATTTGACCACTCACCTGAAGAATGTATGTTTGGTTTTACAGCGGTTGAGAGAAAATCGTCTTTATGCCAAACTCGAGAAATGCATCTTTGAAAAATCTACCGTACCATTCCTTGGATACATAATCTCTGATGCCGGGTTGCAGATCGATCCTGAAAAATTGAATGCAGTAATGGACTGGCCCCGCCCACAGGGTCTTCATTCTATGCAGCGCTTCCTTGGATTTGCTAATTTCTATCATCAGTTCATCCCGAATTTTTTATCTCTTACATCTCCGATCTCCGCTCTTACTAAGAAAGGGGTGAATGCCAAAGTCTGGACTCCTGAGACAGAGGCCGCCTTCGTCCAATTATAAAGGTCCTTTGCTTCTGCACCTGTTCTGTATCATCCTGATGTCTCCTGACAATTCTTTTTAGAAGTGGACGCCTCCTCCATAGGAGCCGGGTCTGTTTTACTACAGAAAGGTGGCACTGGGGGCCACAAGGAGGACATAACCTTTTTAGGGGGGCACAAAATATTTGTAACTACACTGAAAGGGCACAAATCTGACCATAACTACAGTGAGGTTGCAGTGGGACATATATGGCTATAACTATAGTAAGGGGGCACATATCTGGGCATTACTACTGTGAGGGGGAAATATCTGGGCATAAGTACAGTGATGGGCACCTTATCTGGGCGTAACTACAGTGATGGGGCACATATCTGGGCATATCTACTGTAAGGGGGCAAAAAAGTGGGCATAACTACTGTGAGGGGGTACAGACTGGGCATACCTACTGTGAAGGGCACAAAGATCGGCATAAGTACTGTGTGGGGGCATAAAGATGGGCATATCTACTGTGACAGGCACAAAGGTGGGCATAACTACTGTGAAGGGGCACAAAGATAAGCATAACTACTGTGATGGGCACAAAGGTGGGCATAACTACAGTGAGGGGCCACAAGGAGGACATAACTACAGTGAGGGGCCACAAGGAGGACATAACTACAGTGAGGGGCCACAAGGAGGACATAACTACAGTGAGGGGCCACAAGGAGGACATAACTAATGTGAGGGGGCACAAAGGTGGGCATAACTACTGTGATGGGCACAAATGTGGGCATAACTAATGTGAATGGGCACAAAGGTGAGCATAACTAGTGTTAAGGGGGACAAAGGTGGGCATAACTACAGTGAGGGGCCACAAGGAGGACACAACTATTGCAAAGGGGCCAAAATGTGGGCATAATGAGTAATTTTATTAGGTGGGACTGGGTGAGTGTATTTATGAATTGGGCGGAATTAGAGGAGTGGCTTAGCGTAAAAAAATTGCCGCTTAACTACCCCCTCTTTAAGTACATTTGAGTCTGGCGCGGGGGGTGCGCAAATCTGAATCCTTGCCCCAGGTGCAGGAAAGCTACACCTATGCTCCACATATTATGTCGTCTTCATGCACTCTCCAGAGCTTTCCCATTGGGCACGCTGTCACTTTCCTTACTACGCAGGCGCCGTAGCCTATTTAATACACCGCTCACAAGCATAAACACCGGAGCGGTCCAGCGAGGTGCCACGTATCTTGTCTAGTATCATAATCGCAGTTAATGCCAGTTCCATCTCACAAAACTTCTTCATCCCACCTAGCGACTAGTAGTTTAGGACCTTCTGCTGTTTTCTAGGACATTGTTATGTTGAACTCATGTTTTATTTATATGCAATGTTTCCTTATATGCACAGCTATGTACTTACCATTTTATGTCATCTACCGTAGCTTATTGATAGTATTTAATTGAGGTACTAAGGATAATCTTATATGGCATAGGTGTCTGCAGTAATATATTGGCAATACAGCAGTTTTTCTTTCTCTGTAGTTTATCACAGTTGTTCACCTTGGGTGTTTTATACATCAGATGTATATCTGGTTTTTCATGTCTATTTTACTCATCTTTGAGGATCCAGCATTTGATTTATTCTCATTAATGTTTTTATCACAGATATTGTGTTGATAAAGGTCCATATAGGATCAAAACATCCAATTACTCTGCATGATATCTGCACTTGGCGCAAATCTTGTATTCTAGATCCCACGTGTGAATTACCTGTTGTGATAATAAAAATACACCGTTTTTGGCAAAAATAACCTGGAGTGATGTGCCGTTGATTCCTTATTCTGTATATACGACTGTCAAGTCCTCAATGTGCACCACTGATTTAATAAGGAGTGCAAACTGCATTATTTTGTGTACAACAACTGCGTGACAAAGTGTGCCAGACTAAAACTCGCATCTCGGATCTACAGTATATTACAACTCCTGTACCAGCCCGAGTTACCGCCCTGGTGATAACAGTGGAGCTATGGCGACAAAAATGCAATGATCTACAGAACAGAGCCCCCGAAACAATATGAGAGTCCTTGGTATGCCAGAAAAGGGTGGAGGACTCTGATCCTGCAAACTTTCTGGAACACTGGTTCAATGCTGGTTCCTGATGCCACTTTTTTTTTCTGGTCTACGCAGTGGAGAGGGCTCATTGGGTCCCATGAGACAAAACCATTTTCTTTGTGAATCCACATAAAGCAGAGTAGTGTATATCAAGAAGACCTAAAGGACTGAACCGTTCTTGGTTGATGTGCGGTGAGACTTCTCTTACCTCTCTGGAATGACGGTAAAGACTGGACACTTCAGTTAGTTTCTTCTTGTTATGTTTTGCATTTATTGCTCATAGCTGATAAGTAATATACAATGCTCTGTCTGGTGATACCTTAGATTGGCCCTGTTGTGTAATGATTATGATGCTTTCTTAGTATATGAAACTCAATTTTAGGGCTAGGTAAGATGGTAATGCCTGTGCAATATCTAAGATCTTGACTTACGCAGGCTCCCCATCACCATGAGTTCTATGTACTTGTTCCTGCAGGTTATATTGTGGTGGAGTGTACGGTAGAGGTGTGAAGGGGGTGTATCTCACCCGGTTTCCAGTTTAGTTGGGTGAGGTAGCAGAAATCCAGAAATATAGCTTGCTAGAGACCTTATGTTAAGTTATATGGGCTGGATTTCTTTGGACTGGGAGACACGTTGGTAGTGGGAGTTTCTCAGTCCACACCCTTAGCCCACTACAGGTATTCCCCTGGCACGAAGTGAGGCCAGCTGCAATAATCACTGAGAGATACTGTATATCCTCAGTGTGTATGTAGGAGGCATGAGGAATTGAGAAGGAAGCCTGCAGAGACTCCGTGTGGTCACATCCAGGGGGGCCACAAGGCTGAGTAAAGCCTTAGTTTGGGAGGCCTGGTGATGCCTGGAGAAGAGGGGCGTCACATGGTCTGAGTCGGGAGGACTGTTGGACCATATACCCCCAAGTTATAGCATGGTCACACTCAGGAGGAGTGGTGGACCGAGATCCCAATGTGTTGTGTTGGTCACAGCCAGGAGGCTGCTGGACTGTATGGCTGTGTGAAGCTGGATTTCCCAATGTGAACAGCGACCTATAGGTGAGATAGGCAAGTGCTGTGTATTTGCGAGAGCCTAGACAGGCAAGGTTTGTTTATTTTGTGGTGAGACACTGGAACTGTGTTCATCATGCCAAGTGATGACAAACTTGGACGTTTGATGTGCTGTGTGACAAATAAAGCGTAGTTTGAGCTTGAAAACCCCCTGTTCGATGAGAAGTCTGTCATCGCCGCCCCAAGCAAAGAGAGCAATCCTTACAATATTTTTTCACTGCTATATTGTTCTTACTGTTCAAGCCATGTTTTATTTTCTGGTGTGGCAAATTGGGAAATGTGTATATTGGTGTTTTTTGGGTCTGCTTGCACGGGCACTGGTGGATCCAGGGGGGGCAACAGGGCAATTGGCCCCCCCCCCCCCCCCCCCCGAGCTGCTCAGAAGTGGGGGCGGCGGCCGCAGGGCACAGGGAGATGAGCGCTTCCATTGTGGAAGCGCTCATCTCCATAGTCATCTGTATCGCCGTCCTTTTGGACAGCGATACAGATGGCTGTGCTGCGAGAGCGAACGGGCAGGGGAGGGAGAGGCGTGTCCCTTCCCCATCCTCGGATAGGCTACCGGCCTAGTGCCTGCAGCCTATCAGAGGCCGGCACAGGTGGCGCGATGAGCCGTACAGCGTGGGACACAGGCCGGAAGAGGCCTGCATCGCTAACATGGAGGTAAGTATAAGTGTTTTTTTGATTTTTTTTATATGTACAATAGTTTTACTGGCACATTAGGGGGGGGGCTCTGGTACTGGCACATTAGGGGGGCTCTTGTTACTGGCACGTTAGGGGGGCCTCTTGTTACTGGCACATTAGGGGGGGGCTCTTGTTACTGGCACATTAGGGGGGGGCTCTTGTTACTGGCACATTAGGGGGGGGCTCTTGTTACTGGCACATTTGGGGGGGGGCCTCTTGTTACTGGCACATTTGGGGGGGGGCCTCTTGTTACTGGCACATTTGGGGGGGGGCCTCTTGTTACTGGCACATTAGGGGGGGGCCTCTTGTTACTGGCACATTAGGGGGGCCTCTTGTTACTGGCACATTAGGGGGGCCTCTTGTTACTGGCACATTAGGGGGGCCTCTTGTTACTGGCACATGATTGGGGGGCTCTTGTTACTGGCACATGATTGGGGGGCTCTTGTTACTGGCACATGATTGGGGGGCTCTTGTTACTGGCACATGATTGGGGGGCTCTTGTTACTGGCACATGATTGGGGGGCTCTTGTTACTGGCACATGATTGGGGGGCTCTTGTTACTGGCACATGATTGGGGGGCTCTTGTTACTGGCACATGATTGGGGGGCTCTTGTTACTGGCACATGATTGGGGGGCTCTTGTTACTGGCACATGATTGGGGGGCTCTTGTTACTGGCACATGATTGGGGGGCTCTTGTTACTGGCACATGATTGGGGGGCTCTTGTTACTGGCACATGATTGGGGGGCTCTTGTTACTGGCACATGATTGGGGGGCTCTTGTTACTGGCACATGATTGGGGGGCTCTTGTTACTGGCACATGATTGGGGGGCTCTTGTTACTGGCACATGATTGGGGGGCTCTTGTTACTGGCACATGATTGGGGGGCTCTTGTTACTGGCACATGATTGGGGGGCTCTTGTTACTGGCATATGATGGGGGGCTTTTATTACTGGCACATGATGGGGGGGCATCTATGGGGGCACATTTTACTGGCACATTATTGGAGGCACTATAGGGGCATCTACTAAGGCCACAAAGAAGGGGTATTTTATATGGGGGGCTCTGTAAAGTAGAATTTTATACTGGGGCACATTATGGTGGGTACTATGGGGAAGGGGGGAGAGGAGTACTATGGGGTCATCTACGGGGGGCACTAAGAAGGGGTATTTTATACTTGCAAATTATGAGGGACACTGAGGGCATCTACTGGGGCACTATATATGGGGCATTTTATACTGATACATTATGGGGGGCACTAGGAGGGAGAGGAGCACTATGGGGGCACTATATAGGGGTATTTTATACTTGCACATTATGGGGGCACTATGGGGACATTAGCCCAACTGGGGGCATTACAAGGGGGTATTTTTTGCACTGTCACATTATAAGGAGAATTATTACTACTGGGGGGGGGGGGGGGGGCATTATGGTGAGCTTTATTACTCCCCCATGGTATGAGCCCCCTAGTAGCAGCACCAGCCTCTCCCTGCTCTACTATCCCTCTGCCCCTTCTCCAAATCCTTATTATGAAATCTTTCTCATTAGGATAAAACACATCAGCTCCGCCGAGCCTCCCAGCCAAAGTGTGGAAGTGGCGTCCGAGATCCCCAAGGGCCAAGTAATTGTAAGTTTTCATGTGAAATATGTTTGTTATACACATATAGCATACACTGTGCCACACAATATAAAGTATACCGCTACACTGTGTAGGCTTGTGGCGGCAGACAGAAAATAATCTGGAAGTGCCACTCCCGAGACCAGGCTCTGGATCCGCCACTGTGCACGGGCGGAGAGAACAGGAAGGAAACTTATGTCTTCTGACTCCACGGGAATTTATTTCCCTTCAGGGAAGGTTTTATTCCTAGTAGTTATCACTCTGTTATAACCTTGGACATCTTTATATGTGATGTCCTGGAGTGTACGAGGTATGGGGGGACCTAGAAAAGGTATGGCAGTTTTCTCACATATACGTAGACATAACCTTCGTATCCTTTGTATACAAGAGACTCATTTAACCTTTGAGACGGTTGGACAACTTAATAAACCTTGGGTGCAGTGGACGAAACACTCCTGTTGTACATCTTACTCTCGGGGTGTTTCCTTGTTAGTTCATCATTCTATACGGTGGGAAGAAACTAGGTCGGTTGTTTACTCAGATTTATTTTTACACATAATTCTGGAGCATCTATTCTTATGGCTCTGTGTTGTGTCTTTCCTTTATTATTTCTACTAGAAGTTTATGAATGAATTGCCAGCAGTAAAAGGTACAGGTGGGTGTTACCAGTTGAGAGTGTGTCCCTGCACAGTCTGATACCAGCAGCATTGATTGGACAGAGTCACACACCCGATACTAGTAACACTCAGCAGTACCTTTACTGCACACTGCTGGCAATTTATTTGTAAACTTCTAGCAGGAATAATACAGGAATGGCACAACATAGAGTCATAAGAATAGATGCTCCGGAATTTTTATCACATGGAGAATGCAAGTTGTTAATAAAACTGACATGTCAGGATAGAGGACTGGTCTTCTTTACAGGGTTTTTGTCACCTGAAAAATGGGTATTAAGCTGGCTGACATTAGCACATCGCTAATGTCAGCGGAACATAACTATATTAGTGCCATCTCACTGCCTGAAGCCTTTATTGAGAAAAACAAACTTTTATAATATGCTAATTAGCCTCTAGGAGCAGGGGGGGGCGTTGCCCCTGCTCCTGGAAGCTCCGTTTGCCCACCTCTGGCCACGCCCTTCTTCTCTTGATTGACAGGGCCAGGCAGCGCTGCTCTCCTCCCGCCGGCCGTGTCTGCAGTGTAAATCTCGTGCCGTTCAGTATTCGGCGCAGGCGCAGTGAGGGAAGGACGCTCGGCGGCTGCTGCCTTCCTCACTGTGCCAGCGGTAGGAGAGAAGCACTGTCCTGGTCCTGTTAATCAAGAGAAGAAGGGCGCGAAAAGAGTTATGTTCAGCTGACATTAGCACATTACTAATGTCAGCCAGCTTAATACCTATTTTTCAGGTGACAGAAACCCTTTAATTAGTAGGTCAAAGTGTGCTAGTGAGAT
Organism: Bufo bufo; assembly: GCF_905171765.1. Lineage (NCBI taxonomy): Eukaryota > Metazoa > Chordata > Amphibia > Anura > Bufonidae > Bufo > Bufo bufo. The sequence goes on from NC_053390.1 coordinate 390,041,993, forward strand.
TATAGGTTCTTGTCTCACAGTGCTAAGTAACTAAGTGCAGACGACGTCAGGGGGGGGGGAACTACTCTTCTTAGGGAAAGAGCACCTTAATCAGTGTGAGGAGACTTATAGGCCATCCATGCTCCTCTGGAATTCTGGGATTTGCATTCTTTCCCTCCCTAAGTGCAGACCAGACACTCATATTACATACCCAGCATACAGTACGTCGTTATTGATTGGGAGTGCAGCTGATTTTACTCAGGATATAGCACCATAAAAACCCAGACTATTGCAAAAAAGGAAAGTTTACAAAAAAGCGATATTTAGGAATATTGGAGGTTATTTAGTAAAACCAGCGTTTCACGCATTAGTCAGTATAAAAATTTGCCAGAGCAAGATTCGACTCATTTATTAAGAAGTGTACTCCTCTAATAAATTTGTTGCATCATCTGCTGTCTTTGCACCAGAAATTAAATAAACTCCAGCCAGGAAGTGGAGTATATTTCTGGTATATGTGCCAATTTTCTGGTGCGCATGTTAGGCTACTTTCACACTCGCATTTGGTGCGGATCCATCATGGATCTGCACAGACGGATCCGTTCATATAATACAAACGTCTGCATCCGTTCAGAACGGATCCGTTTGTATGATCTTTAGCATAGCCAAGACGGATCAGTCTTGAACACAATTGAAAGTCAATGGAGGATGGATCAGTTTTCTATTGTGAAAGATTGTGTGATAGAAAACTGATCCGTCCCCATTGACTTACATTGTGTGTCAGGACGGATCCGTTTGGCTCAGTTTTGTCAGACGGACACCAAAACGCTGCAAGCAGCGTTTTGGTGTCGGCCTCCAGAGCGGAATGGAGACGGAACGGAGGCAAACTGATGCATTCTGAACGGATCCTTTTCCATTCAGATTGCATAAGGGCAAAACTGATCCGTTTTGGACCACTTGTGAGAGCCCTGAACGGATCTCACAAACGGAAACCAAAACGCCAATGTGAAAGTAGCCTTAAATGAGTCAGATCAAGGAACTCCCATCAACTCATGCACTTTTTGAAAAAGTGGCAATAATGTCAGAAAAAAAGCTAAAAAAAAGTTACAAAATCGGCACCTTCGACAAAAGTCACAACTTTTCTACATCAAATAACTGGCGTGCAACTATGGTAAATGAGATTATAAATGACTCCTCTTACTAAAGGAATATTATTTAAAAAGTTAATATTTTTTATGCGTGGGCATTTCTTAGAAATGAAGAATGCAGCCCTTTAGCTTTCAGCAACAGACACACCAATTTGAGGAATGTGAAGAATAATAGTACAATAAGCTATAAACACAATTGCTGTAAATTCTCTGTATCTAACAAGTTTAGTTTTTATTTTTGAAGGACTATTAAACTTCTAATACAACCCACTTTACATAAAGTAAAGGAAAAAAAAGGGACATGTAGAATAATTAACGCATCCTTCTTTCTGACTTGGCCAAAAATAGTTTTTTTGACTACAGGTCAAAACATGAAACTAGTTATATAATGGCTGGTGGGACAATACATGAAATTCTTTTGCCATTAATAAAGCCCAGTTTGTAAATGGTGAGAGCAGCCAGTGAAACAACCCTAGTGCTTTGTCATGCTGTTCGCTCGAGCCTGTGCATCTGAGCTAGGGCTGTGGGAAAAGTTTCTGAACAACCTTATCAACATTAGGCTCTAAGTACGGACTGTATTTCAAAACAATGTCATCCTTGATCAAGTCCTTATCTGGAATCTTCTTGTTTCTTTTATGCTTACAGTGAAATAGAATGGCATCTTGACTCGAAACGTCTGTAGAATATCCTTCAGCCTTTAAAATGTGGTGGACTGATGTCTGAATAACTTTCCGTGGATTCATAATCATTTTTCGTGGTTTGACAGAATTTCTATCACTAGGTTCTCTATATGGATATTGAAGAATATTAATCCCAGGAACATGATTCCATCGATTGGATCCAGTTGCTTCGACCGATGATGGAAAAGCATGATTTTCAAAACGAAAGACGCTTGCTTCTGGGTGTTTTTTCTGGAGACTCTCCATTAAAGATGACCAATCCCCATATTTTACAGGAAGAATAATCTCATCAATGTCATTTAAGAGAATAAAATTGCTTTTATACATATTTCTGTATATGCAGTCATTTAAAGATGCAATTTGTCCATAGTAGCCAATATCACTGTCAAGTCCTTCAACGTATTTCCATTTTCTCGAAGTTCTCAGATAGGTGTCTATTGGCCAGGGTATTACATCTACATCACCTTCTTGGATGTAATGTCTTAAAACTTTGTCTACATTGTCATGGCAGCTGTTGTTGTAGATGATAATTTTAGAAGCTCCTAGTAATTTATACATTTCAATAGCCTGAATCGTCTGCAAAACATTATTATACTGTCCATAAAAGGCAGAGATACAAACACTAAAATTGGCAGAAAATGCCCTTATAGGATCTTTTTGAATTCTAAACATTGGAATTTGCCTTACGTCTTTTGAGCTGTTTGTATGGACAGACATGTAGACATAATCACATTCAGATGGGTTTCCACATAAGAGATGAGCGGTTTCATATGGAAATCCAAATTGATCCTTAACAATATCAATTTTTGCTTTAACATTTACATAACCATTTTGCTTACAATGGAACAAGCAGTAGAGGTTCTTCACTGTTTTATGGACTATGGCGAGTATTCTTATTAAGCTGTCTCCTCTGGGATCATAATAAGGAGAGATGATGAAGGTTTTGTTATCCTCTAATGCTATGAAGGAGCCGGTAACAACGTTGGTAACATAGCTTGTTTTAGAATCAGGAGATTGTAGTTGATATAATTGAAAGATGTAAATGAACCCAAATAGGTTGGATGCAATGAACAGATATTTAAACGAGTAGTGCATATTTTCTTCACAGGAACAAACTGTCAAATAAGAAAACAAATATTGTAAGTACGAAATAAAAATGAAAACCATAAAAATATACCATCATACTGTAGACATAAACATAGTGAAGTGTGAAAATTATTTAATTTTACTGACAAAACAACACAAACGACAAGTGTTACCCAAGCCCTTCAGGCCGATTCACCTCGCACGCTGTTACGCCCTGCGCCGAGCCGTAACTCGAGCATGAATCACCACCTGAAGCCTGCAAGCACACCCACGCACTAACACAAAACTTTCACCGCCACCACCTGTCAGTTATATGGTCGACAGGACACCCTTGAGTGTTCCACTCGCAAGCAGACACACACACACACATACGGTAGTAAGCCTCACGGAAAACAACATACAGCCTCAGACTGCACACACACTCTTCAAGGAGCTAACAGGTTCTTAAGGTTACAAGACAAACCATCAAACTTTTAGGTTTAATGTATTAAAAATAGACAGTAGTGATGTCCGATTCATCAACGAATTGTTCTTTTGAATCGATCCCTTTCACTGAACCGGAAGAGTCGGTTCACCTGAGTGAGCTGATCCGTGTGAAACAGCTCAGTCAGATAGCAGAGCAGAGACTCTGGCAGCAGGGAGGGAGGAGTGTAATCTGATCCTAGAGTGGAAGACAGCCCCTCCCGTCCCCGCCCTGCAAGAACCAATCAGAGCTGAAGCACAAGCACTGAGTCACACACAGTACAGGGAGTCTAAGAATCGAATGAGTCTACTAGTTAAAAGAATTGAATGATCCTATTTAGTTAGTAGTAGAGATGGGAAGTTCGGATCTTTTTCACGAATCGGTTCATTTGAATCAGTTCACTCAAAAGAACCGATTCATGAATCGGATCTTCGGTTCACTTGCTGAGTCGGCTCTCAAGTGAACCGAAGGTCAGAAGGGACTGGCTCCTGGCAAACACAGCTCTGCTGCAGTGGAGCAGACTGGGATGTAGTGGCTATAGTTATTGCAGGGACTCAGATAATTGTCTGAGAGTTTATTAGTTAAAAGAATCGTGTCACTGAGTCCCTGCCAGACTTCCTGCTCTGCTACAGCATGTAGCAGAGCTGTGTGTGTACAGGGTGCATGTAGCAGTGTAGCATGATGCTACACTGCTGCATGCACCCTGTACACACACAGCTCCGCTACATGCTAGACTAATGCCCCCCCTCCCGACGGACTTGTGGAGACAGGGAGCCGCAGAGCAGGAAGCCTGGCAGGGACTCGGTGACTCACGGTTCTTTTAACTCAAAGAATCAAATGAGTCTCTGACTCATTCGATAGTGATGTCCGGTTCATGAACGAATCGTTCATTTGAATCGATTCAGTTCAGTGAACCGGAGGAGTCGATTCATTTGAATGATCCGATCCGTTTGAAACGCCTCTTCTCAGTCACAGCTCACAGACAATGAATGCAGACGCTCAGCTCACCACCTCACGCTGGCAGCAGGAGCCTGAGGGAGGGACTCGGGAGGAGTCAGTAATATGATCTTAGAGTGGAAGCTGCTTCTGCCAGCCCCACCCCTCCCCGCCCACCAACCAATCAGAGCTGAGGGGGCGAGGCCAGCACAGCACAGTAGCAGCTCTGACTCGAGTCCTCGGAGTAGTACAGGGTCAGGGAGTCTAAATGAATCGAATGAGTCACAAGAATCTAAAGATCCGACTCAGTCAGTGACTCATTCGATTCATTGAGTTAAAAGAGCCGTGAGTCAGACTGTAGAACAGGTCACACTGAGGCTGTCGGCTCTTGTTGCAGCAGTGATAAGGTTAAGGGACAGACGGGAGCAGAGAGATAAGAGAAGGGACAGATGACACAGTTTAGATTACAGGTTGAATTAAATTAAACCTTTAGAATCAAATTGGCTTCTCAGGAGATATATATGACATATAGGCATCTCATTCAGTAGCTATATAACTAAGGGTGGGTTCACATGAGATGCCTTTAACATATATATCTCCTGAGAAGCCAATTTGATTCTAAAGGGTTAATTTAATTCAACCTGTAATCTAAACTCTGTGTCATCTGTCCCTTCTCTTATCTCTCTGCTCCTGTCTGTCCCTTAATCTTATCACTGCTGCAACAAGAGCCGAGAGCCTCAGTGTGACCTGTTCTACAGTCTGACTCACGGCTCTTTAAAACTCATTCGATTCATTTAGACTCCCTGACCCTGTACTAGTACTCAGAGAGGAGTCGAGTCAGAGCTGCTACTGTGCTGTGCTTGCCCCGCCCCCTCAGCTCTGGTCGGTGATTGGGGGAGGGGAGGGGCTGGTACTTGCGAGTCAGCTCTCAGCAGTCTGACTCACCAAGTGAACCGAAGATCCGATTCATGAATCGGTTCATTTGAATGAGCTGATTCAAATGAACCGATTCACCTAAAAGATCCGAACTTCCCATCACTATCATTCGATTCTTTTAACTAATAAACTCAGACGATTCTCTGAGTCCCTGTGACTCCCCCTGTGCTGTGAGTCAGTGCTGGACTGCTGGTTGCCTCTGATTGGTTGGTTGGAGGGAGGGGCGGGGCTAGCGTCCACTGTCGGCTCCTATTACACTGCCTGCTGCTGCCTCTATGCTAATCTGACTGAGCCGTTTCAGTCGGATCAGCTCAGTCAGAGGAACCGACTCTTCCGGATCAGTGAACTGAATCGGTTCAAAAGAACGATTCGTTCATGATCCGGACATCACTAGTTAGTAGACTCATTGGATTCTTTGAGCTAAAAGAATCGTGTGTCACCTACCTACCAGGAGCTGTCTGGTGCGGACACGGCCAGGCTTTATGTTCTGCGGCTCTGTGTCTCCCGCTGCTGACAAGTCAGTGCCCGGTGGGGGCTGAAGAACTGTTCTATACAAGGGGGGGAGCGAGTGGGCTTGTAGTTGTAGAAGCTACAGGTAAGATGTGAATGTTGGGGGGGACCCTCTGAGCTGTGGCCCCCAGTGCACCCATTGGATGCGGCATACACTGCAGCTGAGGTGACTCATGTTGGCTGCAGGGGGTGCAGAGCTATGTTTGCTGGGGGCGACTGACTGTGCAGTGCAGATCAGACGCTCCTGACCTTCAGTTCACTTGCTTGTCAGCCGTCTCTGCAAGTGAATCGAAGATTCGATTCATGAATCGATTCTTTTGAATGAACTGATTCAAATGAACCGATTCATTTAAAAGATTCGAACTTCCCATCTCTAATAGACAGCACTTGGTTGCAAAAAATGATTAACAAGAGACATACATAAATGGCAAACAATGGTAAAATAAACAGGAGAAAAACAAAGAAAGCTCTAATACTTAGCAGTTGTGTAGTAAAAGTCCTTTCCTCCCAGGAGATTTGGGCAGAATACTGGTGCAAAAACCAATTCGATTGGATCACCTACTTTGTGACACCCAAATATCCAGGGATTGCATGTTTATGCCTTTCCTTCAGGGGCAGACCTGAGGGGGATTATCCCGCCCACCTCTGACTCAGCCCCTCTGGCCGAGCTTCATTACCCATGCAGCCGGCCCCCTGGCCATCTAGGGAACAGGTATGAAAATATCAAAAAGATATCTTCACCAGGGCAACTGGGAAACTACAGACCCCAAACCTTCTTCATAATTCATATCTCATCGTTCCTAGTCCTAGCATATCAAACGAGACACGTCCAGGACGCTCAGAAGATGAGATCCTTATTTTAAGAAGATGAAGGCGAGTTGATATGCTATGTCTGGTGTCCATGCGATGTCCCCATCATACCAGATATGATGAGCTGGGTTTTAGAGACGTGAGCCCCATCCTGAACAAGTTATGAAGGATTACAACCAGGGCCGGCGCTTCCATATAGGCAAGGGGGGCAATTGCCCCCGGGCCCCCGAGTCCTTAGGGGCCCCCCGCGCCGGCCCGCAACTAGCTATATTTTCGTGGGGGCGGCAGGACAGTCACACGGAGATGAGCGCTTCCATTGCTCATCTCCAGTCATCTGTATCGCCGTCCTCAGGACAGCGATACAGATGGCTGTGCAGCAGGGAAGGGAGAGGTATGTCCCTTCCCCTTCCTCTGATAGGCTGCCGGCCTAGTGCCTGCAGCCTATCAGAGGCCAGCGCAGGCGGCGCGATGACGTCATTGCGCCGCCTGAGCCGTACAGCGCGGGACACAGGCCGGAAGAGGCCTGCATCGCATCGCTGACATGGAGGTAAGTATAAGTGTTTTTTTTTTGTGTACAATACTGGTGGCTACTGGCACATGATGGTGGGCTCTGGCTACTGGCACATGTTGATGGGGGGCTCAGGCTACTGGCACATGATAGGGGGGCCTATGGCTACTGGTACATGATAGGGGGGGCCCTATGGCTACTGGTACATGATAGGGGGGGCCTATGGCTACTGGCAAATGATAGGGGGGCCTATGGCTATTGGCACATGATAGGGGGCCTATGGATACTGGCACATGATAGGGGGGCCTATGGATACTGGCACATGATAGGGGGGCCTATGGATACTGGCACATGATAGGGGGGGCCTATGGCTACTGGCACATGTTGATGGGAGCGGGGCTCAGGCAACTGGCACATGATGTAGGGGGGGCTCTGGCTACTGGCACATGATAGGGGGAGCTCTGGCTACTGGCACATGATATGGGGGGCTCTTGTTACTGACACATGATGGTGGGGGGGCTCTTATTACTGGCACATGATTGATGGGCATCTATGAGGGCACATTTTACTGGCACATTATTGGGGACATCTATGGGGGCACTTATTACTGGCACATTATTGGGGGCAATTATTGTTGGCACATTGGGGGCACTTCTTACTGGCACATTATTGGTGGGCACTATAGGATTATCTACTGAGGCCACAAAGAATGGTTATTTTATATGGGGACTCTGTATAGGGGCATTTTATACTGGGACACATTATGGTGGGTACTATGGGGAAGAGGGGAGGGGGAGGGGGCACTGAGAAGGGGTATTTTATACTTAGAAATTATGGGGGACACTGAGGGCATCTACTGGAGCACTATATATGGGGCATTTTATACTGGTACATTATGGGGGGCACTAGGAGGGAGGGGGGAGGAGCACTCTGGGGGCAGTATATAGGGGTATTTTATACTGGCACATTATGGGGCACTATGGGGACATTAGCTCAACTGGGGGCATTACAAGGGGGTATTTTTTGCACTGTCACATTATAAGGAGAATTATTTCTACTGGAGGGCATTATGGTGGGCTTTATTACTCCCCCATGGTATGAGCTCCCTAGTAGCAGCACCAGCCTCTCCCTGCTCTGCTATTCCTCTGCCCCTTCTCCAAATCCTTATTATGAAATTTTTCTCATTAGGATAAAACACAACATCAGCTCCGCCGAGCGACCCAGCCAAAGTGTGGAAGTGGTGTCCGAGATCCCCAAGGGCCAAGTCAAGTAATTGTAAGTTTTCATATGAAATATGTTTATGTTATACACATATAGCATACACTGTGCCCCACAATATACAGTTTCTTCTGTAAAAGTCATCAAGTGTCATGGGGTGGGGGGGGGGGGCCTTATTGTTTTTCGTCCCAGGGCCTCATTTCACCTAGAACTGGCCCTGATTACAACTTATTGTTCATTGTCTGATATGAAGCCCCCATGCTGACACACGGCGCCGGAGAGTCTGCTGTCCCCTGTCCTGAATGTGATCAGCAAAATGGCCCATAATGGTTAGCATCTCTGTGCTAACTAACCCCCTGGGGAGCAGTTTGCTGTTTTCACAGGTATGAGGCAGACATCTCGGCCTATATGCAGCCTTCAACCAATTCATCAATGGCTGCTGACCTGCCTGTGCTGTTCCTTTCATATTGAATTTCTGCACCGTATTATTTCTTGTTTTACCTATGTTGTTTAAATCTATTGTTCTCTGCTGCCATCTGCTGGCCGGAATTTGTATGCTGCACGCTTCGTTCGTTGTCTATAAAGTTTTATGTCTGGGCGTGGTTTTAGCAGCCTTGGGCCTGGTCACTTCCTGTAGCCTTTTTCAGTGCTGCATCCTTTGTGACTGGAGACACACACCTCGGCTTGTGAAGGCATCAGTTTTTGACCAGCAGTTGCCTCAGCAGTTAGCCTCAGAAAAGACATCCACATGACAGCATCTACTGCATTCCTGTATTGCATCACTGTATGTCACTGCTCTGGATCAAATAAACCCACGTTTGATTGCATCCTCATGTCTACGTCTGGATCCATCTAACCTGAGCATCTGCCGGTCCGGTCTGCTCCACTGCTTGGATACGAAGGTAGGCCAGTCACAAAGTCATTATCATTTACACCTTCATTCGCCTTCATGTGGGGACAGAACAGTCAAAAACTGCCTTAAAGCCTTATACCCCAATCAATATCCGTCTGAATGTCCAATGCCGGCTACAGATTCCCTCAGAGCCCAGTGCCACACTCAGGAACCTCCCCTGCAACAGGCCCACTCCCAGCAAATCTGCCCAGCAACAGTGCTCGTCCCATAAGCCTAAGGGGAAGCACGGCGTGTCCGCAGTAGATATACTCTCGCCTGGAAGTCCTCCACTACTCGCCAAGCCACTTATTACATCCTATATTAACCCTTGCTTGCATGATATAAGAACTGTTCACGCACGCAGGGCCTCCCTTAAACCAAAACCCCGCAATTCACTCAAGACACCTTGGGAAACTCATCGGGGTGCCTCATCTGAGCCGCACTGCAATTTTCAGCCCCCAATTCAAAAGTTCATTTTCTTAAAGAGACAGCGCACCTTAAATCAAAATGGCCGAAAAGGACCTCGTACAGTTCCCCAGTGATCAAATAAAGCAAATGCAACCTGATACTGATCATTATGAAGAGCTGGAGGTAGAACCCACACTTCCAGCAGACCAAGTCACGCGACCAAGGCGCTCTCTCAAACCAACTATAAAGATCACAGAAAACTATCACACCATGAAAGATGAGCTATGTGACAACTTGGAAGAGCTATGGGGACGAGTTTCCTCCCTCATATCAGGACTTAAGTCCTCCTCAGGCGACACCACCAGTTTACAAGTTGCCGTCGGGCGGCTGAATGCAGCCCATGAAAGATACAAGAGACTGTCCACAAGGTATATAACCTTTCTAAAAGACTCTAATATTGAAGAAGCCCCATCAGAATTGTGCAAGGCAGAATCAATAGACAGACAAAGAGACGCCATGGTGCTGGATGCTAAAGATAAAGTGGAACTCCGCATCTCTCATTTGCAAGAAACCAGATCACACAGATCGCATTCATCCAAACATTCCTCGCGGTCCTACAGATCATCATGCTCTAGAAGCTCCACCCTGAGCGACAGATTACTAGAGGCCCGCATAAATGCAGAGCAATCCAAAGTGAGACGTTCCTTCACCGAAAAAGAAGTCCTTGCGAGGGCAGAAGCACAGACAGCAGCCAAGAGGGCTGAAGCGGAGGCAGAAGCCAAGAGGGCAGAAGCAGAGGCGGCGGCCAAGAGGGCTGAAGCGGAGGCAGAAGCCAAGAGGGCAGAAGCAGAGGCTCGAATAAAGATCCTTGAATCAGAGAGGGAAGAGGAAATTGCATTAGCAAAAGTAAGACTACTTGAGCAAGCATTGAGCCAAGGCCTTGATTCAGTCTGCTTACCACCAGAGGAGATAGACGATCCAGCTGATCGCACCAGCGACTACATACTGAAACAGTTATCTGCACCACCCCCAGTGTGCAGTACTGTCCAAGCCAACAACACTGAAACCTCCAAGTCAGCTCTACCTGCAGGGCCAGCGACACCCACAGCACCCGAGCAATCCAATAACAGTTGCCCAGACGCGCTCTCTCAAGGGCAGTTATTACAGCAAGATGGCTACCAGGTGTTTGCTGGCCTACCTCCACAGCTCAAGCAGCAGTCATCAGAATCTACAGAGGCTAGACCACAGCTCAACCCTGCAGCAACATCATTCTACCCGGAAGCATCTCACCCTTTCACGCCACGCAGCCTATACGCCCCAGGGGCATCACAAGTTGTCATGGCAACAAGCAGTGAGAAATCAGATATGTCTGAGTTTGCCAGGTTTATGGTGAGCAGAGAGCTAATTAACACCAGTCTTTCAAAATTTGATGACCGTGCGGAGAGCTACAGAGCCTGGAAGGCAACCTTCAAAGCCGCCATCGCCAACCTCAACCTAACCGCAGAGCAGGAGCTCGACCTCTTGATCAACTGGCTGGGCCCAGGCTCCACAAATCGCATCAAGAGCCTTAGAACTGTCTATGTGGGACAAGCAGAAGCAGGTCTCGCTGCAGCCTGGCAGAGACTCGAACGCACCTTTGGCAGTGCAGAAGCAATAGAGAAGGCACTATTCAGGAGACTGCAGAACGTCCCCAAGATCAGTCTCAAGGATGTCCATAAGCTTCAGGATTTAAGTGATTTGCTCATGGAACTGGAGCTCGCCAAAAGAGACCCTCGTCTGTCCGGGCTGTGCTACCTGGATACAGCCCATGGGGTGAACCCAATTGTCGTAAAGCTACCATACAGCCTGCAAGAGAAGTGGGCGGCATCAGTCTCAAGGTACAAAAGAGTGCATGACGTCACTTTTCCCCCATTTATTCATTTCTGTAGGTTCATCGATGAACAGTCCCAGATGAGGAATGACCCCAGCCTCGACTTCCTGGAGTTCAATACTACAGCCTCAGTGACACCATCATCAAGGTATGAAAGTATTGTACATAAACACAGAGACTTTAAGAGCAGCGTGAATGTTAGAAAGACTAACCTACCATCATCTGCAGTACCCACTGGTAGACAGTACACTACCTCATCAGGAGACAAGGCCTTCAATCGTGAATGTCCCATTCATAAAAAACCACACTCACTGAACAAATGCAGAGGATTTAGATCCAAAACAATACAGGAGCGCAGGAAAGTCCTGACCGAGCTTGGGGTATGTTTCAAGTGCTGCGCTTCATTGGAGCACATGGCTAAGGACTGCAAATCCATTATCAAGTGTGAGGAGTGTCATAGTGATAGACATGCCTCAGCTATGCACCCAACTCCACTCACAAGGGATTCACCTGCTGCCGTCACCACCAGTCCTGCTCAAAGTCATGGCGGGGAGCCCCAGAACCACGCTAACACAGCCACTTCTGTTTCCTGCTCATGCTTGGACGTATGTGGGGAGGGCCAGAGTGAGAAATGTTGTGCCCGCATATGCCTAATCAAGGTCTACCCGGAGGGGCTACCAGAAAAGGCAGTAAAAATGTATGCCATCATTGACGACCAAAGCAACCGTTCCCTAGCAGGACCTAAATTCTTTGAAGCCTTTGGAATAAAGGGACCATCAGAACCCTACATCTTAAACACCTGCTCGGGTCGCATAGAGACTAGCGGCAGGAGGGCACAAGGATTCATCGCTTGTTCCGTCAGTGGAAATACGGAAATACCTCTACCGACGCTGATCGAATGCGATCAAATACCCAACCATAGGGATGAAATTCCTACCCCGGAAGCTGCATTTCACCATCCACACCTAAGGCACCTAGCCAACGTTATCCCACCTATGGACAACAACGCCGAGATTCTACTCCTGCTTGGCAGAGACAATCTAAGGGTACACAAGGTGCGTCAACAGTGTAATGGTCCCGACTATGCACCATACGCCCAGAGACTGGACTTGGGATGGGTAGTCATAGGAAATGTATGCTTGGATCAACCAAAAATCCGCTCATTCAAAACGTACGTGCGTGGAGATGGACGCACAACTTGCATTAAGCCTTGCCCTCATCACTATGAGGTGAAAGAGAAGCCTCCAGACCTCATACAACCACCTGACGACATTCCCTACTTTGCTGACAACTTGGGAAGATTAGTCTTTCATACCAGCAAGGACGATGATAAAGTAGCTTTGTCAGTAGAGGACAGAGAATTTATCAAGATAATGGACAATGAGTTCCTTAAAGACGAAACCAATCACTGGGTTTCTCCATTACCCTTCCGAGCTACCAGGGTGAGACTCCCGAACAATAGGGAACAAGCTCTGTCTAGATTTAACTCTCTTCAGCGTACCATGAACAGTAAGCCTGAGATGAGAGAACACATCGTTGCCTTTATCGACAAAATATTCCGCAACAACCATGCAGAACCAGCTCCATCCTTAGGGAAGAACGACGAGTGCTGGTACTTGCCTTCATTTGGAGTGTATCACCCACGGAAACCTAATCAAATTAGGGTTGTTTTCGACTCAAGTGCCAAACATCAAGGTGTATCTCTTAATGATGTCCTTCTAACAGGTCCTAATCTGACGAATAACCTAGTTGGAGTGCTGATGAGGTTCAGAAAAGAGCTCGTTGCCATCACCGCCGACATTGAACAGATGTTCCACTGTTTCGTAGTCAGAGAGGACCACCGGAATTTCCTCAGGTTTCTGTGGTACAAGAATAACGACACCAACGCAGAGATGGCAGAATATCGTATGAGGGTACACGTATTTGGAAACAGCCCTTCACCTGCCGTGGCAACTTACGGCCTTCGGCGAACTGCCTTAGAGGGAGAATCCGAGTACGGTAAAGACGCCAGAGACTTTGTAGAAAAGGACTTCTACGTAGACGATGGACTCAAATCACTACCGACTGAAGAAGCGGCTATCGATCTGCTCAAAAGGACTCAAAGTATGTTGTACCAAGCTAAACTTAGACTACACAAAATTGCTTCAAACAGCCTGGCCGTTATGAGGGCCTTCGAATCAGGCGATCATGCACCAGGATTCAAGGACATTAACTTGGGACTGGACAGTCCACCTGTGCAGAGGAGCTTGGGCCTCAGATGGGATCTCTCGGCTGACTCCTTCGGTTTTCAGATAAGTTGTGCAGACAAGCCATTCACAAAACGAGGCGTCCTATCAGTGGTAAACAGCCTATTTGATCCGCTGGGATTTGTAGCGCCCATCACCATACAAGGTAAATCTCTACTGAGACAGTTTTCTGAAACAGTCAAGGATTGGGATACCCCACTTCCCTCCGAGAAAGAGCAAAAATGGGAAGCCTGGAAGCGATCCTTGTGTGCCTTGGATGAGATCCACATCCCGAGATGCTATATTAAAACTTCACTTTCCTCTAGCATAAAGAAAGAACTCCACGTGTTCTCGGACGCCTCCACGGAGGCCATCGCAGCGGTTGCCTATCTGAAAGTGACAGAACCTAACAACCAAAACCACATTGGATTCGTCTTTGGTAAGGCTAAGTTAGCCCCCAAGCCCGATCATACTATTCCCAGACTGGAACTTTGTGGGACTGTGTTGGCAGTTGAGATTGCGGATTTCATACAACAAGAACTGGGTGTCGACATAGCTGAAGTCCAGTATTACACCGACAGTAAGGTCGTTTTAGGTTACATCCACAATCGGACCAAGCGATTCTATGTGTACGTTAGTAACCGCATAGAGAGAATCAGGAGGTCCTCCAAACCTGAACAATGGCACTACGTACCATCCGAACTTAATCCAGCAGATCACGCCACTAGGCCTATGTCTATAGGTTCCTTTATTAACTCTACTTGGCTTACAGGTCCAGAGTTTCTGCTTGAAGAGGCGGACGAATGTGTACAGGAAGTTTTCAGCATCCAGGATCCGGATAATGATCCAGAAATCCGCGCTGAAGTTAGTGCATTAGTCACTGGAACAAAGCAAACCGCCAGCTTCGGTTGTCAGCGCTTTGAACGTTTCTCCAGCTGGATGAGACTCGTCAGAACTATTGCAAGGTTAGTGCACATTGCAAGATGTTATCATAATACTCACCAAGATAAAGATTGTCATGGTTGGCATGCCTGTCATAAACCCTTCTCTGCTGAGGACATCTCTCATAGTGAGTACCTCATATTACGTCACGTCCAGCAGGAAAATTTCAACATAGAATGGAAGTGCTTGTACAACAAACAGCAGATTCCTTTAAAAAGCCCTCTTGCCAACTTAAATCCAGTTATCGACAGTTTTGGCTTGCTAAGAGTTGGTGGTCGTTTGAATCAAGCCCACCTGGGAATTGCAGCACAAAATCCTCTCATCATTCCCAGCAAACATCATATCACCGTCTTGCTAATCCGACACTACCACGAAAGGGCCGAACACCAAGGCAGGCAAATTACTGAGGGCAAAATACGGTCTGCTGGCCTTTGGATTATAGGTATGAAAAAACGCGTGGCCCAAGTATTGCATGAATGTGTGCACTGTCGTAAAGCAAGAGGAAAACAACTACATCAACAAATGGCCGACTTGCCTGCGGACAGACTATGTACAGAGCCGCCTTTCACCTATGTTGGCCTAGATGTCTTTGGGCCATGGATGGTATCCGCACGCAGGACTCGCGGCGGTCACGCAAACAGTAAGCGTTGGGCTGTACTATTTACTTGCATGAGTGTGCGAGCAGTTCACATAGAGGTGATAGAATCTATGGACACATCCAGCCTTATCAATGCCTTAAGACGGTTCTTCGCAATCAGAGGACCAGTAAAACAATTGAGGTCTGACCAGGGAAGCAACTTCATCGGAGCTTGTAGAGAACTTAACATCGACACCAAGTCCATTCAAGATCAGTTGGCGGAAAAAGGTTGCACCTGGATTTTCAATCCTCCTCATAGTTCCCACATGGGGGGCTCCTGGGAGAGAATGATCGGCGTCTCGCGCAACATCTTAAATTCTATGCTGATGGATGTAAACTCGTCAAGACTCACACATGAGACTCTAGTCACCCTTCTTGCCGAAGTTTCGGCTATTATCAACTCAAGACCCCTTGTGCCAGTGTCTATGGATCCTGAAACACCTGCCATACTGACTCCGGCTATTCTACTTACCCAAAAGACTGAGAGTACGCTAACACCTAGTGGAGAATTTACTCATGCTAACATCTACCAAAAACACTGGAAACGTGTACAATATCTAGCAGATTACTTCTGGAACAGGTGGCGAAAGGAGTACCTCAGTATTCTTCAAGGAAGAAGAAAATGGCAACACAACAAACCAAACTTGAAGGAAGGGGACCTTGTATTGATGAAAGAGCAACAAACCGAAAGGATTGACTGGCCTATCGGACTAATTTCAAGGGTTTTCCCTAGCAAGGATGGCAAGGTCCGGAAGGTGGAGTTGAAGATCTTCAGGAAAGGCGAGCTTAAAACGTTCTCAAGACCAATCAACGAACTCATTTTAATATTACCCATCGAGAACGTCCCTGCAGGGTGAACAGGACTGTATCAAGCTTCGCAGATCTTCTCCATTCCAAGTTGGAAAACAGGACTAATCTTTTTTGCATTCTAACATGTTTTTCTTTTACAGGTTGTTTATATTTTATGGACATTCGTCATAGTGAAATCCCCAAAGTGAATTTCAGACGGGGAGTGTGCTGTTCCTTTCATATTGAATTTCTGCACTGTATTATTTCTTGTTTTTACCTATGTTGTTTAAATCTATTGTTCTCTGCTGCCATCTGCTGGCCGGAATTTGTATGCTGCACGCTTCGTTCGTTGTCTATAAAGTTTTCTCTGGGCGTGGTTTTAGCAGCCTTGGGCCTGGTCACTTCCTGTAGCCTTTTTCAGTGCTGCATCCTTTGTGACTGGAGACACGCACCTCGGCTTGTGAAGGCATCAGTTTTTGACCAGCAGTTGCCTCAGCAGTTGCCTCAGCAGTTAGCCTCAGAAAAGACATCCACATCACAGCATCTACTGTATTGCATCACTGTATGTCACTGCTCTGGATCAAATAAACCCACGTTTGATTGCATCCTCGTGTCTACGTCTGGATCCATCTAACCTGAGCATCTGCCGGTCCGGTCTGCTCCACTGCTTGGATACGAAGGTAGGCCAGTCACAAAGTCATTATCAGTTACACCTTCAATCGCCTTCATGTGGGGACAGAACACTGCCAATGCAAAAACAAATACATACTGTATATGAATGGGAATCACACTGGACTATGTTATACTATGACATATACCCATAAAACATATAATATCACAGCAATCATAATCACTAGGAATAAGGCGTCCTTATTCCTGACACTAACAGTTTATAAGGCTGAAAAAAGACATACAGGACATCCATCCAGTTCGGCCTGTTATCCTGCAAAGTTGATCCAGAGGAAGGCAAAAAAACAACATTTTAGAGTGATAAAATTTCTTCCCAACTCCAATCAGAATAACTCCCTGGATCAACGACCCCTCTCTAGTAGCTATAGCCTGTAATATTATTACACTCCAGAAATACATCCAGGCCCCTCTTGAATTCCTTTATTGTACTCCCCATCACCACCTCCTCAGGCAGAGAGTTCCATAGTCTCACTGCTCTTACCGTAAAGAATCCTTTTCTATGTTTGTGTAGAAACCTCCAGACGAAGAGGATGTCCCCTCGTCACAGTCACAGTCCTGGGGATAAATAGATGATGGGAGAGATCTCTGTATTGACCCCTGACAGTGTCGGACTGTGGTGCCAAGGGCCCACCAGTAGAAGTGACTCTAGCGGCCCACCCTACATGCAAATATTGACACTTAAGGGGGTTCTCCGATTTGCATCAACATCCTTTAAAATAATCCTTTATACAGGAAGCTGTAGTGTAATAGCGCAGCTAATCACTGGCCTTGGTGCTGTACACCACTGAGATCACTGATTAGTTCCAGCGGTCAAGTGCGGTACACAGGCATTTTACCGCGGCAGCCAAAACATTATGTCCTAGCTGCAGCCTGGCGGAGAGAACAGAGTTTTGGTGCTGGATCAAATAGTGATCAGGATGGTGAGTTTAAGTTTTTTTTTTTTTTTTTTTTTTTTTTTTTATTTTAACAGCATCCCTGTAGTTTGGCCTCAAAAATTTGAACTTAGGCACCCCCTTCAAGCTCAGTACTTAGATACCATAACAATACCAAGCTCTGTACTTAGATAAGGTAACAATACCAAGCTCTGTGCATAGATACAACAACAGAACTCTGCTACACGCAAACTTCTACACATGCCCGCACTCTTTTACACACACACTTCTACACATGCCAGCACTCTTTTACACGCACACTTCTACACATGCCCGCACTCTTTTACACATGCCAGCACTCTTTTACACGCATACTTCTACACATGCCAGCACTCTTTTACACTCATACTTCTACATACACCGGCACTCTTTTACACACACACACACACACACACACACACTTCTACACATGCCAGCACTCTTTTACACACACACTTCTACACATGCCAGCACTCTTTTACACACACACTTCTACACATGCTTGCACTCTTTTACACGCACACTTCTACACATGCCAGCACTCTTTTACACGCACACTTCTACACATGCTTGCACTCTTTTACACGCACACTTCTACACATGCCAGCACTCTTTTACACACACACACTTCTACACATGCCCGCACTCTTTTACACATGCCAGCACTCTTTTACACGCACACACACACACACTTCTACACATGCCAGCACTCTTTTACACTCATACTTCTACATACACCGGCACTCTTTTACACACACACACACACACACACACACACACACACACTTCTACACATGCCGGCACTCTTTTACATGCACACTTCTACACATGCCGGCACTCTTTTACAAACACACTGTCATACATGCAGGTACTCTTACATACACACACTTGTACACATGCAGGCACTCTTTCATACACACACTATCATATATGCAGGTACTCTTACATACACACACTTTTACACATGCAGGCATTTTTTTATGCACACTGTCATACATGCAGGCACCCTTTCATACACACACTGTCATACATGCAGGCACTTTTTTAAACCAATTACAATACATGTAGATTCCTTCCTCACCTCATGGCCCTCTGTATTGCTAGTTGTGTCCCCAGGTCCTGAGCCAGGCTCCTCCCCTCTCAGCAGCAGGGCACCAGACTGATCACACAGGCAGCAGTCCGTCTAGCAGAGCTGCCTTATTGGAGGAGATGCTGTCAGTGCTATTGACTGACAGGTTTTAGTCCAATCAGCACTCCTGATCAGATCATGTGGAAACAGCCTACTGACCAGGAATCCTGATTACACAAACACTTGTCAGTTCCCATGAATCAGCGCTGGTGTGGAGCCCTCCTTCTCATTTAGGATGAATCACAGGCAGCATGCATCCTACTGTGTACAGGGGGCGGCTCTTATCCCATACAGCTTAAAATCAAGGAAGCTCACTTGCTGGTTCGGGGGCCCACCAAGGATTTCCCCGACTCCCGGGTGGGCCAGTCCGAGCATGACCCCTGATATATTTATACATAGTTTTTAGATCTTAATTTAGTCATACTTTTTCTAAAGTGAATAACCCTAATTTTTAATTGATAATCTTTCTGGGTGCATTAGTCCACCCATTCCTGAAGCCTCCCCAACTCTGCTATGTCTGCCTTGTTCACAGGAGCCCAGAATTGTACACAGTACTCCATGTGTGGTCTGACAGTGATTTGTAAAGTGGCAGGACTATGTTCTCATCATGTGAATCTATGCCCTTATTGATGCTACCCATAATCGTATTGGCCTTAGCAGCAGCTACCTGACACTGGTTTCTACTTCTACAGTTAAATTTACTGTCAGTTAAAATTCCTAAGTCCTTTTTCCTACCCAGATAGCGTCCATGTCAGTGTCACCACGTGTTATATGCAGATGGACAATTTTGCAGAATTAAAGGAGTTATCCCTAGAAAATCATTAATGACCTGTACACAGGATAGGTGATGAATATTGGATTGTGGGGGGTTCGACCGCTAGAACATGTGCACTATAATGCTCCATCCAGAGAGGGGACTTGGGGACCCGTTTTGTCAGGATCATTGTCCTCTGGATAGAATATTATTAAGGGAAAAGTAGACCGCACACCAAGGCTAATTAGTCTCAATATGTCAGTGCATGCCAGAAGGAGGGCTCAGTTCAATAGGCCCAAACAAATCAAGTGCATAAAAACAAAATACGACAGCTGATAACTACATTGTGAAAGTAGTATGTTTAAAAATGTAACCCATAGACTCCAGAGTTTCAACATTTCAACTAGGCATCAGCCTTTATCAAGCAGCGCACAATACAACTTAATATACACAATCATTAGGGACATCATCAAGAGACAATAGGTTATAAGGGTGACATATGCTCAATAAAATACAAGCAAAGTCAAAAAGAGCTTAATAAAGACATAATAGACTGATTAGATAACTAATAAAGAAGAAAATGTATATGTACCTCATATATATATTGTAAGTGGGTCATAGTCCATGTGGCATGAAGGTGTGGTGGGGGCCATATTTCATGGTTCAGCTAGCAGTCAGCATGCCACGTGTCCAAAACATGCTTCTGAGAAACTGCCGATGCTATAGGGTCTATGGATTGAAAATTCGCACAGATTACTTTGACTGCATAGTTGTGGGTTGCTGTTTTTCGTGACCTGTGTATAGGAGATAAATAATTTTCATCACATAACCTGTTTAACAAGATCGACTAAAGCACACTGGCAAAGAATGTTCTTTTAAAGACAAGGTTGCTCCTCCATAGACATCACAAGGCTGTACATATCATAGAAGAAGCCCATGGAGCTGCTGTGGGCCCTTTGGAGACAGGGAACCAGCCTTAGGCCTCCTGCACACGAACGTATTTTTTTGTGGTCCGCAAAAACGGTTCCCGTTTTTCCGTGATCCGTGACCGTTTTTTCGTCCGTGGGTCTTCATTGATTTTTGGAGGATCCACGGACATGAAAAAAAAGTTGTTTTGGTGTCCGCCTGGCCGTGAGGAGCCAAACGGATCCGTCCTGAATTACAATGCAAGTCAATGGGGACGGATCCGTTTGACGTTGACACAATATGGTGCCATTTCAAACGGATCCGTCCCTATTGACTTTCAATGTAAAGTCTGGAGTCCCTTTTATACCATCGGATCGGAGTTTTCTCCAATCCGATGGTATATTTTAACTTGAAGCGTCCCCATCACCATGGGAACGCCCCTATGTTAGAATATACTGTCGGATATGAGTTAGATCGTGAAACCTCATTTCCGACAGTATATTCTAACACAGAGGCGTTCCCATGGTGATGGGGACGCTTCTAGTTAGAATATACTACAAACTGTGTACATGATTGCCCCCTGCTGCCTAGCAGCATCCGATCTCTTACAGGGGGCCGTGATCAGCACAATTAACCCCTCAAGTGCCGCACCTGAAGGGGTTAATTGTACTATCATATCCCCCTGTAAGAGATCAGGGCTACCAGGCAGCAGGGGGCAGACCCCCCCCCCCCCCTCCCCAGTTTGAATATCATTGGTGGCCAGTGCGCCCCCCCCCCCCCTTCCTCCCTCTATTGTAATAAATCGTTGGTGGCACAGTGTGCGCCCCCCCCGCCCCCCCCCCCCTTCCTCCCTCTATTGTAATAAATCGTTGGTGGCACAGTGTGCGCCCCCCGCCCCCCCCCTTCCTCCCTCTATTGTATAAAATCGTTGGTGGCACAGTGTGCGCCCCCCATCGGCCCCCCCTCCCTCTATAGCATTAACAACATTGGTGGCCAGTGTGCGGCCTACCATCTCCCCCCCCCCACCCCCCCGATCATTGGTGGCAGCGGGTTACTAGCAATAGTACAATAGTAAAAGATTCATACTTACCTGGGAGCTGCGATGTTCGTGTCCGGCCGGGAGCTCCTCCTACTGGTAAGTGACAGTTCATTTAGCAATGCGCCGCACAGACCTGAGGCTGTCACTTACCAGTAGGTGGAGCTCCCGGCCGGACACGAACATCCCAGCAGCCGGTAAGTATGAATCTTCTACTATTGCTATGTAACCATGGCAACCAGGACTGTAGTAGCGTCCTGGTTGCCATGGTTACCGATCGGAGCCCCAGCGATTAAACTGGGACTCCGATCGGAACTCCGCTGCCACCAATGATGATGGGGGGGGGGGGGAGATGGGAGGCCGCACACTGGCCACCAATGTTGTTAATGCTATAGAGGGAGGGGGGGCCGATGGGGGGCGCACACTGTGCCACCAACGAATTATTACAATAGAGGGAGGGAGGGGGGGCGCACACTGTGCCACCAACGAATAATTACAATCGAGGGGGGGGGGCCGCACTGGCCATCAATGAAATTCAAACTGGGGAGGGGGGGGGGGGGGTCTGCCCCCTGCTGCCTGGCAGCCCTGATCTCTTACAGGGGGATATGATAGTACAATTAACCCTTTCAGGTGCCGCACCTGAAGGGGTTAATTGTGCTGATCACGGCCCCCTGTAAGAGATCGGGTGCTGCCAGGCAGCAGGGGGCAGTCTTGTACACAGTTTGTAGTGTATTCTAACTAGAAGCGTCCCCATCACTATGGGAACGCTTCTGTGTTAGAATATACTGTCGGTTCTGAGTTTTCACGAAGTGAAAACTCAGCTTTGAAAAAGCTTTATGCAGACGGATCTTCGGATCCGTCTGTATAAAAACTAACCTACGGCCACGGACACGGATGCCAATCTTGTGTGCATCCGTGTTCTTTCACGGACCCATTGACTTGAATGGGTCCGTGAACCGTTGGCCGTGAAAAAAATAGGACAGGTCATATTTTTTTCACGGCCACGAAACACGGATCACGGATGCAGCTGCAAAACGGTGCATTTTCCGTTTTTTCCACGGACCCATTGAAAGTCAATGGGTCCGCGAAAAAAAACGGAAAACGGCACAACGGCCATGGGTGCACACAACGGTCGTGTGCAGGAGGCCTTAGTTTGTTATTAGGTGGCAAGACTCATTAGGATGTGACTTCATAGGCTTCAGCGCTTGTTCTGTTTTCATCAAAATGCCCGCATCATTTAAATACTTTTTCTTCTGGACATTTTTTCTAGAGTATCGTTGAGCACCAATACTTAGATGATGTTCGTGGACTTGAAAATGTTCATTTTTTATTATTTTGATGGAAGTTTTAGTGAAAATTTATAGTAGCTGACAAAGGATGAAATGTCACAGAAAAATATACAACAATGAGGTAAAGGGCATTTCTGATGAGAGAGGATATTCCATTCATATTCTATAATCGTTCTGACTTGTGGCAAAGAAATGTTAACCTTAAGGGTTTGGTCACTTTCTGGCTACTTGTTACCAATGTGTAGGTAAGATAACTACATGGCACTTACTATTATAGCCTTTGTTGAAATTCTGGACCATTTTCTATATTTCATAAAGTATGCCACTTGGTTTATCACATCTTTTTTTCTTTCCACACAGAGGTACTGTCCATAAGATGGCCGCTTATGGAGAGTCATGCGACCAGGTAAATCACCTCCATGTGAAGTCTCCTCCATTCAAATACACTGCACCTGCACTAAACTCCCAACAGTGCAAGTACAGATGTATTTGAATGGAGGAGACCTCGCATGGAGACGATTTGCTTGATCACATGACCCTCCATCTTCAACCTTTTTTTGGACAAGAACTCTGTGCGTCAGAACAAAAGACTTGGCAAACAAGGGACATGGCTTATAAAATATAGAAAATGGCACATAATTTCAACAAAGGCTATATTATTAAAGCTAACCTTTCACCTCATTTTCACTTTATAAACTAGCAACAGTACCTTATAGATTATCTTGAGTGTGTTGTTATCCATGTTAGTGCCACTTTCCTGGGCTCTTTATACTTCAAAAAATAGTCTTATAAACTTCACATTCGGTGCTCCAACAGTCATGCAACCAGTCAAGGGGGTAGCCCTTCCATCTCCTCTGGCCGTACCGCCCCTGCCCTAACCCCTCCTCTATGCTCCTTAACTGACAGCCGGCTCAGTCGCCGGGACGGCGCTTCCGAAACCTGCGCATGCGCAGTCCTCCTGATTCGCCGCGCAATCCCGTCTTTCTTGCTGACAATAGTGGAGCGCGCGCACGGGAGGGAGAGCAGACAGGAGAGCAGACAGGCCGGCATCGCGTAAGGCGCATGCGCGATTCTCTTACATGATCGCGCTTTTGTCAGCAAGAAAGACGGGATTGCGCGGCGAATCAGGAGGATGGCGCATGCGCAGGTTTCGGAAGCGCCGTCCCAGCGACTGAGCCGGCTGTCAGTTAAGGAGCATGGAGGAGGGGTTAGGGCAGGGGCGGTACGGCCAGAGGAGATGGAAGGGCTACCCCCTTGACTGGTTGCATGACTGTTGGAGCACCGAATGTGAAGTTTATAAGACGATTTTTTGAAGTATAAAGAGCACAGGAAAGTGGCACTAACATGGATAACAACACACTCAAGATAATCTATAAGGTACTGTTGCTAGTTTATAAAGTGAAAATGAGGTGAAAGGTTCGCTTTAAGTTCCAGATAATGATGTTACAAACACATTGATTAACAGTAACCAGAAACTACCCAACCCCTTTAATATTTCCACAGGGGTGCAAATACAACAGTGTCAGTCCGCAGAAGAGTTTTTTCCTGATACTCACTTCTTGCTGTGCATTTTTATATAGATATGACAAATTATGCTGTATGCTCAGTCCAGAGAATACAGATTTTGAGATGAATATTGATAGAACTTTCTATTGTCTTTTATATGTCTATTTTCATTTGTACCTTTCCATTTATTGCCTTTAAGGGGTATTCCCATCTTAGACAATGGGGGCATATCACTAGGATATGCCCCCATTGTCTGATAGGTGCGGGTCCCATCGCTGGGACCCGCACCTATATCAAGAACGGAGCTGGGAGCGCTGTGGCTGGAGGACCCAAGATTTCCTGGGGTACGTCCACCACCAAGCGCAAATCCCCGCCTCTCCCATAGAAGTGAATAGGAGTGTGCCGCACATGCGCGGCCCATGCTCCCATTCATTTCTATGGGGCAGACGGCAATAGCCGAGCTAGCGCTAGGCTATTTTCTGCGGCCCCAGAGAAATGAATGGAGGGCGGCTGCACATGCGCGGTGTGCTCTCCTTCACTTTCGGGGCTCCTTTCTCGATATAGGTGCGGGTCCCAGTGTGGGACCTGCACCTATAAGACAATGGGGGCATATCCTAGCGATATACCCCATTGTCTGAGATGAGAAAACCCCTTTAACATCAACTGGAAAATCTTTAATACACATACTGAATCTGGTAAAGGGAATATTCGTTATACTCATCCCATTGTATCATTCTGGAGAAGAAGTACTTTTAGTCCATATGCAAAGGAGCAGTTACTGGCACCAAGAGCGGACCCAAGACAATCTGTGCACCGCTGTTCCTCCTGATTCCTCTGCCAGATCCTCTATTTCTTTTCTGACTGACAGAGTCACAGCGGGGCGTGGGGGTAGCAGGAAACAGCCAGGTAGCAGGAAACAGGGAGCAAGTCACCTCCTATGCAACCCTAGGTTCTCCCTAGACTCCTAGCGCATGAGCCGTCTCAGATGGTAAGGGGGCTTATGCTCACCGACCTAGGACCCTGGGAATCCCTGCTGTGCACTAATCATGAAGACAGGGCAGAGACCACCCATTCATCCTTCACCACGGATGAATGGTGTCTCCTGAAGCCCAGCAACTGACCACCAACTAGACAGGGCCACAGCCGAACGACAGGTAAGTACATAAGACAACAGACAACAAAAGTTATCAGGACTTACCTGTTGCCGACGAGATGGACCGGAAACTCACAGTCTAGCTGTTTGCTTAAACCCCTCCAGGAAAGCACACATTAGGAGCACACACACCAGCAAACAAGGCCCACACCATACAACTTACACCACAGGTGGGGAAGGGTAAACAGAAGCAAGCAGGAGGGAAAGCAAGGGAAAACAATTTAACAAATAATGGTGGCTCACACAGACATAATCACAACAGCCCAGGAGCAGAGCTCCACACCAAGCTGACAACAAAATACAAAACTGACCTCAGGCTCCACCACGCCAACATATAAGGAGGCATGAGGTCACACCCACCACACCTACCAGACACACCTTATTCCATGCACACCAAAGCAGGGAAAACACCATTACAAATACACGTTGCCGGAGGCAACAACATGCAAGGCAACCATGTCACGGCACACACCACGAAGGCCGTGACACTGCCCCCACATGCAGACACAGCAACACGTTGCCGCAGGCAACAGCAAGCGTGGCCAAGTGTCACAGCGCACACCAAAGGCAGTGACACATAGCCAGGTGAGGTGACTATGCAGGAACCTGGCCTTGTCAATCAAGGAGGGAGAGGCTGGCGGAGGAAGGAGAAGCAATGGTGCACAGAGTGGCTTGGGCCTGCCCCCAGTGCACTTAATTGCTCATTTGCATATGGATTAAATGCAACAGATCGCTAAGTAAAGGTATCATTACAAGAAGGAGTATGTTATTCCTCCGAAGCATGTTGGAAGTACTACTTTGTGAGTGACGTCACGACAAGTAGACCGTATTGCTGGATTAACATGCATATGAGTTAAGCCATCGGCTGGTGCTCCTCCCCTTATTGTTTCACACAATACATTGCGTGCTACTGACTATAATTTGAAGGAAGGAAATACTGCAAACAAAGCGTACAACCAAAGACAGCTCAGAGCACCACACATGCACCCTAAGGAATTCTGATCGTCATATGATATCCTAGAGGTATCCTTTTACAATGGTGCTGTTTATTAAGCTTAAGTACAGTACATTCATACCTACATTTTATCATTACATCCAGCTGATCTAGCCCTACAAGACACTGTTCCTGGTGTAACAGTAAATTTTCTCATGACAGATTCCCTTTAAGCCTCCTGCACACGACCATATGGTTTTGTGGTCCGCAAAAAAACATCCGCAAAAAATACAGATGACATCTGTGTTCATTCCGTATTTTGCAGAAGGGAACAGAGCTGGCCCCTAATAGAACAGTACTATCCTTGGCCATAATGCAGACAAGAATAGGACATGTTCTATGTTTGAACGGAACAGAAATATGGAAATGGAAGGCATACGGAGTACCTTCTTATTTTTTGGCGGATCCATTTAAATGAATGGTTCCGTATACTGTCTGTATACGGAACGCAAAAAAACGGAACGGAAACGGAAAAAAAAAAACATTCATGTGCAGGAGGCCTTAATTTGATGTGCTTTTGTAGTTGCGACAGTTTGGACTGTGAAATACTGTATTAGTACCGTTGTCCATCTCTTGTCCATGTAATATTATTATTATTATTATTATTATTATTATTAAAGCGCCATGGCGCTGTACATATAAGGGATACACATCCATAATACAGACACTTGCACTAAGCATGAACAAGACGAGTTACAAACTGATACAGAAGGAGAAAAGGCCCTGCCCGTGAGGGTTTACAATCTATGAGATATGCCAACTAGAAAAGCAACTGTAACTGTTACATTGATTATTATACCGATATGTACTAAGGTTGCCAACATGTAATTTTGGTCTGTGATTTTTAGTAATTTTACAGAAAAAGAAAAGATTAGCTACCAGGAGATGGTGTATCTTATCCCTTTATATTCTCTGCAGTGGTACTGCACAATTTGTGGGCTGGTGTGGCCTTGTTTCTGGAGGTCCATTTTTTCCATATAGCCACCAAATTAATTAAACTTTTGGAGGTCCCAAGACAAACTAGCAAGCTATTCTGACATTTAACACACTTAGTGACCAAGCCTGTTTGGGCCTTAATGACCAAGCCAAATTTTGGAAATCTGACATGTGTCATTTTAGCTTAGAATAACTTTGTAACGGTTTTGCACATCAAAGTAATTCTGACAATGTTTTCTCGTCACATATTGTACTTTACTTAGGTGGTAAAATTCTACCGATAAAATATGCGTATCTTTATTAAAAAAGTGAAAATTTATGCAAATTTGTAAAAATTGGCACATTTTCCTATTTTCAACTGCAATATTTCATATACATACATAAATACTATTCAATATTTTTTTAGCAGAAATATATTTCCACATCTTAACTTTTTTTAAATCAAAAATTTTTACTTTTTATTTTTTTATTTAGGAGACTTTACATTTTAACATAAATTTTAACATTTTTGAAGTACAGATTTTTTCCTGCAACAAGCCAAGTTTGCAGAGGCTTATAACTGTAAGAATAATAGAACCCCCCCAAAAGTGAACCCATTTTAAAAACTAGGCGTATTTATCTATGGGTGTAATGAGTTTTTTGACCCACTAGTTTTTTAAAGAAATTAATGCTATGAAGGTGAAAAAAAATGTAATTTTCATTTTTTACACAAAAGTGTCAATTTAAAGACAGATTTTTTCTACAGAGCACATGAAAATGAAGATGTACACTCCAAAATGTATCACCCCCGTTTCTCCTGTCTTCAGAAATATCCCCATTGTGGCCCTAATCTTATGTCTTGACAAACGGCAGGGCCCAAACATAAAGGAAAATGAAGATGTACACTCCAAAATGTAAGGAAACAAATCAGAAAAGGTAAAATTAATTCCAATGTCTGGAAAAAAAAATCGGCTCCACGACCCATCCCAAAGGGATCCCTCCCTCCCTGGAAAGCCCACTGTCATGACCATGGTCATGGTCGTGACTCAGAATCCGCATGCAGTTGCCTGCGGTTTGGTTTTATTGTCAACCACATGGTGAGGGCTGCTGATTTGTTGCCTCACGTGTGGTTGCCGCTGGCAACATGATTTGGTACTTGGCAGTATAGCAGCCTGAGCTGTTGCTAGGCAGCTTGCTGTCAAGTGCATGCGGTTACACCTGGTTGTGTGTGTGTGTGTGTGTATGTATGCACTTTGTATGTCTGGTGTGCACGAGGTTTATGTAGGTGTGCACTGTGACACTTCCCTTCACTGTGGCTGCCCGTGGCAATGTTTGGTATTGTGTACATGTGGTGGCAGTGTCTCGGCCTTCTGGCTGACTCCCAGGACATGGTTGCCACGCATGTCGTTGCCTGCGGTAACAGCTGCAGTGTGATGTTTATTTGGACACTTCCCCTTTAAGTGGCTTTTTCCCTTGCCTGGTGTAGGAAGGGTTAACTCCCTTCTTAGTGTGTGAACACTGGGTGTGTGTGTGGGTGTGGCTACTTGGGGCTATTTAGCTCCTGCTGGATGCCAGACTCTGAGGGGTACTTCAGCCATGGTTAGCTGAAGTCATCCTCCTGGTTATTATCCCATCTGCCAGTGAGGGCCACCCTTGTGGTCATAAATTACGTTACATGGTGTTATGAAGGTCTGTGTGTGGTCTCATTGTTATTGCAGCTTATGGTCCTGGGTTCCTGTGTGATGTGTGGTGTGTGCTGTGTTCGTTTGTCTTTTGGACAGCAGCACTTGCACATGGGTTCCAGGCTTTGTTGTCTGTGGCAGGTGAGTGTGGTGTTTGTTGCATTTACCTGCCATTGCCATAAGTTGTTTCTGTTCCCCTTGTAGCTTGACCACTTTAGACTCCTGTTTCTCCATGTCTACCCAGCTTCTAGTACAGGGATCGGCGGAGGGTCAGAAGGGATCTGAGGTTCTTGAGCATGAGTCCTCCTACCTTCAAGGGCGGCTCATGCAGCTAGGAGTCAGGGTCAGATTAGGGAAGCTCTACTCTAGGAGGTGACCTGCTCCCTAATTCTGTGGTTCTGGCCAAGTAGCGACCTTTCCATCTCCTGGCACCGCACGGCTGAGGGTTTTCCCCATCCTCAGCCGTGACACCCACAAACTAAACAGAAAATGAGAATAAATTGAATTCCTGAACCCCCCCCCCGTTCTTTTTGGTATTAAATAAAATTTAGAATTAGCAACTGTATGGTATGTTTCAAAGCAGGGGTAATTACAGAGGCCTGGTTGTGATGGGCAACTGGAGCAGTAAATCCGGGTGTCCCTCCTCCTTCCATGTTTGCTACACACCCGGCATCTTTTCTGTGGATACGTTTTGCTGGTAGTGGCAGGGACGGGGTGAGGGAAATGGCGTTCTGAAAGCCTTCGAACGTCCTCCGATTCGAAGGCTTGCCTAGGGGGGACTCAAACAGGAGACTCTCAATCACCTTCTCCTGGTACTCGAGGAAGTTGAGGTTTCCCTGGGACTTTTTAAATAAAATAAAACTATTGTAGGTAGCAATCTGGATGAGGTAGATTGCTACCTTTTTATACCAGGCCCTGTTTTTTCGCTTCACCAGGTAGGGGTGAAGCGCCTGGTCCGAGAGGTCTCCACCTCCCATAAATTTATTGTAGTCTGTCACACAGACTGGTTTGTGCTTGTCCGCCGTAGCCCCCCTCTCCCTAACTGCCACTGTGGTGTCTGCATCCCTCCTGTCCTTCCACTTCACAGCAAGCAGCTGGTCACTTGCGAGGGCGAAGGATGTTCCTTTCTCCAAACGTTTGGAGACCAGCGGTTGTGGGTATCCAACTCTATTTTTGCGGACTGTCCCACAAGCCCCTGTGTTTGCAGCATGGAGGGATTTATAAAGGGGTATACTGGTATAAAAATTATCTGTGTACACATGGTACCCTTTGTGCAGGAATGGCGCCAATAAATCCCACACAATTTTTCCCGATGTCCAAATATTTTCGGGGCAGCCTCGGGGGTTAAGTTGGGAGTCTCTGCCCTCATAAATAGACAGACCACAGGTGTAGCCGGTTGTGCTCTCGCACACCTTATACAATTTTACTCCATATCTGGCACGCTTGGAGGGAATATATTGACGGAAGGAAAGGCGGCCTTTAAAACTAAAAAGGGACTTATCAACAGATAATTTTTTCTCAGGGGTATATAATTTCAAGAATAAATCTGTAAGGAGGGAAATAAGGGGTCTCAATTTATTTAGGCGGTCGAAGGCTGGGTCAGTTCTGGGGGGGGACTTGGGAATTGTCAGAAAAATGCATAAACCGCATTATGACTTCATAGCGGTTACGGGACATTACTGCTGCAAACACAGGGGTTGAGTGGACAGTACTCGCAGCCCAATAGGATCGGACACAGTTTTTTTTTACAATGCCCATGTCCAGGGTAAGTCCCAATTTTTATTTTATTTCAGGGACACTTGTGGGGGTCCACCATCTTACATAAATAGACGTGGGCTTTTGTACAGCAAACTGTGTGGCGTACAAATTAGTTTGCTGCACAATTAACTCAAGGACATTATCATCCACAAATAAATGAAAAAAATCATAAGGGGTAAAATTGCCGACATCCACATTAATTTGGGGAGTGGATAAAAATTGGGGTACTTGGGGAGAAAATGAAGTGGCAGGAACCCACGAAACAGAAGGGACGGGACCGCTGGGTGGAGAATGAGAGGAGGTGGGGACTTCTACCACCATAGGCCTATGGGGTCTGGGGATGGAATCGGAGTCTCCGCTATCTGAAAATATTTCCGCCTCTGAAGCGGTGCCAGATTCAGAGTGGTCAGAGCAGAGAAATTCGTATGCCTGCTCCGCACTTAACAATCTCCGACCACATGATCAGGGACCATTATTATTGGTCCCTGATGGTTACTGTGCTGAAGGCAGATCTTCAGCACAGTAACCAGTGCACATGTCTGCGCCATTTTTTTTTTATTAGATGGGGGGGCGCCCTAATAACTTTATTGAAATATATCTGAGGGCCATATTTCCCCGATCGGGGTGCTGGGGGACCCGATCGGGGCATAATTTGAACTTCTCTCTCCTCTCCTGAGGAGAGAGACCTTACAGTTAGCGGCAGCGGCCGGCTTTAAGTCTGCGCATGCGCCGGGCCGCCGCCGCCATCTTCCTTGAGGGTAAGGGGGGGTGGGGGGTGAGGATCGGGACCCAGCTTAGGACCTGAAGCGCTGGGGGACCCACCCGATCCTAGCACCGGAGACTTTCTCCCTCCTCTCTTACATGAGAGGAGGGAGAAAGTTTAGTGCAGGCATCTCCGCTGCCAGCATTTTCGGTGATCGCCGTGATAAAGTGTATCACGGTGATCACGTGATCAGAGACCGCTTGTCACTGTCTCTGATCACTGCCCCGAGCCCTCAGCTACCTTCGGTAGCTGCGGGCACGGAGCTACAGTGATTGATTTTAGCGCTAACTTGGGCTGAAGTGCCGCCGTAAGAAGGCGGCGCTCCAGCCCAAGGCCCCTTAGTGACCGCTGTAAAAACACGTATGGGTGGTCACTAAGGGGTTAAACTGCTGCTGCTGTCAATTTGGTGTTAAAAAATGTACCCAACCCAAATGGGAAATTAAGCAAGTGATATTGTATGTATAGAGCAGTGAAATGACATGTAAGGCTTCGTTCACATCACCGTTCAGCCTTTCCGTTCTCCTGCTCCGTTTAGGAGCAGGAGAACGGAAAGGACGGATTCAGCACATAACTGAGCCGAACGGAGCCTACGGACCCCATAGACCAGGGATGGCCAACCAGCGGCTCTCTAGCTGTTGCAAAGCTACAACTCCCAGCATGCCCAGTCTGCCTACAGCTATCAGCCTACAGCAGTGCATGGTGGGAGTTGTAGTTTTACAACAGCTGGAGAGCCACAGGTTGACCAGCCCTGCCATAGACTATAGTGGAGTCCATTAGGTTTCCGCTTAGTAGTAGAGATGTCGCGAACATAACATTTTCAGTTCGCGAACGGCGAACTCGAATTTCCGCAAATGTTCGCGAACCGGGCGAACCGCCATAGACTTCAATAGACAGGCGAATTTTAAAACCCACAGGGACTCTTTCTGGCCACAATAGTGATGGAAAAGTTGTTTCAAGGGGACTAACACCTGGACTGTGGCATGCCGAAGGGGGATCCATGGCAAAACTCCCATGGAAAATTACATAGTTGACGCAGAGTGTGGTAAGTTGAATTCGCAATGCGATTAATATAACCTGTATTAATCGCATTGCGATTACAATTTAGGTCTGAGTTCATAATGGTTGTATTGGTCGCGCCGTCACGTGGTAAAGGGGGGCGGGGTGTGACTCACTGCAGCCTGGTGAGTGGTGGGGCGCCGCGGCAGCTGCCCTGCAGGAGTCTCTGGTGCCGGGAGGAGGAGGTAGGTAGAGCGGCTCTGACTTTATAGACCAAATTATTTTAATAATACCCCAATAATAATAAGTTAATAACCTAACCCCATTCATAAATTACTGGTGGATTATTATAGAGACGGCCCCAGGCCAGGAGACATAAGGGGTTGGGTTTGGGGCCACCCGGCCACATTTACTAATCTTTGCTCAGGGGGGCCCCTCATAAATATAGACCCACATGGTGTGGACTGGTCATTTTTACTAAGGAATATAGTTTAAACGTTTATGTGCAAAAGAGAAAATAAGAAGTCAGCTCCAATCAGATATCTGCACATAGACCAAGACTCTGGGTCTATGCAGATATCTGATTGGAGCTGACTTAGTGACTTCTTCATTTTTCTCTTTATCTCTTTATTATGGCTTCGGGGGCAGGGGTGACACAATTTTCTACCGCAGCGGGTGACACCAGCCATAGCAACGCCAACCATTAGGAACCCAGCTCTAAGTTGAATTCGCAATGCGATTAATATAACCTGCATTAATCGCATTGCGATTACAATTTAGATCTGAGTTCCTAATGGTTGTATTGCTAGAATTGACGAATATAACGAATATAGCACTATATTCTCAATCTTCGTTATATTCTAGCAATACAACCATTAGGAACCCAGCTCTAAGTTGAATTCGCAATGCGATTAATATAACCTGTATTAATCGCATTGCGATTACAACTTAGATCTGAGATCCTAATGGTTGTATTGCTAGAATTTACGAATATAACGAATATAGCACTATATTCTCAATCTTCGTTATATTCTAGCAATATAACCATTAGGAACCCAGCTCTAAGTTGAATTCGCTAAGCGATTAATATAACCGCATTGCGATTACAACTTAGTCAAATTTGTGACACTGCAGCTTCAGAATGAATCTAAGATGGATGCTGTCCCTAAAATGGATGCTGTCCTTGCTATTTGATAGGAGGTGGGAGGGTCTGGGAGGGAGGGTATGCTGATTGGCTGGAATGTGTCTGCTGACTGTGAGGTACAGGGTCAAAGTTTGCTCAATGATGATGTATAGGGGGAGGACCGATTCAAAAATATTCATCTGAGCGGAAGCCTAATGGACCCCATTATATTCTATGGGGTCTGTAGGCTCAGTTTGGCTCAGTTATGTGCCGAATCCATCCTTTCCATTCTTTCCTTTCCGTTCTCCTGCTCCTAAACGGAGCAGGAGAACGGAAAGGCTGAACGCTGATGTGAACGAAGCCTTAATCTGCACAGAGCACTGTTCTAGATAATCAAGTAGCAAAATTACTCTGGTATGTTAACCCTTCATACTGTGCTGTACCCATGTGCAAAAAAGAAATGCTGCTTTGCAGACATCAGCAATAGTATTCCAGTTTATTTCCTCCTTGAGGGCAGAGAAATGGCATATGACTGGCTTGTAGTCCAATACAAGTACTCAATGCCAGTCAATGCCCTTATAATGCATCACATAATTATTAATTACAAAGCTGATATTGGTGAGAGTATTGTAACAATAATATTAGAAATACTCACCAGGCTCTAAAGATCATTGAATTCTTTTGCACTTTTGCTACTGTCTTTGACTTTGCATGTCAGCAGTAGTGGAAATCTTCAGTCTTCCTAAATGGAAAATGGATAGGAATAGGATTCATTTGTGATTGAGAGATTTAAATAAAAAAACTTGTAATTGTAATTGTATCCAGGGAATGTATGTATTTTAAAAATTCCACAGGTAAAAGTTCAAAGGCCAGAGATCCAGAAGTGGCGAGAAAAGTGATGGAAGTTCTTTTCAGTAGCTAGGCAAGGCATTCACTTCCCCAGATTGTAAAGTTTCTCTACAGAACACCTGATGCCATCCAGGAAGATGTTTCTCCTAAATACCTGCTGATTTGTCACAAAAATCCCAACACTAAACAAGTTAGTCAGGTTTTAACTCCTCCCTATGATGTCAGATGAAATAAGTAAGGAAATAGACTTCTTGGTATTCATCATGTTTCCATACGCTTATCACTGTTGCTCCCTTATCTTTATTCCTCTAACTGCACATAATATAAATATATAATGGTCATAAATATAATATTGACTAGAGACTTAAAGGGAATCTGTCATCAACTTTATGCTGACTACACTGAGGGCATGGCACGGCAGCATACATTAGTGACAGAAATGCTGATTTCAGCGGTGTGTCACTCATGAGCTAAAAGTAAGTGGTTGCTGAGAACCAGCATCATCATCATTGCAGCCCAGGTCTTGAAAAGAGTCAAATTTACCTGAGAAGAGTCATGGATATTCATAATCTCCTGCTCTCTCACCCATCTGCTGATGATTGGCAGTTCTCTCCTAGAGGGAAAGGGAGAAAACTAGGTAGAAGCCTGTCAGTCATCAGCAGGTGGGGTGAATAAATTACATGACGTAGCGGAGGGGGCGGCGCCGTTCGGCTCTGATGTAGGAGTAAATTAATTTATGAGGAGGCGTGCTGGGCTTGAAATAAAGGCCGGCTGGGCACTGCAGGGGGGCGTTACTGGGCACTAGAAATGAAAAGTTGAATAAAAGAATGAAGGTACTTTATTGAACATTGCTATGTTAACAGTTTAATATGCTCAAACTAGGTGACAGATTCCCTTTAACCTTTTCCGGACCTCGGTCCGCTGTACATGTACAAACACGGTCTTTAAAGATAGCACCTGCTGTTTTATACAGCAGAGGTCCAGGACTAATATCTTAGACTGGCGGTAATGCCGATCGCAGCCTTTTTACCCCTCAGATGCTGTGATCAAATAAGACCACAGCATCTGGGAGCATTAAAACCAGAAGTGGCGCACTTCCAGTCCTGGGCCACCTTCCACTGAGATCAAAGAAGGCAGCCCACACTAGTGATAGGCCTGAGCCTGTGCAAGGTTTCCAGGCCATTTACTAGTATATTCCAATGTAGGCCTGCAGGTGGCAGCACTGTAATGGAATATACTGAATCTGGTATTATGTAATGCATAGAATACAAGAGGCAATCTAATGATTGCATGTTATAGTCACCTAGGCTGACTTAAAAAAAGTATAAAAAAGGTTTAAAAAATAAAAAACTTTTTATTTTTTTCTGTATTAAAACACAAGGAAAACTGTATAAATGTGGTGTTGCCGTTATAGTACTGACTCAAAGAATGAAGTTAACCACATGGAATGACATAAAAACGAAACCAATAAAACTGTGGCGGAATTGCATTTTTTCTCCAATTCCACGTTATTTGGGATTTTCTTTCCAGCGTCCCACTACACTATATGCAATAGTAAATGGTTCAATTAAAAAGTACAACCTATCCCACAGAAAAAGCCCTCGTGGCTATGTAATGGCTCCAAGAAGGCAGGGAGTGAAAATAAAAAATAAAAAACTGAAAATCGCACGCCCTGATGGGGTTAATACTGATGCTGCTAGTGTTCTGCTTGACATTTTTGTGCATCATACTTAGCAACCATACATTGTAGTGGACTTTGTACAACTTAAAAAAAAAATTCAAAGCTTATTAAAAAATCGGTTGATCACAGACTAGTGTACCCAACGTATTCGGGCCAGTTCTAGTTAAAGTGTGTCCCCGGGCATAAATAAAAAAATTGGGCCCCAAATGCTGAAATATTGACCGAAAATAGCAGTCGATCCGTCATTTTAGAAAGCTGTACTGCTGATCTTTAGCGCTTTTATGTACGCTTCTAGTGTCTTGTCTTAAAAGGCATACATTATACCCCCCTTCCCCACAGAGGTGACATATATATACATTTTGCAGGACCAAACAGTAAGGACCTGTTCACATCACATTAAGGCTGGTTTCACACGGGCGTTGCGGATTGGGGCCGGATGCGTTCAGAGTGCGTTCAGTGAAACTCGCACTATTTTGCAAGCAAGTTCAGTCAGTTTTGTCTGCGATTGCGTTTAGTTGTTCAGTTTTTTCCGCGCTGGTGCAATGCGTTTTGATGCGCTTTTCACGCGCGTGATAAAAAACGGAATGTTTACAAACAACATCTCTTAGCAACTATCAGTGAAAAGCGCATCGCACCCGCACTTGCTTGCGGATGCAATGCGTTTTTCACGCAGCCCCATTCACTTCTATGGGGCCAGGGCTGCGTGAAAAAACGCAGAATATAGAACATGCTGCGATTTTCACGAAAACGCAGAACTGATGCGTGAAAAACAACGCTCATGTACACAGACCCATTGAAATGAATGGGTCAGGATTCAGTGCGGGTGCTATGCAGGGGCGTAACTACTATAGCGGCAGACCATGCGACTGCTATGGGGCCCAGGGTAAGAGGGGGCCTAGTCTTAGTTGGGATCATCTCCTCTTCTACTGGAGGTGAACACTTGAGTCAGGACTCTACCCTGTACAGGAACAACTTTTAGCAAATGACCCAAGGGTCATTAAAAAGGGTTTAGACAGAAACCCTTCCGTCCTATGTGGGGGCCCGGTTTGATCCTTGCTATGGGGCCCTTAGTTCTCTATGTACGCCACTGGTGCTATGCGTTCACGTCACGCATTGCACCCGCGCGGAAAACTCGCTCGTGTGAAAGGGACCTTAGTGTGTAGTGCCAGGAAAGCTCGCACCAGCTACTGGAGGCTTCACAGGCATGCAGTGCTGTCAGCTGGAGGATGGTGGGGTGTAGACTGGAGACAATATCAGGCATAAGCACTGAGAAAAAAAAGGAGGCAAGAACTTGTAGGTTGTCATGCTGCCTCTCTCTGCTGCTGTCAGGGGACCATAGGCACCTGGACTGTGAAGAAGTCCAATATCTAGGGCTATTCAAATCTGTGTTTGATGCCTGCTTGTGCAAAAAGAAGGCTGAGGGCAGTATTGGCAGTGGGATATGTTGCAGTCTTCCATTGCAAGTTTGTGTCAGAAATCCTCCTGACATGTGCCTCCAGTGGAAGGCTCCAAATGTGACGTGAACTGGCTGTGACTAAGGCCTCATGCACACGACCGTTGTGTGCATCCGTGGCCGTTGTGCCGTTTTCCGTTTTTTTTCGCGGACCCATTGACTTTCAATGGGTCAGTGGAAAAATCGGAAAATGCACCGTTTTGCAGCCGCATCCGTGATCCGTGTTTGCTGTCCGTCAAAAAAATAGGACCTGTCCTATTTTTTTGACGGACAACGGTTTACGTACCCATTCAAGTCAATGGGTCCATGAAAGAACACGGATGCACACAAGATTGGCATCCGCGATCCGTGGCCGTAGGTTACTTTCATACAGACGGATCCGAAGATCCGCCTGCATTAAGCTTTTTCAGAGATGAGTTTTCACTTCGTGAAAACTCATATCCGACAGTAT
This sequence comes from Bufo bufo, assembly GCF_905171765.1. NCBI lineage: Eukaryota > Metazoa > Chordata > Amphibia > Anura > Bufonidae > Bufo > Bufo bufo. The sequence goes on from NC_053390.1 coordinate 390,080,066, forward strand.
ATTCTAACACAGAGGCGTTCCCATAGTGATGGGGACGCTTCTAGTTAGAATATACTACGAACTGTGTACATGACTGCCCCCTGCTGCCTGGCAGCACCCGATCTCTTACAGGGGGCTGTGATCCGCACAATTAACCCCTCAGGTGCACCTGAGGGGTTAATTGTGCATATCATAGCCCCCTATAAGAGATCAGGGGCTGCCAGGCAACAGGGGGCAGACCCCCCTCCCCCCCCCTATTGTAATATCATTGGTGGCACAGTGTGCGCCCCCCTATTGTAATATCATTGGTGGCCAGTGTGCGGCCTCCCCCCCCCCCCCGATCATTGGTGGCAGCGGAGATTCCGATCGGAGTCCCAGTTTAATCGCTCTGGGGCTCCGATCGGTAACCATGGCAACCAGGACGCTACTGCAGGCCTGGTTGCCATGGTTACTTAGCAATATTAAAATATAAGCATCATACTTACCTGCTGGCTGCTGCGCTGTCTGTGTCTGGCCGGGAGCTCCTCCTACTGGTAAGTGACAGGTCTGTGCGGCGCATTGCTTAATGATCTGTCACTTACCAGTAGGAGGAGCTCCCGGCCGGACACAGACAGCGCAGCAGCCAGCAGGTAAGTATGATGCTTCTAATATTGTAATATTGCTAAGTAACCATGGCAACCAGGCCTGCAGTAGCGTCCTGGTTGCTATGGTTACCGATCGGAGCCCCAGAGCGATTAAACTGGGACTCCGATCGGAATCTCCGCTGCCACCAATGATCGGGGGGGGGAGGCCGCACACTGGCCACCAATGATATTAATACAATAGAGGGAGAGGCGGGGGCCGCACACTGGCCACCAATGATATTACAATAGAGGGGGGCCGGGGGGCCGCACACTGGCCACCAATGATATTACAATAAAGGGGGGGGCCGGGGGGGGGGGGCGCACACTGGCCACCAATGATATTATAATAGAGGGGGGGGCGTGGGGGCCGCACACTGGCCACCAATGATATTCAAACTGGGGAGGGAGGGGGGTCTGCCCCCTGCTGCCTGGCAGCCCCTGATCTCTTACAGGGGGGCTATGATACCCACAATTAACCCCTTCAGGTGCGGCACCTGAAGGGTTAATTGTGCTGATCACAGCCCCCTGTAAAAGATCGGGTGCTGCCAGGCAGCAGGGGGCAGTCATGTACACAGTTAGTAGTATATTCTAACTAGAAGCGTCCCTATCACTATGGTAACACCTCTGTGTTAGAATATACTGTCGGATCTGAGTTTCACGATGTAACTCAAATCCGATGGTATATTCTAACATAGAGGCGTTCCCATGGTGACGGGGACGCTTCAAGTTAAAATATACCATCGGATTGGAGAAAACTCCAATCCTATGGTATATTAACTCCTGACTTTACATTGAAAGTCAATGGGTGACGGATCCGTTTGAAATTGCACCATATTGTGTCAACGTCAAACGGATCCGTCCCCATTGACTTGCATTGTAATTCAGGACGGATCCGTTTGGCTCCGCACGGCCAGGCGGACAGCAAAACGACTTTTTTTTTCATGTCCGTGGATCCTCCAAAAATCAAGAAAGACCCATGGACGAAAAAATGGTCACGGATCACGGACCAACGGAACCCCGTTTTGCGGACCGTGAAAAAATACGGTCGTGTGCATGAGGCCTAATGCTGGTACATTTAGTACAAGTAGGCTAACACATTAATCCTGCCTGCCATGACCTTGGACTTGCTTTAAGGATGCACATGGACTCTGTCAGCCCTTATCTTGAAAAATCACAGAAAATAATCCACTATATACAATAAACACAATAGATGTAAACATTATATATGGACTAAGCCCTCACTCTAATATGATAAAATCTGAGACTCTCAGCCAATATATTTTTATCAAAACACATCTGTCCCCGCCTACCAGCGCCAAGGTGGTCTCAGTCAGGCAGGTCCTACTCTAAATCTATCTATGCTGTTGGGCATCTACATATTTCTGTGTGGACCAAGCAACCAAAGAGGCCCTGATCTTGGCCTGTTTCCTGACTACAAGAATTACCTACTCTTTTGGTGCTTCGCACTAGTGTCTCAGACCACCATTGGTCAGCTGCCAACTACAGCGGGACTCTTCCAGGAGGTGACAGTCTGTTCTCTGCAGCGAAGTCTACATTCCGGCACAGGAGTTAAATTGTAAATATCAGGGGACTGCCAGGACGTCGCACTTAGGTTTAGCCTAGAGCCAAACCGGTTAGTTGGCACAGTGGATTCATACCCACTACCTGTTGTACTTTTTTTCAATGCAAAGCCACGGCCATTGGTTTACATCTCCCATCCCAAGACAGCATGCATGGCCACAGATGGCCACTTGAAACGACGTCTGCTGCACCTTCAGATGAAACCCAATGCATATGTGCTGGTCTCCTAACTGTCCTAGACCTGTGACTATGAAGAGGAAACTAGCACATATGCAGTGGGTTTCATGTAAAGTTGCAGACAGACATCTCTCGTCACATGTCCCTATATCTGTGTCCATTTTATGTAGACTCTCATAAATATACAGGCACATAAATATACATATATACACATAATGCACACGCACATGCAGGCAGGGTGATGAACAGACCCTCACACAGATGTTTTATAGTGAATGATAACCTGATCCCGATGCTCAGGATACTGCAAGGCAATTCCCCCAACTTGGATTGTCTCTGCAATGTACTGTATGCATGCAGATACTAACACTCTGCACCACTCTGTAGCTCTGCTCTAACATAGGTTTTAATTGGTTCTTCCACCCTGAGCCAGTGCCTGGAAACACCTTGGCCCCCCAGGGCCAGACTGGGATGGCACAGCAGCCCTTGCACACAAAATCAGTCCACATATAATATTGCATAAAAAAAGTGGTGTGTAATGCACACAGCAGCAAATTTTTCTTTACTTGGTCATGACCCTAGGTTAAGTATCAATAAAGTATCAAGGAAATAAAGTGGAAAATAAATGCTTAATCACATAAATGACATAAATTACCCTTCCTAACAGTAATACATACCATGATAAAGCTCAAATACCTCCCAGTAACATCTGATAGCACAGTGCAGCATGCAATACCACGCCAACAGTGCCAAGTAAATGCCATAGTGAGGCACAATATGCTTCCCCCCTTTGTAGTGTATTCTGCCTTGACTACCCCTCCCCCACTTGTAGCGGTATAGTCCCTGGGTACTGGTCCCCCTTGCCCCACTGGCAGTATTGTCCCCTGACCGACCCTCCCCCACATGTAGTGGTATTGTCCCTGGGTACTGACCACCCCTCCCCTGCTGGCAGCTGCATTGTCCCTGGGTACTGATTACCCCTCTCCTACTGGCAGTAAAACTGTCGCCTGACCACCCCTCCCCCACTGACAGTAAAAGCTCTCAGAGGGCACAGAACCTGTCATGATGTCATCACAGGTCCACCACCCTCCTAACCTGCATTGACTATCAGTGCAGATCATATACTTTCTTAGGAAGTTAAGGACCTGGGATGAGAGGTCCTTGAGTTTTCCTGTGCTTGGAATGGTTTGCACCATTAGTGCAGTTCCTGTTTAACTTATGTTGGGAGGTCCCCTGACACATCGGCCCACTGGGAATCTACTCAATGGGGCAAATTACGAGTCCAGATCTGGGGCCACCTCAGAAACCTGGACAATTTCCCAGTTTACTCCCCCCAACACCAGACCTGGAGATATTGGTATGTGTCACAGTTACCGACCGAATGTCTACTACTATCCATACACAGCCACACATCTCCTGCCTTGTCTGTCATGTTCCATACTGTGCTGCTGCTACTACTACTATCCTTACATAGGAGCAAATCTCCTACCTTATTCATTATGTTCCATACTGTACTGCTACTATAGGGTACCTTGTCCTGCACAGTATAACAAACCTAAAACTGCTCCCAAAAAAGGGATACTTTTTTACAGCTTTTATAAAAAAAAGCATTGATCTTCACTTTCCTGGACAATATACAGTAGATATAAAAAGTCTACACCTTTAATGTGACCTATAAACTGTACAACTCAATTGAAAAGCAAACTTAAATATTTTAGGTAGAGGAAAGAAAAAATATAAAAATAAAATATGGTTGCATAAGTGTGCACACCCTTAAACTAATACTTTGTTGAAGCACCTTTTGATTTTATTACAGCACTGAGTTTTTTTGGGTATGAGTCTATAAGCATGGCACATTTTGACTTGGCAAGATTTGCCCACTCTTCTTTGCAAAAAACACTCCAAATCTGTCAGATTGCGAGGGCATCTCCTGTGCGCAGCCCTCTTCAGATCACCCCACAGATTTTCAATCGGATTCAGGTCTGGGCTCTGGCTGGGCCATTCCAAAACTTTAATCTTCTTCTGGTGAAGCCATTCCTTTGTTGATTTGGATGTATGCTTTGGGTCGTTGTCATGCTGAAAGATGAAGTTCCTCTTCATGTTCAGCTTTCTAGCAGAAGCCTGAAGGTTTTGTGCCAGTATTGACTGGTATTTGGAACTGTTCATAATTCCCTCTCGCTTAACTAAGGCCCCAGTTCCAGCTGAAGAAAAACAGCCCCTTGGCATGATGCTGCCACCACCATGCTTCACTGTGGGTATGGTGTTCTTTTGGTGATGTGCAGTGTTGTTTTTGGGCCAAACATATCTTTTGGAATTATGGCCAAAAAGTTCAACCTTGTTTTCATCAGACCATAACACCTTTTCCCACATGCTTTTGGGAGACTTCAAATGTGTTTTTGCAAAATGTAGCCTGGCTTGGATGTGTTTTTTCGTAAGAAAAGGCTTTCGTCTTGCCACTCTACCCCATAGCCCAGACATATGAAGAATATGGGAGATTGTCAGATATTCCTGCAGCTCCTTTAATGTTGCTGTAGGCCTCTTGGTAGCCTCCCAGACTAGTTTTCTTCTCGTCTTTTCAACAATTTTGGAGGGACGTCCAGTTCTTGGTAATGTCATTGTTGTGCCATATTGTCTCCACTTGATGATGACTGTCTTCACTGTGTTCCATGGTATATCTAATGCCTTGGAAATTCTTTTGTACCCTTCTCCTGACTGATACTTTTTAACAATGAGATCCCTCTGATGCTTTGGAAGCTCTCTGTGGACCATGGCTTTTGCTGTGGGACTCGACTAACTAGAGCAGCGGAACTTTATTTGGGGTTAATCAGAGTCACTTTAAATGATGGCAGGTGTATGCTGACTCCTATTTAACATGATTATAAATGTGATTGCTTAATTCTGAACACAGCTACATCCCCAGTTATAAGCAACCACATTATTTTAGTTTTTTTTTTGTTTTCTTCCCTCCACCTAAAAGATTTCAGTTGGTTTTTCAATTGAGTGGTACAGTATATAGGTCACATTAAAGGTGGAAAAAGTTCTGAAATGATTTATCTTTGTTTCATTTTTTTACATCACAGTAACCTGACATTTTAACAGGGGTGTGTAGACTTTTTATATCCACTGTATATACTTTTTTAAAATAACATGAAACCTGTTGCTACTTCCTCGAAAAAGAGATAATTTATGGGCTGCTCACACTTGTTTTTTCTGATAGGGATCTGGCGAGTATAGAGGCCAAGTCATAGTTACATAGTTACATAGTTGCATAGTTGATACATTTGAAAAAAGACATAAGTCCATCAAGTTCAACCAAGGGATAGGTGGGGACGTGAATCCCAGAAGGAAGTGAGACTCTACACGTTTTCATAAGAATTAATGTTGTTTACTTTTAAGAATTCATCTAAACCCTTTTTAAAACTGTTCACTGATCCTGCTCCTTGAACTCCTTTAACTCTTTTTCCTATTAATCAACCATTCCTCAACAATTTTTGCAGCATGCTAGGTCACATTATCCTGCAGAAGAGTCCAATACCATTAGGAAATATATCATGTAAGTTCCCTTTACAAGGGACGACAGAGCTGCAGATTGTCGGGAAGGAAGCGTTCCTTCCATGGGCGTAGGGATCACCATAGAAGCCATAGCAATGGCTATGGGGCCCAATGCCACTGGGGGCCGAGGCGTACCTGCAGTGAAGAGAGGGAGTGGTCCCGCTCCCAGTCTGGGCGGCAGTCCTACTGGCTAGAAGTGGAGGAAATGGAGCGTACAGCGAAGCTGTGTGCTGCTGGGCCTGGCAGCGCTGATGGAGTGTGGGCGTGCAGACGTTCAAGTGGCTGTGAGGTGAGGGCTGGCTTGATCTGGGACTGGTAAAACTTACTCTGGAGTCCTGGACCATTATATCTGGGGAGGAGGGGGGAGCAGGACCCTGGAGGTCTGGACCAGTACATTTAAGGAGAAGGAGGGAGCAGGACCCTGGAGGTCTGGTCTGGACCATTATATAGGGGGGAACAGGGCACTGGAGGTCTGGACCATTATATCTGGGGAGGAGGGGGAGCAGGACCCTGGAAGTCTGGACCATTATATTTGGGGGGGGGTGCAGAACCCTGGAGGTCTGGACCAATTTATTGAGGGGGGGAGCAGCAGGATCTCCAAGGTCTGGACCATTATATTGAGGGGGGAGCAGGACTCTGGAAATCTGGACCATTATATCTGGGGAGGAGGGGGGAGCAGGACCCTGGAGGTCTAGACCATTATATTTAAGAAGGGGGAGCAGGACCCTGGAGGTCTGGAACATTATATAGGGGGGAACAGGACACTGGAGGTCTGGACCATTCTATTTAGGGGGAGCAGGACCCTGGAGGTCTGGACCATTATATTTAGGGAGGAGGGGGAAGCAGGACCCTGGAGGTCTGGACCATTATATAGGGAGGAGGGGGGAGTAGGACACTGGAGGTCTGGACCATTATATTTAGGGAGGAGCAGGACCCTGGAGGTCTGGACCATTATATATGGGGAGTAAGGGGAAGCAGGATCCTGGAGGTCTGGACCATTATATATGGGGAGTAGGGGGAAGCAGGAACCTGGAGGTCTGGACCATTATATAGGCAGGAGGGGGGGGCAGAGTTTACATTTGAGAACTCGCATAGACTCCCTGTTTGGATTGGGGGGGCATGTTTTCCATGTGGTAACGCGGCGTCTCTCCGGCGTCTTCTTAGCGCCCGCCTGTCAGCATGGCGAGCACATTGATTGCTGCCGGCCTTACCATCGCAGTTGCAGGATTTTCAGGCCGTTATGCCCTGCAAGCCTTCAAGCACCTGGAGCCGCAGGTCAAGCAGGCGATCCAGACCCTGCCCAAGCCGCCCCACAGCCAATAAACTGAAGATCAGGGAGGCTCACCGGCGGATAATGCTGCTCAATCACCCGGACAAAAGCGGATCTCCATATATCGCGGCCAAGATTAACGAAGCAAAGGATTTTCTGGAATGTCAAGCGAAAAAATAGACGCGAGTGACCAAGAGCACCCTAGACGCTTTATAACTTACCTCGTGGAAAATCCATCATCCGGGATTTCTGGGGACGTGATTGTCAATAAAGCTAAATATAGGCAGGAGGGGGGAGCAGGACACTTGATGAAGAGGGGATATCTGTGACATCAGGGGGTTATATAGTATATGATGCTATTATATGTCATGGTATTATACACGGATATTTGGATACAGTTTTAAGTAAGTATAAAAGAACAGATGGGTAGTATTGTGTGTTTAGATTAAATCTTAAAGCTTTCCCCTTTCCCCTCTCCTTTAAAGGTAACGTTTAATGATGACACGTCAGGAAGTAAAAAAAAAAAAAGCAAGTCTGCGAAGAGGACACTTCACAACTAGTGAACGTACAGGTCTTACAAGTAAGTCTAATTTCCCCTGCCCCCCACCACACACACACACTTTACTTTAAAATACAATTACTAATTATTAGTTTTTTTCAATTCTTCATGTTTATCAGATTTGCCACTTTATCAGTTACTGAATGGTTTTCAATTTTGACTAAAAATGTTCATATACTTATTTGTTTTTTCCTCTGACTATTCTATGCTCATGGCGGTGGGAGGTCTAGGAGGGGTGTTTGGGTGGGAGCTCTGGAAGGGGTGGGAGGTCCGAGAGGTATGCAGGGGTGGGAGATCCAGGAGGGGGGCCCATAAATTTTTTTGCTATGGGGCCCAGTCATTTCTAGCTACGCCCCTGGTTCCTTCCTGATAATCTGTTGATCACTGGTAGAGGATACTGCTGCATTTGCATGTAGCGATCTCCTCCAGAGTATGGGGAGGAGCGATCACTAATGCCATCACTCGTTCCCATACAGACTCATTGTTTGCCGGCAATAGATCACGTTTACACAGCATGATCTGCTGCTGGCAATCAACAATTTTTGTTTTGTTCATTCATCGGGTAATCAGCGGTACATTTACATCGCCAGATAATCGCTAACAAGTGTTACTATAAAGGCTCGTTAGCAATTATCTTTGGATTAAGTGCACATGGTCTACCACAATGTTTAGGAAGGTCATATATGTCATTTTAGCATCCCCATGAATCTCTGAAATATTTTTCTTATCACCCGGGGTGTTGTCTCTGAGAAAATATAGGAGCAGTTAGTGAAGATAGAGAAGATGGAAAAGATATGCTTCTATCAGGCTTCAAGTTAACTGTTATGGAGGAGAAGCAGAATGGATGCACTGAATACTGCCTCAAAGACACAGTGTCAGACTCGGAGGCAACATCAACATCATCCTGTGTGATTGAGACTATGTTCAAGTCATCCAGTCCACAATGTCATCAGCTTCCCCTGCAATAAAAATCCATCATCTACTATAGGCAAGAGACAACTGTTGCCTGATACTACTACTGGCCAGACGGCTGGTGCTACTGCTGCTACTTGTGCTACAGCTACCTATATTCTCACTGGCAGTGACATGACATAGATGTTTCCTCTTACAGTACCCCCTCCATTGCCACTCTGTATTTTACTGGAGTATTATTTTTAATCCTATGCTTATAGTGAAAAATAATCATTAGACACACAGTCTATATACTAAAAGAATCCTGTATTGTTGGGCAGAGTCCATTGCTATATAACTGTGAGGCAGAACAATTTTTCAGGTACACTAGTCTCTGATAAAGTGAATTTATTACATTAAGTGTCCATTCACATGTCCGCAAGTGGTTTGCGGACCGCACATGGCCGGCACTATAATAGAAATGCCTTTTCTTGTCCGTGTCTGTGAACAAGAATAGGACATGTTCTATTTTTTTGAGGTGCCGAGGAATGGAAGCACTGTGTGCTGTCCGCATCTTTTGCGGCCCCATTGAAAATGAATGGGTCTGCACCCGTTCCGCAAAATTGCGGAACGGATGCAGACCCATAATGCGGACATGTGAATGGACCCTAACTTTTAAAAATTGTTCAAAAAAGTCAGTTGGACAGGCTCCATTACAATACAACTATGATGCAGACCAATGCATTTTTTTAATAAACCTGACATTTTTTTTAAATGGTCACTTGGATAGAGTCCACTGCAAAATACGGTCTGTAACTGTGATGCACACCAGTACTTCAGGCACACTAGGAAAAAAAAAAATTATATGTATATATATATATATATATATATATATATATACACTCACCTAAAGAATTATTAGGAACACCATACTCATACGGTGTTGGACCCCCTTTTGCCTTCAGAACTGCCTTAATTCTACGTGGCATTGATTCCACAAGGTGCTGATAGCATTCTTTAGAAATGTTGGCCCATATTGATAGGGTAGCATCTTGCAGTTGATGGAGATTTGAGGGATGCACATCCAGGGCACGAAGCTCCCGTTCTACCACATCCCAAAGATGCTCTATTGGGTTGAGATCTGGTGACTGTGGGGGCCATTTTAGTACAGTGAACTCATTGTCATGTTCAAGAAACCAATTTGAAATGATTCGAGCTTTGTGACATGGTGCATTATCCTGCTGGAAGTAGCCATCAGAGGATGGATACATGTTCTCATTCTGTTTACACCAAATTCGGACTCTACCATTTGAATGTCTCAACAGAAATCGAGACTCATCAGACCAGGCAACATTTTTCCAGTCTTTAACAGTCCAATTTTGGTGAGCTCATGCAAATTGTAGCCTCTTTTTCCTATTTGTAGTGGAGATGAGTGGTACCCGGTGGGGTCTTTTGCTGTTGTAGCCCATCCGCCTCAAGGTTGTGCGTGTTGTGGCTTCACAAATGCTTTGCTGCATACCTCGGTTGTAACGAGTGGTTATTTCAGTCAACGTTGCTCTTCTATCAGCTTGAATCAGTCGGCCCATTCTCCTCTGACCTCTAGCATCCACAAGGCATTTTTGCCCACAGGACTGCCGCATAGTGGATGTTTTTCCCTTTTCACACCATTCTTTGTAAACCCTAGAAATGGTTGTGCGTGAAAATCCCAGTAACTGAGCAGATTGTGAAATACTCAGACTGGCCCGTCTGGCACCAACAACCATGCTACGCTCAAAATTGCTTAAATCACCTTTCTTTCCCATTCTGACATTCAGTTTGGAGTTCAGGAGATTGTCTTGACCAGGACCACACCCCTAAATGCATTGAAGCAACTACCATGTGATTGGTTAACTAGATAATTGCATTAATGAGAAATAGAACAGGTGTTCCTAATAATTCTTTAGGTGAGTGTGTATATATATATATATATATATATAAAAGGCCAAGGCAGCACTCAAATATCCGTGAAAAAAAGGGTATTTTAATCACCCATGTGAAAGACAGCAACGTTTCAGCTCACTCCATGGAGCCTTTGTCAAGCCATAATACATAGTGCAAAATCAAGTGCTTATATAGCGTACATAATTAGCAACGTTGAATTGGACCTCCAAAGGTTTTTTCGGATGATCAGGTTGAAAGTGTGGGCTGCAGGGCAACAGGACAGATCCTTGGCTGAGACTAGGGGGTTGAGTGAATTGAGTTTACATGGTACTGGATTATTTCTTAAGAGCAATTTTAACCCTGTGTCACATCACCCTGCTATTGAGGCATTTTCTCTAGCAGTGGGGAGAGACATTGAAAAATTGAGACGGGATGTGACTCTTATTCCTATGCAATATGCCAATATGACCACTGAGGATATAGGGGCCATTAGTGATCTGGCTTCGGACCACAGCCTCACCATCAAATCTGCTGACAAGGGTGGTGGGGTTGTGGTCATGGACACAGATCGCTATGTGCAGGAAATCAGGTCTCAATTGGCTGATGGAAACGTGTATCAGCGGGTCCACAATGACCCTAAGTTTGGATTGTTGAGAGAACTCAGAGAGGTGTTGATGCAAGCCAAGTCTGGCGGCATCATAGATGAGAAATTGTTCACTTATTTATTTTGTGAAAAACCGACTACGCCCATATTGTATACCCTCCCTAAAATACATAAGAATCTGTTTGCTCCCCCTGGCCGGCCCATTGTGTCCGGCAGGGGATCTTTATTTTGCAATTCAGCTGTCTTCTTGGATAGAATCCTGCGGCCATTTGCCATGTCCGCTAGGTCCTATATAAGAGACACCAGTGACTTTTTGCTCAAAATCAAGGATTTGAGGATACCTGGGGGTGCCACTCTTGCTTCGTTCGACGTGTGTAGCCTATACACGTAGATTGAGCACGAGTTGGGCCTCCTGGCGGTTCAACAATGCCTACAAGGTACTGACTACACAGAAGAATGCAGGGAATTTCTACTTACATTGCTGAGATTTATTCTATCTAGGAATTATTTTTTATTCCAAGATGAGTACTATGTTCAGTTGAGGGGGACAGCGATGGGGTCCAATGTGCCACCCACCTATGCAAATATATACATGACCCACCTCGAAGAGTCTTACATCTATGGGTGCCGCCACTTCAGCCATGTGCTGGGGTGGTGGCACTATATAGATGACATTTTCCTGATATGGGTGGGCGCCACAGAGGATCTCATGGCCTTCCACTCTTTCCTAAATGACATTGACCCGAGTGTCAAATTCACCCTGGTACATTCTCAAGACAAGCTACAGTTTTTAGACAACGAGGTTTCAATCAGTGGGCATGGTTTGTCCACTGATCTTTATGTGAAGCCCACTGACAAAAATACTCTTGTAAGGTTTGAAAGCCATCATCCATCGGCAATGATCAAGTCCCTTCCTCTCAGCCAAATACTACGGGTAGCCAGGATAGTAGATGAGGGCCCAGTCAGGGACCGTAGACTATCAGAAATGGCCACCAAGTTTCAGACCAGAGGCTATCCCAAGAGACTCATTGCTGATAGTATTAGCAAAACTAAAATTAGAATGAAGGATGGTGACCCCAGGAAGCCTAAGACTGGGATGTCGAGGATTCCTTTTGTCACGGATTATTGTATCAGCAGTCCCCAGGTTTCCTCTATTGTCAGGAAACACTGGTCGATTTTGGCCAGTGGTTTTGACAATATAGAGGAATTCAGGGTTCCCCCTTTGTGCTCCTTTCGTAGGAGTCGCAATTTAGGAGACAAATTGGTCAGGGCTGATGTTGGGTCCTCCAAAATTGATTGCAGCATGTATTTCGGCTCTACACGCAAGGGCTGCTATCCGCGCTGCAATTGTGTTAACTGTTCCTACATGATCAGAGGTGATTCCTTTGTAAATCCAGCCTCTGGTAAAACAATCAGAATTCAACAATACCTTACGTGTGATTCTACATATGCGATTTATCTATTGTCATGTCCGTGTAAACTGTGGTATGTTGGTGAAACAACTTGGGATGTTAAAACTCGCCTAAACCAACATAGATACACTATAAGAAAACAGAGGCTGGATTTACCTGTGCCCAAACATTTTAAGGAGGCAGGACACTGTGAGCGCGATTTGAAATTTAGAATACTTGAGCAAGTGCCCTTGTCCAGAAGGACGATACGTTTAAAAATAAAAGAACTCTATTGGATCTTTGAGTTACAAACTCTCAAACCTAGAGGGCTCAATGTTGATTTCAGGGTTATATGAATATCTTTCACAACTTAGTTTTTTTGTTTTCTTGTATTTTTTGTGGTCATATGTTCTTTCCCCCACCCCTTTTTCCCCCCTTTTTCCTTTTTTCATTTCCTTTTTCTGTTTCATGGTTCTGATCAACTCTGCTCGCCTCTCTCGTATGGGTGCTATATATGTGCAATTATTGTATTTAATCCAACAACTGATTTTTTGTTTTTTATATATTCTCTATATAGATGGACATGCAATTCTGTTCTACACTGAATTACCTCCCTGGAAGCTATAAGACAGCAGGACCGTACCGGCAATTATGGATATGTGGAAAAAGATTTTTTCATATTTTATCTTTAATGTTTATTGTTAGATGTATATAATCATAATGGAACATATGATGACGCAGACAGGATGGGACCCAATACCACACATTTTTGCAATATTTTCCGTACATTATGGGACCTTTGGCACAGTGTAGATGGCCGGTGCTACAGGCCATGTATTTGTGTACATTGGTTCCTTAGAATACCACACAGTCTGTATGCGATTAGATGGTCTTCTCATGATGGGGACCGGGATGCGGAGTCGCTTCACGGCGATGGCTGCGTCTGTGGCCCCTATCTGGGTGTGCTGCCTCTGTTCGGGTGACCCCCGGCGGAGGTGACACGCCATTTGAGATAAAGTGTGACTGCCTATGACTTGTGGACCATTAGGGACATAACCATTGATATATGAGGAAGTGGGAGTATTTGAACAAGGGTGATAGTGGCGGTATGCCATTGCCCGTTTTACAGTGTTTGACTCCCGTCGCTTGAGTTATTATTAAAGAAATGGTGTAGTATGATCGGTCTATTGTTATCTATGGTGGTCATGTGACCACGTCACATGGCATGTATGTGTCAGACTGTTTCCACCTTGATTCGAGAACGAGCATGCTCAGTTTCTGTTTGGTGCTGGGTCGCCATCTTGGATGCGGGCGTCTATGTGTTCTATGTGATAGATAGTCTCGCGGGACGAGGAGTTTCCCACGCCTGCGCACTACTTAATTCCGGACGCCGACTGAGTCCTGCCGTCTCAAGCTGCATGTGAGAGTTCTCTATTAGATAAATTATTGTTTTTAATCAGCTCGATCATGTACACTTGATTTGAATTATTGATTAATGATGTTATGCACTGTAACCAGATGAATTCATGACCATTTTTTGACACATAGCACTCTATGATATATGATCTGTTTTTAGTGAGATTTAATCATGTACACTTGATTTATATTGTTCTTAACAGTGTTTTTGTAAAATTTGATGTATAATCATGTAATCACTTTGCTAATTATGTACGCTATATAAGCACTTGATTTTACACTATGTATTATGGCTTGACAAAGGCTCCATGGAGTGAGCTGAAACGTTGGTGTCTTTCACATGGGTGATGAAAATACATTTTTCTTCGAGGATATTTGAGTGCTGCCTTGGCCTTTTTTATATATACCGTATTTTTCGCCCTATAAGACGCACTTTCCCCCCCCCCCCCCAAAGTGGGGAAAAAATAGCAGTGCGTCTTATGGGGTGAATGCTGCATTTTGCCGAACTGTCAATGATACGCCGATGCCGCGCGGCGGGTGTATCAGCTGAGAGGGAGGAGGGGCTGGGGGCCTGCATCTGGTTTTATAATGACAGCGTGGCCCGTGCAGTGACTGTATTCTACTACACAGGCCCCGCTCACCTTATATACCTTAATCTTATCTATAATTGTAGGCATTGTTAATATATACAAATTCAGGGTAATCAGCGCCTGTATTACTTACAACAAGCGCTCGGTAGCAGAGAGGAGGGAGGAGGCAGGCCGGGAGGACGGGCGCTGGCAGCGTGAGTCACTACGTCATGCGCCTGCACCGCCCACTTTATGAATGAAGCAGGAGGCGTGGGCGCATGACGTAGTGAGTCATAATACCAGATTCAGTATATTCCATTGCAGTGCTGCCAGCGCCCGTCCTCCCGGCCTGCCTCCTCCCTTCTCTCTGCTTGCAAGCGCTTGTTGTAAGTAATACAGGCGCTGATTACCCTGAATTTGTATATATTAACAATGCTACAATTATAGATAAAATTATGGTATATACAGTGAGCGGGGCCCGTGTAGTAGAATACAGTCACTGCACGGGCCACGCTGTCATTATAAAACCAGATGCGACCCCCACCCCCTGTATTGGGGGTCATTCACACTACAGGGACACTGTTATGGAGGGGATCTGTGGATGACACATATATGTGTCATCCACAGATCCCCCCATAACAGTGTCATCCACAGATCCCCATAACAGTGCCATCCAGAGATCCCAATAAGAGCCATCCAGAGATCCCCATAACAGTGTCACCCACAGATCCCCCATAACAGTGTCACCCACAGATCCCCCATAATAGTGTCATCCACAGACCACCATTAGTTCAAAAACCACCAAAAGCACACCTTTTTGTTCAAAATATATTTTTTCTTATTTTCCTCCTCAAAAACCTAGGTGCGTCTTATGGGCAGGTGCGTCTTATAGGGCGAAAAATACGGTATATCTAACAGGACCGGGTCCGTGGTCTGCTTCAAGGGATTGCACCGCTGTGGATTTGTGTGCTGCTCATCAACTTTTTTATACATACATATATATATATATATATATATATATATATGTATATATATATATACACAGTACAGACCAAAAGTTTGGACACACCTTCTCATTCAAAGAGTTTTCTTTATTTTCATGACTATGAAAATTGTAGATTCACACTGAAGGCATCAAAACTATAAATTAACACATGTGGAATTATAAACATAAAAAACAAGTGTGAAACAACTGAAAATATGTCATATTCTAGGTCCTTCAAAGTAGCCACCTTTTGCTTTGATTACTGCTTTGCACACTCTTGGCATTCTCTTGATGAGCTTCAAGAGGTAGTCCCCTGAAATGGTTTTCACTTCACAGGTGTGCCCTGTCAGGTTTAATAAGTGGGATTTCTTGCCTTATAAATGGGGTTGGGACCATCAGTTGCGTTGAGGAGAAGTCAGGTGGATACACAGCTGATAGTCCTACTGAATAGACTGTTAGAATTTGTATTATGGCAAGAAAAAAGCAGCTAAGTAAAGAAAAACGAGTGGCCATCATTACTTTAAGAAATGAAGGTCAGTCAGTCAGCCGAAAAATTGGGAAAACTTTGAAAGTAAGGGCTATTTGACCATGAAGGAGAGTGATGGGGTGCTGCGCCAGATGACCTGGCCTCCACAGTCACCGGACCTAAACCCAATCAAGATGGTTTGGGGTGAGCTGGACCGCAGAGTGAAGGCAAAAGGGCCAACAAGTGCTAAGCATCTCTGGGAACTCCTTCAAGACTGTTGGAAGACCATTTCAGGGGACTACCTCTTGAAGCTCATCAAGAGAATGCCAAGAGCAGTAATCAAAGCAAAAGGTGGCTACTTTGAAGAACCTAGAATATGACATATTTTCAGTTGTTTCACACTTGTTTGTTATGTATATAATTCCACATGTGTTAATTCATAGTTTTGATGCCTTCATAGTCATGAAAATAAAGAAAACTCTTTGAATGAGAAGGTGTGTCCAAACTTTTGGTCTGTACTGTATATTTAGTGAGGCAGTGACAGGCCTCATATATGAAGGAAGGTATGTATCTCCCAGAATGGTGCAGGAAACCTATTAAGGAGATACATATTGTGGTTTTCTGGGGTGCACCTGAGACGTGCCACCAAGGTACCCGGCCTTTGTGGAGTGTGATGGAATATAAGTAACTCCATTTTGTCCTTTCAGCAACGTGTATTACATTACATTTGGCCAGTGCATTTCCAAAATCCCCCTTCCCTCCTTTGGAATGTGAGAAATTTCCTGTGCGGTTTCAAGATACCAATACATTCCTTAGTTTGTAAGTTTGAACAGTCCTACCTTATAGGGTTATCTTGGCTTAAATGCATGCTGGCCTATGTGTATATAC
This sequence comes from Bufo bufo, assembly GCF_905171765.1. Lineage (NCBI taxonomy): Eukaryota > Metazoa > Chordata > Amphibia > Anura > Bufonidae > Bufo > Bufo bufo. Next base: position 390,096,937 of record NC_053390.1, read on the forward strand.
CTGATTGGTCAAATGCTGTTACTATGAGTCATCTATTATGTTAATGCAGAGCTCATGTGTATTCATGCTATAGGTCAAACAAATGCTAACATATGATTGGATGTCAAGGAAGCTCAACCCCCTCTATTATAAGTGTTTGCCAACTGTGAAATAAACCAGAATGGATTAGAACTACACACGTGTTCAGTGTTCATCTTATTCATTCTCCCGGTACCGGATAAGATTTAATTAAAGCTGATCACCGAAATCTTGTGTCAGGGACACATTAGGCAAAAAGAGTCTATATTGCCTTACAGCTTTGGGGGCTCATCTCGAGATCGAGGCGGTCATCTTTGGTTCTGTTGCAAGAGACATCAATTTTTGTCTTCTTCGGATCTGGAGGCACTGAATGTTGATTTCGGTGGATTTCTGTGTCCGGGACACACGCAAAAAGCTCAGGGAGCTAAAGTTGATTATAAGAGGCTCAGGGAGTCCATATCGGTAGATAAAGTGCACTATGAAAAGAAATCTGTTCAGGGAACAGAAGGTTACAAGCTTGGATTAACTCTTATGTATATATAGTATAAGTATTTTAGAAGTGATAAGATTATCTGTCTGTGTGAGATGTTGACCGGGTGGTAAGTGTACGGTCACATCCCACTGTGAAATCATTCTGTTTCCATCACTGCCAACATGTAAACTTTATGTTGCACGGTCTAGTCCCACATATTACTTCCTAGTTAACCCATGGGTAGACAATTTGGCAGGATGTGAGAATTGACAGTTAAAATGTGAAACAGAATGTTATGCCCAGCTGGCAACAGGGATGAAAATCTGTAAGAATCTGTGAAGTTAGAGATTACAGACTGTGTACATCAGAACTCCTGTGATGGTGAAAGAGAAAGCAGAGCAGTGTCAGGAAGTTAATTGATGGCAAGGGAAAAAGTGCCCCAGTGTCTGCAATCAGAAAGGGCTTGTGTTAAACGTTCAGAAATGAACTGGTTAAGTTTTGTTGCCCTAATGATATGTGTGTGTTTAAATAGGGACGATCTATAGCCCTAGAATTAGAGATTACAGCACTAAAAGATGGTCAGTTAATGGATGTGTATTGATAATTCAAAAGAGAAGTTGATTAAAAGGATAATAATAGGCTGGTGCATACTGAGTTATGGTTTAAAGTGTCCATGGAAGTAACTGAGAGAAATTGAAAGTTGGAGAAATGAGTAGCATTTCTTATTACAAAATGGAGGATTTTGAATCCTATAGAGAACAAAGAAGTTGCCATGTGGCATCCCTTCCCCCACCACATCTGCTGTAAATTCCAAAATGTGACTTGCAATGCCACAATAACTTTTCCTGTTCTCTCTGAAATGTGCTCTCAGAGAGAACTCCCTCCCATCTCACATCCCCCTCCTGTGCTCAGGAATTCCATATGGGGGTTGGGGAGAGGACTGGTAATTGGTAATGCATCTGCAGACTGTGAAGATACTAACCTGTGTTATCTATAGATCTTCCAGACAGGGCTCCAGCATTGGATTAGATCCAATGATATTTGCAAATCCACTAGTCAAGAAAGTGCCCACAGTAATTGTGCTATGATGAGAATTGGAAGTGTCCAATCCTATCAATCTAAGGTTGCACCCATTGATTAAATGGTCTTCTGAAAATGTACAATGCATTTGATTATCTGAAATGTTCACTCATGTCGAGTCCAGGGCTGGGCCTCCCTGACTATAATATGCCCTTCCACATGTTTGCACGCCAAAATTGTAAAACCATGGCGGGTGTACTGACACAAGAAAACGGAGGCAAGTTGCGTCCTTGTGTGTTTTTTTCAAAGGTAATGCCCACCCCTGTTCAAGGGATGCCGGCATGTCTGTGTTCTCTTGCAGCCTGTGCTATGATGGTAGAGTTGGCAAATTCTTTCACAATGTGACATTACACTATTTTGCACACCACTCATGATGTTGTAGGCCTACTCAAGGACATCCACACTCAACACAGCAGGCAGCTGAGCTCATTTCACTCACTAGGGCATGTATTCTACATACTGATAGTAGGTACGCACATGGGGTAGTGTGGGACCATGGTATGATTTGGCAGAGGAGCGGATTCACGGCAGCAGATGGTAAGGATCATGTCTCACAGGGCAATGCGCTGGCAGATAAGGTGGAGAAATGAGTGGCCAAATGCAACCTCACAGGTTTGTGTAACCATTGGGAGATGCCATGTCTGGCACCTCCAACCCCTGAGATGTTGCAAATGCTTACTGATCTTCAGTGGTATGCCACTGAACAGGAACAGTAAGACTGGTGTTATCCAGTATTGAAGAAAAATCCTAAAACAGGATTATTCTGCGAAGAGGGAAAGCTATGCATTCCCCAACACAGTGCTTCCATCTTAATAGCACATTTCCACGGAGTAGGACATAAACAGCATTGAGATACTCATGGGTAGGCCTTTCCCCACACCATGGGCAAGACGCCCCCTGGTAGTGCAGGAAGGGGACTTGGACCTGATCAGAGAGGAGTAATAATCTGATCAAGGTCCTCAGTAAAACTGAAAAATAAGTTGCTTGTAAGTCTCCCTCTCTTCCACAGGAACCCACCCACCCATACAGGGTGGGGGGTGAGGTGGTGGTCGAAACACTGAATAAAGGAAGAGCTCAAGGTGATTTCATATATGGCCCACCTACTACCGTGGTTGTAGTAACCAGAACAGCTGTGCTGACTGAACAATCTCCAATTTGGATCCACGCCACCCAAGTGAAGCTTGTGAGAGAAAGAGAGGAGGCAGGAACGGAGGCAGACAGCCTTGGCCTTGAAGAAAAGAGAGGTACTAACGGGGGCAGACAGCCCTGACCTCCAACGAGGCCCAGAGGTACTAACGGAGGCAGACAGCCTTGACCTCGAAGAAGATACAGAAGGAGTACTAACGGAGGCAGACAGCCTTGACCCCCAACGAGATGACGCAGTCGGGAAATTCCTCGAAATGGCTGAAATGTAGTGCCTTGATAATTGCAGTTTTGTGTCTCCTATTCATTGTCCCATGGCTGTGGAACAGACAGACATACCTGAAAACAGAATGCAGAGGGGAAGATAATCTGTGGAAGACAAAGGAGAACTTATGGTTGTACCTGGCCAAAACTCTGAACTTAACTGACTTTTGTCTCCGAACCACTTTATCTGCATTTAACATTTTGGAGACATGTCTGGTAGCAGTCCCCACCCCAGTAGATGTATGGACGGGGCTCCTACGTTCCCAATGGAATGACACAGACTTGGAGGATCATGATGTTAAATATGGATATGTAAATCCTTATCATGCTTGTTATGACTGTCCTACATATGAGACTCTGCAAAGTAATATGATAGAAATAATTACAGGTCTTGTTACAGCCACAGAAATATGTTGCAAGTTCTCCTGCGATGAGGAACTATTGCCTCCCTGCATACAAGCAAAAATGCAGAATAAGACTAAACTAAATATTTGTGATAGAGATTTAGGTAGTTGTAAAAAGATAGTATCAGGAAAGAATATGCAATGTAATATTACAAAAACAGTACCATCCCTAGACAAACATGTACCTCTACCAACAGGATGGGTATTGGCCTGTGGAAATACTAGTTACACATACATACCAGCCAATATTACAGAGGGACCATGTACAATAGCTAGGTTGACATTAGCAATGATACCACTATTCCCAGCAATGCAGACACGACACACGAGCGACACTTCTCTACAGCTACCAGAAAATTGTGATTATAATGTGAATCTCCTCTCTAGATCAGAATACATGAGTTAAGGGGTATCTTTGATAGGAGTACCAGGGGTGGCCATATATAACCACAGGACAATATCAAAACTTGCCTGTTTTATGGTAAAACAGATAAATGTCACTAGTGCAGTTCTGCAAGATATGCTGCTGGATATACAATCATATAAAAAGGCTATCTTGCAGAATAGGGCAACTATTGACTATGTATTGCTCCAACATGGTGTAGGATGCTCAGCGTTCGCAGGGATGTGTTGTTTCAATTTATCAGATCACTCCCGTGGAATAAAAGATAAAATAGGCCAATTAGAAGAGATGAGAAAACATATAAAACAAGATGTTGACCAAGGTTGGTGGGACTGGCTTTTTGGCTGGATACCTGACTTTGGTCAAATAAGATATGTTTTAGGAGTGGTACTCACCGTGATCGCTGCAATAGTGTGTCTCTGATGTTGTCTACAGTGTGTGCCCTCCCTTCTTGCCGTATGTAAAAAATGTGGCCGAAAGAGGGGTACACTCAACATTCCTCTATACTCCGGTAGAGGTAGAAGAGGCAAACACAACCTCAACAAAGCCTGAGGATTATACTCCTGAAGGGTATATTGGATACCTAAAGGCTTATAAGCAAACAAAGGAAGAGCAGAGAAAGAACCATATAGTATAAGGTATATATAAGGTTCTAAGAGGGGATTGATGGAGTATAAGTAACTCCATTTTGTCCTTTCAGCAATGTGTATTACATTACATTTGGCCAGTGCATTTCCAAAATCCCCCTTCCCCCTTCCCTCCTTTGTAATGTGAGAAACTTCCTGTGCGGTTTCAAGATACCCATACATTCCTTAGTTTGTAAGTTTGAACAGTCCTACCTTATAGGGTTATCTTGGCTCAAATGCATGCTGGCCTATGTGTATATACCTGATTGGTCAAATGCTGTTACTATGAGTCATTTATTATGTTAATGCAGAGCTCATGTGTGTTCATATTATAGGTCAAACAAATGCTAACATATGATTGGATGTCAAGGAAGCCAACTGTGAAATAAACCAGAATGGATTAGAACTACACAGTGTTCATCTTATTCATTCTCCCGGTACCGGATAAGATTTAATTCAAGCTGATCACCGAAATCTTTTGTCAGGGACACATTAGGCAAAAAGAGTCTATATTGCCTTACAGAGTGGAAGCCAGAAGCTCGAGTGTCCACTAAGATATATAGTGGATACTGTTGTTACCTAGTATAGCTGGTAACAGCTAATCCGGGCCTGGCTTTTACTGGGAGTAAGCAAAGAGCTGGGTGGGTGCTTACTCCCCACGATCCACTCCGGGGTTTATACATGGCCCATGTCCACAATTACATTTAAAAGTCAGCAGCATGAGGCAGGGTGTGTCTGTTGTGTGAGAGGCTGTAGATCACACCCTGCAAGGCACGTGTGAAGCAAACACTGGCCTGTGGACGCTTTTAAAGGAGCCCAGAGACTGCTTGACTTTATTGTGGATAACATGAACTGATTACTTGTCCCGGCTGCGTTTCAGCTGAACTGAACTGTAGGTTGGCTGGAACAAGCAATAAACTGTATTGAAGTGACTTTGTTGTGTCCCTGCCTGTCTTTAAAACTGGTCATAGGAGCCCACGGCATTACAATATATATATAATTTACCAAAAAAACAGTTAGCGGAAAAGAGTCTATTATAATATCCAGTCAGTAAGCAGCCTGTCAAAATCCCTTACCATGCAGTAGTATATTATTACAGTCTATGATACACGTGTCACAATTTTACACATAAAACATGTTTGCTATTGCTGCATCTTCAAATATCCAAACTTTTAAAATATTTAAATATTTCATGCGCAGTGAGCACCATAGCCAATTTGCTGTTTTTCCATCATGTTGCCCACCCAACAAAATTTAACAAAAAGTGATCATAAAGTAGTAAAAAATAATTGAAACTATGTACATTTGGTAATCCAAGAAAAGCAGCTGTCGAGGCTGACCTGGTCCCAGGTTGACAAGTGCAGATGCGATGTCCGCACTTGTAGTTTCCCTTAAAACGTAACCAACTCTGCTGTGTCTGGGAGTCATCCAAAAACAAACTAGGACTGATACGTTGGCCCACAGTAGGGCCTCGACGAGCAATACATTTACTATTAGAACTGAGAACATCAGACCACTGTCCATCCATGCGCAACAAGGACAGATTTTTTCAGATTATATGACAGATCTTGCTGAATTCAGCACTATAGCTCGTAGAGAAAACTGGGGCTCTGTTCTTGGGGACCACACTGTTAAAGTTAGAACGACTGCTAGTTTTTGGAAAAACTAGATCTACCCGTGGTTTGTGTTTGACTTGTGCCGCGGCCTGTGTCAGACTACTGTTGCTGTATCCACGGGCAACAAGACGCTCAGCAACCGTGTCACTGGAGCAATTCCATCTGAGGCGTATGAATTCGCCTCTGGGAATATTGCAAACAACATGGGCAGGATGACATGAAGACGCAAAAAGAGTGCTATTGCCTGCAGTCTCCTTGCGGTAAGTGCGGGTAACTATATTGGATTCAGCAACATTGCCCACCAGGGTCAAATCCAAAAAAGCAATAGATGTACAGTTGAAATTGAGAGTGAATTTCATGTTAAATGTATTCAAGAACCATCATAAAGAGGCAATGGCTGAAGCGTGAGGAATGACAGTATATAAAGATGTATTTACGATGGTTCTTGAATACTTACGCTGATTTCAGCGTGGAATTTCAAGACTACATATGTGATGTTGTCCATTTTCTGCTTAAACATAATGTATTCATGTTTAACCACCCCTTTTTTCTACAACGCACCGGCGTTTCCATGGGGGCAAAATTCTCGCCCTCCATGGCTAACATCTATATGGCGTGGTGGAAACACTGCTATCTTTTTTCAGATCACAATATTTGGGACCCCTCATTACGGTTGTATGGCCGTTATATTGATGACTTGTTGTTCATCTGGTCAGGTGACCATACTGCCATACCACTGTTTGAGGAGTTCCTAAATAATAATACATTTAACTTGAAATTTACTCTCAATTTCAACTGTACATCTATTGCTTTTTTGGATTTGACCCTGGTGAGCAATGTTGCTGAATCCAATATACACTGCTCAAAAAAATAAAGGGAACACAAAAATAACACATCCTAGATCTGAATTAATTAAATATTCTTCTGAAATACTTTGTTCTTTATATAGTTGAATGTGCTGACAACAAAATCACACAAAAATTAAAAAATGGAAATCAAATTTTTTAACCCATGGAGGTCTGGATTTGGAGTAACACTCAAAATTAAAGTGGAAAAACACACTACAGGCTGATCCAACTTTGATGTAATGTCCTTAAAACAAGTCAAAATGAGGCTCAGTAGTGTGTGTGGCCTCCACGTGCCTGTATGACCTCCCTACAACGCCTGTGCATGCTCCTGATGAGGTGGCGGATGGTCTCCTGAGGGATATCCTCCCAGACCTGGACTAAAGCATCTGCCAACTCCTGGACAGTCTGTGGTGCAACGTGACGTTAGTGGATAGAGCGAGACATGATGTCCCAGATGTGCTCAATTGGATTCAGGTCTGGGGAATGGGCGGGCCAGTCCATAGCATCAATGCCTTCGTCTTGCAGGAACTGCTGACACACTCCAGCCACATGAGGTCTAGCATTGTCTTGCATTAGGAGGAACCCAGGGCCAACCGCACCAGCATATGGTCTCACAAGGGGTCTGAGGATCTCATCTCGATACCTAATGGCAGTCAGGCTACCTCTGGCAAGCACATGGAGGGCTGTGCGGCCCTCCAAAGAAATGCCACCCCACACCATTACTGACCCAATGCCAAACCGGTCATGCTGGAGGATGTTGCAGGCAGCAGAACGTTCTCCACGGCGTCTCCAGACTCTGTCACGTCTGTCACATGTGCTCAGTGTGAACCTGCTTTCATCTGTGAAGAGCACAGGGCGCCAGTGGCGAATTTGCCAATCTTGGTGTTCTCTGGCAAATGCCAAACGTCCTGCACGGTGTTGGGCTGTAAGCACAACCCCCACCTGTGGACGTCGGGCCCTCATATCACCCTCATGGAGTCTGTTTCTGACCGTTTGAGCAGACACATGCACATTTGCGGCCTGCTGGAGGTCATTTTGCAGGGCTCTGGCAGTGCTCCTCCTGTTCCTCCTTGCACAAAGGCGGAGGTAGCGGTCCTGCTGCTGGGTTGTTGCCCTCCTACGGACTCCTCCACGTCTCCTGATGTACTGGCCTGTCTCCTGGTAGCGCCTCCATGCTCTGGACACTACGCTGACAGACACAGCAAACCTTCTTGCCACAGCTCGCATTGATGTGCCATCCTGGATAAGCTGCACTACCTGAGCCACTTGTGTGGGTTGTAGACTCCGTCTCATGCTACCACTAGAGTGAAAGCACCGCCAGCATTCAAAGGTGACCAAAACATCAGCCAGGAAGCATAGGAACTGAGAAGAGGTCTGTGGTCACCACCTGCAGAACCACTCCTTTATTGGGGGTGTCTTGCTAGTTGCCTATAATTTCCACCTGTTGTCTATCCCATTTGCACAACAGCATGTGAAATTGATTGTCACTCAGTGTTGCTTCCTAAGTGGACAGTTTGATTTCACAGAAGTGTGATTGACTTGGAGTTACATTGTGTTGTTTAAGTGTTCCCTTTATTTTTCTGAGCAGTGTAGTTACCCGCACTTACCGCAAGGAGACTGCAGGCAATAGCACTCTTTATGCGTCTTCATGTCATCCTGCCCATGTTGTTTGCAATATTCCCAGAGGCGAATTCATACGCCTCAGATGGAATTGCTCCAGTGACACGGTTGCTGAGCGTCTTGTTGCCCGTGGATACAGCAACAGTAGTCTGACACAGGCCGCGGCACAAGTCAAACACAAATCACGGGTAGATCTAGTTTTTCCAAAAAATAGGTGTAGCAGTCGTTCTAACTTTAACAGTGTGGTCCCCAAGAACAGAGCCCCAGTTTTCTCTACGAGCTATAGTGCTGAATTCAGCAAGATCTGTCATATAATCAGAAAAAATCTGTCCTTGCTGCGCATGGATGGACAGTGGTCTGATGTTCTCAGTTCTAATAGTAAATGTATTGCTCGTCGAGGCCCTACTCTGGGCCAACGTATCAGTCCTAGTATGTTTTTGGATGACTCCCAGACACAGCAGAGTTGGTTACGTTTTAAGGGAAACTACAAGTGCGGACATCGCATCTGCACTTGCTGCAAGCATCTCTCAACTGGCCAAACTGTTGTCTCTGTGTCCAATCAAAAAACTTTTACTTTGAAACAGTATATCAACTGCAATACTAGTTTTGTGGTGTACTGTATCACCTGCATGACATGCCGTTTACAGTATATAGGCTGTACTTCTAACAGCCTTAACCACCTCAGCCCCCAGTGCTTAAACACCCTGAAAGACCAGGCCACTTTTTACACTTCTGACCTACACTACTTTCACCGTTTATTGCTCTGTCATGCAACTTACCACCCAAATGAATTTTACCTCCTTTTCTTCTCACTAATAGAGCTTTCATTTGGTGGTATTTCTTTGCTGCTGACATTTTTACTTTTTTTGTTATTAATCGAAATTTAACGATTTTTTTGCAAAAAAAAAACGACATCCATATATAAATTTTGCTCTAAATTTATTGTTCTACATGTCTTTGATTAAAAAAAAATGTTTGGGTAAAAAAAAAATGGTTTGGGTAAAAGTTATAGCGTTTACAAACTATGGTACAAAAATGTGAATTTCCGCTTTTTGAAGCAGCTCTGACTTTCTGAGCACCTGTCATGTTTCCTGAGGTTCTACAATGCCCAGACAGTACAAACACCCCACAAATGACCCCATTTCGGAAAGTACACACCCTAAGGTATTCGCTGATGGGCATAGTGAGTTCATAGAACTTTTTATTTTTTGTCACAAGTTAGCGGAAAATTATGATTTTTTTTTTTTTTTTTTTCTTACAAAGTCTCATATTCCACTAACTTGTGACAAAAAATAAAAAGTTCTATGAACTCACTATGCCCATCAGCGAATACCTTGGGGTCTCTTCTTTCCAAAATGGGGTCACTTGTGGGGTAGTTATACTGCCCTGGCATTCTAGGGGCCCAAATGTGTGGTAAGGAGTTTGAAATCAAATTCTGTAAAAAATGACGTGTGAAATCCGAAAGGTGCTCTTTGGAATATGGGCCCCTTTGCCCACCTAGGCTGCAAAAAAGTGTCACACATCTGGTATCTCCGTACTCAGGAGAAGGTGGGGAATGTGTTTTGGGGTGTCATTTTATATATACCCATGCTGGGTGAGAGAAATATCTTGGCAAAAGACAACTTTTCCTATTTTTTTATACAAAGTTGGCATTTGACCAAGATATTTATCTCACCCAGCATGGGTATATGTAAAAAGACACCCCAAAACACATTCCTCAACTTCTCCTGAATACAGAGATACCAGATGTGTGACACTTTTTTGCAGCCTAGGTGGGCAAAGGGGCCCATATTCCAAAGAGCACCTTTCGGATTTCACAGGTCATTTTTTACAGAATTTGATTTCAAACTTCTTACCACACATTTGGGCCCCTAGAATGCCAGGGCAGTATAACTACCCCACAAGTGACCCCATTTTGGAAAGAAGACACCCCAAGGTATTCCGTGAGGGGCATGGCGAGTTCCTAGAATTTTTTATTTTTTGTCACAAGTTAGTGGAAAATGATGATTTTTTTTTTTTTTTTTTTCATACAAAGTCTCATATTCCACTAACTTGTGACAAAAAATAAAAACTTCCATGAACTCACTATGCCCATCAGCGAATACCTTGGGGTCTCTTCTTTCCAGAATGGGGTCACTTGTGGGGTAATTATACTGCCCTGGCATTCTAGGGGCCCAAATGTGTGGTAAGGAGTTTGAAATCAAATTCAGTAAAAAATGACCTGTGAAATCCGAAAGGTGCTCTTTGGAATGTGGGCCCCTTTGCCCACCTAGGCTGCAAAAAAGTGTCACACATCTGGTATCTCCGTACTCAGGAGAAGTTGAGGAATGTGTTTTGGGGTGTCTTTTTACATATACCCATGCTGGGTGAGATAAATATCTTGGTCAAATGCCAACTTTGTATAAAAAAATGGGAAAAGTTGTCTTTTGCCAAGATATTTCTCTCACCCAGCATGGGTATATGTAAAATGACACCCCAAAACACATTCCCCACCTTCTCCTGAGTACGGAGATACCAGATGTGTGACACTTTTTTGCAGCCTAGGTGGGCAAAGGGGTCCATATTCCAAAGAGCACCTTTCGGATTTCACAGGTCATTTTTTACAGAATTTGATTTCAAACTCCTTACCACACATTTGGGCCCCTAGAATGCCAGGGCAGTATAACTACCCCACAAGTGACCCCATTTTGGAAAGAAGAGACCCCAAGGTATTCGCTGATGGGCATAGTAAGTTCATGGAAGTTTTTATTTTTTGTCACAAGTTAGTGGAATATGAGACTTTGTATGGAAAAAAAAAAAATAAATCATCATTTTCCACTAACTTGTGACAAAAAATAAAAAATTCCAGGAACTTGCCATGCCCCTCACGGAATACCTTGGGGTGTCTTCTTTCCAAAATGGGGTCACTTGTGGGGTAGTTATACTGCCCTGGCATTTTCCAGGGGCCCTAATGTGTGGTAAGTAGGTAAATGACCTGTGAAATCCGAAAGGTGCTCTTTGGAATGTGGGCCCCTTTGCCCACCTAGGCTGCAAAAAAGTGTCACACATCTGGTATCTCCGTACTCAGGAGAAGGTGGGGAATGTGTTTTGTGGTGTCATTTTACATATACCCATGCTGGGTGAGAGAAATATCTTGGCAAAAGACAACTTTTCCCATTTTTTTATACAAAGTTGGCATTTGACCAAGATATTTATCTCACCCAGCATGGGTATATGTAAAAAGACACCCCAAAACACATTCCTCAACTTCTCCTGAATACAGCGATACCAGATGTGTGACACTTTTTTGCAGCCTAGGTGGGCAAAGGGGCCCAAATTCCTTTTAGGAGGGCATTTGTAGACATTTGGATACCAGACTTCTTCTCACGCTTTGGGGCCCCTAAAATGCCAGGGCAGTATAAATACCCCACATGTGACCCCATTTTGGAAAGAAGACACCCCAAGGTATTCAATGAGGGGCATGGCGAGTTCATTGAAAAAAAATTTTTTGGCACAAGTTAGCGGAAATTGATTTTTTGGATTTTGTTCTCACAAAGTCTCCCTTTCCGCTAACTTGGGACAAAAATTTCAATCTTTCATGGACTCAATATGCCCCTCAGCGAATACCTTGGGGTGTCTTCTTTCCAAAATGGTGTTATTTGTGGGGTGTTTGTACTGCCCTGGCATTTGAGGGTCTCCGCAATCATTACATGTATGCCCAGCATTAGGAGTTTCTGCTATTCTCCTTATATTGAGCATACGGGTAATGAGATTTTTTTTTTCCGTTCAGCCTCTGGGCTGAAAGAAAAAAATGAACGGCACAGATTTCTTCATTCGCATCGATCAATGTGGATGAAAAAATCTCTGCCAAAAAAAGAAAAAGGAGGGGAAAGGCGTCTGCCAGGACATAGGAGCTCCGCCCAACATCCATACCCACTTCAGCTCGTATGCCCTGGCAAACCAGATTTCTCCATTCACATCAATCGATGTGGATGAATAAATCATTGCCGGGATTTTTTTTTTTATATATACAAAGTGTTTGCCAAAGTATATGAACACCGCCACCTCCTCAGCTCATATGCCTCGGCAAACATATCTTTTACTGCAGAGGAGAAATCTCGTCTTGCAGCGCCGCATACACCGACTTGCGTGTAATCTGACAGCAGCGCAATGCTTCTGTCCGAATGCACATCAGTTCTGCAGCTAGTCGATCGGTTGGTCCACCTGAAAGGTAAAAAAAAAAAAAAAAAAAAAGAAAAAACCAGGCCGCAAAGCAATAACTTTATTAACTTTAGAACAGAACATATTAACTTTTTTTAACTTTTTTAACTTTTTTACTTACCGGTAATTTTTTTTTTGTTTAGTTTATTTTACCTTTATAGAACAAACCTCTCCTTCCCCATGGGACAATGTGCAAAGCGCAAATCGCCCAAAGATGTGGCGAAGTACGTTATGCACTTTATCCCAGGTGAAAGGAGAGGTTTGCAGCAGCTGAGAGTAAAAGGGCCCTAATAGCCCTGTGTGCCTGTCCTGTGAGATGCAATCCCTATGCTAGGTGTACCTGTGTGTGGTACTTCCGGAAACACTCACCAAAGCATAGGGCAGGGTGGTCAGGACAGTCAGGACAGAAATAGCGGGTGTCACGCCTTATTCCACTCCTGCTACAGACACGACATCTTTTTCGGGGTGACGGTTGGGTTGAGGTACCAGGAACGACACTGGGGAAATGTCGCTCGTGTAGACGGCTAACTACACTGGTGGATGGGGCCACGGAACCTCCTGGGTAAAGGAGGTTCTCGATGATCTCTTCCTGGAATTTGAGGAAAGATCGTGTTCTCCCAGCCTTACTGTAGAGAACAAAACTATTGTACAGCGCCAATTGAATTAAATATACAGACACCTTCTTATACCAGCGTCTGGTTCTGCGGGAAACTAAATACGGAGACAACATCTGGTCATTGAAGTCCACCCCTCCCATGAGCGCATTATAGTCGTGGACACAGAGGGGCTTTTCAATGACACGGGTTGCTCGCTCAATTTGGATTGTCGTGTCTGCGTGAATGGAGGAGAGCATGTAAACGTCACGCTTGTCTCTCCATTTCACCGCGAGCAGTTCTTCGTTACACAAGGCAGCCCTCTCCCCCCTTGCAAGACGGGTGGTTACAAGCCGTTGGGGGAAGCCCACGCGACTTGTTCGCCCGGTGCCACAGGCGCAAATCCATTCTAGAAACAAATGCCTAAAGAGGGCCACACTTGTGTAAAAATTGTCCACATAAAGATGGTACCCCTTGCCGAATAAGGGTGACACCAAGTCCCAGACTGTCTTCCCACTGCTCCCCAGGTAGTCAGGGCAACCGACCGGCTCCAGGGTCTGATCTTTTCCCTCATAGATCCGAAATTTGTGGGTATAGCCTGTGGCCCTTTCACAGAGCTTATACAATTTGACCCCATACCGGGCACGCTTGCTTGGGATGTACTGTTTGAAGCCAAGGCGCCCGGTAAAATGTATTAGGGACTCGTCTACGCAGATGTTTTGCTCGGGGGTATACAAATCTGCAAATTTCTGGTTGAAATGGTCTATCAGGGGCCGATTTTTGTGGAGCCGGTCAAAAGCTGGGTGGCCTCTGGGACGGGAGGTGGTGTTGTCGCTAAAATGCAGGAAACGGAGGATGGCCTCAAATCGTGCCCTGGACATAGCAGCAGAGAACATGGGCATGTGATGAATCGGGTGCGTTGACCAATATGACCGCAATTCATGCTTTTTTGTCAGGCCCATGTTGAGGAGAAGGCCCAAAAAAATTTTAAGTTCGGAAACTTGGACTGGTTTCCACCGGAAAGGCTGGGCATAAAAGCTTCCCGGGTTGGCGGATATAAATTGTGTGGCATACTGGTTGGTCTCTGCCACGACTAAGTCCAAGAGCTCCGCAGTCAAGAACAGCTCAAAAAATCCCAGGGCCGAACCGATTTCAGCCGTCTCAACCCGAACTCCAGACTGGGCGGTGAAAGGGGGAACTACAGGTGCGGCTGAAGTTGGTGACTGCCAATCAGGGTTTGCCAGCACCTCAGGGATTCTAGGGGCTCTACGGGCCTGTCTGTGCGGTGGCTGCGACGGGGTAACTAGTGCACGTGCCACCGTACCAGCTTCAACTGCCCTTCTGGTGCTCGCCACGTCACCATGTTGTACGGCAGTGCTGGTACTAGGTCCAGGGAGGGCTGCGCTGCTGGTGTATGCCTCACCACGTGATCCGGCAGCGACAGCCCCACTCTGCTGCTCTTGAAGCGGATCCTGCATAACCTGTGGTCTAGCGACACGGGGCCGGGTACGCCTGGTGCTGCCAGGGACCTCCACCTCCTCGTCCGAACTTTGGGTCAGAGAGCCACTGCTTTCCACAGGTTCATATTCTGACCCGCTAGATTCATCAGATGAGGGTTCCCACTCCTCATCCGACTGGGTCAGAATCCTGTAGGCCTCTTCAGAAGAATACCCCCTGTTTGACATTTTGGACTACTAAATTTAGGGGTATTCCCTGAGACTACCCAAGAAAAAAAGCAAGCCTGTCTTACAAAGGGGAGGCTAGCGAAGTACCGGAGGCCGCTGCGGTTGATAAAAAATATCAAAACTGATTTTTTTATCGCCGCAGTGCGTGTAAAATGAATGTGCAGTGATCAAAAAATATATATTTTTTGTCACTGCGGTAGGGCGGGCGTGGGTGAACGCACGTGTGGGCGACCGATCAGGCCTGATCGGGCAAACACTGCGTTTTGGGTGGAGGGCGAACTAAAGTGACACTAATACTATTATAGATCTGACCGTGATCAGTTTTGATCACTTACAGATACTATAAAAGTACAAATGCTGATTAGCGATACGCTATTCAGCGAATAAAAGTGACTGCGGTGGGCTGGGCGCTAACTCACGCTAACTACCTAACCAAGGGGCCTAAACTATCCCTAAAACCTAACAGCCAATACTAGTGAAAAAAAAAAAGTGACAGTTTACACTGATCACTTTTTTTCCTTTCACTGGTGATTGACAGGGGCGATCAAAGGGGTGATCAAAGGGTTAATTGGGGTGCAGGGGGGTGATCAGGGGCTACAGTGAAGTGTTTGGTGTACTTACAGTTCAGTCTGCTTCTCTGCTGGATCCAACCGACGAAAAGGACCAGCAGAGGAGCAGAGAAGCCATATAACAGATCATATTTACTAATATGATCTGTTATATGACTTTTGATTGGATTTTTTAAAAATCGCCAGCCTGCCAGCCAATGATCGTTGCTGGCAGGCTGGTGACGAACTTCTTCTTTGAATTTTGCCGGCCCGCGATGCGCATGCGCGGGCCGGCTTGGAGCGAAATCTCGCGTCTCGCGAGATGACGCGTATATGCGTGATTGTGCGCAGCGCTGCCACCTCCGGAACGCGAATCTGCGTACAGCGGTCCGGAGGTGGTTAAAGGGCTTCTGTCACCCCACTAAAGTCTTTTTTTTTTTTTGGGCTAGTTAAATTCCTTATACTGCGATATATGAAAATATAATGGTCTTACTTTCCTTCAGCAGTTTTTTATAAAAACAAACTTTTATAATATGTAAATTAGGTCTCTACCAGCAAGTAGGGCGTCTACTTGCTTCTACTTGCTGGTAGCCGCCGCAAAAAACCACCCCCTCGTCGTATTGATTGACAGGGCCAGCCGCGATCTCCTCCTCCGGCCGGCCCTGTCAGCATTTCAAAAATCGCGCGCCTGTGTTCATTCGGCGCAGGCGCTCTGAGATGAGGAGGCTCGCCTCCTCAGCACTCCCTCAGTGCGCCTGCGCCGATGACGTCTTCTCTTTCGGTGATGTCATTGGCGCAGGCGCACTGAGGGAGTTCTGAGGAGGCGAGCCTCCTCATCTCAGAGCGCCTGCGCCGAATCAACACAGGCGCGCGATTTTTGAAATGCTGACAGGGCCGGCCGGAGGAGGAGATCGTGGCTGGCCCTGTCAATCAACACGACGAGGGGGCGGTTTTTTGCGGCGGCTACCAGCAAGTAGCCGCCCTACTTGCTGGTAGAGACCTAATTTATATATTATAAAAGTTAGTTTTTATAAGAAACTGCTGAAGGAAAGTAAGTAAGACCATTATATTTTCATATATCGCAGTATAAGGAATTTAACTAGCCCAAAAAAAAATAATGACTTTAGTGGGGTGACAGAAGCCCTTTAAAACCAGGATCCGCCGGCATATTTCTGATATCCCGCATGCGCAGACTAGGAACGTCTCTGCGGTCAGTTCACATTATGCGGCTTGTCATGCAGGTGATATCAGTGGCCTCGTTGTGCAGGGGGTGGAACGAGTTAAATTTCCTAAACATGGAGGTGATCATAGGAGAGTCCTTTTAAATAGAGAATCTTATTGGATCTTTACCCTGGGTACTTGTGTACCAATGGGTCTTAATCGCAGGCATGATCTCATACTGCATTATTGACCCCGGTACTTTATTGTTTCCCTTGAGGTTTTTCTTCTTTTCTTTTTCATTTTTAGCATATGTTTTTATGTCTCAGAGGTGGAGCTATGTGTTGATTGTGTCCACCTGATATGTTTGACCTGCCCCTTATTTAAGGCCAGTGTCTCACACCATCATGTTGTCATGAGTAAGGATCTGAATTTATTGATCTGAAACTCGTAGACCTGATGTACATGTCTGGATTTTAGCACCTTTTTCATTAAAGCATCTATATGTTGTTTGGAAGCTGGATCTCCTTCCTCATATATACATTTGGTATTGCTGTAATTTTAGTGATCTATAAAAGAAGGTTGTCATTTCACCTCTAGCGCACAGTTCCAGTTTGCCATTTTCCAATACAAGATATGTTAAATTAATTGGTTGCATTAAAAACACTGTGTCCCTCAAAATAAAATTAGCCCTCATATGAACGGAAAATTAAAAATGTTTTGACTCTTAGAAGGCAGAATGGAAAAATAAAGGTGCAAAAATAAAAAGCTAGCTAGCTAGGACTAGTAGTTTAAAATGGTGTCCACTACCAGCCTCCCTGAGGCAGCCTGAATTTGTTACACAACTACACACTGACTCCTGTCTGTAACAGGTCTGTGTGTAAAAAATCAAATTAGCTATTGGCTTCTCATAGTGAAAAAGAACCTTTCTGACACCAAGCAAGTTGTATTGTTTTCCTCTATCTAACAGACGTCCTATCCCTCCAATGTACAAGCCCATAAATCACATGAAGGTCCTGGCTTCAATAGAGTGCCTATGACACGTCTGACATCATAGCTGTAAGTCCCTCATCATTGGGTAAGGCTACTACAAGGCGTTATGGCAGGACAGGGTTATCTGATCCTCCTTCTTCCTTTTCTCATCTTCCCTGTATTCTCAAAATGGTGGAAGTCTTTTTGAGCAATTTGTGGATTCACTGAAAAACAACGTTTTTTGGAAATTAGTTGCAAATTTGATTCATGTAGAATTGATTTGCTCATCTCTAAAAGGGGTTAATACTCTATTATACACGTTTCACCGCTACCCTCTGTTTCCATACTTTTGCATAATATACATACATTTAAGAGAAAAGTTTATAATGACAGAAAGTTGTGTTGTGATGAATGTGAGTGACAACATACAGTATAGTAGTCCTGCAGTAGTATGCTTGCAATGGTTTTTAACACTTCAGATAGTCAAGAGCTGTGCAGACTTCTCAGTAAGTGCTGTGTTCACGAACACTGAAGATGTTTTCTTAACCAACTTGAACTTATTGTTTTGCCCCCCTTCCTCCTCCCCCCAATGTAGCCCCTTGAGCCACGCTCTTCTCTTTCCTTTTGCAATAGACCCCGTGTCTAGATTTATGAAGTAAAAATTAGCATAATCAGATTAGCCGCAGTGTTGTACATTGGAAAGAAAAGCTTGGTGGAAACAAAGTGTCCCACACAAGGGGAAGGATACTAATGCAAGGAACAAAGGAAGGAGGAACTAGATGGATTGGCCCGCTACATTGTATTGAAAGACTGCACCTGCAAAATCGTAAAGTCCTCTTCTAGAGACTCATAGATGCTATTACAACCTCAATCTACAGAGAAATGTAAAGGGTGGCTGCATAAACATAAAGAAAATGCAAGGAAAATGAAAACTGCTCTGCATCACATTAATTGATTTATCTGGCTGGAGATTGAGCGCTTTATTCACAATGTGCTAAATAAAAGCCTCACATCTTTTGATTTGTACTCAGCTTGGAGAGCAGATCAGGCAAGTAATCTGCTCTCTGCTGATAAGAGAGTCCCAGAATCTGCAGTCCACTGATAAGGCACAGATTCATTCTCAGCAAATCATGGATTCAGTCCCGGTGGTTTCTTCTATGGCTCTAAAAAGGCTTTAAAAGTTTGTGTAGGAAACACAATGTAGACATCATCAATAATGATACTGTAATGACTTGTTTACTTGTAATTGATGACTAAAACTGGGCGGGGTGCAGATTATTACAATCTTCTTCTGTATTCACCATATAATATGCACAATATAAATCACATTTCTGGAAAGGGGATCAGTTCTACTAAAATATATGCAAATAGAACTGGACAATTCTAGTGTAATTTCTGAATAAGAAAATATACATATTGCATTGGATGTATGTCAGTCTTCCCTCAGCTGTAATGTTAAGACGATGTAACTGTTGTGGTTACACACAGATGTACCTGGGAAGAGCACCTCTATTGCAAGTATTTTAAGCATTTTAATTACATATTTGCTGGAGAATAAAATTCACAGTACAGCGACCCAAATTTGGAATTTATACATTTACATAGAGCAAGTATCAGGAATGAGCGTTCATACGAATTCTAATATCCGATAATTGCCCCAAACGTTGGCCATGTAAAAGGGCCTTTAGGTATACCCTACCAGATGCCTGTAAAACTGCATTTTAAAATGTTTCAACTGCATTTTAACTGAAAAGAAAATAGATAACAAAGTTCCCCTAGGGAGAATAAAAAAAATGTGAAAGAAAACACTAAATAAAAATCACAACACAAAATACAAAAACACATTTTTAGACTAGATCAAATTTATTTTATCAAAGCTAACAACATATATTTGTTATATGCCCCCATAATTGTCTTGGTTGACCTGTACAACCATACTAAAAATTCAAATAAATTAAATGCTGCTATACATTATACACAAAATGATGCCTGGAAACTTATGGCTTGTCCCATAAAAGTCAACGTTTCAAATAGGTATATAACATTAAGAAAAGGTTCACAAAATTCAAAGAGGTAAAAATGTAAAATAAACCCTATGGAGGCATCATTTTTAATTTGACAAATTATGCTTCCCCTCAAAAAATTATCTAAATACAAATGTCAAATAAATGAATAAAAACATGATAGCGAGCATGATGGAAACAGCCTGGGAAGACCTGAGGGGGGCCAACTTAGGAGGTGAGTTAACCTATTTGCAAAAAAAATGTGTGTGGCCTATGATGACTGGAAGGGTAAATTGTTAGCACTCCCAGTTGTTATAGGACACGCACATTTTTTTCAACAAGTTTTTTGTACATTTCAACAGTGGAATATAAACTGGAACAGATATGTATATAAAGGAGAAACTTAAGTTGCTTAAGTAAGTGGTTACATTATATAAAATATGTATACTTCAGTTATTTACTGTACCAAGGCATCACAATTTAGGTTACAATAAAATGTTTTTTAAATACCTCTCTCTATAAAGATTACAATTACAAGTTACAATTACATTAAAGAGGTACATCACTGCGGTGACATGTCCCCAGAGACACATCACTGTTGAGGCCAGTCATTGGCTGCAGTGGTGCATGTGACCCCTGTCCATGCCAGAAGTTTTGTGGGAACCACAAGACCTCAGAAGAGAGTCAAGTACCCACAGAGCCTAAACCGAGTGGTGGGGAGCAGGTATGTATGCTTCTCTTCAGAGTTGAGTGGTGAAGTGGTATTTAAAAAACAGGCCTATGTTGGACAACCTCTTTAAGAACATATTTGGGTCCAAAAAGTGGTTATCACACTTCACATACATTCACTGGTTGCATTGACAAGCCAAGTAGAATATTCTGCTTTTGCACCAACATGTTATAGACCATAATAGGGAGCTGGATGTGCACTTAGTTTGGCGGTAAATCCCCTTGAAGCAACTGTGCAGGCATGAGCCCAAAAGTGATATGTAAGTCAGAAAAGATGGTGATCAGGTAATTGCCATACATACACATGGGGGGAGGAGGC
Source organism: Bufo bufo (assembly GCF_905171765.1). NCBI lineage: Eukaryota > Metazoa > Chordata > Amphibia > Anura > Bufonidae > Bufo > Bufo bufo. Next base: position 390,117,638 of record NC_053390.1, read on the forward strand.
TTAGTAAGGGAGAGGTGTCCCATTCAAAGTATTTTCAGGTCATTCTAAGAGTCATTCTTTGGGTCATATAATTTTCACATATAATGTGGATACATCATGTAAAGATGGCTTGTACATCATGTAAACACTGCTTCCCTGGATTTACGAACAACAGCGCAAAACCAAATCTCTGCCATAGCATATCAAGCGATCTATTCACAATAATCATGTGCTTATGTGGAAGGCTAAGTTACAGCATCAATGTATTCACGGCTGACTATATATTATCCAGAGGGGGTCACATAGCACCTGCTATGCATATAAATAATTTCAGTGCCTGGATTTAGATCCCTACTACATTGTTATGCCCATATGAGATGGAAGAAAGACTTGCAGCTGACCTTTGTCCCCTTAGGTCAGTAGTTAAGCTATCCATTCTCTCCTTTGGCTTTCATCACTCAACCATCTAGCAGTAGAAGTCAATTGTAATGAATATTTTCTTCAACTCTATGTCTTGATGCACTACCTGTCCATCCAGTTTGGCCTATCAACTTGCAGGATGACAGGCCGAACTGGATTGACAGATGTCTTTTTTTGGCCTTATGTACTATGTTACCTATTGGTACACTACTGTGTATTACTATAATTTGTTAGACTTTTCTAATTGTGCTGTGCATTCATCTGTCCCCAGTTGTATGCCTTTCTGTAGATCATTCAGCTCTTAAACTGAATCCTGCAGTAGATGGGGAACCCACAATGCACGTAATCATGAATTTCCGGGTTTTCTTCATAAAATAACAAGGTGGATAGGGCACAGAAATCACAATGTTTATTCAATATGTGAACTTTGTAGTAAGCACTTATGGTCTTTTCTCTTCTCAATTCCCATTCCTACTGTTCTATAAAGTTACTAATGCAGTCATATAAGAGTAGTTTTGTGTTTTAAAGCTGTATTCCTATCTCAGACATTGATGGGCTATTACTAGGATATGCCATCAAAATCAGATGGTTGCGGGTCCCACCTCTGGGACCCACTCCTGTTTCTAGAATGGATCCCCTGAATTGCTGCGCATTCATGGCCAGTTGGCCACCCTCCATTCACTGCTTTGGGAGTTCCAAAATTAGCCATGCACTGACCCAGGAGTCCCATTGCAGTGAATTGAGAGGAGTCCGTGCATGTGCAGTGTGCTCTCCACACATAGTCTATAATAGGCTATTTTCAGAACTCTCATATCAGTGAATGGAGAGCACACCATACATGTGCAGCACGCTCTGCTTCACTTTAGGGCCCCTTGGATTGGCCTTAGAGGTAGGACCTGCATCTATCTGACATTGAGGGCATATCGTAGCATTATGCCATCAGTGTCTGAGATAGGAATCAATAACTCTTTAAACTTTTTATTGTCACGTTCTTATTCAAGAATCATCAGGACTAAATATCTACACACTTCCAAACTAGTGGTATATGTGTTCCAGCTGGATCCACACCGTTCTGGTTTATATGGTCTTGGGTGCTAAGAATGACACTATTATAGTAGTCCTATTAACTAGGAGGGTTTTTAGAGATGAGTGAATTTGTACTTTAGGTTCATTTAATGCTTTTCAAATAAGTTAAATAAAGATTGTGGGGGGAATTTATGAAGTCCTGTACTTCAGAATTCTTGCTTCAAAAATAGGGCTTTGAGACTTTTTGTACTTTTTTGTTCAAATGTTTTGGGACATTTTTGCATTTTTACACCACTCATACACCAATCTTACTCCAGTAAAGGGGTGACATCAGTGGCGTACCTCCCATAGAGGCAAACCACGCAGCTGCTATGGGGCCCACAGTGGAGGATAGCCACCGTCCCCTAATTACCTTTGTAGAGGGAAGTCAGGTGGGCGTATATATAGATATATATATTTATCTGCTCCTTCATTGATATGTGTATATATGTATATGTATGGGCCCCTTTATATGGCAAATAGGGATATATATTCCCTGTATGGTCGTGTATATATTGGCCCTGTATGGCAAGTGGGGATATATGTATGTCCCCTGTATGTGATGCCCCAGGTATATGTGAGTGTGTGTATATATATCGATATGTGTGTATGTATTTGCACATGTCTATATATATACACTTATGTCAGCATGACAGTATGTATGTGGGCTTATTGCTGCCCATTTGACCCCCGGTTTTGTATGTATGTATATGTGTATGTTTATAGATGTGCCCCAAGCATCTGTGGATAAATATATATATATATATATATATATATATATATATATGTAGAGGGAAGTGGTATAATTGTGCATATAAGTGTATATATACAGTACAGACCAAAAGTTTGGACACACCTTCTCATTCAAAGAGTTTTCTTTATTTTCATGACTATGAAAATTGTAGATTCACACTGAAAGCATCAAAACTATGAATTAACACATGTGGAATTATATACATAACAAACAAGTGTGAAACAACTGAAAATATGTCATATTCTAGGTTCTTCAAAGTTGCCACCTTTTGCTTTGATTACTGCTTTGCACACTCTTGGCATTCTCTTGATGAGCTTCAAGAGGTAGTCCCCTGAAATGGTCTTCCAACAGTCTTGAAGGAGTTCCCAGAGATGCTTAGCACTTGTTGGCCCTTTTGCCTTCACTCTGCGGTCCAGCTCACCCCAAACCATCTCGATTGGGTTCAGGTCCGGTGACTGTGGAGGCCAGGTCATCTGGCGCAGCACCACATCACTCTCCTTCATGGTCAAATAGTTTTCCCAATTTTTCGGCTGACTGACTGACCTTAATTTCTAAAAGTAATGATGGCCACTCGTTTTTCTTTACTTAGCTGCTTTTTTCTTGCCATAATACAAATTCTAACAGCCTATTCAGTAGGACTATCAGCTGTGTATCCACCTGACTTCTCCTCAATGTCACTGATGGTCCCAACCCCATTTATAAGGCAAGAAATCCCACTTATTAAACCTGACAGGGCACACCTGTGAAGTGAAAACCATTTCAGGGGACTACCTCTTGAAGCTCATCAAGAGAATTCCAAGAGTGTGCAAAGCAGTAATCAAAGCAAAAGGTGGCTACTTTGAAGAACCTAGAATATGACACATTTTCTGTTGTTTCACAATTGTTTGTTATGTATATAATTCCACATGTGTTAATTCATAGTTTTGATGCCTTCAGTGTGAATCTACAATTTTCATAGTCATGAAAATAAAGAAAACTCTTTGAATGAGAAGGTGTGTCCAAACTTTTGGTCTGTACTGTATATATATATAGATATATATATATATATATATATATATATAGTATATATACAGCAGTGTACAGATATGTTAGGTAAGAGGTAGAATAAATATAGTCAGTACAGATATGTAGTATATACAGCAGTGTACTGATATGTGAGGTACAAGTTATAATAGATGCAGTGGGTACACATATATAATATACGTATATAGCAGTGTACTGATATGTGAGGTACGAGCTGTAATTTATACCTCATAGCTCACATGTCAATATACTGCTGTATATACTATATAACTGTACACACTGCATCTGTTATACCTCTTTTGTGTCCCAGAGCTGTTTTGTAATCACAGTCTGGCCCAGATGGCATATAATATAACGCATCAGCAAGCACAGTTAATGGAGCAAAGGGAGAGGCCTGGAATGGGTATTGGGATGTGCTATAAATGGGGCATGGAGCCCAATTTAGATTCTTGTCATGAGGCCCAGTGATTTCTATGTACTTTCCTGGGTGACGTAGAAAGTGGAGTGATGTCTCAAGGTGCACTAAATTTATCAAACATTGTAAAACACTTGATAAATTTGGCACAAATTATGATAATGCAAATTCCTGCAAAACTGGCTTCGAAAATCCCCCTCATGATAAATCCCCACCTGGGTTTTCATCTGTAGTCCCATTCTGTGATAAGATTAACAGCTTTAAAGTCTACGGACACATTTTGGGGGCAATTTTTTTATCATTACATTGTACTCTGCTAAAAATCATTTTTTCGATTGGTCTTTATTAAAATGTTGAGCTCCTTTCTCTGTACAGCCTTGATATTTTCTGTGTTTTTACCGTGTTCCATCAGGCATCTCAACTAACGACTTCTTATCTCTGATCTCCGACCTTATAAACACTCATTATAGCTCAATTCTTATATTACTGATAAGAATGTGGCTTAAATAAGTGTTCTTGAGCTATTAGTAATTTAAAGATAGGGGTTATTAGATGATCGGCACAAAGTGAAAGTAAGATTCTCTGGGCAGACGTTAACCCTTTATGACAAAGAAGCTGAATATTTTTAATAAAGACCAATTGATCAAATGATTTTAAGCCCAAAATGAGTAAAATGCGATCATAAAAATAAAATTGCCCCTTAAGTCATTAAAGGTGAGGTTTTTCCTTGTCTCCAATAATGTATGCTCCTTTGTACTTTACTGAAATAGCCATGTCATAGCCATGAAATGTCCAAAAAAGCACATGTATTTATTTATGCATTTAGCACAGTTTTGCCTAATGTGCTTTTGTTCTTTCATTTTTATTTAACTTCCTGGAGAATTTTCATGCCACGCTAATATTAGCCATAGGGCCAAGAGCATGCAGACTATGCAGCTGCTACAGACGTGTCTACCGTTACCTTATCTCTAATTTGGTTAAAGGGGTTTTCCGGGATTTTAATATTGGTGACCTATCCTCAGGATAGGTTATCAATATCAGATTGGCGGGGGTCCGACACCCGGCACCCCCGCTGATCAGCTGGTTGAAGAGAAGGACATGCTGTGTGCTAGCGCAGCCTTCTCTTCATTGTTTACCTGCTATCTGTCGAAATTGCAGTGGTGAGTAGTGTAATTATGAGCCGTTCCATTGAAGTGAATGAACAGAAGGCTGTACTCAAAAGGAGCGCAGCCTTCTTTATTTATTCTTTTTTTTTTCCCAATACAAAATGCACAAATAAAACTATTTGACAATACAAAAATCCGGTTTCCTTGGTACACAATCTACCAAGACAGTCAATATAATGAGATGCAGTAAGCAAAAACATTAAAAAGCTAATAAGTAAAGTATTTTTTATTTTTGGGGGTACCCAAGTCCCCAATTAAATTTCACATCATATTTATTTCAATGTAGCTGGATTGATTGTCACCCGCATTGAGTACATTCCCCCCACCCCACCCCCTCTCGGTGGTCCTCTCGGTGCCCGCCACTGGTGGTGGCTCTCTCTCCCTCACCCCCCCAGGCGGCGCCACTCATCCGCTGCGAGCCGCATGTTCCTCGAACCTCTCAATCCGTGCAAGTAAATTTTTCCACTCCATAATGTTTGGTGCTTTTTTTTAACCCCACTCTCTCGCAATAATCACTTTTGCGACCATAAGACCTCTTATCCAAACCCTTTTTTTCTTTTTATCTCTAATTAATGGAGGCATGCTACCTAGGACGGCCACTTCCAGGTTGAATGGAAGAGATATTAAAGACTCTGCTCTTAGGACGCGGAAGACCTCACTCCAATAGAATTGCACACTTGAACAGCTCCATATCATATGCATATAGTCTGCAGACTCTTCTCTACATTTCCAACAATTTGAGTCTCGCTCTTTATAAATTTTACTTAGCAATGTAGGGGTCATATATATTCTATGAATAATATTAAAATAGATTAACCTAAAGTTGCTGGAAATCGTTGTCTTTTTTATATTTTTATATCTGTTCCCCCATTCTATTGTGTTTAGTCCTATATCTTTTGCCCATTTTTCCTCACTATTAAATTTTTATATTTTTCCCAAACCCTTCCTATCCTACCATGGCGAGGAGATATCTAGAGGGAACTGCAAGAGCTGAAATCTTTGAGAAAGCTTGGGCACTTTGAAAAGTAAAGTCCACCTAGCTGGGCAGTGCACTTAGCAGCCATTTTTCATAGGAATAAAAGTACTTTTCCTAGACAAGGAATAAACACCCAGATGGCATAAAGGGATGGTTATAATGATTTTACAACATCTGATGGCCATTGCTGGTAGTTGTACTAGGGAAATTAAGTGACAGACTCCCTTTAAGGTGAATCAAATTCTTTTGATCTTGTGAAATCTAGCCTCAGTTAGTATGGCAGGTTTTGGTATCTAAAGACATCAGTACCAAATAACAGCTCAATGACTGCTTATTATGATTTTGCAGAGAAGGAATTAACGTGTTCAACGCATTCAGTCTGAAATAAAACTCCATTTAGTTATGGACACATCATCTTTCCACAGTTTTTTTCATTACTCATTTACTTCCTAAAGGCAGAACTAAGTAACTTGCTAGATAGTCTTCACTACCATTTCCTGCCATTATGCTGCTGGGCAGTTTATGCAATGTCTTCACATAACTAGTTGTCCTGAATCTGACATAGATCTGACAACACAGCTCCTGGTTCTTTTGGCCCTCTGTGCTCTCTGCCCTTAGTGAAAGCAGCAGAGGTGTAGGTTGTACATTGCAGATCAGAATGTGGAGAGGGGAAAACCATCCATTTCTTCAGTGAGAGCAGAGTACACAGGCTGTAGATAGGGCGGAAAGCATGAGGAGGAAGAGTGAAACATATAGGGAGATTCAAAGTCATAACTACCATCACAGCACCAGTAGAGAGCCCACGCCAGGACTGCAGCCAGGCATGGCACAAGTCATTAGATACATACAGGACCTGGGGCAGTAGATGGCCAGGGCCTTACATACTAGTATGACTCCTCTGTCAGGATCTGCAGAAGTAGAAGGCTGCCTAGAGCCCACCCACCTAGTTTACAGCTGAAGCAGGCAACCTGTGAGGCTGCAGACTCACAGCTCTGACACAGAGGTAGGTCTGCCCCATTGAGAGATGGAGATGTCTAGGAGGCTGGTGTGAAAAAAATCCTATGGAAGAAGCCCTAAAAAAGCAACACAAGACAAAACGCAGGCACAGCAGACATCACCCCATGTGCTGCTCTCGCACTTTTTCCGTCACCAGTCAGAAGCCTGTCTTTTCCAAACCGACCCCTCTCCCTTCCTTTTTCTGTGGAGGATGCATACTGCCTTCTTACTTCCCTGTCTTCACTGTGCTGGATTAGATACAGCAGCATTAGGGACAGATACAAGAGGAAAAGGAGATGGCTAGCTAGTTCCCTGTCCTCCTCTTTCTCTCGTCTGTCCATTTCTGAACCCCCCTTTACTGCTGTCCTGCAAAGGGACTAATGCTTTGTGACCATGATCTGTCTGTCTATCCATTTACTGTATCTATGTTAGACATATCTAGATAGAAAGTTTGATAAATAGAGAGATATATACTGTAGATATATTCTATCTCTAATTTAAAGGGTAAACTCGGCCCCATTAGTGACCACCAATACACCTTTTAACGTGGTCACAAAGGGGCCTTAGGCAGGACGGCCCAGTCTAAGTGCTGCACTGGTCTCACATGATAGCTGAGCTCTGCTCTCACATGATAGCTTGGCTCCTGCCAAGAGAAGACGTCATCGGCGCAGGCGCACTGAGGGAGTTCTGAGGAGACGAGCCTCCTCATCTCAGAGCGCCTGCGCCGAATGAACAGAGGCGCGCGATTTTTGAAATACTGACAGGGCCGGCCGGAGGAGGAGATCACGGCTGGCCCTGTCAATCAACACGGCGAGGGGGCGGTTTTCTGCTGCGGCTACCAGCAAGTAGACGCCCTACTTGCTGGTAGAGACCGGATTTACATATTATAAAACTTTGTTTTCTAAAGAAACGGCCGCATGAAAGTAAGTGATAAGATTATATTCTCCTATATCGCGCTATAAGGAATGTAACTATCCAAAAAAATAAAAATGAGTTTTGTGGGGTGACAGAAGCCCTTTAAGGGGCAAATACTAATGAGTGCTTCCATTATGGAAGCAATAATTAGTACAGGATGACTAGGGATCGGTGAATGCAGCACTTCCTGTGTGGGCTCTGTACTCTTTACTGTTTCCTAGTGCTGTGCTGTGTCCTGCGCACAGCATGAGCACGTCGACGCAGTCAGTGACCTCATACTGTGCAATGGCATGTTACTGCGCAGCAGGACGACCAGGAAGAGCACTGGGTCTCATGAGCAGCGGGGGCATCTGGAGCAGGAGAGGTACTGTAAATTTGTTTATTTTTTTGTGTATGCTCTGAGCTCTGATTAACATGGGGGTCTGATCTGAGGTCTGAATGGGGGTCATTCACATTGGGGCTCTGATATAAGGTCCGATTGGGGTTCAATCACATTGGGGATCTGATCTGAGGTCTGAATGGGGGTCTTATTCACTGGGGCTTGGATCTGAGGTCTGGAGGTCATTCACAATGGGTTTCTAATCTGAGATCTGAATGGGGGTGAATATTAACTTTGGGGGTCCGTGCTGACATCTGACTGGGAGTCTTATTAACATTGGGGGTCTTACTACAAGGCACTTACTAATGTATCATCATTGTCTATATTGCCTCCTTTGCTGGCTTGATTTATTTTTCCATGACATTATACATTGCTCGCATCCAGGGTTTACGACCACCACTGCATGATTTACGGGTGGTCGTAACCCCTGGAAACAAGCAGTGTATAATGTGATGGGAAAATGAATCAAGCCAGCAAAGGAAGCTATATGGACAATCACAATATATTAGTAAGTGCCTTGGATTAACATTTTCTACATGATAAATTCAATTTGCTGAAGTGAGACAACCCCTTTAATCGGTCAGTCAAAATGATGTCAGTAAAAACTACAACTTGTCCCACAAAAAACAAGCCTTCATATGGCCACATCAAAGCTGTAGCTTTCGGAAAGCAACAATGAAAAAAAAACTGTAAAAATAGTTTGGTCCTTAAATTCAAAAACAGGCTGGTCACTAAAGGGTTAAAAAAAGCAGTACTCACCTCACGGATCCCTCGCCACTCCTGTACCACCGCTGCTTGGTCTCTTGCTCTCTGCTTCTTGGTCCTATCACTGGCTGTGGTGGTCACATGCCCTTGTGGTGGAACATAATCACTGGACCAGGAAGCAAAAATCGATGCAGGATCGGAAAACCGTTGGTACAGGAGCGGCAGGGAATCCGTGAGTTGAGTACTGCTTTTTAAGTTTACATAGTATCCTACTTCTACAGAGCAACATTTTTTTCTAAAGTAAAACTCATTTAAGATAGGTAGTCGATAGATAAATTTTATATATCTAGATTTTAGTTTTTCTCATGTACAATACTATAATATCAGACACCTCGGTATAAAAGCCAGCATGTATAGACGTGCAAGAAACGCAATGCTACCGTAGGTATACAACGGATCCACACGCGGATTAGACTCATTGTCACTCAGTGGGGCTAATCCTCAGATACTTATTTCTGCGGATTCCTGATTAAAAATTTGGCTGCCTGAATTATTTCAGTTCAATGTAAATGGGATTGGGAACTCCCCATTCACACACATGGGATGCGGTTTGTCCTAGGACTCCATGCATAGTTAGTTGAAGACTGTGTTACTGAAAGGACTTTTAAGGCGCCCACTCACCTTCTTAAGATCGTCTGCCATCATATGCTCATTCGGCTGACAGCTGTCTCTCCCAACTGACACATACATGCTCAATTACCTCCCTGAAGAGCAAAAGGATCAGACATTAAAGGGGTTGTGCAAAGTATAAAAGTTAGTCCCTATCCACAGGATAGGGGATAGCTAACTGACTGTTGGGGTTACAACCACTGGGACCTACACAAATCCCGAGAAAGAGGATCCCATCTTCCTATCCTGATGAATCGGCAGGCCGAGCATGTGTCTTGCCTCTCCAATCATTCTCTTTGGGAGTGTCTGAGATAGCTGAGTACAGCAATCAGCTATTTGCGGCAGTCCTATAGAAGAAAGTTTTTACCGGATCTGCGCTGGCTTGTATTCCAGGAATATATGAGGTGAGGAGCAACCACCGTAATCTTTCCACGGTTATCCAGATTACCGCAAGCTCCACAGACAATCACTGCACTTCACTCCCTTGGCATCCCACTCGCGATGTCCTCCTAAATCTCTCCAAGGACATAAGCAGGAAAGTATTGGAAGGAAGTATTGACGTGAAAGGATAAAATCAGGACGCTTTATTATACTCACAAACATAAATAAAACTGCGTATATCAGAATATAAGCCTGCTGGTCCAGGCTCGACCAACCCCACTTTCGCACTGCTGTCTCAAGGGCATAAATGTGAGTACGTGGGGTACTAGTTATTGATACCAATCATGATACATATAGCATAATTACACATTTATTAGCTGTTGATACAAATATTAATTATAAGATCAATTTCAAACTGAATTAGACAGTTTTATGATTATGTCTATTTAAAACAATAAAAAATATCCACCTTATCCAATCATACACAGAATTTCTTTCTATAATCTCCCTCACAATTACGTCAAATATTCCTTACATATCACATGATCCCCCAGTCACATCTGGGACTTCCATACTTTCTCCTCCTTCATTATTACATGACTCCATATCCTCCAATATATGGGAAAGACCCTCATGCTTGTCACTACGATTTCCTCCTCATCCTATATTAACACTAAATGAAGAGGAAAAACGTCTATGTTAAAAAGAAGTATTTTATATTGCACCACGATAAACATGGTTTCAAATCTACGTTTATGTTAAGACCATGGAGCTGGAGGGTATTCAGGTTGAATATCTGGTTTATCTACTTCACTGGATCCGCTCTACACCACTTTTTATTAACTAATTCCAAGCCAGCAGATTTCAGACCACTAGGATTTCCACAGAGATATTTTTAAATGCAGGGAACACTAAAGCCCTGATTTATCATACCTTCACTCCAGAATTCTGGCATCAAAAAGTCGCATAAAAACTGGATTTTTATGACTTTTTGCACCCAATTGTACAAAATGGAAGCAATTGTGCAAAATTTTGTGACTTTTTTGCACTGGATTGAGCAAAAGTTTGCAAACTTTTTTTGCACTCAATTGCACAAAATTTTGCAACTTTTTGCATTTTTACACTACTCCCTCCAGTTTTGTAATTTGATTGGAAAACTGGATGTGGTTAGCTATGGTAATGAGTTTCACTCCAGATTTATCATTGACACTATTTTTTTATTTTTTTAGAAATAATCAGTCTGCACTCTGGAAGAAGGTGGTGGTGCTTGTATCCTGGGTTGCAGGCCCATACATCCAAGTAGAAGAAGTGGATCAACCCTTTGTTTGAAAAAGGCTGTTTAGCCGAAACGTGTCACATTTGCCTGTATTCTGATTATGGCAATAAGGTGAAGATTTATTAGTATACTTCTACTTGGACTTTTTTAAAAGAGTCCAAAAAAGTCACCATCTCCTTCTAGTAGGAGGTAAAGTAGGAAAACTGGAGTAGCTTCTCTAGACAAAAGTGTTAGGTCTAAGGATAAGACAAATTTAACAGTAACATGAGACATTTGATAAATGTGGCATAAAGTACAAAAACGCAAACTCAAGCAAAACTGACTTCAAATTTTCCTCTCATGATAAATTCCCCCCTATGTGTCTAAAGCCCCTTTTATATATTCCCAATATGTTCTTGTATGCGGGTCTTTTTTTCAATTTATGGAGGGTCCAAACAACGTATTGGAGGCCACAGGGGCAGTCCGGTACGTGAATGACCTCCACTGTTTCATGTGAGATATTTCCTCTTACACTACACTTACCACATGTATTTCTCTGCTTATTTAGTGTGCATACTAACTTAAAGAACAAGAAAAACTGGCTTTAAAGAATCTAGAAAGCTATGGTGACATTATTATAAAGCCTGCACATAAGGGGAGGTGGTTTTAAAGAGTAGGAAGGATTATCACAGTGGAGAGACTTTTGTCTGATAATAGTACATATAGGATTTTGAAAGCAGATCCTACTGGCATTTTTGAAAAAAGAACTAGAGAAATTACTTACATAATCAAAATATACTCAGTAAAAAAAGAATTTGAATACTTGAATATCAAATATCCTGTAATTACCATTTGCCAGAGGAAGTCTATTCTACAGATTCCCAGTTCTTACAGTAAAGAAGTTTTGACACTTCTGGAGACTGAACTTTTTCTTCTCCAATCGGAGGCAGTGCCCCCTTGTCTTTTGAGGGCATTTTACATGGAACAGTTTTTCACCGTATTTTTTGTATGGCCCATTTTATACAGTATATCTGTACAGGTTAATCATGTCCCCCCTTAGACGCAGTGGCGGATCCAGGGGGGGGCAACGGGGAAATTTCCCCGCCCCCCCGAGCTGGCGGAGGCGGCGGGGCACAAGGAGATGAGCGCTTCCACTGTGGAAGCGTTCATCTCCAGTCATCTGTATCGCCGTCCTCAGGACAGCAATACAGATGCCTGTGCTGCGGCAGGGGAGGGAGAGGCGTGTCCCTTTCCCTTCCTCTGATAGGCTGCAGGCACTAGGCCGGCAGCCTATCAGAGGCCGCCTGAGCCATACAGCACAGGACAAAGGCCAGAAGAGGCCTGCATCGCATCGCTGACATGGAGGTAAGTATAAGTGTTTTTTTTTTATATATATACAATGCTGTTATTACTGGCACAGAGGGGCTGTTATTACTGGCGGGGGAACTGTTATTACTGGCACAGGGGGGCTGTTATTACTGGCGGGGAGGCTGTTATTACTGGCACAGGGGGGCTGTTGATACTGGCACGGGGGGGCTGTTATTACTGGCACAGGGGGGCTGTTATTGCTGGCACAGGGGGGCTGTTATTACTGGCACATGGGGGGCTGTTATTAATACTGGCACATGGGGGCTGTTATTAATACTGGCACATGGGGGGCTGTTATTAATACTGGCACATGGGGGCTGTTATTAATACTGGCACATAGGGGCTGTTATTAATACTGGCACATGGGGGGTTGTTATTAATATTGGCGCATGATTGGGGGCTGTTATTAATACTGGCACATGGGGGGCTGTTATTAATACTGGCACATGGGGGGCTGTTATTAATATTGGCACATAATTGGGGGCACTATAGGGGCATCTACTGAGGCCACAAAGAAGGGGTATTTTATATGGGCGCTCTGTACAGTACAATTTTATACTGGGACACATTATGGTGGGTACTATGGGGAAGGGGGAGAGGAGTACTATGGGATCATCTACGGGGGGGCACTAAGAAGGGGTATTTTATACTTGCAAATTATGGGGGACACTGAGGGCATCTACTGGGGCACTATATATGGGGCATTTTATACTGATACATTATGGGGGACACTAGGAGGAAGGAGGGTTTGGAGCACTATGAGGGCATTTACTAGGGGCACTATATAGGGGTATTTTATACTGGAACATTATGGGGGCTCTATGGGGACATTAGCTCAACTGGGGGCATTACAAGGGGGTATTTTTTGCACTGTCACATAATAAGGAGAATTATTTCTACTGGGGGGGGGGGGCTTTATTACTCCCCCATGGAGTAATGACTCCATATCCTCCAATATATGGGAAAGACCCTCATGCTTGTCACTACGATTTCCTCCTCATCCTATATTAACACTAAATGAAGAGGAAAAACATCTATGTTAAAAAGAAGTATTTTATATTGCACCACGATAAACATGGTTTCAAATCTACGTTTATGTTAAGACCATGGAGCTGGAGGGTATTCAGGTTGAATATCTGGTTTATCTACTTCACTGGATCCGCTCTACACCACTTTTTATTAACTAATTCCAAGCCAGCAGATTTCAGACCACTAGGATTTCCACAGAGATTTTTTTAAGTGCAGGGAACACTAAAGCCCTGATTTATCATACCTTCACTCCAGAATTCTGGCATCAAAAAGTCGCCAAAAAAATGGATTTTTATGACTTTTTGCACCCAATTGTACAAAATGTAAGCAATTGTGCAAAATTTTGTGACTTTTTTGCACTGGATTGAGCAAAAGTTTGCAAACTTTTTTTGCACTCAATTGCACAAAATTTTGCAACTTTTTGCATTTTTACACTACTCCCTCCAGTTTTGTAATTTGATTGGAAAAGTGGATGTTGTTAGCTATGGTAATGAGTTTCACTCCAGATTTATCATTGACACTATTTTTTTTTTTTTTTAGAAATAATCAGTCTGCACTCTGGAAGAAGGTGGTGGTGCTTGTATCCTGGGTTGCAGGCCCATACATCCAAGTAGAAGAAGTGGATCAACCCTTTGTTTGAAAAAGGCTGTTTAGCCGAAATGCGTCACATTTGCCTGTATTCTGATTATGGCAATAAGGTGAAGATTTATTAGTATACTTCTACTTGGACTTTTTTAAAAGAGTCCAAAAAAGTCACCATCTCCTTCTAGTAGGGGGTAAAGTAGGAAAACTGGAGTAGCTTCTCTAGACAAAAGTGTTAGGTCTAAGGATAAGACAAATTTAACAGTAACATGAGACATTTGATAAATGTGGCATAAAGTACAAAAACGCAAACTCAAGCAAAACTGACTTCAAATTTTCCTCTCATGATAAATTCCCCCCTATGTGTCTAAAGCCCCTTTTATATATTCTCAATATGTTCTTGTATGCGGGTCTTTTCTTCAATTTATGGAGGGTCCAAACAACGTATTGGAGGCCACAGGGGCAGTCCGGTACGTGAATGACCTCCACTGTTTCATGTGAGATATTTCCTCTTACACTACACTTACCACATGTATTTCTCTGCTTATTTAGTGTGCATACTAACTTAAAGAACAAGAAAAACTGGATTTAAAGAATCTAGAAAGCTATGGCAACATTATTATAAAGCCGGCACATAAGTGGAGGTGGTTTTAAAGAGTAGGAAGGATTATCACAGTGGAGAGACTTTTGTCTGATAATAGTACATATAGGATTTTGAAAGCAGATCCTACTGGCATTTTTAAAAAAAGAACTAGAGAAATTACTTACATAATCAAAATATACTGAGTAAAAAAAGAATTTGAATACTTGAATATCAAATATCCTGTAATTACCATTTGCCCGAGGAAGTCTATTCTACAGATTCCCAGTTCTTACAGTAAAGAAGTTTTGACACTTCTGGAGACTGAACTTTTTCTTCTCCAATCGGAGGCAGTGCCCCCTTGTCTTTTGAGGGCATTTTACATGGAACAGTTTTTCACCGTATTTTTTGTATGGCCCATTTTATACAGTATATTTGTACAGGTTAATCATGTCCCCCCTTAGACGCAGTGGCGGATCCAGGGGGGGGGCAACGGGGCAATTTCCCCCCCCCCCCGAGAAGGCGGGGGCGGCGGGGCACAGGGAGATGAGCGCTTCCACTGTGGAAGCGTTCATCTCCAGTCATCTGTATCGCCGTCCTCAGGACAGCGATACAGATGCCTGTGCTGCGGCAGGGGAGGGAGAGGCGTGTCCCTTTCCCTTCCTCTGATAGGCTGCAGGCACTAGGCCGGCAGCCTATCAGAGGCAGGCGCAGGCGGCGCGATGACGTCATCGCGCCGCCTGAGCCATACAGCACAGGACACAGGCCAGAAGAGGCCTGCATCGCATCGTTGACATGGAGGTAAGTATAAGTGTTTTTTTTATATTTTTTATATATACAATGCTGTTATTACTGGCACAGAGGGGCTGTTATTACTGGCGGGGGGACTGTTATTACTGGCACAGGGGGGCTGTTATTACTGGCACAGGGGGGCTGTTATTACTGGCGGGGGGGCTGTTATTACTGGCACAGGGGGGCTGTTATTACTGGCACAGGGGGGCTTTTATTACTGGCACAGGGGGGCTGTTATTGCTGGCACAGGGGGGCTGTTATTGCTGGCACAGGGGGGCTGTTATTGCTGGCACAGGGGGGCTGTTATTACTGGCACATGGGGGGCTGTTATTAATACTGGCACATGGGGGGCTGTTATTAATACTGGCACATGGGGGGCTGTTATTAATACTGGCACATGGGGGCTGTTATTAATACTGGCACATGGGGGCTGTTATTAATACTGGCACATGGGGGGCTGTTATTAATACTGGCACATGGGGGGCTGTTATTAATACTGGCGCATGATTGGGGGCTGTTATTAATACTGGCACATGGGGGGCTGTTATTAATATTGGCACATGATTGGGGGCACTATAGGGGCATCTACTGAGGCCACAAAGAAGGGGTATTTTATATGGGCGATCTGTACAGTACAATTTTATACTGGGACACATTATGGTGGGTACTATGGGGAAGGGGGAGAGGAGTACTATGGGATCATCTACGGGGGGCACTAAGAAGGGGTATTTTATACTTGCAAATTATGGGGGACACTGAGGGCATCTACTGGGGCACTATATATGGGGCATTTTATACTGATACATTATGGGGGACACTAGGAGGAAGAAGGGTGTGGAGCACTATGGGGGCATTTACTAGGGGCACTATATAGGGGTATTTTATACTGGAACATTATGGGGGCTCTATGGGGACATTAGCTCAACTGGGGGCATTACAAGGGGGTATTTTTTGCACTGTCACATAATAAGGAGAATTATTTCTACTGGGGGGGGCTTTATTACTCCCCCATGGAGTAATGACTCCATATCCTCCAATATATGGGAAAGACCCTCATGCTTGTCACTACGATTTCCTCCTCATCCTATATTAACACTAAATGAAGAGGAAAAACATCTATGTTAAAAAGAAGTATTTTATATTGCACCACGATAAACATGGTTTCAAATCTACGTTTATGTTAAGACCATGGAGCTGGAGGGTATTCAGGTTGAATATCTGGTTTATCTACTTCACTGGATCCGCTCTACACCACTTTTTATTAACTAATTCCAAGCCAGCAGATTTCAGACCACTAGGATTTCCACAGAGATTTTTTTAAGTGCAGGGAACACTAAAGCCCTGATTTATCATACCTTCACTCCAGAATTCTGGCATCAAAAAGTCGCCAAAAAAATGGATTTTTATGACTTTTTGCACCCAATTGTACAAAATGTAAGCAATTGTGCAAAATTTTGTGACTTTTTTGCACTGGATTGAGCAAAAGTTTGCAAACTTTTTTTGCACTCAATTGCACAAAATTTTGCAACTTTTTGCATTTTTACACTACTCCCTCCAGTTTTGTAATTTGATTGGAAAAGTGGATGTGGTTAGCTATGGTAATGAGTTTCACTCCAGATTTATCATTGACACTATTTTTTTTTTCTTTTGAAATAATCAGTCTGCACTCTGGAAGAAGGTGGTGGTGCTTGTATCCTGGATTGCAGGCCCATACATCCAAGTAGAAGAAGTGGATCAACCCTTTGTTTGAAAAAGGCTGTTTAGCCGAAATGTGTCACATTTGCCTGTATTCTGATTATGGCAATAAGGTGAAGATTTATTAGTATACTTCTACTTGGACTTTTTTAAAAGAGTCCAAAAAAGTCACCATCTCCTTCTAGTAGGAGGTAAAGTAGGAAAACTGGAGTAGCTTCTCTAGACAAAAGTGTTAGGTCTAAGGATAAGACAAATTTAACAGTAACATGAGACATTTGATAAATGTGGCATAAAGTACAAAAACGCAGACTCTAGCAAAACTGACTTCAAATTTTCCTCTCATGATAAATTCCCCCCTATGTGTCTAAAGCCCCTTTTATATATTCCCAATATGTTCTTGTATGCGGGTCTTTTCTTCAATTTATGGAGGGTCCAAACAACGTATTGGAGGCCACAGGGGCAGTCCGGTACGTGAATGACCTCCACTGTTTCATGTGAGATATTTCCTCTTACACTACACTTACCACATGTATTTCTCTGCTTATTTAGTGTGCATACTAACTTAAAGAACAAGAAAAACTGGATTTAAAGAATGGCAACATTATTATAAAGCCTGCACATAAGGGGAGGTGGTTTTAAAAAGTAGAAAGGATTATCACAGTGGAGAGACTTTTGTCTGATAATAGTACATATAGGATTTTGAAAGCAGATCCTACTGGCATTTTTAAAAAAAGAACTAGAGAAATTACTTACATAATCAAAATATACTGAGTAAAAAAAGAATTTGAATACTTGAATATCAAATATCCTGTAATTACCATTTGCCAGAGGAAGTCTATTCTACAGATTCCCAGTTCTTACAGTAAAGAAGTTTTGACACTTCTGGAGACTGAACTTTTTCTTCTCCAATCGGAGGCAGTGCCCCCTTGTCTTTTGAGGGCATTTTACATGGAACAGTTTTTCACCGTATTTTTTGTATGGCCCATTTTATACAGTATATTTGTACAGGTTAATCATGTCCCCCCTTAGACACAGTGGCGGATCCAGGGGGGGGGGGTAACGGGGCAATTCCCCCCCCCCCCCCCCGAGAAGGCGGGGGCGGCGGGGCACAGAGAGATGAGCGCTTCCACTGTGGAAGCGTTCATCTCCAGTCATCTGTATCGCTGTCCTCAGGACAGCGATACAGATGCCTGTGCTGCGGCAGGGGAGGGAGAGGCGTGTCCCTTTCCCTTCCTCTGATAGGCTGCAGGCACTAGGCCGGCAGCCTATCAGAGGCAGGCGCAGGCGGCGCGATGACGTCATCGCGCCGCCTGAGCCATACAGCACAGGACACAGGCCAGAAGAGGCCTGCATCGCATCGTTGACATGGAGGTAAGTATAAGTGTTTTTTTTATATTTTTTATATATACAATGCTGTTATTACTGGCACAGAGGGGCTGTTATTACTGGCGGGGGGACTGTTATTACTGGCACAGGGGGGCTGTTATTACTGGCACAGGGGGGCTGTTATTACTGGCGGGGGGGCTGTTATTACTGGCACAGGGGGGCTGTTATTACTGGCACGGGGGGGCTGTTATTACTGGCACAGGGGGGCTGTTATTGCTGGCACAGGGGGGCTGTTATTGCTGGCACAGGGGGGCTGTTATTGCTGGCACAGGGGGGCTGTTATTACTGGCACATGGGGGGCTGTTATTAATACTGGCACATGGGGGGCTGTTATTAATACTGGCACATAGGGGGCTGTTATTAATACTGGCACATGGGGGCTGTTATTAATACTGGCACATGGGGACTGTTATTAATACTGGCACATGGGGGGCTGTTATTAATACTGGCACATGGGGGGCTGTTATTAATACTGGCGCATGATTGGGGGCTGTTATTAATACTGGCACATGGGGGGCTGTTATTAATATTGGCACATGATTGGGGGCACTATAGGGGCATCTACTGAGGCCACAAAGAAGGGGTATTTTATATGGGCGATCTGTACAGTACAATTTTATACTGGGACACATTATGGTGGGTACTATGGGGAAGGGGGAGAGGAGTACTATGGGATCATCTACGGGGGGCACTAAGAAGGGGTATATTATACTTGCAAATTATGGGGGACACTGAGGGCATCTACTGGGGCACTATATATGGGGCATTTTATACTGATACATTATGGGGGACACTAGGAGGAAGGAGGGTGTGGAGCACTATGGGGGCATTTACTAGGGGCACTATATAGGGGTATTTTATACTGGGACATTATGGGGGCTCTATGGGGACATTAGCTCAACTGGGGGCATTACAAGGGGGTATTTTTTGCACTGTCACATAATAAGTAGAATTATTTCTACTGGGGGGGGCTTTATTACTCCCCCATGGAGTAATGACTCCATATCCTCCAATATATGGGAAAGACCCTCATGCTTGTCACTACGATTTCCTCCTCATCCTATATTAACACTAAATGAAGAGGAAAAACGTCTATGTTAAAAAGAAGTATTTTATATTGCACCACGATAAACATGGTTTCAAATCTACGTTTATGTTAAGACCATGGAGCTGGAGGGTATTCAGGTTGAATATCTGGTTTATCTACTTCACTGGATCCGCTCTACACCACTTTTTATTAACTAATTCCAAGCCAGCAGATTTCAGACCACTAGGATTTCCACAGAGATTTTTTTAAATGCAGGGAACACTAAAGCCCTGATTTATCATACCTTCACTCCAGAATTCTGGCATCAAAAAGTCGCCCAAAAAATGGATTTTTATGACTTTTTGCACCCAATTGTACAAAATGTAAGCAATTGTGCAAAATTTTGTGACTTTTTTGCACTGGATTGAGCAAAAGTTTGCAAACTTTTTTTGCACTCAATTGCACAAAATTTTGCAACTTTTTGCATTTTTACACTACTCCCTCCAGTTTTGTAATTTGATTGGATAAGTGGATGTGGTTAGCTATGGTAATGAGTTTCACTCCAGATTTATCATTGACACTATTTTAATTTTTTTTAGAAATAATCAGTCTGCACTCTGGAAGAAGGTGCTCTCCCTGCTCTGCTATCCCTTTGCCCATTCTCCAAATCCTTATTATGAAATCTTTCTCATTAGGATAAAACACATCAGCTCCACCGAGCCCCCGGCCAAAGTGTTGAAGTGATGTCCGAGATCCCCAAGGGCCAAGTCAAGTAATTGTAAGTTTTCATGTGAAATATGTTTGTTATACACATATAGCATACACAATATACAGTATACCTCTACACTGTGCCCCACAATATACAGTATACCGCTACACTGTGTAGTCTGTTCTATAAGCACCATTGTTTTGTGGCGGCGGACAGAAAAAAATCTGAAAGTGCCCCTCCCGAGACCAGGCTCTGGATCCGCCACTGCTTAGACATCTCTTATCAAGACTAAATACATTTTATTCTTTTAATCTTTCTTCATAACTAAGACCCTCTATGCCCCTTATCAGTGTAGTAGCTCTCCTCTGTACTTTTTACAGCTGCAGTGCGTCCTTTCAATGGACTGGTGCCCAGAACTGAACTGCATAGTCCAGATGAGGCCGCACCAAAGCTTTGTAAAGTGGTAGTATTACACACCTGTCCTGTGAGTCCATGCCTCCTTTAATGCATGACAATATCCTGGTGGCCTTACACGCAGCTGATTGACATTGTATGCTGTAATTTAATCTACAATCTACAAGTATTAATTGACTCTCCCAGTGTTACTTTCCCTAGAACATACTGTATAATGCACGTAGACTATTACTACCCAGATGCATAACTTTAAGTTTATCCACTTTGAACCTCATTTGCCAAGTTGATGTTCAAGTTATAATGTTCTGCAGCAGCTGAGCTGTGTATTATGAGGTTCTGCAGGAGCTAAGGTGTGTATTATGTGGTTCTGCAGCAGCTGAGCTGTGTATTATGAGGTTCTGCAGCAGCTGAGCTGTGTATTATGAGGTAATGCAGCAGCTGAGCTGTGTATTATGAGGTTCTGCAGCAGTTGATGTGTGTATTATGGTGTTTTGCAGGAGCTAAGGTGTGTATTATGTGCCTCTGCAGCAGCTGGAATGTGTATCATGAGGTTCTAAAGCAGCTGAGGTGTGTATTATGAGGTTCTGCAGCAGCTGAGGTGTGTATTATGAGGTTCTGCAGCAGGTGAGGTGTGTATTATGAAGTTCTGCAATATCTACAGGGAGTGCAGAATTATTAGGCAAATGAGTATTTTGACCACATCATCCTCTTTATGCATGTTGTCTTACTCCAAGCTGTATAGGCTCGAAAGCCTACTACCAATTAAGCATATTAGGTGATGTGCATCTCTGTAATGAGAAAGGGTGTGGTCTAATGACATCAACACCCTATATTAGGTGTGCATAATTATTAGGCAACTTCCTTTCCTTTGGCAAAATGGGTCAAAAGAAGGACTTGACAGGCTCAGAAAAGTCAAAAATAGTGAGATATCTTGCAGAGGGATGCAGCACTCTTAAAATTGCAAAGCTTCTGAAGCGTGATCATCGAACAATCAAGCGTTTCATTCAAAATAGTCAACAGGGTCGCAAGAAGCGTGTGGAAAAACCAAGGCGCAAAATAACTACCCATGAACTGAGAAAAGTCAAGCGTACAGCTGCCAAGATGCCACTTGCCACCAGTTTGGCCATATTTCTGAGCTGCAACATCACTGGAGTGCCCAAAAGCACAAGGTGTGCAATACTCACAGACATGGCCAAGGTAAGAAAGGCTGAAAGACGACCACCACTGAACAAGACACACAAGCTGAAACGTCAAGACTGGGCCAAGAAATATCTCAAGACTGATTTTTCTAAGGTTTTATGGACTGATGAAATGAGAGTGAGTCTTGATGGGCCAGATGGATGGGCCCGTGGCTGGATTGGTAAAGGGCAGAGAGCTCCAGTCCGACTCAGACGCCAGCAAGGTGGAGGTGGAGTACTGGTTTGGGCTGGTATCATCAAAGATGAGCTTGTGGGGCCTTTTCGGGTTGAGGATGGAGTCAAGCTCAACTCCCAGTCCTACTGCCAGTTTCTGGAAGACACCTTCTTCAAGCAGTGGTACAGGAAGAAGTCTGCATCCTTCAAGAAAAACATGATTTTCATGCAGGACAATGCTCCATCACACGCGTACAAGTACTCCACAGCGTGGCTGGCAAGAAAGGGTATAAAAGAAGAAAATCTAATGACATGGCCTCCTTGTTCACCTGATCTGAACCCCATTGAGAACCTGTGGTCCATCATCAAATGTGAGATTTACAAGGAGGGAAAACAGTACACCTCTCTGAACAGTGTCTGGGAGGCTGTGGTTGCTGCTGCACGCAATGTTGATGGTGAACAGATCAAAACACTGACAGAATCCATGGATGGCAGGCTTTTGAGTGTCCTTGCAAAGAAAGGTGGCTATATTGGTCACTGATTTGTTTTTGTTTTGTTTTTGAATGTCAGAAATGTATATTTGTGAATGTTGAGATGTTATATTGGTTTCACTGGTAAAAATAAATAATTGAAATGGGTATATATTTGTTTTTTGTTAAGTTGCCTAATAATTATGCACAGTAATAGTCACCTGCACACACAGATATCCCCCTAAAATAGCTAAACCTAAAAACAAATTTGATATTAATGAGTTTTTTGGGTTCATTGAGAACATGGTTGTTGTTCAATAATAAAATTAATCCTCAAAAATACAACTTTCCTAATAATTCTGCACTCCCTGTAAAGAGCGTATGAAGTTCTACAGCAGTTGATGTCTGTTTTATGATTTTTTGCAGCAGCTAAGATTTGTATTATGAGGTTCTGCAGCAGCTGAGGTGTGTATTATGATGTTCTGTAGTATCTAAAGAGTGTATTATGACAGGAGGCAGACACTTTTTGTAGTAGTGGGGGCAAGATAAAAATACACAATTTACCATTTTTGGTTATCCTGTCCCTCAAAAAATATTGACTAAAAAGTAAACAAAAAGTCATATATATACCCCCAATGTTACTAAGGGTACTTTCACACTAGCATTAGAGGAATCCGGCAGGCAGTTCCGTTGCCGAAACTGCCTGCCTGATCCAGAAATCCATGTGCAAACGGATACCATTTGTTTCCGGATCCGGATGCAGATCTGTTTGACAAATGCATTGAAATACCTGATCTGTCTCTCCAGTGTCATCCGGAAAAACGGATCCGGTATGTTTTAATGCTGTACGGAGACCTGTCATGTGTTGCCTCCGTACGGAGACATTAAAATGTGTTGCCTCCGTGGAGGCAAAATTCGTTTCACCCGAAGTGACGGAAGACTTCGGTAAATGAATTCTGTATTCATGAATTCTGTATTCATTGCTACATCTTTAAAAACATTTAACATTAGGAATCTGAAATTGTGTTTGGTACCGAGTACCAAACCCGACTTCGGATTCTGAACTTGAAATGAATACCGAATTAATTTACCGAAGTCTCGCGCGACTTCGAGTGAAGCAAATGTTGCTTCCAAAGAAACAATACATTTAAATTCTTAGCGACAGCCTGGCACTGGGTTTAAAAACATAAATGGATGCTTACGTGGTTCAAGCACATACAGAGCTCTTAAATCTACTAATTTCCATGGATTAATAAAGGAAAGTTTTTAATATTGATTTGGACCTCAGCGATTTTTGTTGAAGGATCTACTATACCAGGAGGACAGTCATGCATTGTCCCTGCACCATGCATTGCCAGGAGACAATTGAAAACAGGGTTAAAAGGTTTCCTTTTTTCCTTTTTAGCTATCCTGCATGGTTAAGAGCCTACCACTGTGATAGTGTATATACAGTCATTTATCACAGAGATAGACATAAAGACTGTAGGCCTTGTTCCCTGGTCTCTGTTGAGTTGGGATGTGCAGTCTTGAAATCAAAGAGTTTATTAACCCCTTAACCACCTCAGCCCCCAGTGCTTAAACACCCTGAAAGACCAGGCCACTTTTTACACTTCTGACCTACACTACTTTCACCGTTTATTGATCGGTCATGCAACTTACCACCCAAATGAATTTTACCTCCTTTTCTTCTCACTAATAGAGCTTTCATTTGGTGGTATTTCATTGCTGCTGACATTTTTACTTTTTTTGTTATTAATCGAAATTTAACGATTTTTTTGCAAAAAAATGACATTTTTCACTTTCAGTTGTAAAATTTTGCAAAAAAAACGAGATCCATATATAAATTTTGCTCTAAATTTATTGTTCTACATGTCTTTGATAAAAAAAAAATGTTTGGGTAAAAAAAAAAAATGCTTTGGGTAAAAGTTATAGCGTTTACAAACTATGGTACAAAAATGTGAATTTCCGCTTTTTGAAGCAGCTCTGACTTTCTGAGCACCTGTCATGTTTCCTGAGGTTCTACAATGCCCAGACAGTACAAACACCCCACAAATGACCCCATTTCGGAAAGTACACACCCTAAGGTATTCGCTGATGGGCATAGTGAGTTCATAGAACTTTTTATTTTTTGTCACAAGTTAGCGGAAAATGATGATTTTTTTTTTTTTTTCTTACAAAGTCTCATATTCCACTAACTTGTGACAAAAAATAAAAAGTTCTATGAACTCACTATGCCCATCACGAAATACCTTGGGGTCTCTTCTTTCCAAAATGGGGTCACTTGTGGGGTAGTTATACTGCCCTGGCATTCTAGGGGCCCAAATGTGTGGTAAGGAGTTTGAAATCAAATTCTGTAAAAAATGACCAGTGAAATCCGAATGGTGCTCTTTGGAATATGGGCCCCTTTGCCCACCTAGGCTGCAAAAAAGTGTCACACATCTGGTATCTCTGTATTCAGGAGAAGTTGAGGAATGTGTTTTGGGGTGTCTTTTTACATATACCCATGCTGGGTGAGATAAATATCTTGGTCAAATGCCAACTTTGTATAAAAAAAATGGGAAAAGTTGTCTTTTGCCAAGATATTTCTCTCACCCAGCATGGGGTGTATTCTTTCCAAAATGGGGTCACTTGTGGGGTAGTTATACTGTCCTGGCATTTTCCAGGGTCCCTAATGTGTGGTAAGTAGGTAAATGACCTGTGAAATCCGAAAGGTGCTCTTTGGAATGTGGGCCCCTTTGCCCACCTAGGCTGCAAAAAAGTGCCACACATGTGGTATCTCCGTACTCGGGAGAAGTTGGGGAATGTGTTTTGGGGTGTCATTCTACATATACCCATGCTGGGTGAGATAAATATCTTGGCAAAAGACAACTTTGTATAAAAAAATGGGAAAAGTTGTCTTTTGCCAAGATATTTCTCTCACCCAGCATGGGTATATGTAAAAAGACACCCCAAAACACATTCCTCAACTTCTCCTGAATACAGAGATACCAGATGTGTGACACTTTTTTGCAGCCTAGGTGGGCAAAGGGGCCCATATTCCAAAGAGCACCTTTCAGATTTCACTGGTCATTTTTTACAGAATTTGATTTCAAACTCCTTACCACACATTTGGGCCCCTAATATGCCAGGGCAGTATAACTACCCCACAAGTGACCCCATTTTGGAAAGAAGACACCCCAAGGTATTCGCTGATGGGCATAGTGAGTTCATGGAAGTTTTTATTTTTTGTCACAAGTTAGTGGAATATGAGACTTTGTAAGAAAAAAAAAAAATCATCATTTTCCACTAACTTGTGACAAAAAATAAAAAATTCTAGGAACTCGCCATGCCCCTCACGGAATACCTTGGGGTGTCTTCTTTCCAAAATGGGGTCACTTGTGGGGTAGTTATACTGCCCTGGCATTTTCCAGGGGCCCTAATGTGTGGTAAGTAGGTAAATGACCTGTGAAATCCGAAAGGTGCTCTTTGGAATGTGGGCCCCTTTGCCCACCTAGGCTGCAAAAAAGTGCCACACATGTGGTATCTCCGTACTCGGGAGAAGTTGGGGAATGTGTTTTGGGGTGTCATTTTACATATACCCATGCTGGGTGAGATAAATATCTTGGTCAAATGCCAACTTTGTTTAAAAAAATGGGAAAAGTTGTCTTTTGCCAAGATATTTCTCTCACCCAGCATGGGTATATGTAAAATGACACCCCAAAACACATTCCCCAACTTCTCCTGAGTACGGCGATACCAGATGTGTGACACTTTTTTGCAGCCTAAATGCGCAAAGGGGCCCACATTCCTTTTATGAGGGCATTTTTAGACATTTGGATCCCAGACTTCTTTTCACGCTTTAGGGCCCCTAGAATGCCAGGGCAGTATAAATACCCCACATGTGACCCCATTTTGGAAAGAAGACACCCCAAGGTATTCAATGAGGGGCATGGCGAGTTCATAGAAATTTATTTTTTTTGGCACAAGTTAGCGGAAATTGATTTTATTTATTTTTTTCTCACAAAGTCTCCCTTTCCGCTAACTTGGGACAAAAATTTCAATCTTTCATGGACTCAATATGCCCCTCACGGAATACCTGGGGGTGTCTTCTTTTTCCGAAATGGGGTCACATGTGGGGTATTTATACTGCCCTGGCATTCTAGGGGCCCTAAAGCGTGAGAAGAAGTCTGGAATATAAATGTCTAAAAATTTTTACGCATTTGGATTCCGTGAGGGGTATGGTGAGTTCATGTGAGATTTAATTTTTTGACGCAAGTTAGTGGAATATGAGACTTTGTAAGAAAAAAAAAAAATTTCCGCTAACTTTAAATGTCTGAATGAAGCCTTACAGAGGGGTGATCAATGACATGGGGGTAATCAATGACAGGGGGGTGATCAGGGAGTCTATATGGGGTGATCACCAGAGTCATTGATCATGCCCCTGTAAGGCTCCATTCAGACGTCCATGTGCGTTTTGCGGATCCGATCCATCTATCAGTGGATCCGTAAAAATCATGCGGACGTCTGAATGGAGCTTTACAGGGGTGTGATCAATGACAGAGGGGTGATCAGGGAGTCTATATGGGGTGATCAGGGGTGATCAAGGGTGAATAAGGGGTTAATAAGTGACGGGGGGGTGTAGTGTAGTGTGGTGCTTGGTGCAACATATTACTGAGCTACCTGTGTCCTCTGGTGGTCGATCCAAACAAAGGGGACCACCAGAGGACCAGGTAGCAGGTATATTAGACGCTGTTATCAAAACAGCGTCTGATATACCTTTCAGGGGTTAAAAAAATCACATCTCCAGCCTGCCAGCGAACGATCGCCGCTGGCAGGCTGGAGATCCACTTTCTTACCTTCCGTTCCTGTGAGCGCGCGCGCCTGTGTGCGCGCGTTCACAGGAAATCTCGGCCATCGCGAGAGGACGCGCCGGCGCGTCCAGGAGGAATGAATCAACCACCTCCAGGACGCGTCTGTGCGTACAGCGGTCCGGAGGTGGTTAAGGACCCATACCTGTACGGCGCAGCTGGACGTGACTTAAAGGGATTCTGTCACCTCGTTTTAGGTTATAGAGATGCGGACATGCACGGCTAGATCGCCGCTAGCATGTCCACAATATACCTCTCCCATAAAGCTGTGTCCTTTTATTGTGTTTAAAAAATGATTTTATAGATATGTAAATGAGCCTGGTAAGGTGCCCAAGGGGCTGTACTAACTTTCTTGGAGCCCAGCCACGCCCCCCTGTGAAGGAGCCCAGCACCGCCTGCGTCCTCCGAATCTCCTCCTTGCTCACAGTTAGATCGCTGTAATCTATTGTGGACATGCTAGTGGTGATGTAGCCGTGCATGCCCGCAGCTCTACAGGCTGAATCCCTTTAACCCCTTAAGGACTCAGCCCTATTTCACCTTAAGAACTTGGCCATTTTTTGCAAATCTGACCAGTGTCACTTTAAGTGCTGATAACTTTAAAACGCTTTGACTTATCCAGGCCATTCTGAGAATGTTTTTTCGTCACATATTGTACTTCATGACACTGGTAAAATTAAGTCAAAAAAATGTATTTTTATTTATAAAAAAAATACCAAATTTACCAAAAATTTGAAAAAAATTGCAAATTTCCAAGTTTCAATTTCTCTACTTCTATAATAAATATGTCTACTTTGTGTTTGGATCATTTTGGGAATGATATTTCATTTTTTGGGGCTTAGAAGTTTATTTTTCAAAAACCCAATTTTTAGGGACCAGTTCAGGTCTGAAGTAACTTTGCGGGCTTACATAATAGAAACCACCCAAAAACGACCCCATTCTATAAACTACACCCCTCAAGGTATTCAAAACTGATTTTACAAACTTTGTTAACCCTTTAGGTGTTCCACAAGAATTAATGGAAAATAGAGATACAATTTCAAAATTTCACATTTTTGTCAGATTTTCCATTTTAATAATTTTTTTCCAGTTACAAAGCAAGGATTAACAGCCAAACCAAACTCAATATATATGGCCCTGATTCTCTAGTTTACGGAAACACCCCATATGTGGTCGTGGTTTTTGGAAGGCAGGTTTTGCTGGACTGTTTTTTTTGACACCATGTCCCATTTGAAGCCCCCCTGATGCACCCCTAGAGTAGAAACTCCATAAAAGTGACCCCATCTAAGAAACTAAACCCCTCAAGGTATTCAAAACTGATTTTATAAATGTCGTTAACCCTTTAGGTGTTCCACAAGAATTAATGGAATATAGAGATACAATTTCTAAATTTTACATTTTTGGCAGATTTTCCATTTTAATAATTTTTTTCCAGTTACAAAGCAAGGGTTAACAGCCAAACCAAACTTAATATTTATGGTCCTGATTTAGTACCCATATGTGGTCGTAAACCATTGTACGGGCACACGGCAGGGCACAGAAAGAAAGGAATGCCAAGTTTTGCTGGACTGTTTTTTTTTACACCATGTCCCATTTGAAGCCCCCCTAGAGTAGAAACTCCAAAAAAGTGACCCCATTTTAGAAACTACGGGATAGGGTGGCAGTATTGTTGGTACTAGTTTAGGGTACATATGATTTTTGGTTTCTCTATATTACACTTTTTGTGAGGCAAGGTAACAAGAAATAGCTGTTTTGGCACCGTTTTTATTTTTTGTTATCTACAACATTCATCTTACAGGTTAGATATTTTTATAGACCAGGTTGTCGCGGACGCTGCGATACCTAATATGTATACTTTTTTTATTTATGTAAGTTTTACACAATGATTTCATTTTTGAAGCAAAAAAAATCATGTTTTAGAGCCATAATTTTTTCAGTTTTTGGGCGATTACCTTGGGAAGGGTATGATTTTTGAGGGGTGAGATGACGGTTTTATTGGCACTATTTTGGGGTGCGTGTGACTTTTTGATCACTTGCTATTACATTTTTTGTGATGTAAGGTGACAAAAAATTGCTTTTTTTACATCATTTTTATTTTTATTTTTTTACGGTATTCACCTGAGGGGTTGGTCATGTGATATTTTTATAGAGCAAGTTATTACGGACGCTGTGATACCTAATATGTATACTTTCTTTTTATTTATGTAAGTTTTACACAATGATTTAATTTTTGAAGCAAAAAAAAACATGTTTTAGTGTTTCCATAGTCTGAGAGCCATAATTTTTTCAGTTTTTGGGCGATTACCTTGGGTAGGGTATGATTTTTGCGGGATGAGATGACTGTTTTATTGGCAATATTTTGGGGTGCGTGTGACTTTTTGATCGCTTGCTATTACACTTTTTGTGATGTAAGGTGACAAAAAATGGTTTATTTAACACAGTTTTTTTTTTGTTTTTTTTACGGTGTTCATCTGAGGGGTTAGGTCATGTGATATGTTTATAGAGTCGGTCGATACGGACACGGCGATACCTAATGTATTTCCCTATTGTTTACCAATTTTTTTTCACTTTATTTGAGGGAAAATGACATTTTGGTTTTTTTTTACTTGAAACTTTTAATTTTTTGGGAGGGGAAACTTTATTTTTTTAACTTTTTTTTTCACTTTATTTTTTTGTCCCACTTTGAGACTTGAACTTTTGGGGGTCTAATCCCCTTTACAATGCATTCCAATACTTCTGTATTGGAATGTATTGGCTGTATGAGTAATACAGCTTCCAGCCTGTGAGATCCAGGGGGCTGGATCTCACAGGCTCGTCACCGGAAGGCAGCGCTGATGCCTAAGGAAGGCATTGCGCTGCCTTCCATGCTATCGGGTCCCCCCTACAGCCGCAAACCTCAGGTAAAGCCGCAAACCGCAGGTCTGAATTGATCTGCGGTTTGCTGCGATCGCCGATACGGGGGGGTCACATCCCCCCCCCCCCCCCCGGCGTTGTGACAGGATGCCCGCTGAATTATTTCAGCAGACATCCTGTTCCGATTAACCCCCGCCGCGCCCCAATGTAGTTTTAAATTTAGGACGTACCGGTACATCATGGGTCCTTAAGGACTTGGCAAACACGGCGTACCGGTACATCCTAAGTCCTTAAGGGGTTAAGGACCAGCGCCGTACATGTACGGCGCAAGGTCCGCCGTGTTCTGGGAGGGGATTGCTGGAAAATCGGGGCACAATGGCTGCTCTTGCCGGCAGGCATCCATGCCAGGTAAGTGCAGCATAACGTCTTTCCGCCCCCTTGCAGCTCCAAGTGCTGCGATTGGCCAGTCAATGAAGACCGGTACATTGCAGCGCCGGAAGCAGTATGGAGCTGCAGGGGGGGCCAGGGGGGGAGTCATGTGAAGGTGACCGGCGCTGAACTATTCAGCACCTGTCTCCTCCAAGGTCAGGCAAGGGACTCCAGTGTTTGGCTTCCCCTGCCAACGCTGCGATTGGCTGGAACAACGCTCCAGCCAATGGCAGCGCTACAGCAGCAGAGGGAACCGGAAGAATCCCTCTGAATGCATCCATTCTAGCTGGAGGCTGCATGCAGAGTGGACCTTGCCTCCGATACTGAGTCTGCCAATGAGGGAGAACAGGATGCCACTTTCCTATACTCCTCTACCCCTTCATCATCATCATCATCATCCGATGATGAGGGATCCTCTAGAAGGCGCCCCAGGGTAGCAGCGAAGGCAACCCCCCAGAGTGAACCCTTATGGGCCTCACCCCCTGACATTATCAGACCCAAATTTCCGGATTTTGTGGGCAGCTCCGGAATACAGATAGTGCGTGCTTCACTGAACTAGATCTTTTCAAAATCTTCTTCTCTGAAGATTTTTCAATTTAATGGTGGCCCAAACCAATTTATATGCACAATAATTCATTGCTCAGAACCCTACATCACCATATGCTAGACCCCTAGATTGGACCCCAGTAAATGCAGCAGAGATTATGAAGTTTTGGGGACTCGTGCTGCATATGGGCGTTGTAAAAAAAAAAAACGTTAGACAATATTGGAGTTCAGACATTTTCTACCAGACTCTAATTTACAGTAACACCATGACCCGGAAGTGATTTGAGTCAATTAGGAAATTCCTACACTACAACGACAATGCACAGTACCCCATAATGACCCAACATTTGATCGTTTGTTCAAGGTTAGACCTGTCCTTGACCACTTTAAGGCTACTTTCACACTAGCGTTTTAGTTTTCAAGTATTGAGATCTGTCAATGGGGACAAAACTGGACTGAACAGAACGGAATGCTCTAAAATGCATTCCGTTCCGTTTAGTTGCATTCCTATACTGGAGAGCAAACCGCAGCATGTTGTAGTTTGCTTTCCGTCCTGGGATGCGGAGCAAGACGGATCCGGCATGACCCCCAATGCAAGTAAATGGGGACGGACCAGTTTTCTCTGCCACAATCTGCCACAATAGAAAACGGATCCGTCCTCCATTGACTTTCAGTTTTCAGTTCAGTGAAGGGACCTTTCCCTTCTATATTTGCAGAAGTTTTGTCTAAACTGTATAGTAGTTGAACATCTTTAAGGATCTCCACCGATATGCCAAGCTCACGACTTTCTCTCTTTGTGATAATTTGAAGTGCTTGTGCCACCTCAGTTTGCGAGCAAACAGGTGGAGATCCTTAACCCACCGAAACAAGTCAAAATTGCATGTCGGGACAAACGACAGACCACGTCTAAGTATTTTATCCTCTGCTGGAGTAAGTGGACTACTAAACAGATTTATCACTAGGTTATCCTTAGTAGATGTTATTGTGTCGCTGTTGGTGGAATATTCCGGTTGCGTAGTGGGTAATGTGTTCCCTCTTCTAAAAAATTTGATTGGGTAGGTTGATTATGTGCGTAACGACCTCCTCTTCTCCTGAGTCTAGATGAACTTCTCCCTCTACCTTTTGTTCTGGTTTGTTTTTCTCTCTCCGTATCTGATACCTCTGTTTCAGTTGATGATAGATCTGATCTCTTATCTTGGGTACCAACAGGATTGTTGAGAAAAAGATACGTTCTATTTTCTCTAAAATCCTGGTTTGCTGAGGTGTACACCCCTGATAAAAATGTCTGTGTAGATGAGTCCCTATTACTTTTCAAAGAGAGGATTAGATTCCGCCAGTGCCTGCCTAGCAAACGGGCAAGGTATGGCATTAAAAATCCATGTCTGCCAATTCAGGCCTGCCAGCAAAATCCATATTTTGCTGTTTCCCTGCTGTGCACCCATACAGCAGGCTATAAGCACATATGTGGTGTTTCCTGAATGGGGAGAAAATGGGGAACACATACTGGGGTGCATTTTCTGTTTTAACCCCTTGTGAAAGTGAAAAATTGGGGTCTGCTAGTAATTTTTCATTTTCACAGCTGTGTGCTTTTAAATCCTTTTGACAAGTGTTTCTGCCTTCTGTGAGACACCTGTTTGCTAAAAAGTACCACCACTTAAAATGTTCGTATGGGGGTGAATTTTCCAAATGGGGCCACTTCTTGGGGTTTTTAATTTTTGGGGACCTCAGGAATTTTTTTAATGCGACATTGCATCTAAAATCCATGTCAGGCCTGCCAGCAAAATCCATATTTTGCTGTTTGCCTCCAGACCCCTGCTGTGCGCCCATACATCATTTTTTGAGCACATATGGGGTGTTGTCGTATTCGGGGGGAAATGCGGAATAAAATGTACATTTTGTCCTGTTACCCTTTGGGAAAGTGAAAAATGTGAGTGTAAAGCAACTTTTTAGTGAAAATAAATGCAATTTTTCATTTTTACTGCCAAGTGTTTCCTAATTCTGAGAAACACCTTTGAGGTCAAAGTGCTCACTAAACACCTTGAAAGATTCCTTGAGGGGTGTAGTTTCCAAAATGGGGTCACTTTTTGGGGGGTTTCCACTGTAGGGCCACCTCGGGGTGTCTTCATATGCAACATAGCTCCCAATTACCATTCCAGTTAAATCCGCTCTCCAAAAGACATATGGTGCTCCTTTCACTCTGAAGCCTGCTGTGCGCCCATACATCAGTTTTTGAGCACATATGGGCTGTTTCTGTAAAATCCAGAATCAGGGTAATAGATTGTGAGTTTTGTTTGGCTGTTAATCCTTGATGTGTTGCAGGAAAAATGGATTAAAATTGAAAATCTGCTCAAAAAAGTGAAATTTTGAAATGTAATTCCCATTTTCCTTTAATTCTTGTGGGACAGCTAAAGGTTTAACTAAGTTTGTAAAATCAGTTTTGGATAGCTTGAGGGGTGTAGTTTCTAAAATTGGGTGATTAATGGGTGGTTTTTAATATGTAAGCCCCACAAAGTGACTTCATAACTGAACTGGTCCTTAAAAAATTGGGTTTTGGAAATTTTCTTAAACATTTTAAGGTTTGCTTCTAAACTTCTAAGCCTTCTAACTTCCCAAAAAAATAAAATGTCTCAGAATGGCTTGGATAAGTAAAAGCGTTTTCAAGTTATCACCACATAAAGTGATACATCAGATTTTCAAAAAATGGCCTGGTCCTTAAGGTAAAAAATGGCAGGGTTCTGAAGGGGTTAACAAAGGGTTGAACAAATAATCAAAATAAACTTATTGATGAAGACCTTCCTCTAGCACCAAATATCTCTCTATATCACCAATGTGATGCCCTATTATGATAAGAGCCACACCCATATCCAAATACGTCCCATTCCCCCACCCATACTCCAATCAATTTGTAGTCACCTGATCAGGTTTCATCCTCCATATAACACTCTGGGGTGCCTTGTGTTTTTTTCCTCCAACTGTCCCAGGATATCAGGGAATTACATGATTCGCAGACCCAAAGGTAACTTTAGTTGTTGAACGTCAAAGAATACATTTATTGTGTCTAGATCTAGATTTAAATGCAGCAGAAGTTTATGACAAACAATCCTCAAGCTCCTTGGTGTATCCCAAAACAATAGCCATTGTTTGACTGATATGCAATGTCCTTTGGATCAACAAATGTAACCTATAAAATAAAGTTATGGTTAAAGATCAGGTTTAATCCAACACTTTACGATCTGTGCAGTTTCACACGTGTCCAGAGGAGGTGGAGGTGCTTTCCTATTATTCGCCGTGCAGGGGCATCCAGAAGTGTAGCGGCACATTGCACAGTTTGCATCTGTGCTAAACCCTATAGTGTACCAAAACAGGAGTGTACGACTACATATGGAGTGTTGCTGTATTCAGGAGAAAATGGGTTACAAATTGTTGGGTCCCTTTTCTTCCATTTTCCCTTGTGAAAGTGAAAAACCTGAGGCTAAATCAAGCATTTCTAAATTCTATGAAACACTTGTTGGGTCAAAGTACTCACTACTTGAAAAATTCCTTGAGGGTGTAGTTTCAAAAATGGGTTACCTTTTGCGGGGTTTTACTTCATGGATACCTCAAGGTCTCTTCAAATGTGACATGATGTCCAAAAACCATTCCAGCAAAATCTGCCCTCCAAAAGCATATATTACGCTTATTCTCTTTTGAGTCCTGTGGTGCACCCATACAGCAGTTTACGACCTTATATCGGGTGTTGCTGGATTCAGTAGAAATTGTGTAACACATTGTGGGGTCTTTTTTCTAATGTTACCACTTGTGAAAATGAAAAATCTGGGGCTAAAGTGACATTTTATTGGAAAAAATAAAAATTCTAATTTTTATAGCCAATTGTTTCTAAATTCTATGAAATACCTGTGGGGTCACTACACCCTTCAATAAATTCCTTGAGGGATATAGTTTGCAAAATGGGGTCACTTTTGGGGAGGTTTCCACTAAATATCTCAGCATCTTCTCAAATGTGTCATGGCGCCCGAAAACCACTGCAACAAACTCTGCCCTCCAAAAGCTATATAGTGCTCCTTCCCTTCTGATCCCTACCTTGTACCCAAACAGCAATTTACAGCCACAAATAGAGTGCTTCCATGTTCAGGAGTAAATGCTTGACAACATTTGGGTGCTATTTTTTCTTGTTACCCATTGTGAAAATGAAAAATGGGGGACTTATGCAACATTTTATTGAAAGAATAAAATTCTATAAAACACCTGTGGGGTCAAAGAAGTCACTACACCTCTCAATAAATTCCTTAAGCAGTGTAGTTCCCAAAATGGGGTCACTTATAAGGCGTTTCTACTGAAGGAGTACCTTAAGTTCTCTTCAAATGTGACATGGCACTCAAAAACCATTCCAGCAAAATCTGCTCTTCAAACACTATATGGCGCTCCTTGCCTTCTGAGCCCTGCCGTGTCCCCATACAGCAATTTACTACCACATATGGAGTGTTTCTGTAAACTGAAGAATCTGGGTAATAAATGTTGAAGTTTGTTTTGCTATCAACCCTTGCTGCTTTACTAAAAAAAATAATTCAAATGGAAAATATGCAACAAAAAGTGAAATTTTTAAATTTCACCTCCATTATCCTTTAATTCTTGTGGAGCACCTAAAGGGCTAACAAAGTAGGTTCTAAAATGAAGAACAATATGTAATGAGAAAACAATCTCAGAATTGCTTGGATAACGGTTCCAGGGTTATTACCACATAAAGTGAAACATTTCCTTCTTTACAGTAAAAACTGGCTCAGTTTTGAAGGTGTTAAAATAGTCAATAGTGGTTATATATAGTGAAAATTTATAGAAATATTGCAGTGGATATGAGAAGCAAGCAAAGGACCATAAGTAAAAAAAAAAAAAGTAAAACAAAGCTAAATAAAATGTTCAGTAAAAAAGAACTTGGAGCCTACTGGAATGGTATTAATAATGTCCTTCTACAAAAACTGAAAACACGGATTCCTTTTGAGCCCCAATTGTTCTTATTGAATGATTTTTCTTCCCTAGGTAATTATAATTATAAATATAAAAAGATCTTGTTAGGTAGAATATTATTACTGGCCAGGGTCTTGATTAGTCAGAGTTGGTTTGCACATCATACTCCAGAGGTAAATAATTGGATAAATCTGGTTAATAAGGTTAAAAATTATGAACGGATTCTTTATAAGCAGAGAGACTCATTAGAGAAATGGATTAGGATATGGGCTGACTGGAAGTGATGAGTTAACTGTTCTTTTTTTTTTTTCTCTCTTCTCTTTCTTCTCCCCTTTCTTCTCAGCTACACGGGGGAGGGGGGGGCTGGACACATCACAGGGGGTGGGGAGGGTGGGAAACAGGGGTTAAGGGTAAAGTGTTAACAAATAATTATATCAAGCTGAAGCTTGTTTCTGTTTTTCCTGTGTATTGCTTTGGTATATTAATAAAGGTGTTGAAAAAAATATATATATATTTTCTGGTATAAGACACTCAGTTTTCTTTTCTTTTTGGAAGGAAGACTGGTTTGCACATCTCTTTTCCAGAGAAGTGTCATGTGGAAACAGTTACTTTTCTTTCCGTTTGGAAGGAGGACTGATTTGCATGTCTCTTTTCCAAAGGGGTTGGCGTCTCTCTGATTCGACCAAAATGAATCTTAAGAAAATCTTATTTTTTTTAAAACTTAGGGATGAATTCTCAATTGATTTGGTCATCCCTTTTTTTTTTTTTTATTAACAGTAACTCTGAAGGAACTATTGGGTTTGTTTACCAAAAGTAAGAAGAATAGTAGCCTCATCTTTTCTCTCCCTTCTTGATAAGGGATTGACCGTCTGATTCTAAGGCTACTTTCACACTCGCGTTTTGGGCGGATCCGGCATTAATCTGCAAAAACAGATCTGTTACAATAATACAACCGCATGCATCCGTCATGAACGGAGCCGTTTGTATTATCTGTAACATAGCCAAGACGGATCCGTCATGAACTCCATTGAAAGTCAATGGGAGACGGATCCGTTTTCTATTGTGCCAGATTGTTTCCGAGAAAATGGATCCGTCCCCATGACTTAAATTGTGTGCTAGGACGGATCCGTTTGGCTCAGTTTCGTCAAGCAGACAGCAAAACGCTGCAGGCAGCATTTAGGTGTCCGCCTCCAGAGCGGAATGGAGACTGATCGGAGGCAAACTGATGCATTCTTAGTGGATATTTTTCCATTCAGAATACACTAGGGCAAAACTGATCAATTTTGGACCGTTTTTGAGAGCCCTGAATGGATCTCAGAAACAGAAAGCCAAAATGCGAGTGTGAAAGTAGCCTAAAATGGTTCTGGTGTATTTTGTCTAAGTTTGATTCAGGCCAAGTCAAATCTACATGAATCAGAAAAAGAGAGAAATGTGTAATGCTCTTCTTTAAAATTGACATGCAAATCAGCCCTCCCTATTAAAGGAAAGAAAACTCAAAGTCCACAAAGTTACAGAAATGAAAAAAATGACCATATACTTAAAGCCTAAAGTATCTACCGTATGTCCTTCAAGGGGTTGTGCAGCAATTTATATGGCCGACCTATGCTCAGGATAGGTCATCAATATCTTATTGGTGGACATCTGACACCTGGCACCCCTGATGATCAGCTGTTTGAAGAGGAGGTGGTGCTACATGCTAGAGTCACTTCCTGGTTATTACACAGCCCCTCATCTCCTGTGGAGTGTCGGAATAGTGTAAGTATAAGTTCTTGCTCCGATCAAGTGAATGCAGCAAGTACTCAACATTACACTGCACTTCCCAGATGAAGTGCATGAAGCGCTGCCTCCTCTTCAAACAGCTGATCATAGGGAATGCTGGGTGTCGGACCCCCGGCAATCAGATATTGATGACCTATCCTGAGGTAATCAATACCCCTTTAAAAGTGTTGCTGAGATAAAAATCTAAGACAAGCTTAAAATGGCTAAAAATTAAGACATCTTATTACCCACTCCTTCCTCAAGGAACTTTCTTTGTGGTGTTGGTCCGTTACCCCTGCCGGTGAAGTGTTGGAATATGGCACGTGACCACTACAGCCAATCACTGTTCTCAATGCTCTACCAGTGAGGAGAATGATTGGCTACAGAATCACATGCTATATCCCAAAATGTCACTGTACATATCATCGACACTGTGACATGAACAGTGATGTGCAGGTATATGGAACCTCAATGCTGCAGCCAATCTCTGTCCTCAAGGGTAAACCACTGAGGAGAGTGAGTGGCTACAGCATCTCATGCCATATCTCAACACATCACTGTGTTTGTCCTCGACACGTGCACAGTGCTATGCAGGTATATGGGACTGTAAGGGGTATTAACTATTAGATCAGTGGGGGTCCTACCGCTGGGAGATGGGCCTGTACCCTCTGAAGCCCCCTGAAATGAACATAGTGGCCCAGGCGCACATCACTCGGCTATCTCCAGAATTCCCATAGAAAGGAATGGAGTGGCCGCACGCTTGCCTGACTGGCTACAGGTAGTATGGGGCCCCTGTTCTCGTGATTGGTGGGGATCCCCAGCAGTAGGACCCCCACTGATCTAATAGTTATCCCCTATCCTGTGGATAGGGAATAACTTAATCTAACCAGAATACCCCTTTAAATGCTACAGTCCATCACTGTCCTCAGGGGTAATCCACTGAGGACAGTGATTGGCTGCAGTGGTCGCATGCCATATCCTAACACATCACGGCTGCTGTTTGTAAACAAACAACTGCAGGAAGATCAAACTAGCGACACAGAGAACAGCATTGGATAAAGGGATGAGTATAAAAAAAAAAAATCTTCTTATCCATTTTAGGTCTTTTCTGAGATTTTTATTATAATACCCTTAGGGGTTTATTGGTTGATAACCAATTATGATGCTCATTTATAAAACGAGGGAAAAGCAAAAAGAAAACATCTTACCATAAAGAAGAAATTCATGCCAGCTGTACTCAAAGCACTGTTATTTCTTGTTTTATAGATTTATAGTTTTTCAAATTATAATAAGCAAAGGAATAACAAAAATGTATTTACATGAAATTTTCATTTCCTGTAGTCCAGCTTCTGTGACTGTGCTGCCATAGGATGTCCAGGAAATTGATATTAAAGTGCCAAGAATACTGTTATACATTGCCATATTGCACCAAAGATTATGTACTCTGTGACTGTCGCTGTATATCACCGGCTCCACTGTTTTTGAGAATACACTGCTCTGTTTCTTTATCCCCCACACCTTCCAACTTCTTATATTTGCTGTGTTTGGTAAACATAAAGACAGGTAAAAATAATACAAATTGAGAAAAACAATATTTAATAATTTATTGTCATAGGTTAACAAACAAATACAATACAAAATATTAATTTCACAAATGTCAACACCTGAAAAAAACTCTTTGGTAAATGCAGCTACAAGAAAGCCTAGCGATTTTAATTGGAAACAAACATTGATGAATAACAAACAAAAGAGTAAATAGCAAAGATCTGAAAGTGATATTGTTCACTTGGTATAGAGATTGTTTTAATTTAAGGCTTCAGTGTGACTCCAATTTCCTATATTTATGGAAATATTAACACTGCAATGTTCATTGTTTTAATAACTCAAATTTACAAACTGAAATAAAAAAATGGTAGAATTATTATCCTACGTCATGGGAAACCTTTTCTTGACCTTGGTAAATACCAAGTCATAATGCAGTTTCTCATCTAGATCGCTAAATCGAGGATGTGAATCTCCTATAACATACCTCCAAAATACAGAGCTACTCCCAGTATGTTCATCATGGGCATCCTCGTTCATAATTATTTACCAACATTGGGCAATATAAATATCCAATAAAATCATCATTTGTTTTTATTTTTCTTAACTCTTTCCTGACAGAATGGGCTATGTACATTTGCAGTAAGTGCTATACAAATAAAAGGTAACTTTATGAGCACCATTAAAATCAGTTACATATGATCTATGAATGCTACAGATAAATGAAGGTTTAAAAAAAAGTATCAACAGTATCAACAATTACATACCCAATCTGTGGAGTACATCATTTGGGATATGTCCTCCAAAGTGTTTACACTAATTACATTGCTAATTGAATACAGTCACTAGATTATATCTCCTATCCCTGTGGCTGTTTTTTTTTTATCCATATTGGACAAAGCTGAAAAATATTCATTGTGCAGAATATATAATCCAATTAATTGCATGTGTGCTCTTCATTGGTACTCATTTATATTACTAATCCGTATGATGGTATATGACATATGTAATCAAGGTAGCAACTTGTGCAGCACGG
Organism: Bufo bufo; assembly: GCF_905171765.1. Taxonomy (NCBI): domain Eukaryota; kingdom Metazoa; phylum Chordata; class Amphibia; order Anura; family Bufonidae; genus Bufo; species Bufo bufo. Next base: position 390,158,110 of record NC_053390.1, read on the forward strand.
ATGCATTCAGAGAGTTGATTCTGTTGTAGAGCTTTCCGCCTGGTTTGGATGACACTTTTGTATTGTATAATCTTAGAAATTACATACAAGAGTATATTTTCAGTATGGACTGTACATTTTCCATAATATAGATAGCTGACAATGACATCCCACAAATTTCACACGCTGCAGATTATGGCACCTTTATTCTATTCTATCAGTCATGACTGCATTAAATGACTCAGGTAGCCCAGAAGCCATAGTTTTCTTTTTGAAAATGTTAAAATAATCATTGCTTTACCATATAAATTAAGAAGGTAACACTTAGAAACACAAAGATTTTTCACAATTAATTCTGATCCGATTAATCAGACCTATGGAGAGTGGACTAATGACCAGCAATCCTGAGTATCACTGCTTGTTCCAGGAGAAGAGTCACTGGAGTGATCCATCATAGTCCATTCTGGTAGATTTGACAATTGCGGCTCAGGTTCAAAGATGCCCAAAATAGTTTTTTCTGATGTTGCTCCATCTTTTGTTATAGCCTGGTCTCCAAGTATATTGATAAGAAAATTGATGTATCTCATAGCCAGTCTTAGAGTTTCATTTTTACTTAATTTCTTGTCAGGTGGGTGAGTTGGAATAAGTTTTCTCAGCTCTGCAAAAGCACTATTGACATTCTGTTGCCTCCATCGCTCTCTTGTGTTGGTGAAGATTTTGCGAGTCATTTTCCTTGAAGGTTGTCTACAAGAGATTATAACAAAATTAATAACTGTAAGAGTATGTTCTCACAGATTTTTTTTGTCAGAGGTTTTGAGGCAGATTTTCCTGCAGGTTTTTCAGCCAAAGCCAGAACTGCATTTGAAAGAAATCAGAAATATAAAGGAAGGAAATATATTTCTCCTTCCCTCTGGATGCATTTCTAGCTTTGGCTGATAAACCTGTAGGAAAATCTGTCTCAAAACCATCTCCAAAAAACTGTGTGACCCTACCTTAACTGTTCATGTACATAAAACAAAAAGAATGGTGCTACGCTAAAATAATAGGTCTTTCGGAAGCTCCTAGTGTCTGCTTCCGCCATAATGCACACATATTGATAGACTATTTCAAAAATTTATGTAACCGAGGAATAGAGTTGAAGTCTGCTATATATATTTCTGACAGAGTTTAAAGTGCGTTACAATATTTTTTTAATTTTATTGATTGTTATTTTATTACTAAACAGTACAGTACAACCAGTAATGAATATTTGTGTTCATTAAATCATTAAATGTTTTCTGATATGGTTTACGGTATTTATATCATATGGTATATGATAAGAAAGCACATTTTTGTTGGCGGTATTATGCGATTCTAGTGCAGTAAACTACTATTTGTTCTAAACCTTAGCAATAAAAAGCAAAGTTAAAAAATATATATAATTTAGACTACACTTATAGGAAAGAAAGTACAAAAGGCTAATATAATTTCATACTGTGATCTGCATCAATAATAGGATAACCTACAGCCACAAATAATGTCTGAAAAATATTTGTTTAAGAAAATCCCCAAACAATCCATCGTCATCACTAACGACATCTGTACAGGTTAATTCATATTTTAGTGCTCTCAAACAAAATACAGAACAGTACCAAAGAGTCATCCATGAAATATGAATTTTGAATTATCTAAAATTAGACTGCAAAAATATGTTAGCTGTATGTTTTCCAATTGCAAAACATGTAAAAAAAATTGTTAAAAATTACTTTTAACTTTGCACTTAAAATACTTAATTTTAATAATTTAATTAATTGTAAGATACAAGCCAATATATATATATATATATTTTATATAAGATAGATATTCGATAGATAGATAGATAGATAGATAGATAGATAGATGGATGGATAAAGATAATATATATGCCTATATTTCTGTAGATAGATGATAGACATGACAGTTAGATAGATGATAGATATGAGATAGATAAAGATAGATCGATAGATAGATAGATAGATAGATAGATATTTAAATATTATTGGAATTATGTAATGTTACAGCTTTTGTATGAAAATACTGTAGCACAAAAAGAAATAAATCAATACAAAAATGAATAATACAATGCTGCCTACATATGTAATAATTGATACTCACCTTTAATGTCTTAGTGTAAGTGTTAGTATGATACGCTCTTGTTCTTCTGTTTAGAGAATCAAGTTGAACATCATGAATCTTCTCATACAGAATGAGCAGTTGTATCTAGGCAGCCCTGTCAATGTCTGAATAGTGTGTCAAGCACTGAATGTGGAGCCCTCAGCATCATTTATAAGAAGCCTGCCCCTTTGTCCGACGCGTGTCACTGCTGGACCCAGAGAAGCTTGCATATTTTGCTCTTCTCCTGGGAGATCAAGTCCCTCCCTCACATTTATGCCAAGCTACATAGGTAGCCTAAATTGTGTGCTCTTGCAGATCCATATATTGTTTTTTTATGAACAGCATAATAGATTATAATGTATTTATAAAATTACTTCTTCTCAATGCTGCACATAATAAAAAATAGAGAACTTTTCGTGTAATCCAAACATAAAATACTGATATAAAATGGTACTGTATATTGTATTTATAAGACTGTTCTATATATATATATATGTGTGTTTATATAAGTAATTAAGTTTTATTTCTACTGTACGTGATAGTTTCTTATTACTGAGTTGTTTGTGTTGTAGAAGTTATTGAATCTCTACCGCTACTCCTTCAACCTGTGCAGCTTGAAGAGGTATTCAACAACTACCTCAACATATTTATCAAAAGTACTGTAAAGGTATCCAAGGCCAAAGAAAACTTCAAAAACATAGCTTTTATTTTTTATTTTTGCCAAGAATAAAAGCAACAAGAAAATGGTTTGGGCTCTGTATAGCACTCGCTTGCATGCTTGTTGTTGCAAAAATGTAAAAAAAAAATAGTTGTAGAAAATATTAAATATCAAAAAGAATAAAAATTTCAAATCACCTACCTTTCTCCATTTTACATATAAAAATAAATACCAAAAAATTGGTATTGCTGCATCGGAACTATTATATTATTTATCCTGTATGGTGAACGCTATCATAGAAAAAAAAATAAAAATGCCTGAATTGCCTCCATAAAACATGAAATATAAAGTGATCAAAGAGTCATACACAGTGATGGTCAGTTCGGAGTGTTCGCCAGCGAACACATGCGGGCTGCCATCTTTAGTAAGGTTAGACTCACCCGTCCAGCGATGCACAGGTAAGCCCTTACCTGTGTCGGGAGACGGTCTGAAATCAAATGCAGTCACCGGGAGCAGACAGTTCCGAGAACAGCGTGATGAAGGCCCCCGGCGGCTGTTCTCGGAACTGCCTGCTCCCGGTGACCGCATTTGATTTTAGACCGGCTTGCGGCACAGGCACAGGTAAGGGCTTACCTGTGCATCGCCGGACGGGTGAGTCTAACCTTACTAAAGATGGCAGCCTGCATGTGTTCGCTGGCGAACACTGCGAACTGACCATCACTGGTCATACATACTCCAAAATGATGTCAATAAAAACTACAGCGTAGGCCTCATGCACACGAACGTGTGCGCCCCATGGTCCTGCTGCGGCCTGCAAAATTTGTGCCGCAATGCACGAACACCATCCGTGGGGCAGCCGCAGTGAATCGTGGACCCATTCACTTTAATGGGTCCGCCACCTAGCCGTTCTGCAAAAAGATAGGACATGTTCTATCTTTTTGCGGAACGGAAGTACGAGACAAAACCCGTGCTTCCATTCCGCACCTCCGGATTTGAAGTGAATGGGTCCGCATCTGTGATGCGGAATGCACACGGAACGGTGCCCGTTTATTGCGGATCCGCAAATGCGGTCCGCAATACGGCCACAGAGCGCAAACGTTCATGTGCAACATGGTGATGCAAAGACATTTTTTCAAACACCTTTTTAAAAGTATTAAAACATAAAAAAAACAATGTCAAATTGAAAAACTGTAACCTTACTGAACCACAGAATTAAAGTAGAAAGTAATTTTTACCACTCAGTGAATGCGTTAAATATGAAAACTGTAAATCAATGACGCAAATGAATTTATTTTTCCAATTCCACCTCATTAATAATTTTTTTCTAGCAGCCCAATATATCATATGAAATATTAAATGATGGCATTAAAAAGTACAACCTGTCCCGCAAATATATAGCTCTTATATAACTATATGTAAGGTTAAAAAAAAAAAGTAAAACAAAATGAAAATTCATCGCCCCATTCCTTGTCAACCAGCTAAGAAATATTTGGTAAATAGAGGGAAGACCATCATTTGAGACCTCCATCAGTTAGAGAGCAACAACAATGAGCTTTCCTCTTTCTAAAGGGCCCAGGATCTCTATAGATTGCACCAAAAAATTCACTGATTTCGGTTGGCAACATGTAATTCATTTCTCCACATATTGCAGTTAACCCTCCACATCTATGGGCTGCAGGATGGTGACAGTCATGTGACTTGCTCACGTAACCACTTCCTCGGGTTGTTCCTGGGTAGTAGTACTTCTGTACAGGTGCTGAACAACATGCAAATGTGTGTGGGACAGTCAAGGTCTTCCAAACCAAACTCTGCCAACCATATCTTTATGGATCCTGGTTTGCACACAGCACAGTCATGTTGGAACAGAAAAGGACTTACCAAAACTGTTCAAAATGTCTTGGTATGCTGAAGTATTAAAGGGGTCTTCTAACAACCCACACATTGAATTCAATGGGAGCAGCGCTGAAATGACAAAAGTGGCCAGTGACCCAAAGTACATAGGGCTTGCTTCCACAGAACTTTGGGTCACTGGGCCCTTTTGCACTGGTCACTTCTATACAGGATATATGCTTGTTATTATTCATTATTTTTTCTGCATTTGCGTTTTATATTGCTTGTGCTTTTACAAAGCAATTTTTGTTTGGGTAACTCTAGAGGTCTTTGATCTCATATGTATTTTCTTGGTTTATGTAGGTTGCATTGAATCCTTTCGTTTGTCTGTATGCTGCTATATTTTCATGTATGTTTATTTTCAGTAGCTCTAATTACAGAATCTATATATATGGATGGTTTATACAAATGTGATGATTACATGACCATATGTAGTCGTTGCAAAGGTTGTGGCATAGATGTGGTCATTCACACATGTAATCCTTTTTTTATTTAGTGTGACCCATTTGCTATTATTGTCCTATTGAGGCGGTGCTTAATTCTAGTTTGTCCAATAAAGCTATACTTACTGTCTTTAGGAAAGGCCATCAATATTAGATTGATGGTGGCCTGAGTCTCAGCACTCCCATTGAGTTTGAAGGGGTTGTGGTGCTCCCCTTCATCATTAACACTGCTCATAACAGCATAGCTCAGTCCAATCCAGTAACAACAGGCATAACTGCCACTGAAGGTACGGAACTGCCTGTTAAACAATTCACACGAACGTATTTTGTTTTTAGTTGGTGAGTATAAGCCATCAATTTAACCCCAGTGAGTAACTGTACATCTAAGGTGAGTGTGGGAGGTATGGAACGGGCTCATGAGCTGATCCTGCTCCATAAGTGGAGTGTAATGGTCATGTAATATAGCTGACACCCAACCATGCGCCAATAACAGTTGTTTAACCCCTCATTTTCTGCAGTATCTGAGAGGCTAGACAAAGAAAGGGAGCTGGGAATTGGTTACTATGGCAGCCTGAACCTTATAAAGGCTCCCAGGCCTGCCATAGGAAATTGCCTGTTAAGCTCTGCCTGCAGCAGGGCTTAATAGGCAGCCAGTAAAAATCTCAACTGCTAAGGTATATTATTGCAGTCTATACTATAAGCCATCAAAGGATTGCATGTTTAAGTCCCATTAATTTAATAACAGTTAAAAAAAGTTAAAATATAAAGTAATTAAAAGTTGCAAATTCAAATCAACCACCCTTTGATAATTTTACACATATAAATAAATCTACAGCACCTGAAAATGTTCAAAGTACTAAGATATAAAAGTATTTATCATGTGTGGTGATACAGTATAATGTATCATAAAAAGAAAAATGGCTGATTTGCAATTTTTGGTCACTTTTCTACCCCAAAAACTTAATAAAAAAGTAATCAAAAAGTTATATGTTCCCCAAAGCAGTACTAATGGAACTACACCTTCTCCTGAAAAAAAGCCCTCACACAGCTCTGTAGATGGAATTCTAAAAAAAAAAGACTACACATTTTTTTCAAGATTTTTATTTTTTTAAGTAGTAGCATAATAAAAACTATATAAATTTAATATTGTTGATATTGTACTAATCCACAGAATAAGGTCATCATGTCATTTTTAGAAAATAGGAAACACCACAAAAACAAAAACCCAAAAAACCATGCCGGAATTGTGTTTTTTGTTTCCCAACATAGTAAATGAAATAGTGCCATTACAAAATATAACTTCTGCAAAAGATTAGCCCTCATATGGCTATGTGAAGGGGAAGTAAAAAAGGTATGGATTTTGGAAGGTGAGGAGAAAACGAGAACGTAAAAACTAGATTACCCCTGTCCTGAAGAGGTTAAAGAACCAGAAAACCCTCTTACCGTATGCCAGCCATGAAATGCAAGTCTTAATCTAACAACATACACTGTACATTGCCAAGACACCACTTACTCTAGATTTGTGTGCAGCTAGACAAATATATCTAAAATCTGTATGTTTGTTTGACTTATTTCCCAGCCACCAGCTTTACATATGTTCGTCATATACTACTGTCACCTGCCTTGCTAAACATGTGCCTCATTTATATGCCCCTTTCACATGTTTTAGCTTCACTTTATGAGCCATGGGCAGCTCTTACTTGAGGTAGCGTTAAACTACATAGCCATACATGACACTCACCTATAGATCAAGTGCTAGTCTTACCTTTCTTACTAAATGAAGACAATTTCCTATTTTACCTCCTCCACGTTGCTAGTAAATGGGGTTCTTCTGTTTAAGCGTAATGTATTTCTTTACACATGGCCTCTTAGCAGGATTTGTTATGCTTTTTCCTGCGTTCAATAAATGGGGGAGGTTGTGAGGGAGAGGAGGTGAGGGCGCTGAAGTAGGAATTTGCATAATCTGATTAAATGGGGATTATTTAGTGGTCGCTAAACAGGCTCAATGTGCTCGAGCTGCAAACCTTTACTATTCATTGCTCTCACAGCCCTGTGGAGAAACTGCACCTGCAGGACCAATGCCTGAAACTCTTCTGGGATCTCCACAGTGCAGATCCATGGGAGAAGTCTTGGGACACCATGCTTCATGTGTACATAGCGAGTAATTGATCTGTCTGGATTAGTCTCAAGCAGACCTGAAAATAAAAGCTGGGCCAGTTAGCTGTATCACTTAAGGTCATCGCTTTCTGAAAAAGACTAACTTGTGCAAGCTTCTGCTCCATTTATATCCAGAAAATAGATGGTTTCTTGTGCATGTTACATAGTTATACGTGTGTGTGTATATATATATATATATATATATATATATATATATACACACACACACACAGTATCTTACAACAGTGAGTACACCCCTCACATTTTTTTTTTTATATTTTATTATATCTTTCCATGGGACAACACTGAAGATATGACAGGTTGATACAATGTAAAGTAGTCAGTGTACAGCTTGTATAACAGTGTAAATTTGGGGTGCCCTCAAAATAACTCTACACACAGCCATTAATGTCTAAACCTCTGGCAACAAAAGTAAATGCACCCCTAAGTGAAAATGGCCACATTGTGCCCAAAGTGTCAATATTCTGTGTGGCCACCATTACTTTCCAGCACTGCCTTAAAGGGATTGTCTCACTTCAGCAAGTAGCATTTATCATGTAGAGAAAGTTAATATAAGCCACTTACTAATGTACTGTTATTATCCATATTGCTTCCTTTGCTGTCTGGATTCATTTTTCCATCACATTATACACTGTTCGTTTCCATGGTTGCAGACTACCCTCAAATCCATCAGTGGTGGCCGTGCTTGCACACTATAGGAAAAAGCGTCAGCCTCTCTGGTGACCGGGACCATGGGAGCGCACATAGGCTAGTTCTTTTTCCTATATTGTGCAAGCAAGACCACCGATGCTGGATTGCAGGGTGGTCTGTAACCATGAAAAGGAGCAGTGTATAATGTGATGGAAAAATTAATCCAGCCAGCAAAGGAAGCAATATGGATACTAACAATACATTAGTAAGTGGCTTGTATTCACTTTCTCTACATGATAAATGCCACTTACTGAAGTGAGACAACGCCTTTAACTCTCTTGGGCTTGGAATTCACTAGAGCTTCACAGGTTGTCACTGGAATCCTCTTCCACATGACGACATCATGGAGCTGGTGGATATTAGAGACCTTGCGCTCCTCCACCTTGTGTTTGAGGATGCCACACAGATACTCAATAGGGTTTAGGTCTGGAGACATGCTTGGCCAGTCTAGCAACTTTACCCTCAGTTTCTTTAGCAAGGCAGTGGTCATCTTGGAGGTGTGTTTGGGGTCGTTATCATGTTGGAATACTGCCCTGCGGCCGGGTTTCCTAAAGGGAGGTGATCATGCTCTGCATCATTATGTCACAGTATAATGTTGGCATTCATGGTTCCCTCAATGAACTGTAGCTCCCCACAGCCGGCAGCACTCATGCAGACCCAAATCATGACACTCCCACCACCGTGCTTGACTGTAGGCAAGACACACTTGTCTTTGTACTCCTTACCTGGTTGCTGCCACACACGCTTCACACCATCTGAACCAAATAAGTTTACCTCTGTCTCATCAGACCACAGGAATTGTTCCAGTAATCCATGTTCTTAGTCTGCTTGCCTTCAGCAAACTGTTTGCAGGCTTTCTTGTGCATCATATTTAGAAGAGGCTTCCTTCTGGTACGACAGCCATGCAGACCAATTTGATGCAGTGTGCAGCGTATGGTCTAAGCACTGACAGGCTGAACCTCTGCAGCAATGCTGGCAGCACTCATACGTCTATTTTGAATAAGACAACCTCTGGTATTTTTTCTTTTTATACTAAAACTTTACTTTTATTATCCTTTTGTTATCTTATTCTTATCTAACCTACTGACTTAAAACTATCAACAGGTATACCCTTAGTGCTGTACTGTATTGTTTTCTTTGGTCACTATTTTGGTAGCTGCACGCTCGCCCAAGTTATTACCTACTATTCATTTGTGCCTACTTTATATTGCACTCGGTTAGGGTCTCCTGATGCCTAAAATCTTATGCACTGCCCCCCATGTTTCGCCACCTAAATGGCGTCCTCAGGGGATCGGGCAGTCTGCATGAAATCAATGTGGCGAGGTCTATTTATTACCTCCTATTGTTTGACGCGATCGCTTTCTAACCAATCACTGTGGTCCTTATTAACATCCCTTAGATACATACTACTTGATTGGGTTCTACTTGCTTCGACTCCTCCTCTTGGCCTGACGTCCCTAATCTCGCGATCCTACCTAGAGTCTCGCGCATGTCTTCACACTTCGAAAAAAAATTGGAGCTCCGCTCGATAGTTAATTCGATAGTTTAACCTAACATCAATTCTTACACTTCCGTATTTTCGGGGCTCCTTTCGATCTTATTTCTAAAGTTTATTTTTTCTGAAGAATTTGACTTTTCATCTCTGGTGACTAAGGACTATGTCAAGATAAGGCAATTAGTAGTCTAGGACTAAATGTAAAAAGTGTATGTTAGCCTCTACATGTGTAGGGTATATATGTAAAGTGTAACCTCTGGATATGACACTAAGCATGTGAACTTCTTTGGTCAACCATGGTGAGGCCTGTTCTGAGAGGAACCTGTCTTGTTAAACCGCTGTATGGTTATGGCCACTGGGCTGCAGCTAAGTTTCAGGGTGTTGGCAATCTTATTATTCAGGTTACATTGCCATGTTGGCACTCTAATAAATAAGTGGGTTTTGGGTTGCAGTTTGGACGCTCAATCTCTAAAAGGTTTATCATCACTGGCCTAGGCCACCGTTCTGTAGAGGAACAATTCTTTTTTTTCAGATCCTCAGAGAGTTATTTGCCATGAGGTGCCATGTTGAACTTCCAGTGACCAGCATGCGAGAGTGAGAGAGTGATAACACTAAATGTAACACACCTGCACCCCATTCACACCTGAGACCTTGTAACAATAATAAATCACATGACACGGGGAGAGAAAATAGCAAATTGGGTACAATTTGGCCATTTTGACTTAGGGCTGTACTCACTTTTGTTGCCAGTGGTTTAGACATTAATGGCTGTGTGTTGAGTTATTTTGAGGGCACACCAAATTTACACTGTTATACAAGCTGTACACTGACTACTTTACATTGTATCAAATGTCATATCTTCAAGGTTGTCCCATGGAAAGATATAATAAAATATTTACAAAAATATGAGGGGTGTACTCACTTTTGTGAGATACTGTATATACAGTACAGACCAAAAGTTTGGACACACCTTCTCATTCAAAGAGTTTTCTTTATTTTCATGACTATGAAGGCATCAAAACTATGAATTAACACATGTGGAATTATATACATAACAAACAAGTGTGAAACAACTGAAAATATGTAATATTCTAGGTTCTTCAAAGTAGCCACCTTTTGCTTTGATTACTGCTTTGCACACTCTTGGCATTCTCTTGATGAGCTTCAAGAGGTAGTCCCCTGAAATGGTCTTCCAACAGACTTGAAGGAGTTCCCAGAGATGCTTAGCACTTGTTGGCCCCTTTGCCTTCACTCTGCGGTCCAGCTTACCCCAAACCATCTCGATTGGGTTCAGGTCCGGTGACTGTGGAGGCCAGGTTATCTGGCGCAGCACCCCATCACTCTCCTTCATAGTCAAATAGCCCTTACTTTCAAAGTTTTCCCAATTTTTCGGCTGACTGACTGACCTTCATTTTTTAAAGTAATGATGGTGACTCGTTTTTCTTTACTTAGCTGCTTTTTTCTTGCCATAATACAAATTCTAACAGTCTATTCAGTAGGACTATCAGCTGTGTATCCACCTGACTTCTCCTCAACGCAACTGATGGTCCCAACCCCATTTATAAGGCAAGAAATCCCACTTATTAAACCTGACAGGGCACACCTGTGAAGTGAAAACCATTTCAAGTCACTACCTCTTGAAGCTCATCAAGAGAATGCCAAGAGTGTGCAAAGCAGTAATCAAAGCAAAAGGTGGCTACTTTGAAGAACCTAGAATATGACATATTTTCAGTTGTTTCACACTTGTTTGTTATGTATATAATTCCACATGTGTTAATTTGATGCCTTCAGTGTGAATCTACAATTTTCATAGTCATGAAAATAAAGAAAACACTTTGAATGAGAAGGTGTGTCCAAACTTTTGGTCTGTCCTGTATATATATATATATATATATATATTTACTAATACTTTATTTACCCATACTGTGAGGTTTCAGCCCAACTTAATGAGGCCTTTTCAAGCCCAGAGGCAGGGTGTCTTAGGAGAGTCTAAACCTAGCCACCATGACAACCGCTAGGCACCCTGCAAATGCTTTGTGGGAGCAAAAGGGATGTGATCGGGTACAGAGGGAGCCCTTTCCCTTTAACTGCTCAGATACCACAGTCACTGTTGACCATGGCATCTGAGGGGTTAAACTGCGAGGATCCGAGTTATCTCTGAATGCCACAGACATGTATGATTGCCGCTTCATATAAACACCCGTTTTTGGGATCGCTGGGGGCCACAGTGTTCGAACCTCCTGGATTAAACACCTCACAATTGTTAGGCAACACAGGATTTTCATGGGACGAATCTTCCTTCTCTACTGTATTGGGAAACCATTAGACTTCCCGTATAACATGGACAAAAATGTACTTAAAAACATAACAGCCTCCTTCAATCAGGCCATGTTGGGAGTCGTAGCTTTGTGGCAGCTGGAGAGTCACGTGTGTAATATCATTGTTGTACTGTATATCATGATATAATATACAGTAATAATAATATAATTATGACCAGCATTATTTAAACATTGTTGATTAATAGCATACTGTATAACTCTTGATTTTGAAATAAAGCAAAGAGCAGCAACTTCTACAGCAAATTTTCTTACATTAAACCAAGCCCCACAAACAGTAATGTGGAGCTTTTCACATTAACAATACCCTCTTAGTGCTTATGTTCTCTTAGTGTCCCTCACAGTAAAGATTACCCCTAAGTCCCCATTGACAGTAGTGATGCCCCCTTAGTGTTCCTGTACACAGTAAAGATGCCCTTTTAGTGCCTTCCTTTAAAGTATGATGCCTCCTCAGTGCCTCTTCACACCTCATGATGCTCTCTTAGTGCCACTAATGATATCCCCTTAGTGCTGTCAGAGAACATGATGCCCTCTTAGTGTCTTCCCACATAGTGTGATGCTCCCTTAGTGCCATCTTCACAGTATGATGCCCCTAAATGCCTCCTCACACAGTATGATACACCATGGGGGCCCCTCGCACAGTATGATACTGCTAAGTGCTACCCACACAGTATGATGCCCCTTTCGCGCCTCCCCATACATTATGATGCCTCTAAATGTCCCCCCGCCATGCAGTAGGGTGCTACCTAGGTGCCCCAGTCACAGTAAAATGATCCCTTAGTGCCTCCCACACATCATGATGCCACCTAAATGCCCCCCACTCAGTGTGATGTGTTCTTATCTAAGTGCCTTCAACACACTCATTGTAATGCCTACACAGCATAATGCCCCCATAAATGGCTCACAGAATATTGTTCAATATTACTCACCTAGTCTATGTTCCCATGATGAACAGAGCAGTATAGTACTGCTCTGGTCTCTAGTCTGTGCTGTCTGTTGCTATTCACAGCAGGCACAATGATGTCACTGCCTTTTGCCTGTCTGCGCCAAACCAGGGTTGGGATCCCACTGTTTCTCTCAAACAAGGTGTTATAACAATAGTCAGTTCAGAGAACCATAGTGAAGTGCAATGCCAACCGGGATACCCATCATTCGTTAAAACGCACTACTTTCCACTGTCGGAACGCTGATTTATTTTACTCACTTTCATAGCGCTGACATATTCCGCAAGGCTTTACAGACATTATCATCACTCATTGTCCACAGTGGAGCTCACAATCTAAGTTTCCTAGCAGTAAGTCTTTGGAGTGTGGGAGGAAATTCACACAAACACAGGGAGAACATCCAAACTCCATGCAGATGTTGAAGCCACTTTAAACACTGATGGTGTACTATAAAAGGTTAAAGGGCACTATAACCAAAATAGGGGCACTATAAAATGTGAGGGGGAACTATACACAAAGAGAGGGCATTATAAAATGTGAGGCAGCACTATTGGCAATGAAGGGGCACTGTAACATATGACAGGGCACTATAAACTTGGAGAGGCACTGTAAGCTATAAAGGGACACTATTATATTAGGCAGCATATTTATTGGGCACTTTTATTGTGTGGGGGCACAGAGGGAGCTGTTACTGTTTTGAGCCAGAGAAGGTTTATAATTAATAGTAATAATAATAATGACCCAAAACAGTCTAATTTCTGACCCCACTCAATAAACATGGTTTTGAAGTATAGTATTTGCTGGTACTGTGTAACAAAGTTGGTACGGTATTAGGGGCAAATGGAGCAGCAACAAGACATAGTGATAGCAGCAGGATGAGGAAATTGGACCAAAGGTAGGGTGGTTGCTAGAAAAACTGTGGGCTAAAGATTTGCATGTTGCAAACTCTGCAGAGGCAAATTGTAGCTGGAAGAAGTCATTATGGTGGTCTGGGCCAATGGAAAAGATGGGAAAAGTGAACAACTCCAATAAGGGATGTCAACTGTTAGTCATTGAATTTAACTGTATTGTAATAACTGATCTGCCGAGCGCCTCAGAAGAACTACTACTTTATGTCCTTTGTATGATAAAAGTACTAGTCTTTGTTATTGTGGTTTTTATTTAGTAATAATATGGTGGCTTTAATCATTCACTATGTTGTGGTAACATTATTAGTCGTGGTGTAACAGTAATATTTATGCCTTGTGTAGTAGTAGTAGTAGTATCGTTGGTAATATTGTCCTTTGCATAATGTGTGTAATTACAGCATGGAGGTAATATTTAATCACTGTATGGCGGTATTATTTGGTCCTAGTATAGCAATATGATTGGTGACACTGGTCTCTTTATAGGGTCTTTTATTCAGTAACAGTATGGTAATATGATTCAGTTACTTTAGTTGCAATGGTACAGGTCATGATGTGACAATATTATTTTGGGCTTGTATAATGGTATCTTTAGTAATATTGGTCTTTTTATAGTGAGTTTTGTTTAGTAACAGTATGGAGTACAGATTTAATCGCTGTATGGTAATATTTGGTCATGGTATAATTCGATAACTATATATGCATTTATGGTATTTTTGTCAACATTGAATTGAACTCCAACTATGTCCAGAGTCCGCAGAAACATTTGAAATCAGGTAATGCGGCAGCTGTCCTGGGACTGTGGCCAAAGACTTCTCTGCTGGATCTGGGACAGTAGGGAGGTATACTATTGTGCTATACCTACAAGTAACAAACAACATCAAGTAATAAGTATATGTCACAAACAGCATCAAGTAATCTACATGTTATTTATTTAAAAAAATACAAAAACACTAATCTATTTACCCTATATGTACAAAAAGATGTATTCTTACATAATCTTCTACTAACAACCGTCTACCCGACCCCCTTACTTCTACAATTAAGGAGAAAAATAGCCTTCACGAACAGCAGTTACTTTCACACTATAAATCTCGCAGGCGACAGTCCAGCAATGTATGTTGCCAGTGGCCCAGGAAACACATTTCCTAGAGAATATGATGAAGCCAAAGCAAATGTTTGCCCTTTCCGATTTACAAATGGTTGTACTGTCTGATCAGTAACTGTCTCAACGCTCAATTCTTCCTTGGTATTTGGAAGAAAATACATTACACAATGAATATACTCTATACATTTTTGCATGCAGCCCAGCACACACACTTGTCATGTCATTAACATATTAAGTATGATTTGGAAGCAATTCTCTCTGCTTACAAACTTCAGTGCCCTCTTTGTTCGAGGAAAGCAGAAGGAAAGGGAATGAAAATGCAGCATTTATTTACACGTAGCTTTGGATTCAGCTTTTCCCTGGAAAAAAAAAATCACTACAGCAAACTGTTTGGCGGAGATAAGGATTTGAAGCTGGCTGCCTGGCTCTGATAAGACTGCCTCCCTTCACTGGAAGATTATTGTTAAGAACCTGTGTTCAATAAAATACAGTCAAAGGTCTTAAGACTATCACTCAATTTCATCCTCGCACCCTCCTGGTCTTGCTACATTTTCTCATAAATAAAGCTCTGCTTATTTTTGCATGCGTGTTGGAGAAATAATCACTGTGGTCCCAATCTGTGACTTCAAAAACACGATTAGGAGAATGCTTTCATATGGAAAGTCAGCATTCATTTTCAGCACGCTAGCTTCTATTTTCCTCACACTATTTAGCAGAAAGCCTGTTATGGCCACCCCATAGATTTTGTAATTCTACAATATTTTCTCAATACAGTAGCTGTACAAGGAGCCGTTGAATAGAGTCTTTAGACAGAGTTGTGTTACAGCGTAGTCAACACAAACCTGAGAATTGAGGGCTATAATAGGGGGATTTACTAATCCTTTCTAGAAAGCAAGTAGCAGCACATTGCTTTATGCACAAAAACACATGCAAACACTGGTAGATTGCATTGCTGCTATACTTACTATATGGAAATTAGAAGCTCTTTCTGCACATTTTTGATCAAAATTGTGTCAGGTCCATCTACCAGAGACAAGGTGGCATATTAACAGTTTTTTTAAAAAATTTTGTGATGCTGTAAAAACACCATTAGCAGGATACAAGCACTATTTTTGGCAACCTGTATTATATGAATGGACCACTCACTAGGGTTATCACAGTATACTATCACCGGGAGAACTCCTTTCTGTTGCCTGAGGCGAAAACTGAAACGGCGCCCCCCCCATGCCAATTTCTTAACCTAACCGCTTTGCCACAATGAAATCGCTCATTGCCCATGGCCCTTCCGCTGACCCTCTCTTGCCCCTACCTGATGCTCCCTGAGGCCATCGCCTCACCTGACCTCATTGGTGGTGCACCCCTGTCCATATGTATAATAGAATATTCTTGATATGGTTTCCATGCTAAAAACTGCGCACAATGTTGTCTCCATATATCATAAAATGGTGGTCAATCTCATTCTTACTTTAAAATGTAGCCTGGTCATGTACTGTTGAGAAAAAAAGCTAAATTTATGTCATAAATGTTAATAGTCAAAAGGGACATTTCAATGTACTTAAAGTGATTCTCTAATTCCAGAAAACAAATCCACTTTAACTGGGAAACAGTTTAGCTGCTGATCCATCAATTCCCAGCCACCTCATCTGTCATTCAAAATGGCTGCATTGCTTGTCCCTGCTCTTGGATTGGCCAGCACTGTTCACATGAGCAGTACTGACCAATCCAAGGGCTGCAGGAAGTGTCTTGAACTTTGATTGCTTCTATAATGATTTGAAATGCAAAGCATTGCTGCTGCTTCAGGTCCCCAAGGGAACTAAAAAGTTTAATAAAGTTTTAAAAAAAGTAAATAACCCTACACCGTCCCAAAAAAATGTGTACCATTTCAATCACTCATAAAGTAAGGTTAACTTGTAATTTTATTACCCAGTAAACAGTGAGAAAAAAAATTACAGACATCCCTCGCAAAAGAATTAAAAAAAATAAAATCACAAACAAACAAGCCCTCATATGGCTACATTGATGGAAAAATAAAAAAGGTATGTCTCTCAATAAGGCGACATATCTTGATGAAAAAGTGCCAAAATGGCACTACTGAAAAATACAATTCATCTCACAAAAAGCAAGCCCTCACACAGTTAAAGCAACAGAAAAATATAAACATTATGGCTTTTAAACCCTTATTGATGACAAATACGCCTTCATACAGCGGTCACTAAAGGGCCTTAGGCTGGTCTGTCGTCTTTTTACAGTGGACCAGTCTAAGCTCGTCATGGGTCTTCCATGCAGCAGAGAGAAGAGACTCAGCTAACAGTAGATCCGCCCTCCTCCCTGGTACAGCCTGCTGGTGACTGCAATTATAGAACTGACAGTATAATTCTCTTGCACTGCATAAACAGTACAAGAGAATTATAGAAGCAATCAAAATAGCGCCTATTGAAGTTTCTTTGTGGGACTGTTAAATGGTTAAAAAAAAGTTTAAAAAAAATTCAAAGTTAAAAAATATATCTTTTTCCATTGAAAAAAATGCTTTCTAATGGAAAAAATTGCAAAAATAAAACCCTCACTACTCATGCAATTTATCCATATGTTGAATGGCATAAAAAAAAATCCAGAATTGCTGCTTTTTGCTTATTCATCCCAAAAAAAACTGAAACAAATGTTATGTACCCCAAAATGATACCAATGAAAACTACAAGACGTCCTGCAAAAATCAAGCCCCTAGACATCTCCATAGAAAGAAAAAGAAAAAAATTATGGGTCTTGGGATGCAGCGATGCAAAACATTTTCTTAATTTACAAAAAAGGGTTTTTATTAAAATAATTATATATATTTGGTTATGTGTACCCCAAAATGTGTAAGTTATGTGTACCCCAAAATGTGTAAGTTATGTGTACCCCAAAATGGCACCATTAAAAAAATACAACTTGTCCAGCAAAACACAAGCCCTCGTAACACTACATAGACAACAACAAAAATAGTGCAAAAAATAAAATTGTTTGGTCATTAAAGCCCAAACCAAGTTGGTCACTAAGGGGTTAAAATGCACGATTAAATGAAAAAAATCACGAAGATTAAAACAGTATTAAAGGATTTCTGTCATCAGGAAAATCGTTATGTATCTGGCTGACATTAGCGATGTGCTAATGTCAATAGTACATAACAGTATGCTTTATAACTCCCTGCTTGCCGCCGTTCTCTTAAAATAAATACTTTTATAATATGCTAATGAGCCTCTTGGTGTTAGTGGGGCATTGCTGCAGCACCTAGAGGCTCCGTCTTCTCACCCTTTGGCACATTTGATTGACTTCCGAGTTTGTCACGGATGATGTTGCAGATAGCTGGAACTTATAAATAAACATCCGACTGGCTTGATCCCAAACTAAGGAGCATATAGGTGAGCTCTATAAAACCCTAAGAGCTATGCCCATGCAAGGGTCTGAATGGTAGATGATTGCATGCCCACGTACCTAAGACTGTGTGACACCTGAAGACCCTATAATAGTGAGGGGACACGACCACCGGCTCCCTGCACTTAATACGGACGGAGGAAACACAAATAAAGAAAAAGACTTATCTTAGCAAACATCAGCAGCAGCCTCCAGCAGTGAACACCTCCTCCAGGAAGTAGTATAAACCGCAAAGTGAGGCAGTATGGGAGGGAATATAAAGGGAGACAATTAGTCTAAATAGGTGACACCTGGGAGAAGGAAAGGAGATGACAAAGTGAAACCAAAACAAATAACGTCATGCAAGAGGTAGAGAAGAACGTCTGCCAGACCTTCTCACAGAACTGGCGGTGACAGAGTTCTCCTCAGTGTCCCGTCAATCCCACGGCTGCGCCGTCCCAATTAGTATTCGGTGCAGGCGCAGTGACGAAGCCAGCAGCAGGAGCGCATCCTTCACTCACTGCGCTGAATACTAAACGGGACGGCGCAGGCGAGGGATTTACGTGACACTGAGGAGAACTCGGACGTCAATCAACTGTACATAGACGCGCCAAAGGGTGAGAAGACGGAGCCTCTAGGTGCTGCATCAACGCCCCACTAACACCTAGAGGCTCATTAGCATATTCAGGGCCGGTTCTAGATGAAATGGGGCCCTGGGGCGAAAAACAATAAGGCCCCCCCCACATGACACTTGCTGACTTTAACGTCCCCCCATCACTACAGAAATATAGCGCCCCATACCTCTTACATCCAGTAACGTCTCCTTTGATGTAGATGTTCTCTGTCCTCGTCTTCTCCTTTCAGACCTTCAGACCAGACCACCATTTTGTCGCCATTTTCCGTCTCTGCAGTTTGACAACAAACAAAAAAAAATCTTAGTTTACTACTTTTCCATCATCCTCCCATCTTCTGGACAAATCATCCTACTACCCCCAATACTGTGCCACTGTGCTCCCCAATACTATACTGCAGAAACAGATAATACCCCTGATAATACTAGTACCACACAGAGCCCCCATATAAAATACCCCTTCTTTGTGGCCTCAGTAGAAGCCCCCATAGTGCCAGTATCAAGTGCCTCTCTTCCACCCCCCATGCGTCAGTAACAAGTGCCTCTCCATGCTCCCCATGTGCCAGTAACAAGTACCTCTCCATGACCATGTGCCAGTAACAAGTACCAAAACCCCCATGTGCCAGTATCAAGTGCCAAACCCCCCCATGTGCCAGTATCAAGTGCCAAACCCCCCCCATGTGCCAGTATCAAGTGCCAACCCCCGCCCCACCCCCATGTGCCAGTATCAAGTGCCAACCCCCCCGCCCCCATGTGGCAGTAACAGACAAAAAAACACTTATACTTACCTCCATCACACAGCGATGTGATGCAGGCCTCTTCCGGCCTGTGTCCTGCACTGTACGGCTCAGGCGGCGCGATGACGTCATCGCGCCGCCTGCATCGGCCTCTGATAGGCCGCAGGCCTTGTGCCGGCAGCCTATCAGAGGAACAGGGAAGGGAGACGCCTCTCCCTCCCCTGCCCCACAGCACAGCCATCTGTATCGCTGTCTCGAGAACGGCGATACAGATGACTATGGAGGTGAACGCTTCCACAATGGAAGCGATCATCTCCCTGTGACCTTCCGTTAGTTGCGGGCTGGTGTTGGGTGGTGGGCTTGGGGGCCCCTAAGGACTCGAGGGCCCGGGGACAATTGCCCCCCTTGCCTATATGGAAGCGCCGGCCCTGAGCATATTATAAAAGTCTTTATTTTGAGGGAACGGCGGCAGGCAGGGAGTTATAAAGCACACTGTTATGTACTGTTGACATTAGCACATCTCTAATGTCAGTCAGCTACATATCGATTTTTCTGATGACAGAAACCCTTTAAGGGGTTAAATATGTCCAGTAGTACAAATTTAGTAATCTGATAACATACAGCAAGACAAGCAATCACACAACTTTATCATGAAGACAACATAGTCCAAACTTCAAATGGTTTGGGAGCTGGCATAACCAGGCATAATCTGGTACATCTGCCCTGTGTTCTATATTTCTAGAAATATTTTACCAGTTGCCTAGAAACCTTGTGGTATTTACTGCAGGGCAATTCAAAGTGCAGAGGTCTATATTATTGCCACTGTACATTAGGATCCTACCCTATGGACTAGCTATTGTGTGGAGTGCTGTTAACCCGCACATCCATGCACATCCAGAAATGTTACGTTACTTGAATTTTTGTGTACTGACATCCACCTGACTGAAGGCATCATCATCCAGCTGTTCTCCCATGTGAGAACAAAATAGGACAAAATGAAAGATAGTTTGTCACCAGGAAATTCACTGTTAGGGTATGCCCACAAGACGCGTTCACATGGCCTTCGCGATGCAGCTGAGCTGCAATGAAAAAACGCAGCCCCTACAATACTACCCGGCCATTAATAATGCAGACCAGATTAAACCGAGCAGTGTCATTAGTTTCATTAAGGCTGCATGGTTCTTGATCAGAGCACGGAGCATCCCAAACTCCATACAACCGAGCCGTGTGGTCATACTCTTAAATCAGACACACCTTGTAGCTCAACTGAATGTAATGATACCTTCCACTTAGCAATCATTTGCTTCATACCGGGAAAAAAGTACTTTTAATCCATATGTAAATTTGAATGAATTTTATGGATTTTAATCCATATGTAAAGTTTTTGACCATGCTTAACTGCTGACAGCCCTAGGTAGATGCTGGGAAGAGCTTACAAACACAGAAATATAGTGGCAAATCTGGGGGAGCTGCTCAACCCCTAACACTGTAGTGTGTTTCTCATTGGGGGAGCAGCCCCACCGCATGTGGACCGCAGCAAACGACTATCCCCAGCAAAAAATGCATACGGTGGAGGATGTCGGCGCGGTCCACATGCACCACAAAGGCATCCTACACAAAACGGAGCATTGTGTGGATGAAAATATAATCATATAAATCACAGAAAAAATGCACCAAACGGATATGCCACTGACTATACTGGCTAGTCATAAATGCAGATATTAAAAGCTGAGACTTTTGCCAATGTATTCCTGTCAGGAAAATATCGGAGCCCATCATGCACCACGTCACGGTCACTCAGCATGGCAAGGGGTCCTACCACTACGCTAACTATGGTGTGAACAAGGTCTGAAGGTGATGTAATCCAGCTCACAGCCAAGCTTCCACACAACCGCATAGCAGGACCACTAGTGCAATGTGAACAAAGCCAGACTGTAAGCCACACCCATATCAGACCATGTGATGGAGGTTACCAGGTGCAAAGGAGTGTTTGAATGCCAGGTAAAGGCACATACACTACATATAAAACAAGACACAAACACAGAAATATAGTGGCAAATCTGGGGGAGCTGCTCAACCCCTAACACTGTAGCGTGTTTTTCATTAAGGGAGCAGCCCCACCGCATGTGGACCGCAGCAAATGCTGGGAAGAGCTTTTATGGTGCTTTTCTGATCAGGAGTAGTGTGAATATGAAGTTCTATCTAGCTAGATTCTACTCCTGTAAGTGCACTGGTGGCAGAGCTTCACTAAGTGCTCTCTGCATTTAGCAGTAGCATCCAACTCGGGGACCACTGAGTCTTTCACAGAGGGGAGGGGCTGTGAAGCAGCTCAATGCACAAGAGCATTCCACAGTGAAGCCCCACTCTGAGCAAGTGAGAAGTTGGCAGATTAAAACTTAATATTGTAAGAAATACTGATTTTTGGAATAATGAAAGCCTTCGGATTCTTGGATAACAGGGATGGGGTGTATCCCAGCAAACGGGGGTGCAGATAGTTCCAGGGGCATAAATGACCCAATCTATGGTTCATAAAGAAGTTAAACCCTGAATGGACTAGGATGAGAGACAGGGACTAGATGAGAGACCTAAAGTGTGTGATGTGTCCATGTGTGGTAACTATGTATCAATGATACTGTAAATGTTAAGGAGTGGTATTACATGGTAAAATTGTATTCATTGCTGTAATTGTTGCTGTATACGGAACAAAATGACTCTTTGTAATGTTTATTTCTTTCAATAGGGAAAAGGGGGGACCCCGATTTTCCTGACATTAGGTCCTGCAGTGAGATACTGAATGTGTTCCAGTATTTTCATGGACAATATATCTAGTACTATTTTAGCAGCAGTATATAAATTGCACTATTTCAAGGGGAATTTACACATGGCACTTTTTTGGGAGGCTCTATCAGCACAACACTATTATTTTTAATGGCCCTATCTGTATTTCATTATTTGGGAACCACAGTAGGAATAGCACCATTTTTGCAGTACAGTATTTGAAGGTGCAGGCAGCACAGCAAGCACAGTAATGGAGACTGGTGGAGTACTGGGTGTAGAAGCACTGTTGTTAGCACCATTACACCAAGCAACAGGATCGAGAGCGGTGATGTCTTTCAAAAGTAAAAACCCTTAAAGGTTAATTACTACAATCAGAGAAGACATCAACTGTGAGTCACTGGGTTAATTGTTTACTCTGCTTGTGAATTGATCTGATCAATACTGTATTAAATTGTATGGTCGGCAGCACAATGATACTCTGCAGAATACGGGTGGACGGGAATAAAAAATTTAAAAGAAAAATGTATAAAAAAAACTACTACAAAAACTGCCAGATACTCTTGATTAGTGTTTGTGCTGTCCCAGCTAACAGCTTCTAATCTAGAATTCAATAGTGTATTGTCTTAGATTTTATCCACTATGTTTAGTGTGCTTTGCTGCCATCTTGTGGCCATTGCTATATTTTGTTTTATAAGTTATCAATGCTGTAATTTCCATGTCATTGATCCTGAATCTCTCCCTTTTCTGTGAGCTCGTATCCTGTGTTCTTCAGTCTTTTACTGTTTGTCCGTCATGCTTCATAGCGCTGAGAGAGGATTTTGCTTTGACTTCTATCATCATTTCTCAAAGTACATTCAATTGCATTTCTCTCACTGGAATTCTGCATGCAGCTAGTGAAAGATTAGAACATATTGACTATCTTCTGTTGTTTGTAGAAGAGATTTCCACCCACACTCATTCAAGATTTCTCTCGTGTACATTGGTGGTAGAATAGTGTTTGTGAAGAGTCAAATTATTTGGGTTGGTACAAATGCATGACAAACATTGATGAATACAGATTTCAATCCTGTTACAACTTAGGCTAAGTTTTACACTAGCACTAAAATGTTCAAGTAGAGGAACAGCCTGCTATAGGTCATTAGATCTGGCATAGCTGGAAACTGCTGGGTCACTGCCAGGCACTATTGACTATAATGGGACCCGGCTGGAAGCCATTCTGTTTCCAACATTAGTGCAAAGATTTGGCCAGACAAATACCTCTACAAATAGTGTTTTTTGTCCGGCCGAATCCCAGCACTAATGTCGGAAACTGGCCAGATCTCCACCAAGTCCCATTATAGTCAATGGACTCCAGGGGTGAATGGTAGTTTCTGGCTATGCCAGATACAATGAACTCCAACAGGCTGCTCCTCTACCGGAACAGCCTGTTAGAAAATGTTAGCGCTAGTGTGAAACTAGCCTTAGGCTAAGTGCACACCTGCACTTATATTCCAGTATTGTGTTCTGGCACAGGAACAGAATACCAGACTGCTGACGCTCGACGGATCCCATTCACTATAATGGTGTCCATCTGTGTCCAATGTGAATACTAGCATTTTTTGCGACAAAATATCGATGCATGCAGCAGTATTTCGTCCTTTATTTTTGCTGGAGTCTGTAACTGAGACTCTTTCCTGAATCTCAGATGTGAACTTAGCCTTAGTTTGGCAGATTAACTAAAATGTAGACAGGTTAAAAAAAGGCAGACAGTGTAAAGATCCACCAAACTTATCAATGGCTTACAGTGTATTAGAAATTTGGTGCATGGCTAGACACTTTTCTCTATCTTTATACCACCAATAGGCTGGCTTAGGGTACTTTCACACTTGCGGCAGGAAGGATCCGACAGGCTGTTCACCATGCTGTTCACCGGCGGCACCATGCGGCTATTTCGCCGTGCCGCCAGACTGCCGCTCCGTCCCCATTGACTATAATGGGGACGGGGGCGTAGCTCCGGCGCAGCACGGCGGTGCATGGCAAAGGGCTTTTTAGTCAGGCTTTTTAGTCTGGCGGCTTTCGCCGCGCACCGCCGTGCTGCGCCGGAGCTCCGCCCCCGTCCCCATTATAGTCAATGGGGACGGAGCGGCGGTCCGGCGGCACGGCAAAATAGCCGCAGGACAGATCCGACATGGTGAACAGCCTGTCGGATCCGTCCTGCCGCAAGTGTGAAAGTAGCCTAACTTTGCAAACAAAATTTGTGCTTAACTTAAGCCACACTTTTTCCCTTTTCCCACCAAGCCACGCCTCCTCATCAAGCAAGGCACAGTGGATTTTTCTTTTTGGCTGATCTTCATAAATACGTTTAAAATTAAACATTTTGCTGAAAAAAGTGCTGGATTTTGGCACACAATAATAAGAATTGTGCTGCAGCCACAGTAGATGTGGGCAATTGTGTGGACTGTCTCTTGGTGAACACAGTCCACACTATTGAACATCAGGAAATGAGAAACATTATTTGTGTCGGTGGGTGGTCTTCATACATACTGCATTCATCTCAAAGTAAATTTTTTAGGTCGGCTGCTCCAGAATACAGATGTAAGGCTGAGTTCACATGATGTTTTTACCCCATATTTAACATATACAGGACATTTAGTGGATGTCTTAGACAGGTACCATACAGTGGCATCCACCACCATAGGGTTCCATTGTAGAAAATATACATATACGTTAACATATATGTATTATTTTTTTTTTGTGATCTTGGAAAACTATTCATAGAAGTGAACTGAGAGCTTAAAGTGGCCCTGGAAAAAAAAAAATACTAAAGTGGCCCCATGTTGTAGGTGGGTCCAAACTGACAGAAGGCAGGCCCGATATAAATAGGCAGGATAAACATAAGTAGGTAGGGCCAACAGTGCTGTTGTGCAACTTAAAATACTGCCCCAGCAGAACTAAATACACAGTGCAGCACAAGATAGTGCTGCCCTCATCGAAGCATTTTACTCAATCACTGACTGAGGATGGCAATACAGTTGAATACAGGAAGGCACTCTCTTCTGCCAGCCAGGTGCATAAGTACCAGATGGTCCTAGAATTAATTAATGCTGACAGCATCAAATCGCTATGGATCCTACCGGAGACCATGCGGAGGGCTTGGGCGGTCCCCGAGGCATCATCCCACTGGGAAATTTCCCTGTAGGGTCTATGGCCAGTCTGCCCCTGACCGCTAAAGACAGGCCAATCTCTGTAGGCCTTCTGCAGCCCTCCTGTTTCTCTAATGAAGACAATGAGTACTACAAGGCTCGGACTGGCCAACAGTGGAACAGGTGAATCCCCCAGTGGGCCCCTGCACAAGGTGGGCCCCTAGTCCCCTACCATCTGCACAAGTGGCACATGGCATAGTAAACCGACTGCACTACATGTACAGTAGATAAAGTAGCTCAACTGGCTATTCAACCATATAAAAACTAGGTAGTGATTATAGATAGGGATGAGCGAATGGACTTCGGATGAAACATCCGAAGTCGATTAGCATAAAACTTAGTTCTAATACTGTACGGAGTAGGAGCTCTGTACAGTATTAGAATGTATTGGCTACGATGAGCCAAAGTTATTGC
This sequence comes from Bufo bufo, assembly GCF_905171765.1. Classification (NCBI taxonomy): domain Eukaryota; kingdom Metazoa; phylum Chordata; class Amphibia; order Anura; family Bufonidae; genus Bufo; species Bufo bufo. The sequence goes on from NC_053390.1 coordinate 390,183,998, forward strand.
TTTACGAAGTCTCGCGAGACTTCATACATTAACTTCATAAATTAATTTGTAGTGTAAAAAAACATTTCCCGAACTCGGATTCGGTTCGGAGCCAATACATTCTAATACTGTACGGAGCTCCTGCTCCGTACAGTATTAGAACAAAGTTTTATGTGAATCGACTTCGGATGTTTTATCCAAAGTCGATTTGCTCATCCCTAATGATAGATGCATCAGGTGGCTGAGATGACTTGCAGGAGTAGGGGCAGGTCAGCTTAGTATCATCTTTCATCAGGGACCTCCTTTCTCAAGGTCACATCAGGGGCCCCCATAATAAATTATCTTGCAGCATCTTGCTGCTTCCTGCCACTGTGTGAGCAGACAATAATTTTACTGGTGGGCCCTAGGAACCCTTGTCTGACATTGACTACTGCTTCTGCATGGGCCCGGAAGGGGCAGGAGCAGAGGGTGGGAGTAGCTCTAGTTGTTACAGTTAATCACAGTGGATTTCCTCACACCATTGCTTCCTAGGGTCGTGCAGTAAAAGGAAGGCATCTGCTTTATTCTATGGGGGCACACCCTGATATTGGGCCTCCGCCTGATGGTAGTCAGGGTGCCCGTAATGTTCAGTGTTTGTATGGGTGCAAGACGGGGCGTGTAGAAGGCATAGGTTGGCGTATGGTGCAGGAGTCAATAACCAGGCCATATGTAGAAGGATAAACATCTGTCTTTACTGAAGTGCAAAATAGGAGTTATAGTACATCGAAAGATAGCAAAATACAAATCCAACTGTACACAGTGCATTTCTTCCCGGACAATGATGTATGGATTTACACAAGGATGGGAGTTATGATGCTCTCTACCTGTCTCAAGTCTCTTCCTGCAGAATCTAAAGCAGGCAATCATACTCTTGCAATGGTGGCTGTAATGTCCATTGAGGGATACAGGGTTTTAGAGATCTGACTGGCCAGGTCGTGCCCAGGTGTGAAGGGTGTCTTAATAGTGTCCCTCACTGCAGTAAAGTCTTAACAGCTTTTGGTAGCAGGTTACCTTACTGACTCCAATGCTCAGCAATGCAGATTCTAGGATCTCTAGTTCTCTCCTTTGCATTACTCCTTCTTTAGATCACGCAGAGATCGGTGAGTCTCTGAATTGGGAGCACAACTCACAGCTTCCTCTCCCTACCAAACTCTCCCTATCACTGACAAAAGAAGGGATCAGCAAACTTCTGCACTTCAGCTACTGTGAAACTACAACTCCCAGCATCCAAAATGCTTGGCTGTTCTTCTAAACCCCCTAAGAAGTCAATGGAGAATTCTGGAAGTAGTAGTTTCTGAACAGCTGGAATGCTGGAGACTGCTGATCCCTGGCCTAAAGCTAGTGGTAGAGCTAGTCCACACCTGACCTCCTACAAGGGCTAAGCCAGAACTGTTAACCCCGACTGTGCCTCCCATACACGGTTATACTGGGTGCAATGCATAGTATGACCTAACATTATATTAGATAACTTACAGAAATAAACAATTTACAGATATCTCCTTGCTCTGGGCTACTGCACTTCCATCACTTTCACAATAATATGTCCAGCAAAATCGAATCACTTGTGGCCATGGCATCAGATATTTGGTTTGAAGGAACCAATGTAGGGCAATAGTTCGCTTATTCGGCTTTAATATTGCTGTCAATAAACGTATAACCCCTGCAGCTAGTAAATGGATTTTGGTAGTTCTCCTGGATTAACGTTGATCACACAAGGAGAATATGTAACTTTTCCCTCTGAAAGGCACAGGATTAACCATTCTAGCAATTGTGTCTATGTTTTAATGCTTTTTTTAAGTATTTAATCAGGCCAAAGGTTAAAGCAATATCCAGAAGCCTAGTTGCTACGCATTTAATGGCCAGTAAAAAAACACACCTGCCATGTCCCTTTCTGCAGAGTCCAGACAATTAAGAATTTATTGGTGTGACTTATGCCTGAAAGGTCAGTGTATTGTCCTGTGATGACAGGGCACATGAGTTCACATTTCAATAAAGAGAATAGAGACAGCACGGCAATCGCTGTTACTCTGACTGATGGAAAAAGATTTGTTTATATCTATGCTACGTTTTCATTGGTCAAGTTCATATACTGTACATAAATCATTTTAAATTTAGTAATGACAGCTACTCCCCAACGGTTACATTTCAGATCCCTAAAAAGGATTAAAACATATCAGATATCCAAAATATTCAAAAAAGACAATAAGGCAAAAACAAATATATTTTAGTAAACTCGGTTTATTTTCTCTGATGTGGATCTCGCCTTTACAGTGCTGAAAAGATGTTCATTTTGTGTTAGAACCTTTGTGCAGATGCCTGTGAGGAGCTGATACTTTGGGCTGTACGGCCTAAATGCATGAACTAACAGTGCTAACAGTTTAGAAGATTGATGGAAGATGATCATCTTCATATGTGCTTGATCCACAGAAGCATTTTTCTTCTCTGTAAGGGCTCATTCAGACGGCCGTATGCTGTCAGCAAAAATGCGGATCTGTTCTTTTGCGGATTAGATGCTGTCCCTTTCACTTCTATGGGGCTTTTTCTTCCATTGCACGGCTCAGCAAAACAAATGAAACATGTCCTAGACTGGTTAGTTAAAACCAGGACATGGCCCCATTGAAGTCTATGGGTCAGCAAAAAAAAACAGAATGCAATCTGTTTCTTTGCGGACATGCTGAACTGTCCGCAAAAAAAGGATCCGCATTTTTAGGGACAGCATACTGCCGTCTGAATGAGCCCTAAAAAGTATTTACGGGGCGTACCGTTAAAACGAGTCTTTCACCAAATATGACCATTACAGACCATTCAGATCAGGTTCTCCATTACTTTCCCCAGATTACTATGGTACCTTTCATATTGCAGTCCATCGCCGATTTGCTCCAAAAAACACTTTTATACAATATGGTAATTAGGTTCTGAAGGTGCCCAGGGGCGACTTTCATGCAGCCGCTGCCCAGGCCCCTCTGCGCTTTGCTTACCAAAACTCTCCTCTTTCACCCCTCTGGCCTGCCCTTGTTTAATCTGATTACCTCCTCCTCTCCGTCTGAAATCCCGTGCCTCCGACAGCTGGATCGGGTTGCGCAGGCTGGCGCATGCACATTGAACGTCCCTGTTCCTCTGCCCATCATGGGTAATGCAGTGTGCACACGCCGGGAATGTGTGGAGCGGCGAGGACGCTGGATTTCAGATGGAGAGGAGGAGGTAATCAGATTAAACGAGGGTGGCCCAAGGGGTGAAAGAGGAGAGGTTTGGGCACCTTCAGAACCTAATTACCATATTTGGTGAAAGAATGTTGCATCTTTGATATTTTTCTCCACTGTGTCTCGTTGTGGATTACCTGTTTGAAAATTTGGACTTGTACCTTTGGACTCTGTTCACATGTGGACTTTTTCCTATGCGGATTTCATGCTTTTGCTATATGGAAGATTTAAAGAAGGATTTAACATAGAAATGAAGTAAAATTTGGAAGCATTGTGTTCCATTTTCTATGGATTATATGGACATGAGTTTGGAAGCTCATGAACTACAACACGTAGGTTAATCTACTAATTGTTAGGGTTTTGATTTATTGGTATGTTCATTTCATGACATCCAGTAAAGTGTAAATTCTGTAACTTTCTACAGTTCTGATGGAGACATGCTATATACTGTACTTATTAGATATGTACTTTACCATACACTGTTTTTTTCTGTTTAGGGTTTTTATGCCTCTACCTTTTACCAATATCCCCCTTGAATAGGCAGAATTACATGGCTGTTGATCAGAGGCTATGCATAGCTGCTGTGATTTCATATCCGCATAAAATGACATACCATCGGGGGTGGATTGGCCATAGACCTTACAGGGAAATGTGCTGGTGGGCCGATTCCCATCGGGCACCCAAGCCCCCATCTCTGCCGCTGGCTGGGTACATAATAAGCTATCATTGGTAATTAACTCTGTGAGAATCAGGTACTCGGCCAGCAACATGTCCTCCGGAATTCAACTATGTCCCACATCTCCTAAGGCCTCTGCTCCATATCTTAATCAGAGACATCTCGAAGAGAAGGAGAGAAAACAGCCGTTACTGATGGGCAACTCGAAGGGATAGCTTTTGGGAAATACATTGTGTGGCACTGTGGTATGTGGCATTTTGCGCTATGGTATTGCTGACCTTCCTACTTTTGTTGCCCTGCCTCCTGTAAGTTTAGACCCTTCTTCTACAATATGGGGCCACTTTTAGGTATTTTTTTTTCCAGGGCCACTTTAGGTTCCCAATCCGCCCCTGCATACCATGACATGTAGATGGAGGTAAACTATTTGTACCTTACTATATACAGATGGGATGCTTTACTTGGGAATCACTACTTGAAGAGGCAGATATGATATGAACAAAACTCATACTTCGGATTCATAATAGATGACAGATCGACCTATGTTATGTCAGCGGTATGGAAGTGCACCTTCTAACATAGTGGCAACCAGTTCTTTTCAACTCCAGTGCTCAAGTACAGGTGAAACTCGAAAAATTTGAATATTATGCAAAGTTCATTTATTTCAGTAATGCAACTTAAAAGGTGAAACTAACATATGAGATAGACTCATTACATGCAAAGTGAGATATTTCAAGCCTTTATTTGTTATAATTTGGATGATTATGGCTTACAGTTTATGAAAACCCTAAAGTCACAATCTTGGGTAGCCTTTGCTCGGGGGGGATGGATTAATTAGCTGACTAGAGTGTGACACTTTGAGCCTAGAATATTGAACCTTTTCACAAAATTCTAATTTTAAGCTGCATTAATGCAATTCCTTTTAAGTTTCTTTACTGAAATAAATGGACTTTTGCACGATATTCAAATTTTTTGTGTTACACCTGTACTCCCAACAGGTCATAGAGAGAACACCTGGGGAAACTAAATATAGTCATATCAGCAGTACAACCAGGGGCGTCGCTAGGTTAAAACATTCGGGGCCTGGGCCTCTGATGTTTTGTCCCAGGTCCCGAATGTCCTGCCTGCCTGCTAGATACAACTGTATTGCCGTACACAGAACGGCAATACAATTGAATCTAATACACTGGGAAGAGATGAAGGACCTGTGGTGACATCACAGGTCATGTGATCAGCAAAACAGGCTGTGATAGAATGACCTGGATGATGTCACCATCATGTGACCAGTGCAGGATTGGACCGGAGTGAAGAGGAGAAGGAGCCTAATGGTGATGTCTGTACATGAGGAGAGGTAAGTGAAGGGAGAGGCAGAGCAATGCTGGGAGTTGTAGTTATTTAACTGGGATGTATGTTAGGGCTGAAGGGAGGGATGTTATTGACATGGAACTGTGTGCTTGAGGTGGCTGGGGGAGGGAGTGATGTTATTTACATGGGACTGTATGTTGAAAGTGGATGGTGGGGGGGAATGATGTTTATGTACATGCGACTTAATGTTTAGGCTACGTTCACACTTGCGTTTGGGGATCCGCTTGTGAGATCCATTTCAAGGCTCTCACAAGCAGCCCCAAATGCATCAGTTTAACCCCAATGCATTATGAATGGATGCAGATCCATTCAGAATGCATTCGTTCGGCTCCGTACGGCCCCCCGTTCCGTTTTGGAGGCAGACCCCAAAATGCTGCAAGCAGCGTTTTTGTGTCCGCATGGCCTTGCGGAGCCAAACGGATCCGTCCTGACTTACAATGTAAGTCAATGGGGACGGATCCCTTTGCATTGACACAAAATGGTGCAATTGTAAACGGATCCGTCCCCCATTGACTTTCAATGTAAGTCAGGACGGATCCGTATTGGGACTTAGAAATTCTAATATAATACAAACGAATTGGTCCTGAACGGATGCATTCGTTTGTATTATCGGTGCGGATCCGTCCTGTACAAGTACAGGACAGATCTGCACGAACGCAAGTGTGAAAGTAGCCTTAGGGGGTGATGTTTACATGGGATTGTGCGTTGGAGGCGGCTGGGGAGGAGGTGATGTTATTTACATGGGACTGTATGGTGGAGGGAGGATTATAACTGCAGGGGGCACTGCAGATCCAGGGGACATTATAGGCGGTCTTATTACTACTGGGGGCGCTATAGGAGGGTCTTATAGATCCGCCTTATTTCTACTAAGCGCACTATGGGGGCCTTATTACTACTGAGGGGTCTGTAGGGAGCTTTATTACCACTGGGGGAACAATAGGGGGCCTTATTTCTACTAGGGGGCTCTGTGAGGGTATTATTAATATGGGAGGGCTCTTCTAATAATGGGGGCATTGTTGAGGAGCATTATCACGGTTGGGGCAGTGTTACTAATGAGGGCATTCTAGAAGGGAATTACTATTGGTGGGACTATGAAGAGCACTATTACTATGGGGGACAGTAATGTTTCTTCAGGATAGTATTTGGGGGGGACGGGAGGGGGGGCACAGCAAGCAGCAGGATAACACTGTGGGGACTTCAGTTGGGGGATAATGATAGAATGTAAGGAAGCTAAGATGTCTGTGTGTCACACTCTGCAGAGACGAGGCGGCTGAGAGAAGTTGTCAAGAACGAGTGGAGAAGATGATGAGAGAGAGGATCTACAGAGAAGATGATGACAGAGAGGAGACGTCACCTGGAGGCCCTGGATGTGACAGGTAAGTGCTGCTGTATAGCAAGTACAGCAAAGTGCGGGGGAGCAACATATTTATTGGGGCTTGTGCCCCGGACCCTAGCAACGCCCCTGAGTACAACACTACCGGTATGCTAACATGGTTTGAAAAATGTAACGTGTATTTGCTGCAAGAATCCATGTAAAAAATCCAAGTATGACCCTTAGATTTCTGCCATGGATTTCCAGTTTTGTGATGTCATGGATCTGACCACAGACTAGACCAATTTAATGGGGCCAATCAGTGTGCAGCTAGCCGATCCTGGTATTTGCATGGATATAACATCAAGAAGTGACATCTGCAGCAGTATGAACAGCAATGGGGATTCCATTTGGAACTAAAGGGCTCAGATTAAAGTGGTTTTCTGTTTATATCTATGCCATGGCTTCACAGGCTAAAGATGCCTGACATACCCCAGTGATTTTTGGCAAAGCTGTCCAGTAAAATAATGGAAGATGCTAAGCCTGAAAAACAGTGTCGGACTGGGGTGCCTAGGGCCCACCAGTAAAATTCATTCTGGGGGCCCAACACCCAGATACATGCAAATGTTAACTGATCACACAGCAGCAAGACGTTACAAGATGATTGATTACAGGGGTCCCTGCAGCAACTTCAAGAAGGCAGATGCATTTATAATAATAATCAGTTAAATAATTACCAAGTTTTTTATATGAACATAGGCTGGTTGAGATGCTGTACATCTATATGTAGTGCAGTCACTCCACTGTGCCATGTGTGCAGAGGGTGGTGGACTAGGGGCCCACCGGGGAATTCCCCCCGACCCCTGTGAGCCAATCTGAGCCTGGTCCTCTATTCTCATACTTTGTCTCTGAATTGTCCTCAGATATCACATAGTAATGGCCTGGACATGCTGGGAGTTGTAGTTCTTTCCTCCTATACTCGCTCTGTGAATTGTCATCTGATATCCCATAATAACAACCTGGATATGCTAAGAGTTGTTTTTCTCTCCTCTTATATCTCATCCCTGTAAAGTACTCTGATATCACATATTAACAGCCTGGACATGCTAGAAGTTGTAGTCAGGCTTGGACTGGCCCACAGGGCTACAGGTGACTACCCAAGTGGGTCCTAAACAAGGTGGGCCCCTAGTTCCGCAACCCCTGCACACCTGGCACATGGCACAGTAGAGTGACTGCAGCAGTGGCGTAACTACAATTGACTGGGCGCCACAGCAAATTTTTGAATGGCCCCCTCCCAACCCCCAACATACAAACCCCACTCCTGTGGCTAGTCAAGATTGAGCTCTCAGACAAGACCCGGTATATAATGTAATTGTGTAATACTTTTGAGGTGCCCAGACAATAAAATCTTTTGGTCTTCCTCCTGATGGGCCCCTTGTCCCAAAGCAGCCGCTTCCCCTGCTTCCCCTATAGCTACGCCCCTGAGTGCAATAAAAAGGGTACAACTACATGAAATCCATGGATCCATATCCTAGCAGTACACCATAAATGTCCCTGATGGCAATATCTCTTTAATAAATTTCCTCTCTGGAGTTTATTGGTTACTCATTCTTTAAGGGTTGAGCCCTGTACCCATTCAAGTAGCCCTAGGATACTTATAGAAAACAGGGGCGCATGAGAAATGGCACAATTTAGTAAGTATTTAAGGAAAAAAAACACAATAATCATATTTTTAAAGAAACACAAACAAAAACCTTTATTTATTATAAAATGATCTTGGATTTCTGTTGCTCTGTCCCTTGAAGGGAGGTGGAGGCTCCTTCTTCACTTTCTCCTGGGATTGTTCCATTGGATTAGGTTGAGTATCGCACCTCAGACAGATTTTCGTAGGTCGGAGAGGGTCACACACAGCTCTCACATTGTATGGAAGAGAAAGAAAATAAAGATCAGCAAAACAATTCCCAAACACGAGGAGAAAAACGGCTAAACTTACCCGATCTGGTCCTGTGCTTCTCGTCAGATGACTCCTAATGGTGAGAGTCAGCCCAGGAGACTGAGGCTGGGGTCAGTGCACCATCTCAATATGTACACCATTATGACATCACAAGTAGGTGAGTCATCTGCCAGGATTCGAATGATGACATCACAAGCAGTGTCTCAACATGACAGCGGCCATATTGAATTTAATAAGATACAGACTATAAACAATGAGCTAACACTTCTTCATTGTGGCTGATTACTTTGTAAAATTACTTCAGAGAATTCCCAAATGCGCCAATTTCCAAAAACTTAGCAAATTTTGGACACTGCCTATAAAACAGTAAATACAGTATTTACATATGTGTTCAGATAGTATAGAAGAAGATCTACACGGCAACATAAGTCGCGCAACAAGTAAACTAACTACATTTGACTGTGCCCACAGCAAATTTATCAACGCCCCCCCCCCCCCCCCCCCACTCCCAGAAACTTCTTTGCAACCCCAACCCACATGCAACACCCACTTCTATGGCTAGTCAGGACTGAGCTCTCAGACAAGGCCATGTATCACTGTATATAAAGTCATTTTATAATACTGCTGAGGAAACCCTGACAATTAAATCTTTTAGACTTCCTCCTGAGGGGGCCCCTTGTGGGTCTGGGCCCCAAAGCGGCCGCTTTTCCTGCTTCCCCTATAGCTACGACCCTGGCCAAGAACCTGTTTCCTTAAGATTGAGATTTACAGCTTTCAGTTTCCCAGTCTATATCTAAGTAGTTGAAGTCCCCCATAATAACAACCTCATCTATCTCCTTTAGTAGTAGATTTTCTGTGGACTCTAGTATATTAGGTGGCTTATAACAAACTCCTATCAGTATTTTACTATTGGTTTTCCCTCCATGTATTTATACCCAGAGTGACTCCACATGTTCATTTCCAGGGGCGTAACTACCATAGCGGCAGACCATGCGACTGCTATGGGGCCCAGGGCAAGAGGGGGCCCAGTCTTAGTTGTGATTATCTCCTCTGCTACTGGAGGTAAAAACTTGGTCAGGACTCTACCCTCTAAAGGAACAACTTTTAGCAAATCAGGCAGTGGAAAAATGGCTCAAGGGTCATTGAAAGGGGTTTAGGCAGAACCCTTCTGTCCTGTGTGGGAGGCCTGGTTTGATCCTTGCTATGGGGCCCTTGCTTCTCTATGTACGCCACTGTTCATGTCCCTCACTTATATCCAGTGGTGTCTCTAGCTTTCAAATTTTGGGGGGGCACACTGGGGGCCAGGACAAAAGTAGGGGGGGCAGCTATAACAACGATACATTTACACAAGTACGCTTAGAAATGCTGCAATACTTTACCCAATACCTAAAACCGCAACAGGGAAGAAAGTCCAGCTGTCTGTGGATGACACTTTTATAGAGAGGGGGATCTGTGGATGACACTGCTATGGGGGGATCTGTGGATGCCACATACCGTATATAGCATCTTATGCTATATGTGTCATCCACAGATCCACCCCATGACAGTGTCATCCCCATTTCCCCCTCCATAACAGCGTCATCCACAGATCTCCCTCCCTATAACAGTGTCATCCACAGATCTCCCTCCCCGCCTCTCACAGGAGTGTACATATATAAAATAAACATATTTCACATGAAAACGTACAGTTACTTGGCTTGGCCCTTGGGGATCTCGGACACCACTTCAACACTTGGCCGGGGGCTCGGCGGAGCTGATGTTGTGTTTTATCCTAATGAGTAAGATTTCATAATAAGGATTTGGAGAAGGGGCAGAGGGATAGCAGAGCAGAGAGAGGCTGGTGCTGCTACTAGGGGGTCATACCATGGGGGAGTAATAAAACCCACCATAATGCCCCCCAGTAGAAATAATTCTCCTTATAATGTGCAAAACATACCCCCTTATGCCCCCAGTTGAGCTAATTTCCCCCATAATGTGCCAGTATAAAATACCCCTATATAGTGCACCAGTAAATGCCTCCATAGTGCTCCTCTCCCCCCTTCCTGCTAGTGCCCCCCATAATGTACCAGTATAAAATGTCCCATATATCGTGCCCCAGTAGATGCCCTCAGTGTCCCCCATAATTTGCAAGTATAAAATACCCCTTCTTAGTGCCCCCCGTAGATGACTCCATAGTACTCCTCTCTCCCCTTCTCCATAGTACCCACCATAATGTGTCCCAGTATAAAATGCTACTGTACAGAGCCCCCCATATAAAACACCCCTTCTTTGTGGCCTCAGTAGATGCCCCTATAGTGCCCACCAATAATGTGCCAGTAATAAGTGCCCTCAATAACGTGCCAGTAACAAGAGCCCCCCAATGTGCCAGTAATAAGCCCCCATCACGTGCCAGTAACAAGAGCCCCCCATCACGTGCCAGTAATAAGCCCCCCATCACGTGCCAGTAATGAGCCCCCATCACGTGCCAGTAATAAGCCCCCCATCACGTGCCAGTATTAAGCCCCCCCCATGTTCCAGTATTAAGTCCCCCCATCATCATGTGCGAGTATTAAGTCCCCCCATCATCATGTGCCAGTATTAAGTCCCCCATCATCATGTGCCAGTATAAAGTCCCCCCCATCATCATGTGCCAGTATAAAGTTCCCCCCCATCATCATGTGCCAGTATAAAGTCCCCCCCATCATCATGTGCCAGTTTTGTAATAAGCCCCCCCAATGTGCCAGTAACACTATTGTAAAAAAAAACAAAAAAAAAAACACTTATACTTACCTAAGTGTCAGCGATGCGATGCAGCCTCTTCCTGTGTCCCACGCTGTAATGTAAGGCTCAGGCGGCACGATGACGTCATTGCGCCGGCCTCTGATAGGCTGCCGGCCTAGTGCCTGCAGCCAGGGGCGTACATAAAAATCACTGGGCCCCATAGCAGAAATCTAAATTGGGCCCCCATTCCCCTTTTATAGCCCCTCCCTTTGTTCCATGAACTATTCTTGCTGCTGCGTTTTATAATTTATGCCATCAGGGCCGGAATGGGATTACAAAACAGCCCTGGCACACAAAAGAGGTATAATAGATGCAGATGTATATTATATACAGCAGGTGTACAGTTATGTGAGGTACGCGGTATAATAGATGCAGTGTGTACAGGTATATAGTATATTCCCTAGTGTTCTGATATGTGAGGTACAGGGTATAATAGATGCAGTGTGTACAGGTATATAGTATATACAGCAGTGTACTGATATGTGAGGTACGGGGTATAATATATGCAGTGTATACAGTATATACAGTAGTGTAATATGTGAGGTACGAGGTATAATAGATGCAGTGTGTACAGGTATATAGTAAATACAGCAGTGTATTGACACCTCGTACCTCACATATCAGTACACTGCTGTATATACTATATATCTGTACACACTGCATCTATTATACCTCGTACCTCACATATATAGTATATACAGAAGTGTACTGATATCTGTACACACAGCATCTATTATACCTCATACCTCACATATCAGTGCACTGCGGTATATACTATATATCTGTACATATTGCATGTATAATACTGTGTAATATATGCAGTGTGTGTGCATGTATGTGTGTGTATATATATATATACTATATATATATATATACAGAGCAGTGTATTGATGTGACACATAGAAGGTATAATACTGTAGATGCAGTGTTTATAGAAATATGTGGTCAGTTATGCATTATAGTCACTGTGAGGTACATGAGGTAGTGGTAACTGTCTGAAGTAGTATACATGAGTGAGCAATGAGTAAAAACAGGGCATGGAGGGGGGGGGGGGGTAAATGATGAAAAGTGGAGGACCTCCTCTTACCTCTCCATTCCAGTCTGTATGGATCAATGCAGAGCTGCTTGTGAACTTTTAATACTTGCTGTTAGGGGTTGAAGGACCTGTGATGATGTCATCACAGGTCCTGGCAGATGTACCTTTGAAACCTAGGAACTACACCATTTTTGGTGCAGTTCCTTTGCTAGATTCTGCAGGACCTGTGATGTTGAAGATGATGTCATCACAGGTCCTGGCAGATGCACTGTTCTAACCTGGGAACTACACTTTACACTGTGCAGTTCCCTTACAGGACCTGTTATGACATCATCAAAGGTCCTTTAGCTTTAGAAAGGTAAACAGGAGTAATTAGGGGGCGGGGCCTCTCCTCCACTTCGGTGCCTGCCTGCAGCCTATCAGAGGAAAGGGAAGGGACACGCCTCTCCCTCCCCTGCACCTCCGCTGGCACAGACAGTTTACAATGGAGATAAGCGCAATGGAAGCGCTCATCTCCCTGTGCCCGGCGGCGGCTGCTCACTTGGGGGGGGGGGGTCATTTTAGTTGGGGGGGCACATGGGGGGGCACAGCATGATGTAGGGGGGGCCGTGGCCCCCTCTGGCCCCCCCCTGGCGACGCCACTGCTTATATCTTACCAGAGTTTGGGCTTTAGACAGGACTTTACATAAAGGCAAACCCCTCCCCCTCTCCAGTTTTGACGATCCTTTCTAAACAGACTGTAACCCTGTACGTTAACTGCCCATTCATAGCTATCATCCAGCCATGTCTCAGTTATTCCCACTATGTCATAGTCCTCCTCACACATTGCTAATTCCAGTTCACCAGTTTTATTAGACATACACTTTTCCTTATGAACTGTTGTAGTTCCTCCTTCCACTCTTCCTCCAGTTTAATTACCTCACCCCAGGTCTCTATCTGCACTATCTTCCCTTGCTATAATGTAATACCCCCCAGTCCCTAGTTTAAACACTAATCCAACCTTTTAGCCATCTTCCCAGTTCTTGAGCCACTTGTTAACCTAAGCTACCGATGCCTTTCTTGTGTGGCTTGTGGTACAGGTAGTATTTCGGAAAACACTACCTTTGAGGTCTTTGCCCTAAGATAATCCCTAAAATAATTTTTAAGGACGCTCCACCTACCTCTAACTTTGTCATTGGTTCCAATGTGGACCATGACTGCTGGATCTTCGCCAGCCCCTTCCAGTAATCTGTCAACCCAATCCACGATATGTCAAACTCAAACGTCAGGAAGACAACAGACCATTCGACGATCCAGGTCTTTGTGACAGATCGCATTATCTGTACCCATAATAATTGAGTCTCCCACTACCAGCACCTGTCTGGCCTGCCCTGCTCTCCGGGTCCCCTGCTTACTGGAGCTGACATTCCCCTGACTGGCAGAGGTAGTGTCTTGCTGCAGCAGTGCTATCCCTGAACGGACATCTGCCTTCCCTGCCAACCTTGCAAACTTGTTGGGGTGTGCCAGATCTGGGCTAGCCTCCCTCGCAGTCTTCCCTCTGCCCAGTTTTCTAACTGTTATCCAGCTACCTAACTCACTTTCCTGAGCCGCTATGCTACCACCCTCCCTTGCATCTACCCCATAGAGTGCCTGCTCATTGAGCAGCAAACTCTTTTCCAAATTGCCAATGCTCCTCAGTGTCGAAACTCACTTGTTTAGATACTCAATGTGTGATTCTAAAAGGGCAATTTGCTCACATTTTGAACAAAGATATACACCCACAAATGGCTGTTTCAGGACTGCATACATTAGACAAGATGTGCACTGGACTGCGTTGTCAATAATGGAAAACATACTAATGGGGATTACACAATAAAAATATAATACAGTGCAATGATAAGCAACTAACTTACTATAGTCCCCTTCTAAAGTCCCTGAATCTCAATTCACTTAATCTAAAGTCACACACTTAATGCAAACACACTGGAAATCAAACACGGGAATGCTCACAAACTCAGGTTGTTTGTCTGCTTGTATAGGTGCTGCTCCCAAACAACTTTAAACCAGACTGCAGTTTTTTTTCCTCTGGATTCAAAGGACATTTTCCTTTGGATTCAAAGAACCATCTGCTACTCGGGACACTACCTGTGAGGGACACACTAGCAGTGCAAAGGTTCATAAAAGCAGCGGTAGGCAGGCATCTCGCAGTGGTGGAGGAAAAATTCCATACTCGCCAGTGTGGGAATTTTTAATCAAGTCACTGGGGATCGATCATTAGCATAGAGGGATACAGTAAGTGTGGGCAGAAGGCGAGGCACGGCCAGGGTTGGCATGATGGCCCTCCGTCAACATATAGAGCGTCACCATAAAGTGGAGTGGGAAAACTGTGCTACTCGTTTACTGTTACAGCCTGATGCAGCAACCGCTGCATCTCCCTGCGGCCCGAACCCCCTCTCCAGCAGTCAGTGCTCGACAATGTGAGCAGAAGGAAGCCGTCGTTCCTTCCCATTGACTTCAATGTCGTCTGTTGCTACTGATGCTCCTACTCCTCGCCACTTGTTTCACCGAGGCAATTGCAAAAAGACAACATGCGTGCACTCGTCCAACAGAGCAGAAGCTGAACATGCACCTGGCCAAGCTGTTGGTGCTACAGTCCCTCCCTTTCCATGTAGTTGACTCTGCACATTTCAGAGAACTGATAGCTTCTGCTATCCCAAGCAAACATTAATTTTCCAAAAAAGCTGTACCAGTCATGCACACGTACGTTGAGAAGAAGGTGGGCCAGTCCGTGGGCCTCTCAATGTCTGGTAGAGTTCACACCAACGATGACATATGGAGTTTCAACTATGGTCAAAGACAATATATGTGTCATTCACAACCCACTGGGTAAATGTTGTTCTGGACTAGGCATGCCAGCAACTTGGCCAGGTGATGGCAATGCTGCCTTTGCTTTGTAATACTAGGATTTCTGCTCCAAAGTGTCCTCCTCTGCCTCTTCATCCTCCACCTTGTCCTCACTCTCCCCTCTTGGCACAGTTCACAGTGGTTCTCCAGCATATCACCTGCCAAACTAGGGAAGAACTACTCTGCATCATCAATAAAGAAATTGAACGCTGGCTGTCTCCTCTCCAACTGGAGATAGGAAGCAGGGTTGCTGATAACGGGAAGAACACTTTGCGCTGCGTCAGGTAGGGTTGACCAATGTGCTCTGTATGGCACACGTCTTCAATTTTGTTGTCACCCAGTTCCTCAAGTCTTCCATTGAACTACAAGAACTGTTAAAAATATCCAGGAACTGTGCATGTACTTCAGCCACTTATCATGCAAAACACACCCTCTTTGAGCTGCAAAGGCAAAATGCTCTTCCCCAAACATCACCTGATATGCGACATTTCCACCCATTGGGACCCATATGTTAGACCTAAAAACCAAAAAATTATTCCCAAAAGGAGTTATATACCACCGACACGTATAATAATGATTTATATCATTACAATTAATCGCTACACATGATTGACAATACACAACAATTAAAATCTTAAAACACAAATGACTGGTGGTCCATGATTGCGGATAGAACTGTATATATAAAGTGCTAATGCAAATGTATCATGGTCAGTAAATATATTGCTCCATGTAAGGCATAAGATGATATTGTACAGTGTAATGGCTACAGCTAGGCAGAGTACCTAATTACTGCCCACGCTATACACATCCAATGTGATAAAAGAGTGGCAGTGAGTGTGAGTCATATCCTTGCCAAATCAGCTAAATTACAGAAATAAGCAGGGTTTTGAACAGATTACACCACAGTGGGTATAGCAGTGATAATGACTCACACCACTACACAAAGTAGCACAGGTAGATACATCAATACTATATAATCAAGTCCAGACAGAGACTATAAATAACGAACAAAAGGTACAACAAGCTGAATACATGGGTATTGTTTTGATAACTCACAACATTAAATGAGGCTACTTGACCCACATTTGGTAGGTCATATTGAGCATTGTACTGACCAGTAAAAAATATTCCTCCACAAGCAGGCACCACCAGTCCACTCCCCGACAAGCGTTTCGCGTGCTGCTTCCTCAAGGGGTAGTCATATGTTAGACCACCTGTACCAGCAGAAGAAGACAGTCAACAATTTCTTAATGCTGCAGATGAACAGGTCTACTCCGCGGTATAACTTCCACGTTATCCAGTGGCAGCTCATGCGTGACACGTGCCTTTTGCTCAGGCACTTTGAGGAGGCCACTTTATTTGTCAGTCGGCAGAACTACCGGATGAATGATCTCATTCCACTCCTTCATGTCCTGGAGGGAATGCTGACAAATCTGATTGGCGAGGGGACAGAAGATGTGGCACCTCCATTTCACGGCCACCTGAGCCCTGAGGAAGATAAACTGGCAGAAGAGGAGAAGGAGGACACAAACGCCCAGGAATTTTATACACAACAAGGTGGTTTATCTGCCCAAGTGACAGGAGAGGAGGAGCTGGAGGATGATGACGAAGATGGCGTTGATGACCCCGACAGACCGTGGCAGTATGTAGTGGAGATGGAGGCAGGGAGGCCCTCCAAGTCCCCTGCACAAATGGCCAGATGCATGCTGTCACGTTTGTGTAGTGACAGCCGCACTGTCAGGATTCGGCAGACGGATGACTACTGGCTATTCACATTGTTAGACCCTCGTTACCGGTCAAAAATGGGGGGATTTTTTTTTAGACTATCTGAGAGGGATGCAAAATTGCACTACTATAGAGACATGCTGTATACTCCATTGGTCGCTGCCTACGAGTGCCATCATCTGTCCTCAGGAAGGTCTGACTGGGGGGGACCTCTGTGCTCATGCTCCACTGCCATGACTTGGGGGGAGTCAGGAGCAGCACCAGCAAAATATGCAGCAACTTTAGTCTGGAGTCTATGATGAGCATTTTTTTTCAGCCGCCTACTGAAGAAACTACCGATAAACAGCAGGACATGTTGCAGAACATCAACCAGCAGGTGATGGCATACTTGGACTGCACCCTGTCACCCATGATCCAAGATCCCCTGGAGTACTGGGAATGCAAACTTGAAGTGTGGCCGAGTTTGTCATGGGCATGCTTTCCTTCCCAGCCAGTAGTGTGGCATCAGAGTGGGTGTTCAGTGCGGTGGAGGGCATTTTTACCCCTACGAGGAACTCACCTCCCTAAAAGTTGAGAGACTAGCCTTCATAAAGACGAATCAGGCGTGGATCCACCAGGATTTACAGATGCTGGTGCCTGATGCAACATAATAGATCATTCTGCCACTAATCATGTCACTGTCATGGGGCCACTATTGTCCCTGTTTGTCCGTGTTGACATCACTGTTCATATTATCATTCAGAAGAACAGAAAGAAAAAAAAAGGATCCTGTATTTTGAGCATCCATAAGACCCCTTTCACATAGACAGTATTTGTAAAACAAAAGCAGGAGTGAGTCCAAAACACAGAAGAAATACAAATATTTCCATTACATTTTATCTATGTTTTGGACCCACTCCTAATTTTTGCCTTACAAATACTGATCAAATATTAATACAAAATACTGACCAAATACTCACCGTGTGAAAGAGGGCATGCATCCAAGACTTTCTTGTAAAAAAAAACTGATTTTAGATGTAAATGGCCAAACGGATGCAAATTAAGCATAAGACCTGTTTCAGGGTACTTTCACACTAGCGTTATTCTTTTCCGGCATCGAGTTCTGTCCTAGGGGCTCAATACCGGAAAATAACTGATCAGTTTTATCCTAATACATTCTGAATGGAGAGCAATCCGTTCAGGATGCATCAGGATGTCTTCAGTTCAGTCTTTTTGCCTTTTCAGGACGGAGACAATACCGTAGCATGCTGCGGTTTTATCTCAGTCCAAAATCCTGGAACACTTGCCAGAATTTTTTCCAATTGAAATGCATTAATGCCGTATCCGGCCAGAGTGTTCTGGCAAAACGGATCAGTTTTTGCGGACTGCGCATGCTCAGACCGCAAAAAATTCTAAAAAAAATAAATGTCGGATGCGTTTTTCCGGATGACACCGAAGAGACGGATCCGGCACTTCAATGCATTTGTCAGACGGATCAGGATCCTGATCCGTCTGACAAATGCCATCAGTTTGCATACGTTTTGACGGATCCAGCAGGCAGTACCTGCGATGGAAAATCCGGACAGAAAAAAAAAGCACACAGTGACTGCAATCTCAGAAAAAAATAGATTGAACTTGCATACAAAACCATCAGTTTTATCCTGAACACATCCTGACACACTCATTATTGTGAAAGAGGTGAAAGTATCTATGAGAACATGACAGAAAGAGCAGTACAAATAAATACAGTATATACAAGTAACTCACAAAAGTGAGTAGACCCTTCACATTTTTGTAAATATTTTATTATATCTTTCCATGGGACAACACTAAAGATATGACACTTTGATACAATGTAAAGTAGTCAGTGTACAGCTTGTATAACAGTGTAAATTTGGTGTGCCCTCAAAATAACTACACACAGCCATTAATGTCTAAACCGCTGGTAACAAAAATGAGTACACAATTTGGGACAAATTGTGCCCAAAGTGTCAGTATTCTGTGTGGCCACCATTACTTTCCAGCACTGCCTAAACTCTCTTGGGCAAGAAGTCCACTAGAGCTTCACTGATTGCCACTGGAATCCTCTTCCACATGACGACATCATGGAGCTGGTGGATATTAGAGACCTTGCGCTCCTCCACCTTCCGTTTGAGGATGCCCCACAGATGCTCAATAGGATAAAACTTACCAGGAAAGATTAAAGGACCTTAACATGAATATCTTGGAAGAAAGACGAGACACAGGGGATATGATAGAAACTTTTAAATACATAAAGGGAATCAACAAGGTAAAAGGAGAGAATATTTAAAAGAAGAAAAACTGCTACAAGAGGACATAGTTTTAAAGAGAACCTGTCACCTGGATTTAGTGCATAGAGCTGGGGACATGGGCTGCTAGATGGCCACTAGCTCATCTGCAATACCCAGTCCCCACAGCTCTGTGTGCTTTTATTGTGTTAAAAAACAGTTTTGACCCATATGCAAATGACCTGATATGAGTCCTGTATCCGGAGATGAGTCAAGCGGAAAGGAGCCCAGCACCGCCCCGCGTCCTCCGAATCTCCTCCTTGCTGGCTGACGTCACAGAGCTGGAGCACCGAAATCTCGCGATGCGATGTTTCAGCCCAACTGGGCAGTCAGAGGTTGCAGGCTACAGAAATATAGCAGAGTTAAAAGCCATTGATAGGCCAATGAAGTATCTAATTTTACCATACCATATGAAGGCAATACAGACAGTAACATTGCCCAGTCAGACTCCACTCTGAGTCTGAACTCAGTGACCAATTTTTTTTTATTTTACAAATCTTAATAATCTTATTTAGTTCCAATCCGGACGGTCGGCACCGACTTCTTTGCGCGCTCCCTTCTCCCTGCTGCGTCTCGGCGTCGTTGCGCAGCCTAGGGAAACGTCATGTCCGGTGCCTAACAGGAAATGACGAGGCACGCCGCACCCGCACCCGCAGGAGACTGACGGGGGGAGGAGACTGATGGGGGAGGAGAATCAAGGGAGGGGAGGCCTGGCTCTACAGCGAAACACTGGGCGGTGGGCCCCGGGCCGGCCGCCCGGGTTATTATACTGGCAGGCGCAGCGCCAGCACACACAGTACTACTGCAGGGCGGGGCCAGGGGTCCACAGGCGGCCGGGCCCCCTGGAGTGCTGGGCTCGGTCGCAACTGCGACCCCTATATGTACGCCACTGCCCTGCAGCAATGCTGGCAGCACCCATACGTCTATTTTGAAATGACAACCTCTGGATATTATGCTGAGCATGTGCACTCAACTTATTTGGTCGACCATGGCGAGGCCTGTTCTGAGAGGAACCTGTCTTGTTAAACAGCTGTATGGTCCTGGCCACCGTGCTGCAGCTCAGTTTCAGGGTGTTGGCAATCTTCTTATAGGCCATTTTTCTGTAGAGCAACAATTCTTTTTTTTCAGATCCTCAGAGAGTTCTTTGCCATGAGGTGCCATGTTGAACTTCCAGTGACCAGTATGAGAGAGTGTGAGAACAATGACACCAAATTTAACACACCTGCTCCCCATTCACAAATGAGACCTTGTAACACAGGAGGGAAAATGGCTAATTGGGCACAATGTGGCCACTTTCACTTAGTGGTGTACTCACTTTTGTTGCCAGTGGTTCAGACACTAATGGCTGTGTGTTGAGTTATTTTGAGGGCACACCAAATACTATACAAGCTGTACAGTCGTGGCCAAAAGTTTTGAGAATGACACAAATATTCGTTTTCACAAAGTTTGCTGCTAAACTGCTTTTAGATCTTTGTTTCAGTTGTTTCTGTGATGTAGTGAAATATAATTACACGCACTTCATACGTTTCAAAGGCTTTTATCGACAATTACATGACATTTATGCAGAGTCAGTATTTGCAGTGTTGGCCCTTCTTTTTCAGGACCTATGCAATTCGACTGGGCATGCTCTCAATCAACTTCTGGGCCAATTCCTGACTGATAGCAACCCATTCTTTCATAATCACTTCTTGGAGTTTGTCAGAATTAGTGGGTTTTTGTTTGTCCACCCGCCTCTTGAGGATTGACCACAAGTTCTCAATGGGATTAAGATCTGGGGAGTTTCCAGGCCATGGACCCAAAATGTCAATGTTTTGGTCCCCGAGCCACTTAGTTATCACTTTTACCTTATGGCACGGTGCTCCATCGTGCTGGAAAATGCATTGTTCTTCACCAAACTGTTGTTGGATTGTTGGAAGAAGTTGCTGTTGGAGGGTGTTTTGGTACCATTCTTTATTCATGGCTGTGTTTTTGGGCAAAATTGTGAGTGAGCCCACTCCCTTGGAAGAGAAGCAACCCCACACATGAATGGTCTCAGGATGCTTTACTGTTAGCATGACACAGGACTGATGGTAGCGCTCACCTTTTCTTCTCCGGACAAGCCTTTTTCCAGATGCCCCAAACAATCGGAAAGAGGCTTCATCAGAGAATATGACTTTGCCCCAGTCCTCAGCAGTCCATTCACCAAACTTTCTGCAGAAGATCAATCTGTCCCTGATGTTTTTTTTGGAGAGAAGTGGCTTCTTTACTGCCCTTCTTGACACCAGGCCATCTTCCAAAAGTCTTCGCCTCACTGTGCGTGCAGATGCGCTCACACCTGCCTGCTGCCATTCCTGAGCAAGCTCTGCACTGGTGGCACTCCGATCCCGCAGCTGAATCCTCTTTAGGAGACGATCCTGGCGCTTGCTGGACTTTCTTGGACGCCCTGAAGCCTTCTTAACAAGAATTGAACCTCTTTCCTTGAAGTTCTTGATGATCCTATAAATTGTTGATTGAGGTGCAATCTTAGTAGCCACAATATCCTTGCCTGTGAAGCCATTTCTATGTAACGCAATGATGGCTGCACGCGTTTCTTTGCAGGTCACCATGGTTAACAATGGAAGAACAATGATTTCAAGCATCACCCTCCTTTTAACATGTCAAGTCTGCCATTTTAACCCAATCAGCCTGACATAATGATCTCCAGCCTTATGCTCGTCAACATTTTCACCTGAGTTAACAAGACGATTACTGAAATGATCTCAGCAGGTCCTTTAATGACAGCAATGAAATGCAGTGGAAAGTTTTTTTTTGGATTAAGTTAATTTTCATGGCAAAGAAGGACTATGCAATTCATCTGATCACTCTTCATAACATTCTGGAGTATATGCAAATTGCTATTATAAAAACTTAAGCAGCAACTTTTCCAATATTTATGTAATTCTCAAAACTTTTGGCCACGACTGTACACTGACTACTTTACATTGCATCACAGTGGCATATCTTCAGTGTCGTCCCATGAAAAGATATTTACAAAAATGTCCCATTATTTAACCTGCATGGTGAACACAATAAAAAAATATATATATTTATTTTTTTTGTCTGCTAAGGTCCATTATCTGAAAAAGATATCAATAAAAGCTATAGTTCGACCATAATTATTTTTTTTAGAAGTACGGTAGTTAAAAATAACAAAAATCATATACATCTGTTATCTCCCTAATTATAGTGACCCACAAAATAAACAGCCTTCCCGGAGCCATAACTTTTTTTGATTTATTTTTGTTCACATGGACATATTAGGGCTTGCACTTTCTAGTGACACCATTTAATTTTGCATATGATGTAGTGGGAAGCTAGAACAAAATTCCAAATGGGGTAGAATTGGAAAAACAACCGCAATTCCTCCATAGTTTTATGGGTTTTGTTTTTACGGCATTCCTTATGCGATAAAACAGACCTGTGCCCTTCATTTTGTGGTTCAGTACAGTTACAGAGATACCACATTTATATAGTTTTCATGTGTTTTCATACTTTAAAAAAAAACTTTTGAAAAAAATTTCTGTATATCTCCATATTCTAAATCCCATAACTTTTACTAATATTTATGTCTGCGGGGCTCTGTGAAGGCTCATTTTTGCAGAGTGGTGTGTAGTTTTTTATTGATACCATTTTGAGGTGTGTATGACTTTTTGATCACTTTTTTCACTCTTTTTTGGGAGGTGAAGCAACAAAAAAACTGCAAATCAGCCATTTAGATGTTTTCCCTGTTATAGCATGAAAAACAGAGGAGCTGGGGTGCACCATGGGGCTAGGGCCTGCCCTTGGTGCTCTGATGCCCTAATTCACATATAGAAGAAAACTCTATTTTCACTGGAATGGCCAAATGGATTTTCAGCTTCCAGGTATTGTTTTGATTCGCAGAATCAACCTGTAGGGGATAACTATTTTTATATTGTAATAGTACGGGCATTTTGGGACATGGCAGTACCTATAACGTAAATTTTTTTTAATGAATTTTGTTTTTTAATATGACAAAAGGGGGGTGATTTGAATTTTTATTTGTTTTTAAAGACTTTTTATTCACCTTTTTGACACTAATTTTAAGCCTCCCTAGGGACCTTACCCTAGCTCACCTTCTCCTTGGCTGTGAGCTGGCCAATCGCAGCGGAGCACATCACAGCCAGGGAAAAGGAGATGCCCCCTTGAGAAAACACAGCAACTCCTCCTCCCTGTACAAATGGTATGGATTAACATACAGGGCGGAGAAAACCAGAATGGGGCGCCACAGCTGGAGAATGAAGCAGCGCATAGGAAAAATAGTAAGCGATCTCACATGCCATCAGTATGCCCTACACTGCCAGGTATTTATACGGTAATGTCAGGAGCTGTGAAAGGTCCTCTTTAGGCTACTTTCACACTCGCGTTTGGTGCGGATCCGTCATGGATCTGCACAACCGCTTCCATTCAGATAATACAACCGCATGCATCCGTTCAGAACGGATTTGTTTGTATTATCTGTAACATAGCCAAAACGGATCAGTCTTAAACACTATTGAAAGTCAATGGGGGACAGATCCATTTTCTATTGTGCCAGATTGTGTCTATTGTGCAAGCAGCGTTTTGGTGTCCGTCTCCAGAGCAGAATGGAGACTGAACGGAGGCAAACTGATGCATTCTGAACGAATCCTTATCCATTCAGAATGCATTGGGGCAAAACTGATCAGTTTTGGAGCGCTTGTGAGAGCCTTGAAATGGATCTCACAAACGGAAACCAAAACGCCAGTGTGAAAGTAGCCTTAACATACAATCGTATGATCACTTCTCTAATAGACTGCAATGATTTTACATTGCAGTCTATGGGAGAATTGCTGTGTTCCTGTGGAGCTCCACAGAAACATAATTGTGGCAGGCCTTGGATGCTTCAGAGGTCCTGAGGCCACTATAGCAACTGAATGGGTCTCTTGGTCGATGTGGAGGGGAGCCATTCAGGCATTGCTGCTGCCTGTACCAGTGCTGCTGGGCTATGTCAATTTAGAAGAGCATGCATAAGCAGGCTAAAAGCCTGCATACTACAATCAATCCTTCAGTCTCTGCCTGCTTTAGCAGAGCAGCGTTGGTACAGACAAGAGCAGCAAGGCTCCAGCCTCTACAGTGGAATCCATACCTCCATACACAGCAGTGAATGAGAGTACGGAGCAAGTATGCTCTTTGATTGATTGATTGATGGAGAGGTGGATAGGTAGCATACACAGTAGGCCTACCCCCTTGGGTCATAAGATAGGATTTTTTTTCTTTCCTCCCAGCAAGCCGTCAGCTCCCCCTACTGCCCTCCTCTCTTCCTCCTGGCTGGCTGAGATTGCCTCCAGCAGAAGGGGGAGGTCTGCTTTACTCTTTCAGATCACGGTCTTGTTTGAAAGCTGACAATCTAAGCTACCACTCCCAACCCTATTTCTAAAGATCATATATCCCAGTGTAAAAGAGATAATGCTGCAAGACTGCCAGTTTTCTAATATGACCAGCTATACAGTTAGAGATATAAAGGGGTTTAAAGCAGCCAGGTCCCCCCTCACCTGAAGCTCAAGCTCTGACTGGGCTAAACTGTTAGGTCACTTTCTCGAAGCCAGAGCACAGTTATTAAGGGGGGGTTAACCCAGTCATACTAAAGTAATTCTGCTTTGGGTGGAGTTAGAGGCGTGGCCTAGGATGAAAAAAATAGCTGCGATGCGTGCCAACATATATTGTCCCTCTTTGAGATTTTCAAAAGTTCAGAGGTATGAGGTAAGGTTGATCCAGTTGATTTAAAAAAATACACTGTATTGTGAAAATCTGTTTCACTAGTAAAAACACAGCTTTTTTATGTTACATGTAAATTAGGGCTTCAGTGCACTGAAAACTGTGCATGGCACAGGCTTACTGCTACATGGCTAGACAGAAGAAACTTACACCTGGCCCCTGTCAGTCAAGGGGGGGTGGCATGGAAAACAGAGGCATTGAGGTGCACCATGGGGCTAAGGCTGCCCTTGGTGCTCTGATGCCCTACTTCACATAAAGAAGAAACTCTATTTTCACTGGAATGGCCAAATGTATTTTCAATCCAATTGTTTTTAATCCGCAGAATCAACCACATCAGGAAGTAGGCCTGGTTTAATAAGGTTGATCCTGCCTACAGGGCCGCTTACATTTTCGCTGCTCATTTTGGTGTAATTTTACATTATCTTGTCATTCTGTATTGGAAACACGCACGGTACGATAATACTTTCCAGATGCCAGGGATAGTGGAATTGCTCTATGGATAATAATGTATATATATCTAAATACTGATAACTAAAAATGTACAGAAACAGTTTCTTGTTAGGGGTGATGCTGCTTGTTCTATTACTTTCACTATTCTTTTTGTGTTCGAATCACAATCCTTACTCCACACAATTGCTACCGTATAAAGCTGCTCCAGACTTTATCATTCTTTTATTCTAGCTTCAGAAATTCCAGCGGGTCTGTTATAAAGCAGTCTGATCTTGCAGGATCAAAGTGGTAGACTGAACGTGGTTAAGTAATAAGAAGGCTCTTTGATTAAAAAAATAAAATAAAAGTTTTTGTGGTCTTAGAATTATTTCTAATCTTTATTTGCTGGCATGAACTGGGGGATGTGTATGCTAAAAATGAGTTGTTATTTACTGCTGTGTCCATCTGCTAATTCTTCAAAATCCTGATGATGATGATGGTTTTAATATTGTGAAGGCAGCAACCTTACCATGAGTCGGACCGTGTTTCCCCGAAAATAAGCCCTACCTCGATAATAAGCCCTAGCGCTATTTTGCAGGGTTTTTGGAGTAGGCCTAAAATATAAGCCCTACTCCAAAAATAAGCCCTAGATACAGCCGTATTTATTTATTTTTAAAAAGGGAAGGTGGGGGCAATGTGCGGGCTGCAGCAGCTCAGGAGCGCTCACTAATGGCTCCTAAACTGCCATGAAACTGTGGGCGGGCAGGTGGGCAGCGCAGGCTTCAGTAAATTAGCCTTCAGTGGCACTACATCGCGGCACTAAGCAGCAGGCTGGCAGCTTCACTAAATGCTAAATTATGCCGGCAACTCGCGCTTCCCTTCACTTGCACGTTGGGCTGGCGGCTTCTCTGTATGCCCTGTACTGCCGCCAGCCCGTACGTTCTTACTTACATGAAGGCGGCAGCAGGAGGATCTCCTTCTCCTCTCTGCTGCCTGGAGGAGCTCCCTACATCTCTCCCGTGCCGTATCTGCTCTCCCTGGTACCGTAGATTGCTGCCTAGGTCCTTGGGTAAGGACAGCTTAGGGGCAATATACAGTACTAGAATGAAAAATGTGTGGCAAATATAACTATAACCCCCCTCATCCATAGGAATGCACCCATGTACTGCAGTATATGGGTGCATTCCTATGGATGAGGGGGGTTATAGTCATATTTAATATAAACACTGTCCAGGGACTGTTCTGTAATTGGCATGTGTCTTTATAAAATATGTTCATGGAGCCAAAATAAGCCCTACCCCTTTTTTCAGAGAAAAAAATAATATAAGACCCTGTCTTATTTGCGGAGAAACACGGTATGTTGCACTAACCAGTGGGTGCTGTCAGTTCTTTCAACTAGCAAAACACTAATTGTTATTATCAAGTCAGTTACCAGTGCAATATGAGAAAAGAGTTGAACGGCACACCTCTGTGGTGAAGGTGGTGCTCAGTGGTATACAAAGTTCATGCAATTGAAGAGAAAACCACGGCACTCTAGTTGCCGTTTCGTTAAATGCTTATTTATTGGAAAGCTTTTTTTGATTTTTCTAAACTTTTTTTATCCATCCGAAGAATAATATTTAGCCAAACTACAAGCACCATGACTAAGGCCGTGATCAAGGTCTATTGTTGACCGAAACGTTGGCCAGTGGCTAAATATTATTCTTTAGATGGATAAAAAAGTTTAGAAAAATCAAAAAAAGCTTTCCAATAAATAAGCATTTAACGAAACAGCACCTAGAGTGCCGTGGTTTTCTCTTCAGTTACCAGTGTGCACACATCACAAACCATGTTCTATATTGCAAAGAAAGTCACTCGTTGTCCTGCAAGTGGTACCACGCATGGAAATTGTCTATTCTAATAAAAGTATGTTGCATTGTAAATCCAAGTTTTACATTTTCACATTTCGATTAAAATAATTGAATGACTTCATCCCACTCATCAACAGGCCACACTCCATTGGGCTGAACATTGGATGGAGAGTTTTTCCAGTCCCAGACTTTAAGAGGAACATCCCAATTCTTGCCGTAATTTGCTTCTATATAATCTACAGTCTCACACGGGACTTGGACCTTAAGCTCCAAAAATTCTGTCCAGCAAAGTGTAAATTTTGGGAACAGGTATCTATAAAAAAAATAAAGAATAAAGTATTCTTATACAAATAGTACATAAACGTTTCCATTACAAATAAATTGGCCAGAAACAATGACTCTGGTACGTTGCATACATTTTTTTAAACTGGTCCGGCCCCCTGCACCCCGCCAATCAGATATATAAAGAGGCCGTTCCGTTAGTGCTTAGGCCTCCTCCTAGGCCATATGATGTCACGTTCATCGGTCGCATGGCCTAGATGCTGCTCAGTCCCATTCAGGTGAATGAGCTTGAGCTACAATACCAAGTACAGCCACTATCCATGGCACTGTGCTTGGTAAGCTGCAAGGAGGGCTCTGCGCTCACTGGAGCTCCAGTGAGTGAAAGGACTTCCTCAAACAGCAGATCGGCGGGGGTGCCATGAGTCGGACCCTCTGCCAATTTCATATTGATGACCCATCTTGAGGGTAGGCCATCAATATGCAAGTCCAATAAAACCCATTTAAGGAGTATTTGAAATCACATCATATAAACAATGAAAGCGTCTATTCTAACCAGAAGGGTTAAATTGCCTTTAATTCCCATTCAATATACAAAAATATCAGATGGCAATAATGCTACAGTCATAAAAAAAAGTTCTTACTTAAATTTCTTGCCACTTTTGGCTTGTGTGCCCCCATTCCACATATAGTCATCTTCTTCATAGAAGAAAAAAATGTCAAGTTTCACATCATCTCTCCCAAGAAAAGAGAGTTCCAAGCTATCTTCTACCTGAAAACAAAAGGATATCAGATAAGACAAAAACTATCAAATATTTCTAAACTGTCCAACACTGATTTATGTCCTCTAAGACTGACAAATATGAATTTACATTGTGCCTCAAGTCTTAAAGATTTTCAAAGTATCTGCTTAACAAAACAAATGTGGATTACATTTAGAGTCTGAACCTACGTGTCCTGATCAAGGTCTTTTTGTGCTGGTTCTTAGTAATTTATCACCAGATCAAGGTTTCTCAAGTAGCTCAGGTCCTAACACTCACCTAGGTGCACCTGCGAGGCCTGGGCCATATCAGCCAGTCTTGAGTGGGACTCGCAGACTCCTCCCTCCTCCCATTGTTAGCATTGCTACATGCTGGAGGTAACTGGTGAGTTGTCTGTGAGTCAGACCTCACAGGTAGGTGAGTGTTAGGACCCAAGCTACTTGAGAAACCTTGGCGCGGTGCTCGGGCTCAGACATGTCCTCCATAGTAGGACATGTTGGCTAATCTCTCAATTTTAACATCAATTTGGGGGTTTAGTAAGAACCCAGGGTGAATTATTATATTGCTATATTGGTTATCACATCCACATAACTGCTATCTTGTGTAGGATGTTTATTGTGGTACTTGTGGTCTGCTGCAGGCATCCTCCACTGTATGCAACGGGCCCACAAGTGCAGGATTTGCTCCCCCTGTTTATATATGCACACATCTACATATGGGGTTGAGCACTTCCTGCCTGTTTAACACCATGCCATGTTTTTCAGTTTGTTTGTATATATAGAGATGCCTGGAGGTGTATAAACTCCAATTTAAATGTGCCTTCTTTCCATCTACAGGCCACATTTAGGTGCACCTGCGAGGCCTGGGCCATACCAGCCAGTCTTGAGTGGGACTCGCAGACTCCTCCCATTGTTAACATGATTCCATGCTGGAGGTAACTGGTGAGTCATGCTCCTGTAATTTGCCCCATGGCCCCTAATATTGCCCATACGGCTCCGGTAGGTGAGTGTTAGGACCCTGAGATACTTGAGAAACCTTGGCGCGGTGCTTCGGGCTCAGACATGTCCTCCACTGTAGGATATGTTGGCTAATCTCTCAATTTTAACATCAAATATGAGGGGTTTAGTAAGAACGCAGAGTGCCCACCTGTCTTTGCTCATATTATTACTCTTTATTTCTATTTTATGTTTCTTCTGAAAATCACTCTCAGATATTTCATCGGGACTGGGGACCTAATCCTGTCTAAATGTAGACAGCCAAAGATGCGACAAATTTATCAACAGTGGCTTACACTGGATGATATATGTGGTGCATAACTAGACACTTTCTTCCAAACTTTACACCAACTTTTGGTCGGCTTACCTTTTGCCAAAATATTTTGGTAAAATTATTAGTTCAGTTTTGACATACATTTTTGCAATCAAAGTAGTAAATGTGAACCAGATTTTCCACATTCAGTGTGGCTATGACATATTTTAGTTCTCTGGCTGATATATGGTGTAATTTATTGTCTGATTTTCATAACTTTTGCTTATAAAGAGGCTTTATTAGTTCTTATTACGGTCTCCAAATGTTAATATTACACCCTTACTTACTAGTTCTTCTGGTTTATTGTGTGCCAAAATCTGGCATTTTTTTTTGTCTCGCATCTCCGTTGTTAAATATCTTTATGAAGCAACATTAACACATAAAGTTAATCAAACTGCCTGATATCAAAGACGCCTGTATTGCAGAGGACGGCAACACAACTGTTAAATGACACTGCCATCTAGTGGAGTGTAATAGGATAACTCCTATCTGGTTCAGCTGAACTGCAGCTCATGCTACACAGGATCTGTGTGAAAATAACGTTTTAGAGCTCTTTCACAATGGCTAATACAATTTTTAACCAAGCTGCTAGCCATGTTCTAGTGAGATGGTGGCCTATAATGTGCGTGAGAAGACTACCCCACCTTATGCATTTCAAGCCTACCCCATTCCAGGCTCTTATTCATGGCTATGTATCTGAGCTCTGGCCTTTTATGCATAGAACACAATACAAAGCTTCCTATTCACCTTCACATTACACTGCTGTTTTAACGCTAAGTGCACATATACGCAGCAAATTGTCCAATACCGGTGGTATTCTTAGCTGCTTATACCTTCGTGTAAGAAAATGGCCATCAGTTTTCTGAGCTAAGTCTATAAATAAAGCCAAGCAAAGAGGAAAAACAGAACTGCTGCAAAAACGGAACAACTAAACCATGCCAAATCTGTGCTTCAGTGGCAGGGGCCGGCCTTCTGAAATGCTGGGACTAGATCAGGCTTGTAGTCCTGTATAAAGATCCCTAAATCCACATCTTTACTGTATGGAATGATATTGCACTGCCGATACCAACCTGAAAAAACAACAACTTTATTATAGACTCCCAGAGTGCTAACAGATGACATTTATACCGGTTCAATATTAATTCCTGTGGATTTTATGAGATGCTATATTCATTACTAAATGATATATAATGGAATAAATGAAGCTTATGCATTACCTTAGCATTTCACAATACCATGTAAACATTTACCCCACCTCTCTATCTAATAATTCATTCATATGGAATATGAGAAGATATGGGCAGGTGGGAGGGCTTACCAAAATAAAGCATAAAAAAGAATAAAAACAACAAGAATGACACTAAAACCCAAACAGTATGTGCCAGATCACAATCTGTACTATAAGGCCTCATGCACACGACGTTGTGTGCATCCGTGGCCGTTGTGCCGTTTTCCGTTTTTTTCGCGGACCATTGACTTTCAATGGGTCCGTGGAAAAATCGGAAAATGCACGTTTTGCAGCCGCATCCGTGATCCGTGTTTCCTGTCCGTCCAAAAAAATATGACATGTCCTATTTCTTTGACGGACAACGGTTCACGGACCCATTCAAGGTCAGTGCCACCAATGAAAATAATACAATAGAGGGAGGGGGGGGACGCACAACTGTGCACCCAATGAAAAAAATACAATAGAGGGAGGGGGGGCGGGGGGGGGCGCACACTGTGCCACCAATGAAAATAATACAATAGCGGGAGGGAGGGGGGGGGCCCGCAATGGCCACCAATGAAATTAAAACTGGGGAGGGAGGGGGGTCTGCCCCCTGCTGCAGGCAGCCCCTGATTTCTTATAGGGGGCTATGATATGCACAATTAACCCCTCAGGTGCAGCACTGAGGGGTTAATTGTGTGGATCACAGCCCCCTGTAACGAGATCGGGTGCTGCCAAGGCGGCAGGGGCAGTCATGTACACAGTTCTCAGCTATATTCTAACTTGAAGCGTACCCCAATCACCATGGGAACGCCCTCTGTGTTAGAATATACTGTCGGATCTGAGTTTCACAGATCTAACTCAAAATCCGATGGTATATTCTAACATAGATGCGTTCCCATGGTGATGGGGATGCTTCAAGTTAAAATATACCATCGGATTGGAGAAAACTCCGATCCTATGGTATATTAACTCCTGACTTTCCATTGAAAGTCAATGGAGGACGGATCCGTTTGAAATTGCACCATATTGTGTCAACGTCAAACGGATCCGTCCCCATTGAGGCTGAACGCTGCCAGACTGATGCATTCTGAGCGGATCCGCATCCACTCAGAATGCATTAGGGCTGGACGGATGCGTTCGGGGCCGCTTGTGAGCCCCTTCAAATGGAGCTCACAAGCGGAGCCCCGAACGCTAGTGTGAAAGTAGCCTTAGTTCCTCTTTCTTTTTGCTTTATTTTTATTCTGTCATGTTGTGGTTAGTAACCTTATAGGTTATTGTATTACCTAAACATGTCCCACTGCTGATCCAGAAAGCCACACCCAACGAGTCCAAGGTGGAAGCTGCCATGTGTAACAGTGCTTTGGCTTTCTTTCTAAATTCTATCCCATCCAGTGATGTGTCGTCAGGATAGAGCTAGGGGCGAAAATATAGCATTTTTTTAACACATTATCCATGAAGGAAACAAGACATGAAGTCTTAATATTTTCTATCAGGTTCTATCTTTGGCTGTTTGGCGTTTCCATTAGTTTGACAGGAAGAATAATACTGCATACTGTAGACCATACTCTCTGCTCTCAAATGTGAGGGTACATTGATGTTATAACCCAATGGAAGTACAAATGCCAATTCAGAAGAATCCAGGTTAAGTGGAATATCATATAAAGAAGTAGATCTTGTTCAGGCAAACACAATACTAGGAAAATCTAAAACAATACTAAAAAAGCATTTTTTACACTTATGTACTAAATCTATTACAGAATGGAGAGAATACAGAACCTGCTTTACTGTAAGTAGTAAACTAAACCAACCTTAAAAAATGACCGAGCTTCTTTATAGCGGCACTCTAAGAACCTTGCATTTGAAACCTCAGATAAAAATTGCGAGGGGTCTCTTGGGATCTTCACCTTTAATTTGTCCAGAGTAATCTGGACCAGATCAGCACTGAAAAAAAGTGTATGGGGCAGATTTACAAAAAAAATAAAAATGTCTTTCTTGCCCATGGCAACCGATACCAGAGCAGGTTTCCGTTTTTCAAGAGCACTATAAGAAATGTAAACTGCTCTTTGGTTGCTATGGACAACAAAGAGTTTTTCTTTTAGACAATTTCATAAATCTTCCTCCTTGTTTTTGTGTTGTTACCCCAAATTCTAGATTTCTTTCAATATAGTGACTATGTATCCACATGTATTCGTACTGTTTAAAGGAAAATTTTAGTCATGACCCAATGTTACAATCTTGATCTTCCTTAGGATACTTTCACACTAGCGTTATTCTTTTCCGGCATAGAGTTCCGTCCTAGGGGCTCTATACCGGAAAAGAACTGATCAGTTTGATCCCCATGCATTCTGAATGGAGAGCAATCAGTTCAGGATGCATCAGGATGTCTTCAGTTCAGTCATTTTGACTGCTCAGGCAAAAGTAAAAACCGTAGCATGCTACGGTTTTATCTCCGGCAAAAAAAACTGAAGACTTGCCTGAATGCCTGATCCAGCATTTTTTTCCATAGGAATGTATTAGTGCCGGATCCGGCATTCAGAATACTGGAAGGCCAGATCCATCCTTCCGGTCTGCGCATGCACAGAATGAAAAAAAAGGTGAAAGAGATAAATGCCGGATCCGTTTTGCCGGATGACACCGGAAAGACGGATCCGGCATTTCAATGCATTTTTTTTGACTGATCAGTCTTACTAATGCCATCAGTTGGCATACGTTTGCCGGATCACTCTGCCGCAAGTCTGAAAGTAGCCTTAGCAAGACATTAACAGGACACAAGTCATAATAGGGCTCAAAATGAGCCACATAAGGTATAAACACATCATTTTAAATGTGTTAGTCCTACAGCGTTTACAGGTGACATTTTTACTTTTCCCACAGTGGGAGGAGCCTAGTGTTGGTCTGTATTGGAGAGCGTATGACAACAACTCTTGGCCCCTAAAATTAGGAGAGATTTATCAAAACTGGTGTAAAGTAGAACAGGCTTAGTTTTCCACAGCAACCAATCAGATTCCACCTTTCATTTTTCAAAGCTGGATAATGAAAGGATGAATCGCATTGGTTGCTATGGGTAACTAAACTAGTTTTCCTTTACACCAGTTTTGATAAATCTCCCATTGTGTGTGGGAAGCAACAGAAAGTTGATGTTATAGTAAAGAGCAGGTAGTAGTAATAAGATTCATATAGAGGTATGGAATATATATACAGTATATAAACACTAAGAGGGAGATTTATCAAACTGGTGTAAAGTAGAACTGGCTTAGTTGCCCATAGCAACCAATAAGATTCCACCTTTCATTTACAGCTTCTTTGGAAAATGAAAGGTGGAATCTGATTGGTTGCTACAGGCAACTAAGCCAGTTCTACTTTACACCAGTTTGACATATGTCCCCCCAAGGGATTAATTTACCATAGACTGACATTTTACACTGATGTATGATATCCCCTGCGATGCACCTAATTTATGATGAGGCACATGCTTCTTCATAAAATAGGCACCTCCTCCGGCAGTCCGTGCACCTAGACTGAAATCTATGGCAGCTCTGAGCTACTATAGATTTCAGTCTTCTTTTACACCAGAAAACTGGCATAAAAAAAGAAATTAAAAAAATTTTAAGATAATTTACTGGCCCGTTACCACAACTTTTTCAGAAAAGTGGTGAAGACAGTCTAGAAACACTACTTGCACCTAGATTGAGGCACAATGGAATTTAAAATGTTGCAAACAACATTTTAATGTCAGAAAATTGGAGTGTGGGGAATGATAAATTACCCTCCTAGAGATTGGTGTCTGGAAGGTACTTTTAATAGCAACTTCTTTAGCGCTTTTTTCAAAGGTTCATAACCATCGCTTCCTTCTCCACCTTACCTACTATAAGCCCCAGCATATCGGCCAAACTGAAGCTTTCGAAAAGATGCAAACTTTCTGTCCATATTTCTCTTCAGTCTTAAAGGGCCGTGCCAGAGGTAGTTGCCACTTCTTTCATAAAAGACTACTAAATGTATTGTGTGAGCAGCCCATTTTGAATATATAATGAAGAGGTATTTCTGTGCCTGAGAGATCATCCATCCCTTCCAGTCGTGATCTCTTCCATCATATTTCTGGCCACTGAAATCCCAACTTCTCTGCTGCTTGAAAATGCCACCCCTATAACACATTTTCATTTATTTAGAAAGTATGTCATGAAAGATTACAACATCAACTAACCTACTAATGCGCACTATAGAAATGCTGTGGTCGCCACAATATATGATACGACAGTGTTTCTGACACAACTGCTGCAAATGATTTACCTAGTGCTGTGTTTCTCCGAAAATACGACAGGGTCTTATATTATTTTTTTCTCCAAAAAAAGGGTTAGGGCTTATTATCGGGGTAGGGCTTATTTTGGCTCCATGAACAACAATCACACATTTATGCTCGAACAAAAAATCTAAATGGTTAGGGTTACCATAGTAACCATAACCCTAACCCTACAATCACAATTGGTGGTGTAGTGTCAGTGGTTGGCACTCTCTCTCTCATAAAACCGTGCCCTATCTCCTCTCTGCACTTGGGAGGCGGAGACGGGACACTGGAGCCACTCTGACAGTGGCACTGTGCCCTCTCTATGGTACAGTATCCCGGGAGGCAGTAGACGCATCTACAGTAGTGATTAGGTGAGTGGATCGTGCCTGCTACCATCCTGTATAAGGCTAGCTACAGTACCGTAACCCTATTCTCCTTGTTCGTGACGTCACCGATGTCATGCGACATAACCTAGCGCTGGAGCAGCTTACAGTATCTAGGGCTTACTTTTGGATTAGGGCTTATATTTTAAGCCTACTCCAAAAACTCTGCTAAATAGTGCTAGTGCTTATTATCGGGGTAGGGCTTATTTTGGGCGAAACATGAGTAGTTTAGATCTTTATTATGTAGCCACCACACTTGACGTGTGTTATAGTAAATACTTGTATTCCCATGAAATAACAATTCTGGCATAATTTAACATTATGTCCTTCCTCTGTTAATGTGGATTATAATGTAGTAAGTAAAAGTTGCATTTTATTTTCTCAAGTTGAAGCTGGATTTCTTGACAAATATTGGGTTATCCCTGCGCTCAATGTCCAAAGAGCAGTCCAGCTCCATAGTACAGGCTGAGGGCATCAGACATCCTACCCCTGGAACAGTGACAGGTCCTTTAATGTATACTATATCGGGAAACTGCATTTATAACAATGTCTAATATATAAATGCCAATAACTATTATTATTGGGATCATGCTTCATATTCAACTCACTGTAGGGGTTCACATAACTGTTTGCAAGGTAATTGGATTTCAAACTCCCTGCAAACAGAAAGCAGACTGCAGTTTAGGATGGTCTGTGATTTTTGCTATAATTATGAGGGTCTACATGCCTCTAAATGCATAATTGAATGGCGATATACGGTAAGCCCGGCTCATTTTTTGACTAATAAAATTCTACAAATTTTAATTTCCGGAACTGTGTCCAATTTGACACCTAGAGATGGGTAGCACCAAGCCTGGTATTTTTTTCTAAAAGGGGTTAGTCCTACAGAAATATTTAACAGTTTTCAAACCAGCACCCTGAATCTGAATATTTTTGTAATTTCATGTAATTAAAGGGGTTTTCGGGATTTTACTACTTGAGGACCTATCCTCATGATAGGTCATCAGTATGTGATCGGTGGTGGTCCCGACACCCAGCGACCCCCTGCCCGACCAGCTGTTTTGAGAAGGCACTCCTCGTGAGCGTTGTGGCCTTCTCAGTGCTTACCAAGCACAGTGCCGTACATTGTATATCGGTTGTATTGTAACCTGATCAGCCTCATTTACTTCAATGGGGCTGAGCACGATATCAAGCACAGCCGCTATACAATGTACGGCGCTGTGCTTGATAAGCTGCGAGAGGTCCACAGGGCTGCCTTCTCAAAACAGTTGGGTCCCAGGTGTTGGACCCCCACCGATCAGCTACTGATGACCAATCCTGAAGATAGGTCATCAGTAGTAAAATCCCAGAAAACCCTTTTAAGCATTTACTATAGCCACTGAGTATTTCAATGAAATCTATCTATAATGCCACCTGCTCTTTTTATAATTTCTCTGTCCACCTCACTGAGCGTGGATGCACATGCTCAGTTCCATTCTTCAGCTGCCACAGCTGCAGCAGACAGAAGCGCCCCCACTGAGAAAGGACACACCCGCCTTAGCTGTCAGCTTGAAATAATAATAATAATAATAATATAATAATAATAATACATAAATCAAGCAGAACAACCGGAGGAATGACTGTGGAGATCTCTGGATCCATGTGAGGTACAGGGCTGGTTCTAGCTTTGTATGAAAGAGACTGTCATGTACTATATGATCTCAGATTTTAATTTTTTTACGTTAATCATAGGATCATTCCTTAGACATAGACTCCTATAATACAGCCTGTGTCTGCTGACAGGAAAACTATGAGGGATTCTGCTCTGCCATGGAATGCTGCCATTTAGAACAGAGGGTTGATATAATAAGTATGATAGTACATAGTATAATATATTAAGTATGATATGTACATTACATTACTTATCTTGTATGGATATTGAATTACTGTGTGTATTATAATCCAGAGCTGCCTTCACAGTTCTGCTGGTTGTCATGTTCACAGCTTAGCTAAACTTCTATAATTAGCTTTTCCTATATGAGATTACTGTACAGAGCTTAGTGTAACAACCATATGTACCATGCAATCTCTATGCAAACACCAATCAAGCAAGAACACTGGGAGATTTCAGTTCTGAAGCTGCAACATTGTGAATTCAGCTTTGCTGTATAATACAGACTGTAACTCGGGATCAGCGCATGATAAGTAAATCATACGGTAATTCTAGCTGTAAATTGTAAAATGCTGTTTAAAAAGGTGAGCATGCACTAGGTATCTATTAAGTAGGCAATATCTCGTATTCTTACTTTATGTTCCCATATCTTGTCCAGCAGTCCAAATGTGGTGATGTCTCTCTGCTTGCAGAAATATTGACACCCAGGTGGCAAACTATCTGGTGAGCTCTTCAACTGTTCTAAATCCTTACTTAGAGGTCCCAAAATTTGAGTGTCCACTAGAAAAACCGGTACATTGTGGTTGGTAACCAGGTTTAAGAAGCTCTTAACCACTCTCTGAAAGAAAAGAGAAAAAAAATTATTTTATTTTAAGGATAGGATTCACTGGCATCCAGAGCTGTAAACCAAGACTGGGGTAATTTAGCCATGAATTTGTGCGTTCTCTAGCATAAAAGTCATTTAAACTGACGTCCATATTCATAACGTCCTCACACCACTTTTCCAGCAGGTGAGCTTGTGTTGTACCCTGAGTAAGTTTTAGGGTTTTTCTCCAAATTTTCTGATTAGAAAATGGCGTAGAAATTAATAGCAGGTCAGACGTGGCACATAACGGCCGGCTTCCATTCTCTGACACAATGACATTTCTTTTGTCACATTTAATGTCTATCAATGTCACAAACTGGCTCCTTTACGTTGACACCTAGAGATGAGCGAATCGAGCGTGACGAAGTGGAATTCGTTTAGAATTTCAGGAAAAATTAGATTCGCAAACGAATGCGAATTTCCTCGCGCTTCGTCGTAAAGAATCGCAACTTTTCCTAAAATGGCGGCTACACATGTGAGGACTGAGGACATGGGGCATAAAACTCTGGGAAAAGGGATCACCCATATTGACATTCCTGCATGCAGCCAATCAGCAGCCAGCCAGCCCTGTGATGTCACAGCCCTATAAATACGGCAGCCATTTTGGATTCTGCCATTTTACAGCGTTCAGAGTGCAGGGACAGACGTGTGAAGGCGCTAGGGGCAGCTATTGGAAAAACCTCTATGTTTAAAAACAAAAATGAAAAAAGGATTTATAAGTGCAGGGAAAGGATAGGGAGGAATCATTTCACAGCATCTTAGTGCAGGGAGAGACGTCAGAAGGCACTAGGGACATTGATAGGAAAGTGATTTACAAGTGCAGGGAATTATTTGGGGATCCATATAGTCATTAGACAGCTCTGTCATTACAGCTTTTTGTTGTTATTTGGCTGCAAGTGCTATGTTGAAAAGCCTTTAGTGGATTATATCTTAGTATCTTATTCAGTATGACAAGAAAAATATACATGCATTTCACTTCTGCAGTTATTTCTGGTGAAAGCGTATAGGGGCGTATTACAGTGAAAAAAGAAAAAATATACGCACTGCACTGTTGCAGTTATTTCTGGTGAAAGCATATAGGGGCGTATTACAGTAAAAAAATAATATATATATATATATATATTCTCAGTGCATTTCTGCAGTTATTTTTGGTGAAAGTGTATAGGGGCGTATTTCATTAAAAAAAAAGACAAATATATATGCACTACACTATTTAATTGTTTTCTGGTTAAAGTATATAATGGCCTATTTCATTCCAACAAGAAATATATATTCTCTGGTCACTTCTGCAAATATATATATGCACTGCACTGTTTCAGTTATTTCAGGTGAAAGCGTATAGGGGCGTATTTCATTAAAAAAAGACAAATATATATGCACTGCACTGTTGCAGTTATTTCTGGTGAAAGCGTATAGGGGCGTATTTCAGTAAAATAAGAAAAATATATACGCACTGAACTATTTAATTGTTTTCCGGTTAAAGCATATAGTGGCCTATTTCATTCCAACAATAAATATATATTCTCTGGTCACTTCTGCAGTAATTTCTGGTGAAAGCATATAGGGACGTATTTTATTAAAAAAGGAAAAATATATACGCACTGCACTGTTGCAGTTATTTCTGGTGAAAGCGTATAGGGGCGTATTACAGTAAAAAAATATATAAAAAAGAAAAAAAGGTATAGTCTCAGTGCATTTTTGCATTTAATTCTGTTGAAAGCGTATAGTGGCCTATTTCAGTCCAGCAAGAAAAAGACAGAAATGACTCTTACCGGTAATTGGATTTTCCTTTAGCCTCCACAACGGCACCACCTGGAGGTTGGCCCGCCTTCTCAGGGACAGGAAACAATAGTGAGATCAGCAAATAAAGGGCCCCCTCCCTCTCACCTCTCCAGTTATTAACCTAGGACTCAGAATAGAAGTGAAACAAAACAATTTTAATAATAAGGTATAAACATAAATAATAGAGGTAATGCCACTTGTTATACAAAAACAAGGTTTTTCAAACTGAGAATCAACAATGCGCCACCAAAACAACTCATAATATATAACAAAAAAATGGAATATATATACCTATATATCTATCTTTTTTTTTTGTGTGGGAATCCCTGTGCCGTTGTGGAGGCTAAAGGAAAATCCAGTTACCGGTTAGAGTAATTTCTGTCT
Source organism: Bufo bufo (assembly GCF_905171765.1). Taxonomy (NCBI): domain Eukaryota; kingdom Metazoa; phylum Chordata; class Amphibia; order Anura; family Bufonidae; genus Bufo; species Bufo bufo. Next base: position 390,224,171 of record NC_053390.1, read on the forward strand.
TTTCCCCTCGCCTCCACAACGGCACCACCTGGAGGAATAACATAGGTGACATAACTAGGGTGGAACCACCGCAGATAGGACCCTGCGGCCAAAGGATAAGTCCCTATTGGTAGAAACGTCCAGCTTGTAATGTTTAAAGAAGGTACAAGGGCTGGACCATGTGGCTGCCCAACAGATTTCTTCCAGTGAGGCTGAGGCGCCTTCAGCCCAGGATGTTGCCAATGCTCTGGTGGAGTGAGCTTTCAACAAAGGGAGCAGAGCAACTCCCTCAGTCTCATAGGCTAGAATGATGCAGGCCTTGATCCATCTGGAGATGGAAGTCTTGCTAGCTGCTTTGCCTTGGTGAAGAACTAGATATTGCACGAGTAACTGGTTTGATTTTCTCAGATTGTTGGGTGCCTCCAAATACTGCAGAACGCACCTTCTAACATCTAGGTTGTGGAACAACTTTTCTTTATCTGATGTCGCTGATAGTCCTTTATCAAGTCCCGCTTGAAGGAAATCCAGGATAAGGGTCACCTCTGGTTTTTTGGAGGGATCCCATCTGCCATCCCCAAAATGTAAAAAGGACTCCCAGGCTCTCAAGTAGATTTTTGACGTGACGGGTTCCCTTCTCTGCAATAGAGTGGAGACTATCGCCTCTGAAAAACCCTTTTCTCTCAGGATGTGCCTTTCAGTTTCCAAGCTGTCAAGCGAAGCTGGGTGACTCTGGGATGTACCACTGGTCCTTGGAGAAGTAGACCTGGTCGGGGTGGGAGAATCCAAAATTCTTCTCCTGCTAGATTTTTTAGCATTGGAAACCATGCTCTCCTGGGCCAGAATGGAGTAATTAGGATAATTTGGGCTTTCTCTTCCAAGATCTTGGTAATGACCTTTGGTATCAGAGGAAATGGCGGGAACGCATAAAGAAGTTCCTGAGGCCAGGATGCTAACAAGGCGTCCACTTTCAGGGGTCGGTATAGAAGGGCAGGGAGAAAAAGTCTGTGACTTGCCTGTTTTTTCTTGTGGCAAATAGGTCGATCTTTGGAGTGCCCCACCTGGCAAAAATCTGTCCGAAGATCTGATGATTCAGACTCCATTCTCCTGGCTTTAGTTGATCCCTGCTCAGGAAGTCCGCCACTTGATTTTCTCTTTCTCTTACGTGGGCTGCCGATAAAGAGCGTAGATTTTTCTCGGCCCAATTTAGGATCTTTCCCGTCACTGAAGATGGGGAGCGGCTTCTTGTTCCTCCCTGTTTGTTCAGGTAGGCCACTGTGGTGGAATTGTCTGAGAGGATTTTTACATTTCTCAGATGGATAGAGGGAGAAAAGGCTTTTACGGCTTCCCAGACCGCACTTCCCTCATGTTTGACAAAGCTTGTTGTAGCTCTGTTCTCCATAGGCCCTGCGTCACCTTCCTGCCAAGACGATCCTGATTATTTTTTCTTTTGATCAGGCCTACCACGTTTTTGGGGGCGAAAGGATCGTCTCTGGCAATAAAACTTTCCAATTCGGTGGGAAAGCCTTTTTCCTATCTGATGCTTTCTCTAAAATATCGTCAAGCGCTGAGCCAAATACTCTATCCCCTTCGCAAGGCAAGGCAAGGCACATAGTTTATTTTTTGATGCTGTATCCCTCGACCAGGTTCTCAACTAAATTGCTCTGCGTGAAGCATTGGACAGGGCGGCTGTTCTGGCTGATAATTTCACTATGTCAGCGGAAGCGTCTGCAATAAAGTTTGCGGCCTGTTTTAACATAGGGATTGAGGCTAGAATATCTTCTCTTGGAGTACCAGACTCGATGTGCTCCTCCAACTGTCCTAACCACAAGGACAGGGTCCTAGCTGTGTAGGTTGCCGAGATTCCAGGTCTCAATACTGCGGTGGAGGATTCCCAATTATTCTTGCCACTGGGGCGTCTACCCTAGGAGTCTTGTCCCATGTGGCCGAATCTTCCCCTGCAAAAGGTTATTTCCTCTTAAATATTTTAGATGCGGACTGTCTTCTGTCAGGTTCTTTCCACTCATTATTAATTAAAGCTCTTATATTATTGTGGACTGGAAAAACTCGCTTTTTTCTGTCTCCCAAGCCTGCGAACATCTGATCTTGTACTGTAAGCGGCTCTTTTGGTTCTTCCAAGTTAATTGTGGCTCGGATAGTTTTGAGCAAGGAATCTGTCTCTTCAATTGAACAAAGAGGTTTCCTATAAACGTCCTCAGAAATAGATGAGTCTGAGTCAGATGTAATTTCTCCCTCATTTATGTCCCAGTCTTGTTCCATAACAGAGGTACTCGGTGTAGAGGGTTTGGACGTGATGGTAGATAACTTTGCCTCACAGCAGCCCCGACTTCCTCTTTAATCATGGTTTTTAGATTTTCAACCAGGAAAGGGGATTCTTCAGAGACCACCTTGTCACCACCACCAACACTTCTGACATAGAGGCTTCTTATAGGAGCTAGAAAGCGCCTTTTTGCAGATGGCACATTTCTTTATGGAGGACGGTTCCCTTTTTGAGACATCTCTCCCTTAGGAGACATAATCCTGAAAAATTGGTAAGTTGTTGTTTCTTTTATTTTTTTTTATTGGGAATTGCCAAAGACAAACCAGGGTGTTTGTAGCAACAGAAAAAAAACACAAAATGTGCCTTCAAAAACCTCAATAAAACAACATAGGGAGGAGGCTTACCAAGCATGATGGCCTGGGAGTATCTGTGGGTTTTCTGGGGGACTCAGAATTAGCTTGCAGGGACATGCTTATGCCGGAGGAGCGCACAGTCAGCTGCATGAGGACGCCGGCAGCCCGCGCTGCTTTACTTTACTGGTCCGGCGAGTGACGTCACAGCCCCGCTCCCCGTGCGCCGCTCCATGCCGACGTCTCAACTCTACGCCAGTACGGCACACGGGGAGTCTCGCGGGAGCGTTCCCAGGCCCAGGAACGCTCTCTCTTGCCCACAGATCCGCCGATCCCTACCTGGGACGCGGGATGAAAAGCCCGGGGTGACCGGCATCTGCCGGATTTACACCTAGAGGAGGGAGGAACAAGCCTTACTGTGTCCCGCGACTCCTCCTCCTGCAACGGCCCTCCGGCAGAGCCGGTATTACAAACTGAAATGCTGTGCGAGCTGCTGATCCACGATCCCGACCTTCTGAGGGACAGGAAACAACTGGAGAGGTAAGAGGGAGGGGGCCCTTTATTTGCTGATCTCACTATTGTTTCCTGTCCCTGAGAAGGCGGGCCAACCTCCAGGTGGTGCCGTTGTGGAGGCGTGGGGAAAATATATGCTCAGTTCACTTCTGCAGTTATTTCTGTTAAAAGAGTATAGGGGCGTATTACAGTAAAAAAATAAAAATATATACGCATTTCACTGGTGCTTATTTGTGGAAAAAGTGTTCAGTGGCCTATTTCAGCACAGAAAGAAAAATATATACGCACTGGTGCATTTATTTCTGCTGAAAGCGTTTACTGGCCTATTTTAGTACAAAAAGAAAAATATATTCTCAGTTCATGTCGGCGGTTATATGTGTTGAAAGCATGGCTGGGAGTCAGCAGGGTGGCAGCAGTGGGAGTTCGGGAGCCAAACGTGCCCGGGGTAGAGCACCTGCTTAGCAGCAACCTACCTGGCCGGGAAGTAGTGGTGCAGAGGTTTAAGGAAGTAGCGGCTGTAGCAGTCAGTCAGTGCGGCGGTTATATGTGTTAATACAAACAGAAAAATGCATTCTCAGTTCACGTCGGTAGCGGTTAGATGTGTTGAAAGCGTTTAGTGGCCTATTTCAGTACAAACACAAAAATACATTCTCAGGTCACGTTGGCGGTTATATGTGTTGAAAGCAGGGTGGCAGCAGTGGGAGGTCGGGAGTCAAACGTGCCCGGGGTAGAGCACCTGCTTCGCAGCAGCCTACCTACCTGGGAAAGAGCAGGGGTTCATGGAAGTAGCGGCAGTAGCAGTCAGTCGTGCGGTGGTTATATGTGGTAAAATCTTTATTGAGCGTTCAGCGCTGCGGTTATATGCGGTTAAATCTCCATGATAAATCTGCAGTGTGGATGCCCCGTTTGGCTTCTACACACTTTCAAAATAATCCTTTAGCAGAGCGAATAGATGCCGGATGACCGGGACGCTCCATGACCTTCCCAGTAGCTGCTGTCGGGAGCAGCGGTTCATTTCTGAGACGTCCGTATAGTGCGGGGGGAATCCGAAGACCCTTTCCATCTCCGTGCTCCGTTATATGTGGTAAAATCTTTATTGAAGTATTTTGGTGGAAAAAAAATATAGTATTCAGCGTAAAACGCTGCACTTAAATGCGGTAAAATCTTTTGTGAATTATTTTGGTAGAAAAACTAATTGTATTCAGCGTTAAGCACTGCACTTGTATGCGGTAAAATCTTTTGTGAATTATTTTGGTGGAAAAACTAATTTCATGCAGCGTTCAGCGCTGCAGTTACTTGTGGTAAAAGTCAGTTGGCCGCTGCCTATCGGCGCCATCGTCCATCCTCTCGCAGGTCTGACCGGGGGGCCCTCTGCGCTCACGTTCCACTGCCATGGCCGCTGGGGAGAAGTGGGGTGGCAGGAGCAGTACCAGCTCTATCAGCAGCAGCCTGAGTCTACAGTCGCATAATGAAGAAACTATTCACCAGCAGCGGCAACAGGTAGACCTGAAGCAGGACCTGAACCAGCAGGGGGTGGCATACTTGGACAGCACCCTGCCACCCCACATTGAAGATACGCTGGACTACTGGGTAGCCAAACTGGATTTGTGGCCGCAACTAGCAGAGTTTGCCCTGGAAAAGCTGTCCTACCCGGCCAGTAGTGTGGCAACAGAGCAGGTGTTTAGTGCAGCGGGGGCCATAGTTACCCCAAGGAGAACTCGCCTGTCCACCCAAAATGTGGAGAGACTGACCTTTGTCAAAATGAATCAGGCGTGGATCAGCTAGGATTACCAACCACCAATTCCTGATGCATCAGACTAGATCATCCATGGTGCCACACCAACACTTTGATAAAAGAGACCGGTTTCTTCTGACTACCTGCCTCAGCTACTACTCTGATGCTGCAACCCGCCTGATGCCACACATCTGATGCCAAGTGCTCCTTCTAGCACCCACCTTCGTCAGCGGGTACTGGTATTGCCACCCACCGCCCCACTCTGTTGCCGGGTCAATTTGTGGTCTACTGATGCAGCTGCTGCTGCCATCTCCAAACTATGTCAGCTTGCCACTCTGTGGCCTCCTCATATATATCATGAAACAACAAATATACAAAAACAATGACAACCTCCTGATGCTGCCACCACCTCCAGACTCTGTCATTTTGCTACTCGGTGGCCTCCTCATACTGCTGCCAAATCCAGACCCTGTCATTGGGCCACTCTGTGGTCTCCTCATGCTGCTTCCACCTCACCACTATGTCATAGGTCCACTCTGTGGACTTCTCATGCTGTTCCCACCCTCCCCACTTCATGACTGGGCCACTATTTTGCCTTTCGGCCTGGCTGACATCATGATTTATTTCACCTTTCTTCTGATCTGTCAGAAGGAAGGAAAAATGAGACGCACAACGGATGCTGTCAGCGTAGCAGCTGCAAGGCCTGTATGGTCCCATCAGAATTGACTTGATTTGATCGCCAAAAGCAGGAGTGGGTACAAAACACAGAAGACATGCAAATATTCCAGTCACGTGTCATCTCTGTTTTAAATCCACTCCTATTTTTTTTGGCATTAGCTATACTGATAGATTATTGAGCAAATGCGGACCGAGTAAAGGCGGATGCTCAACAGACAGGATCAGTTTTTTGTGGGTTATTGTTCTGTCGGATGAGAGGAAGGGCAAATTAATCAGTAACTCTGTCCGGGGGGCTCTACTTGTATACGCGTTTAACAGAACAGGTTCTGATAACATCTATGTGGAATCAGCAGGCGACGTAAAAGGAGTGCGCTTCTTGGCACTAACATCGACCTATAAGGCTGAGTTCATACTTTAGTTATTTGGTCAGTTTTGGCCCCGTGACTGCCCAAATAAGTGAAGTGTGCAGTGATTCTAAGAGTGACACCTGTCATCTGCATGTCATACGGACTCACAGTATTATTTCACTACCAAAACAGACTCCGTATGCGTGTTACTACAAGGCACAGTATTCTACACCACTATAAAGGCTCTCAGCAGCCAGGAAATAGCAGTTTTTTAACGTAATTCGCCGCAAATTTATTTGGACCAAATAGAATTTTTGAAAAATTCGCTCATCTCTAGTTGACACCGCTCTCTTGAAAAAGATTGTACATTTTATTTTATCTTCTCTAAAGGATTATGGGGGTAGTCATCTTGCCTGACCTGCTGTTACCAGCATTCATAGATATGCTTTACAGCACTTGTGCAGAGGGCATTGTGCAGGGAGGGGGAATAGATAAGCTGTGACCATCACGATTCACGACATGACTACTGGAAAGAACAGGGATTGTCAGCTTATTATTAGTCTTAGTGAAAAATTGCAGGGTTTTATTTTTATCATTTTATAGATAGCGATATGGATATTGACATGGAAACTTTGAAAAAACTAAAAAAAAAAAAAATATATTAATTTCATACTGATAACTTATCTTCAGGATGGGTCATCAGTATGTAATCGTGGTGGTCCGACTCCTGGGTCCCTCACCGATCTGCTGCTTGAGTAGACCACTGCGCTCCCACGAATGCAGTGGCCTCCTTCCAGCTTACCAAGCACAGTGCCACCCACTGGATATTGGCTGCGCTTGGTATTGCAGCTCAGCCTCATTCATTGTAATGGGTTTTAGCTATGCCTGGCCAACGATGAAAGAGATTTGTCTTGGGTAAGCCGTGAGGAAGCAGTGGTGCTCAGTGGAGTAGCTGATAGGGTGGGACCCCAAACAATCACATACTGAGAAATGTGCCAATATAAAACACTCGGAAAACCCCTTTAACATAAAAACTTGGTTTAAACAGTAAGACATTTCCTGGGGACACGTTCCCTTTTATAAATCCACTTGAAAATATCACAGATTATAAACACGCAGACCTTCACAGACCATCTAAGAACTTAACAGGAATCTGCAATAAACTATGCTTACTAGTACTATCTACTTACCCAATGTGTACTGTCTTGTGCATCCAAACTTCCTTTCATCTTGGAGAAAGCAGGGCCATTCTAAATCAAACAAACATTACACAGAAATGAATGTAAAAATACAAGATGACTTGCATATAAATTAACCGGCTGCAGAGAAATTCTGCAGTAAGAAAACACAGAATTCTGCAGAAAAATACAGACATATGATAGTATCCAAAACTACTGAATATTAGGGTTTTCCAATACACAGCATTTCGATGCGGATCTTGTTTTATGTGAAAGAACAAATGGAATCCAGCTCCTCTTAAAAATATGCTTTAATCGACTTCCATAAAATCCGACATCAAATAGGACACTTTGCTGTGACGCGTTTCAGGCTATAACATCTTAGCCCTTCATCAGGTCTTGATGAAGGGCTAAGATATTATAGCCCGAAACTTGTCACAGCAAAGTGTCCTATTTGATGTCGGATTTTATGGAAGTCGATTAAAGCATATTTTTAAGAGGAGCTGGATTCCATTTGTTCTTTCACAGTTTGCACCTGACTGAGTCCGGGTCTGATTTTCCGTGCTCCACTGGGAGGTGTCAGGTGAGAGCTGCAGTGATTTTCTTTCACCTCATTTTCAAGGATCTTGTTATATATATATATATCATTTTTTATTTTTTATTTTACACACTTATATAGTGCTGACATATTCCGCAGCACTTTACAGACATTATCATCACTCGTTGTCCCCAGGAGGGCTCACAATCTAAGTTCCCGATCAGTACGTCTTGGAGTGTGGGAGGAAACCGGAGTACCCAGAGGAAACCCACGCAAACATGGGGAAAACATATCATCTCCATACGGATGTTGTCCTAGGACCCCAGCGCTGCAAGGCACCAGTGCTAACCACTGAGTCACCACTACTTTTATTAAGAACCAGGATCAACAGGAATAGATATATGGTACTCTGCCACTAACATTACATATTATATCGCTATACTACGTCATGGTATTCTACATGACATGCTATTAAATATTACCTTTGCAGATATATAGTATCGGTAGTAGTACAGCTGAAACAGAAGAAACAAGGTACTTGCGGCTGTCAGCACAGCCAACACCACGTTTTTGTTGACTCGTTGCATTATCCCGGACTCGCAGACGTGTGGTAGCAGATCATATCAACTGCAGTCATCTTCATCGGGCGGCATGAAGCGTGCAGGAAAACTGTAAATATGTAAAAAATATGACTATTCCTGTAATCATGTCATAAAATACACACAGAAAACAAAAGAAATATTCTGTCTAAGAGGCCGCCAATGTAAACCAAGCTGTTCCCAAAGAGCATGCAGAGGAGGTATCTACAGAGCAAGCAGAAGGAAGAGGAGAAGCACGGCGTGAAGGGCATCTAGGGAAGGGGCTCACCGGCAGTTCTCTTCTGTATTGCGAGCCACTTTCCTGTACTGCACCTGTGCTGGATACTGAAGCTCACAGCACAGCGCGAGACTTTAGGATCAGTCAGGGTCAGGCATGATCACGGTTACATTGCCTGGCCCTGTCAATCAAAGTGCTGAAGGCGCAGAGGTTGCAGAGAGAGGAGAGCCTCTAAGAGTAATGGCAACGCCTCCATTGCTCCTAGAGGCTCATTTACATATATATATAAACTTCATGTTTCTCAGCAGTGCAGGCACATAGGAACATGGGACCAACACAGATGTCTTCAGCTGCCAAGTGCACATGTAACAGGTCAGCCAGTGTCATAGCTACAAATCTGCTGGTTTAAAGGGCATCTGTCAGCAGATAAAGGGGTTCTAAGCAAGGTAGTGCCCTCTAGCACTAAGGCAGATCACACAAAATAGTGAAATGTACCAAACAGGAGCATAATCTCACGTCCATGATAAACTTTTGTTCTGCGAGAGCATGACTAATGGATGCAAAATAGCTTAAGCATGGGAAAGCTGCAAAAATAAAAATAAAAATAATGCAAATAATGTTTGGGCCATGTTCACAAATGCATTGTAGCTACTGTCCAAGACGGGTTGTTTCATGGTTTTGGTACCTGCCAACAGAGCCTCATACAGCAGTGTGAAAATTGACTTTTAAGCTCTTAAAGGGAATGTGTCATCAGAAAATGACCTATTGATTAAATCACATTTTTATGTTTAACATATTTTAAAGAATTTTTGATCATGTTATTTGAATTTTCCATGTCAATATCTATATTTAAACAAAAAACATAAAATTCTGCAGTTTTCGGCCACTAAGGCTAATAATAGGTGTCACTTCTTGGTTTGCACAGATCACTTTACTGCAGTTATCTGCTTATCTGTCATTCTAATCCTGTCTGTAATGATATCACCTCTTGGAATGAATAAGACAGGATCCACCATTCCTTGTACAATGACCTCTGCACAGGTCACAGAGCATGCCTAGAAAACTCTCCCATAGAAGTCAATGAGGTCCCCTCCTGTCCATTGTGTCTATGGTCCATGTTCTTAATGCTTTCTAAATACTGTTAAGAACACAACCGGCAAGATATCCGCCCCCATAATAGTGTTCAGGAAATAGAATTAAAAAAATCTGCAATCAGAAAATAAAAAGAGATTAGAAAAAAAAAAAACAGATACAGTTTTTGGTGACACATTTCCTTTAAAATGGTTCCCTCACTAAAATGATTGATCACCTATCCAGAGACCCCTCACTGAATGAAGCCGTAGTGCGCATGTTGCTTCACCACTCCATTGACTTCCATGAGACTGATGTAGACAGTGCTCCGTCATTCCTACAGAAGTGAGATTCCTCATTCTTGGAATTGCGAGGGTCCCAGGGGTCAAACCCAAGTGATTCATTATTTATCACCTGGTCTCTGGATAAGTGATAAATACATTTCATGGGATAAACCCTTAAACCCCAGACGCGGCCCATTTTGTACGTCAGAACCCAGCATTTTATTTTCTTCGTCTCCACATTTTAAAGGACATTACTTTTTTATTTTTCTGGGGACATATTACTACCACTTGCTCCTTTCTGAACCAGTTGCAGTTTGTAATGCAGTATTTTGGGGAATAGTTAAAGGGGTTGTCCAAGTTATATTTATTGATGACCTATCCTCCTATCCTACGTCATCAATATCAGATCGGCAGGGTTCTGACACCTGGCACCCCGCCAATCAGCTGTTTGAAGAGAAGGCGCGCGTCGTGCCAGCGCTGCCTCCCCTTCACTGTTTACCTTCTCGCCGTTGCATCTGCAGCGGTGAGAAGGTCAGGTCTGGGTACCACATTCAGTTTTTTATCACGCGCGTGCAAAACGCATTACGCCCGCGCGATAAAAACTGAACAACTGAACGCAATCGCAGTCAAAACTGACTGCAATTGCGTACCTACTCACGCGGGTTTGCCGCAATGCACCCGGGACGCATCCTGAACAAATCCATCACGCCCGTGTGAACCCAGCCTTAGGCCTCATGCACACGACAGGTTTTTCGTTGTTCTGTGATCCGTGGCCGTTTTTTCTTCCATGGGTCTTCCTTGATTTTTGGAGGATCCACGGACATGAAAAGTCTAAAAAAAAATAAGTCAAGTTTGCATTGAAAATGATAGGAAAAACGGACACGGATCACGGACGGCTATCTTGTGTGCATCCGTGATTTTTCACGGACCCATTGACTTGAATGGGTCCGTGAACCGTTGTCCGTGAAAAAAATAGGACAGGTCATATTTTTTTCACGGACTGGAAAAACGGATCACGGACGCGGAAGCCAAACGGTGCATTTTCCGATTTTTCCACGGACCCATTGAAAGTCAATGGGTCCACGAAAAAAAAACGAAAACGGATCAACGGCCTAACTCTGTCTAACCACTCAGAAGCTGTGGTTACTAGTGACGGCCTTATCTGAGGCTTTAACTGCTGTGATTGGCGTTGTCTTTGATCCCAGCAGTAATACTAGGATGCCAGGTGGCACTAATTGCGTGGGCACAGCTCCCGAGCCTGCTCCATCATATCATCATAATAGTATGTTGCTGGGTGCCATCTAGCTACTTGCAATGTCGTACTATTACAGCACTGAACGGGACAGGGTTAACACATATCACATTTTTATGACTGTTCCATTCACCCAAGGGTACAGTTAAATGGAAAACGTGTTGCGTGGCAAGAAAGTCGCATGACATTTCATGCAATGTATTTCAATGGCGTCGCATCCAAGTCGGATTTTTTGCGACTGTTGCATTGCAGAATGTCTCATTGAAATATATCGTATGAAATCTTGCGTGGTAGCCATACACTTTTGTGTTGTGTGACAGAATGTAGAAATTCATGCACTCACTGCAGTAAAAAAATAATATATGGCACTGATATTGAGCCCCAGATATTTCTGCCACCAATCTGCGGCATGTGGACCTCCGATAACTGCACATGCATCGCCTCCCAGTGCAGCCGCTTACCATTGGCAGGAAAACTAAACTAACGGCGACATTTATCATTTCCTTGCACCAAAAAACTGTGGAGTGAAAAGGTATTTCTCTCTCTCTCTATATATATATATATATACACACACACACACACACACTAAGGTAATTAGAGCATATCCCCCCCCCCCTTCTCGTCACATTACCCGCAGACGTCCAGCCCTGCGTGTCTGTAGAGATCTATGAAGTCATTGCTGTACACAATGCAGCGCGCTGTCACTTTAAGATAACGTTTTGTCTATACATGCGAACACCTAGTGAGTGAAAGGACCTTTGATGATGTCACGATCATGTGATCAGTCACATGTGAGGGAGGAGTCAGGCTGTGTGCCAGGGTGAGCAGAAGAGAGAAGAGACTAGTATGCCTCCTGTGTAATGCCGTGTGTGCAGAGATAGGAGATATACACATGATGCAGATTTGGTTGTCGACATTTCTGTGACTGAAAATCAGTTCTATTCATCTGAATGGGGGGTGGATTGTAAGCACAAGGATTTCTGCAAGTCCTATCCAGATGTAACCTTCGGCACTCCAGGTGTTCGAAAACTACAACTCCCAGAATGCTTCATTCACTTCTATGGGAGTTAGAAGAACAACAAGAAATAAGATAATGGGTCGCATTAGAAGGGGCATAGATGCCCGTGATGAGAACATAGTCCTACCACTTTACAAATCATTAGTCAGACAGACCACACATGGAGTACTGTTAGAAATGGGAAGTTCGGATCTTTTTCATGAATCGGATCTTCGGTTCACTTCCTGAGCCGGCAGAAGCAAGTGAACTGAAGATCAATGCGCATGCTCAGCTCATCGGATCTTCGGTTCACTTGCTGAGTCGGCTCTCAAGTGAACCGAAGGTCAGAAGGGACTGGCTCCTGGCAAACACAGCTCTGCTGCAGTGGAGCAGACTGGGATGTAGTGGCTATAGTTATTGCAGGGACTCAGAGAATTGTCTGAGAGTTTATTAGTTAAAAGAATTGTGTCACTGAGTCCCTACCAGACTTCCTGCTCTGCTACAGCATGTAGCAGAGCTGTGTGTGTACAGGGTGCATGTAGCAGTGTAGCATGATGCTACACTGCTGCATGCACCCTGTACACACACAGCTCCGCTACATGCTAGACTAATGCCCCCCCCCCCCCTCCCGACGGACTTGTGGAGACAGGGAGCCGTAGAGCAGGAAGCCTGGCAGGGACTCGGTGACACAGTCTCTGACTCATTTGATTCTTTTAACTAATAAACTCAGACGATTCTCTGAGTCCCTGCGACTCCCCCTGTGCTGTGAGTCAGTGCTGGACTGCTGGTTGCCTCTGATTGGTTGGTTGGTTGGAGGGAGGGGCGGGGCTAGCGTCCACTGTCGGCTCCTATTACACTGCCTGCTGCTGCCTCTATGCTAATCTGACTGAGCCGTTTCAGTCGGATCAGCTCAGTCAGAGGAACCGACTCTTCCGGATCAGTGAACTGAATCGATTCAAAAGAACGATTCGTTCATAATCCGGACATCACTAAGTACTGTGTGCAGTTCTGGGCTCCTGTGAACAAGGCAGACATAGCAGAGCTGGAGAGGGTCCAGAGGAGGGCAACTAAAGTAATAAATGGAATGAGGCAACTACAGTACCCTGAAAGATTATCAAAATTAGGGTTATTCACGTTAGAAAAAAGACGACTGAGGTGAGATCTAATTACTATGTATAAATATATCAGGGGTCAGTACAGAGATCTATCCCTTCATCTATTTATCCCCAGGACTGTGACTGTGATGAGGGGACATCCTCTGCGTCTGGAGGAAAGAAGGTTTGTACACAAACATAGAAGAGGATTCTTTACGGTAAGAGCAGTGAGACTATGGAACTCTCTGCCCAGGGGCGTAGCTATAGGCTCATGGGCCCTGGTGCAAGAGTTCAATTTGGGCCCCCCCTACTCCACAGCAGAAGTATATGCCAATCGTTCACCAGCAAGGCAGTTGGCACTGGGATCTCTATGTTATTGGTCAGTTAATACATCAGGGACCCCCTGGCATGGGGCTTATTATCACAATCTCACCGGCGCTCCCACCAGGCGGGTCAGAGCCCGGATTCACTCAGGACAGAGTCGCAGTCACTCACTCACTGGACCGACCGGACCAGGACCCCGGTCGGTCGGACGCTCATCTCAGTAAGTCAGTCAGTGTGTCTCGCAGTCGCAGTCACACTCACAGGATAGGAGAGCAGTGGCGTAGCGTGGGTTGCCTGCACCCGGGGAAAGCCAAAAATGGTGCCACCCCCCTACCCCGGGCACGCCCCTTTTAACAAATACTGTAGTAGATCACTAGCAGTCCTATGTAACACAGCGATAACTCTCTGAGTACAGATAATGTTGTAGATGGGTGTGAGGCCCCAGAATTCAGAACACAGTGTTACCTGAAGTCTGGGGCCGGATGCGGCAGTGTGGGTCAAATTCTATATACCCCTTACCCTACCGAGAAACAGATATGTGCATGGGTAATATTATTACAGGAGAATGCCGCACCATACCTGTTACATCCAGTGACGTCTCCTGTGATGTAGACTTTCCTCAACGTCTTCATCCAGAGATAAGACCGCCATGATACCTTCTTTCAGCCGCTTATCGTCTCTGCAGAGTTTCACAGATTATTTTTTAAGTTCCTCACTCTTATCCTCTCCTTCCTGGTGTCTCAACAACTCATCCTGCTGCCCCCCAATACTGGGCTAGAGCCAGACAGATAGCCCCCATTCCCCATAATATTATTCCCCCTGTATATTATAATGGCCCCACTTTATTATTAATATAATGGCCCCCTCTTTATTATTAATATAATGGCCCCTCTTTATTATTAATATAATGGCCCCTCTTTAATAACAAAGAGGGGCCATTACATTAATAACAAAGAGGGGTCTTTTACATTAATAACAAAGAGGGGGGGGGCGTGGCCTGAGCATGCAGCAGTGAACACGCATATTACAGAGCTCCCGGACCCTTGGCCCTTATAACGGTGTATAGCAACGACTTTGATGATGCTGACCTAAAAACCATGGTCAGACGTTCGGGCCGCCGTAGGTCCACTTTTATGTCCTCGGATCCCAGAATATCGAGATACTTTACGACTGCGCCGACTCCCGCTCCAGATCCTTCCAAGATGGCGCCGGCGGAGGAAGGAGCCGTACTGCAGACCGCTTCCTCGCAGTCGGGAGACGGCGGTTCACAGCGGACACAGGCAGACCCTCTGCCCCCACTCTCATCACCCTCTGAATGGCCAGCTGTATCCACCACGCCCGTGAGCCAAACAGACGGGCCGGGCAGGAAATCATATGTGCAAGCAGCCGCATGGCCTAAGATGGCGGCGGAGGACTCAAGGGAAGTGGAGGTGCCTATAACACCAGCAGGACAAGCTGGTCACTACTCACAAACCCCTCAGCAGAGGGCTCACTTACCCCTCGTCGCATCTGGAGAGGATCCACAAGTACCACCTCAGGCGGCCGCTCCCAGACTTGAGGATCCTGGCGGGACCCACGTTCTGGCTCCGGTGAGTGAGATAGGCTCTGAACCCCCACCTAGGCCACAAGCAAAGGCCCTGCCTTCTCCAAAGCTCCCTCACGATCATCTGGAGACTCCTGTCCCATTACCAGAGACACCCTTTAACACGCGCAGGCCTCTGATGAACGACCCTGATCTGCAGGCCCTGAGTGGTTCACAGGCAGTGATTAGAAGTGACCGGCCTACCCAGGCCCACTCGCCTGATATCCCTTCTACCCCAGCTATATTCCACCCATCAGCAACATCTGATTCATCGGGGGAATCCTCATCCACCTCATCCTCCCAGGGCAAACCTGCTAAACGTCCTAAATTGAAGGACATTTGGTCATTGCTAAGCGCACTTCCAACTAAGGCAGACCTTGAGGTGATCATACAGAGGGTAGAGGCCAAACATGATCAGGCTATTGCTGAAGTCAAGGCAGATTTAACATCCATCTCTACAAGAGTGACCTCGCAGGCCCAAATTACTTCGGATCTACATACCCGCCTATCTAATGTGGAAAAGGTGGTCTCATCACAACAGGCCTTAAACAGGCACTTATTGCTTCAAATGGATGACCAAGAAAACAGAGGCAGGCGTAACAACATCAAAATCCGTGGGATCCCAGAGGAGGTTCCGCCTGCCGATCTGAGAAAGGTGGTGTTAGCAGTATTTAACTCGCTTCTGGACAGACCGGAGGAATCTACTATAGAACTCGACAGGGTTCATAGAGTCCTAGGCCCTAGACGCTCAGAAAACTCCTTGCCTCGTGATGTCCTTTGCAGGGTTCACTTTTTTAGAGAGAAAGAGGACCTTCTACAGAGAGCCTGGAGACAGGGTCCTATCCCTTTCAGAGGATGCCAGATCCAACTTCTACCTGATGTGTCAAGGAGGACTTTGTTCATGAGGCGCACGCTCAAACCTCTCCTACAGATAATCATTAATGCCGGAGCCACATACCGTTGGGGCCACCCTTTCCACCTAATCATCCGCAAGAACGGCGTCTCGTTTGCTCTACACTCCCCAGACCAAGCGGGTGAGCTTAGCCGGTTCCTGGACTGCCCGCTCATCTCCCTACCGGATTGGCAGGATGTCCCAATCTCTTCAACCCCAATGGGGGGGCCCCCTCAACGGTTGTCTGAGGATTCCCGTCAAGCTCGTCCACCAGCCCCGCACTCACCTGGATAGAGGACTACTTGGCTCATATGGCTCTAATTAAGATGGGTTATATACAACCCATGCTTTTTGACCATGGTACCTGATGTTGTACCAGAGCGGGTGGGGGTACAGGGAGAGGGTTGCAGCCTAGACGATTTTGTTGCTGGTACTCGGTGATTCGGGTCAGTGGCCGGCTCCCTGTACCCCCCCCCCCTACTAGGTATTGTTGTTGCTATAGTCACTGGGCCGGGGGAAAGGGTTGCTTTTTTGAGTGCTCTTTTTCACCCCCCACTAGGTCAGTGAATCTTGGTTGGCTCTTGTTTTTTGAGCTACC
Organism: Bufo bufo; assembly: GCF_905171765.1. NCBI lineage: Eukaryota > Metazoa > Chordata > Amphibia > Anura > Bufonidae > Bufo > Bufo bufo. The sequence continues at coordinate 390,240,677 of NC_053390.1, forward strand.
TAAGAATCGCATAGTGGATTGCCTTCTCCACTGGTTTATTTGGGTTTTGAATTATATCTGAACCAGACTAGCTGGTTCTGATACTTCGCCTGATAGGCGTGTCTATAATTGTTTGTATACCTTGTGGTTTTGTTTACCCATCCTTGTGTTTGTCCTCTCCTTCCTCCCCCTTCTCACATATCCTCCCTACCCCTATCTTTATTTTTTTTAATTTTTACAGGCTCGGACCATGTCGGAGATTACCTTTTCTTCCATTAACGCCAACGGGCTGAATACCCCTGAGAAGCGTTCCTCCATTCTCCGGCTCCTATGGAGTAAAAAGGTACAGATTGCCTTCATTCAGGAGACACATTTTCGTAGGGATACTATGCCGAAGTTTAGCTCACCACGTTATCCAGATGTTTATCATAGTTGCTATAGCGATTCTAAATCGAGAGGGGTTAGTATCCTCATTGCTAGATCCGCCCCCTGGGAGTTCCTAGACTCTAGCACTGACGATAATGGCAGATACTTGTTTGTTAAGGGGAGAATAGGGGGCCAGCTGTATACTCTGGCTAATGTGTATCTTCCCAACACAAAGCAATTGAGAGCACTTACGGTAATCCTATCTAAATTGGATGGCTTTGCAGAGGGCACGCTACTGGTCGGGGGGGGATCTTAATGTGGCCCTGGACCCATTGGTGGATGTCTCCAAGGGTTCCTCTCACCTGCCTTACTCTTACGTCCGGCGTTTCAGGGGCCTCCTTCATTCTCATCGGTTGGTAGATGTATGGCGAGTGATTAACCCGGAGGTCAAAGACTTTACATTTTACTCCACTCCTAGAGATGTTTATTCCAGATTAGACTATTTTTTGATTAGACACTCGGCAGTACCTCTTATCGCCTCTTCCACTATTGACCCAATTACTTTTTCGGATCACGCCATGCTGCATGTATCTTTGAAATCCCCTCTGCCCTCACCCCGGTCTTGGAGATGGCGTCTCAACGAGTCCATGCTTCAGGATATGGAGGTTGCGCAGAGTATTGACTCGGCCCTTTCTCACTACTTTGAGGAAAACCTAGTAGATGACGCTTCCCCCCTTACGGTGTGGGCTGCGCATAAATGTGTGATCAGAGGGGAGTTCATCAAACATGGAGCACGGCGTAAAAGGGAGAGGGCCCTGGAAATCTCCCAGATTCTGAAGAATATTTCCGATCTGGAACAGATCCATAAACGCTTCCATGCACAGTCTGTTAGAGCTGAGCTCACACAGGCAAGGTGTAAGCTTAAAGATAAACTAGATACCCGTACTAAAATCCTCCTTTCACAGGGTAGGAGATACTTCTTTGAACATGGCAATAAGTGTGGTAGACTCTTGGCCAGATCCCTACGTGAACAAAGGGCAAGGAATTATATTCCACGCATTGCTCCACCACGGGGACCAGTGTTACATAATCCTGACTCGATTGCAGAAGCTTTTTCTCAATTTTATCAGAACCTATACAATCTTCCTCAATCCAGTCAATCTAGTCAGATCTTGAACTCGGCCATGAGCTCCTATTTGGCTAAGTCAGGTTTACCGAAATTAAAGAGTGAGGCCATTGAGAGTTTGAACAGTCCGTTTGCAGCTGATGAGATTGGGGAGGCCCTGAAATCAATGCAACCTAGTAAGGCCCCAGGCCCAGATGGCCTACCAGCCTCTTATTATAAGAGATTCCTTCCCCTCCTGCGTTCTCCCCCTACCAATGCCTTGAATAAATTAAGCTCAGGAGTGCCTCTCCCTAAAGACATGTCTCATGCACACATAACTGTTGTCCATAAGGAGGGCAAGGACCCGACCGCTTGCGCCAGTTACCGGCCTATTTCTCTACTTAATGTGGACATTAAGCTCTTCGCAAAGGTTTTAGCCACCCGCCTGACCCCATACCTGACGGACCTTATTCACCTAGATCAGGTGGGTTTCATTCCCTCAAGGGAGGCGAGGGATAACACCACAAAAGTCTTGAACCTGGTACATCTGGCCAAAATTCAACGGTCCAATCTATGTCTCCTGTCCACAGATGCCGAAAAGGCTTTTGACAGGGTAGGTTGGCCTTGGTTATTTGCAGTATTAAACCATGTGGGTGTGGAGGGTTCCTTATTAACGTGGATCCGCTCCTTATACTCCTCTCCCTCGGCAGCCGCAAAGGTTAATGGTGTCCTCTCGCCTCCCTTTGAGATCAGGAATGGTACACGCCAGGGTTGCCCTTTATCTCCTTTAATTTTTATCCTCACCCTAGAACCACTCCTGAGGACTATAAGGAATAACCCGGGCATTTCTGGTCTCATGGTAAAAGAAAAGGAGTTTAAGATAGCAGCCTATGCAGACGACCTGTTGTTCATGATAACCAAGCCTCAAGTTGCCCTCCCTAACCTAATTGAGGAATTCAAAGTATTCCATAACTTGTCCAATCTGAAAATTAACTTACAGAAATCGGAAGCGCTTAATGTCTCCATTCCACCGGCTCTAGAAGCCGAACTGGCGGGCTCCTTGCCTTTCCGTTGGGCGACAGGTTCCATTAAATATTTAGGCACAATGATTCCCAGGGATTTGCGTGAGCTTTTCTCCAGGAATTTTACTCCTCTCTTAAATCGGATCAGAGATGACCTCAAGAGATGGTCCAAAGGCCTATATACGTGGTTTTGCAGGTGCGCCATTTTCAAAATGAACGTCCTCCCACGCTTACTGTATCTGTTTCAGACCCTTCCTATCCACATTCCGGCCAGTTTCTTCTCTGTTGTACATCGGGATCTCTTTAGATTTCTATGGGCAGGGAAAAATTCGAGACTGTCTAGATCCTTATTACATGTGCCGAAGGAAAGGGGGGGCCTGGGGATCCCTGATCTAAGAAAGTATTATGCAGCCTCTATGTTTCAACGTGTGGTAGATTGGTCCCGGCACACTCAGTTCAAGCAATGGATCTCAATTGAGCAATTCACATCACGAACTCCTTTGGCCCTCCTTCCATGGACGGATAGGAAGGTCCCTAGTGACCTTTCTTCCCATCCTCTCATAGGTCCTACCTTAGCTCAATTCCGTAAGTACCAACAGATATCTACAATCTCCCCTGCACCATCTCCAATGTTCCCTATCCTAGGACATCCGGACTTCCCAGCGGGTTGCTCAGGGGGTCCGTTCGCACAGTGGAGGTCGAGTGGTAGGTGTAGGGCACCATTCTTCAGAACTTCTGGCAGATGGCTCACTTACTCTGAACTATTAGGTCGGACAGACCCCTGTCCTCTAGGTCCATGGAGATCAAGGCAGCTACATCATTTCCTTTCTTCTATTCCATCCACTCAGGGATATGATAGGGCACTCACTTCTTTTGAAAAAATATGTATAGGTTCCGGCCTATATCGGCACTCTCTCTCAGAATTATACAAGGCATTGGTAACGCCGGGTTCGGACTATCTCCCACCTTACTCAGCAACATGGGCTCAGGACTTGCAGAGGGATATCTCCTCCGACCAGTGGCTTAGTATTTTCCAGTTTACTCATAAATCATCCATTGCAATCAGGAGGCCAGTTACAAATTACTATCGAGGTGGTATTATGTTCCTACCCGTCTCCAAAAATTTTTTCCGTCGGCTTCTCCTCTATGTTGGAGATGTGATGCCTACCAAGGTTCCCTCCTGCATATTTTCTGGCAATGTGACAAAGTTAAACCATTCTGGGAGGCTGTCCAAAAGGCCCTGGCCTCCATTTTTCCCTTTTCAATCCCTAACACACCAGAGTTTTTCTTACTCTTTCTTTCGGACTTGCCATTGATATTACTTCGACGATCTTGTCTACGTTATCTGGTTATAGCAGCTAGAGCTTGTGTCCCTGCGAGGTGGAAGTCTGGTTCACCTCCCTCCGTGGGAATGTGGATTCAGAAGGTTGAAGAGATTCAGAGAATGGAGGAACTCACAGCATCTTTGAAAGGTGGTAACAGAGCTTTTGTTGCTATGTGGTCTCCTTGGTTCACCTTTCAGGACTCCGCGGAGTATCGGAATTTGCTGTCCAAAGAGTCTAGACCGGACACTACTGTACTCTTCATTTATCCCCCCCTGCCCCCTTAAAATCCTTTCCCCCTCAATTCTTCCTTTTGTATCCTTGTCTTGTGCCCCCCCCCCCCCCCCCTTTCATGTCATTGTCTGTCGAAGTTTCTTTTATTTTCATGCTATGGCTACATTTTCTATGGCCTTTTTTGATTTTTGTATGGTTCTTGTTGATGAATCGAGGTGCCTTATTGTCACCATGGGCTGAACATCAAACACAGACTTATGTGTTGTAATTGTTTGTAAATTGTTGGATTATGCTTCATGATATCAGTCGGCATGGACTCGACTATTATTTTCTAAAATATGTGATTCAACATGCAATAATGCTGTTATTTTTACAAAATAAGAAATAAAGAATTTCAAAAAATAAATAAAGAGGGGGCCATTATATTAATAATAAAGAGGGGGTCATTACATTAATAATAAAGAGGGGGCCATTATATTAATAACAAAGAGGGGGCCATTATATTAATAATAAAGAGGGGGCCATTATATTAATAACAAAGAGGGGGCCATTATATTAATAATAAAGAGGGGGCCATTATATTAATAATAAAGAGGGGGCCATTACATTAATAATAAAGAGGGGGCCATTACATTAATAATAAAGAGGGGGCCATTACATTAATAATAAAGAGGGGGTCATTACATTAATAATAAAGAGGGGGCCATTACATTAATAATAAAGAGGCGGCCATTATATTAACAACGAGGGGGCCATTACATTAATAATAAAGAGGGGGCCATTACATTAATAATAAAGAGGGGGCCATTACATTAATAATAAAGAGGGGGCCATTACATTAATAATAAAGAGGGGGCCATTATATTAACAACGAGGGGGCCATTATATTAATAATAAAGAGGGGGCCATTACATTAATAACAAAGAGGGGGCCATTACATTAATAATAAAGAGGGGGCCATTACATTAATAACAAAGAGGGGGCCATTATATTAATAACAAAGAGGGGGCCATTATATTAATAATAAAGAGGGGGCCATTATATTAACAATGAGGGGGCCATTATATTAATAATAAAGAGGGGGCCATTATATTAACAACGAGGGGGCCATTATATTAATAATAAAGAGGGGGCCATTATATTAATAATAAAGAGGGGGCCATTATATTAATAATAAAGAGGGGGCCATTATATTAATAATAAAGAGGGGGCCATTACATTAATAATAAAGAGGGGGCCATTATATTAATAATAAAGAGGGGGCCATTACATTAATAATAAAGAGGGGGCCATTACATTAATAATAAAGAGGGGGCCATTATATTAATAATAAAGAGGGGGCCATTATATTAATAATAAAGAGGGGGCCATTACATTAATAATAAAGAGGGGGCCATTACATTAATAATAAAGAGGGGGCCATTATATTAATAACAAAGAGGGGGCCATTACATTAATAATAAAGAGGGGGACATTATATTAACAACGAGGGGGACATTATATTAATAATAAAGAGGGGGCCATTACATTAATAATAAAGAGGGGGCTCTTATATTAACAACGAGGGGGACATTATATTAATAATAAAGAGGGGGCCATTACATTAATAATAAAGAGGGGGCCATTACATTAATAATAAAGAGGGGGCCATTATATTAACAACGAGGGGGCCATTATATTAATAATAAAGAGGGGGCCATTACATTAATAACAAAGAGGGGGCCATTACATTAATAATAAAGAGGGGGCCATTACATTAATAACAAAGAGGGGGCCATTATATTAATAACAAAGAGGGGGCCATTATATTAATAATAAAGAGGGGGCCATTATATTAACAATGAGGGGGCCATTATATTAATAATAAAGAGGGGGCCATTATATTAACAACGAGGGGGCCATTATATTAATAATAAAGAGGGGGCCATTATATTAATAATAAAGAGGGGGCCATTATATTAATAATAAAGAGGGGGCCATTATATTAATAATAAAGAGGGGGCCATTACATTAATAATAAAGAGGGGGCCATTATATTAATAATAAAGAGGGGGCCATTACATTAATAATAAAGAGGGGGCCATTACATTAATAATAAAGAGGGGGCCATTATATTAATAATAAAGAGGGGGCCATTATATTAATAATAAAGAGGGGGCCATTACATTAATAATAAAGAGGGGGCCATTACATTAATAATAAAGAGGGGGCCATTATATTAATAACAAAGAGGGGGCCATTACATTAATAATAAAGAGGGGGACATTATATTAACAACGAGGGGGACATTATATTAATAATAAAGAGGGGGCCATTACATTAATAATAAAGAGGGGGCTCTTATATTAACAACGAGGGGGACATTATATTAATAATAAAGAGGGGGCCATTACATTAATAATAAAGAGGGGGCCATTATATTAATAATAATGTAATGACCCCCTCTTTATTATTAATGTAATGACCCCCTCTTTATTAATAATATAATGTCCCCCTCGTTGTTAATATAATGTCCCCCTCTTTATTATTAATATAATGGTAGTCTCTCCAGTCTCCACTCTTATTAATACTATGATGTCCACTGACTGAGTACTGTCAGTGGTCCTCCTCTCGTGCCCCCAGTGCCTCTGCAATAAGGGTAGAACGTAGGGTACATAAAAAAAAAAAAAATTAATACTTACCTCTCTCTCCTTCACAGCTTGTGGCATCCTGGTACAGGCGGTCACCAATGCCTCGCTCACTGTGCCTTCCCGCGCCGCGTCATCTCGCGAGATCCGACGCAGGGGGTCACAGTGAGGTACGTGACTAAGTCCTGCGTCGCACCTCAATTGAAGCCGCTCCCCCGGCCCCTCCTCCTCACATCGCCTGCCCAGCTGCCCTGCACAGTGCGCGTCACACAGGGCCTCTCCTCTCGGCCTCCGCTCCGCCCCCTGTAAATCTTATTTTAGTTATCAGCTGCGGCTGCGTTCTCCTGGCTTGAGGGGGCCCTGTGGGCCCCCTGACTCAGGGGCCCGGTCGCTATTGCGACCGCTGCGACCCCTATAGCTACGCCACTGTCTCTGCCTGAGGAGGTGGTGATGGTGAGTACAATAAAGGAATTCAAGAGGGGCCTGGATGTATTTATGGAGCGTAATAATATTACAGGCTATAGCTACTAGAGAGGGGTCGTTGATCCAGGGAGATATTCTGATTGCCTGATTGGAGTTGGGAAGGAATTTTTTATTCCCCTAAAGTGGGGAAAATTGGCTTCTACCTCACAGGGTTTTTTTTTGCCTTCCTCTGGATCAACTTGCAGGATGACAGGCCGAACTGGATGGACAAATGTCTTTTTTTCACCCTTTGACCTCTTTCAGACGGGCGAGATTTCCGCACGGGTGAGATGCGTGAGGCGAACGCATTGCACCCGCACTTAATCCGGACCCATTCATTTCTATGGGGCTGTGTACATGAGCCTTATTTTTCACGCATCACTTGTGCGTTGCGTCAAAATCGCATCATGCATCATGCGTTTTCCAGGCAACGCAGGCCCAATAGAAATGAATGGGGCTGTGTGAAAATCGCATTGCATCCGGAAGGAATGCGTTGCGTTGCGTTTTTAACGCAAGTAACTTAGCAACACAGAATGGATTTAAGACAGGAAGTTGAGTTGCTCAGTGTCTGGCTCCAGGCAGCACATAAGGCAGGAGTTTGTTTGCAGCACACTTTTCCAGCCCTTGCGGACCAATGCTTTATCCAAAAAACCATGCCGAAGACACCACGGCCTATGGATGTCTAGAGGCTGATAGTCCCCGTCCAAGAGAGGCCCTGATTCTGGGATACGCGGAGTGGGGACTACTACGATCGTTACAAAAAAGATGAGGCCTGGGTGGAAATAACCAAGGAGCTTTTTGCAACCATCTTGGAAAAAACACATGGGAAAAGCCGCCAGAATTTGGGTAAGTAGCCAATGTATACATGTGTGATCCTTGCTGTCTTTCCGAGCATAGCACATGTCATACGTTATCTTCCCTAGCATAGCACATGTCATACGTTATCTTCCCTAGCATAGCACATGTTATATGTTATCCTCCCTAGCCTAGCACATGTCATATGTTATTCTCCCTAGCATAGCACATGTCATACGTTATCTTCCCTAGCATAGCACATGTCATACGTTATCTTCCCTAGCATAGCACATGTCAAACATTATCTTCCCTAGCATAGCACATGTTATATGTTATCCTCCCTAGCCTAGCTCATGTCAAATGTTATCCTCCCTAGCCTAGCACATGTCATACGTTATCTTCCCTAGCATAGCACATGTCAAACATTATCTTCCCTAGCATAGCACATGTTATATGTTATCCTCCCTAGCATAGCACATGTTATATGTTATCCTCCCTAGCCTAGCACATGTCATATGTTATCCTCCCTAGCATAGCACATGTCATACGTTATCTTCTCTAGCATAGCACATGTCATACGTTATCTTCCCTAGCATAGCACGTCATACGTTATCCTCCCTAGCATAGCACATGTCATATGTTATCCTCCCTAGCCTAGCACATGTCATATGTTATTCTCCCTAACATAGCACAAGTTATATGTTATCCTCCCTAGCCTAGCACATGTCATATGTTATCCTCCCTAGCCTAGCACATGTCATATGTTATCCTCCCTAGCCTAGCACATGTCATATGTAATCCTCCCTAGCATAGCACATATTGTATGTTATCCTCCCTAGCTTAGCACGTCATACGTTATCTTCCCTAGCATAGCACATGTCATACGTTATCCTCCCTAGCATAGCACATGTCATACGTTATCCTCCCTAGCCTAGTACATGTCATACGTTATCTTCCCTAGCATAGCACGTCATACATTATCCTCCCTAGCATAGCACATGTGATATGTTATTCTCCCTAACATAGCACATGTTATATGTTATCCTCCCTAGCCTAGCACGTCATATGTTATTCTCCCTAGCCTAGCACGTCATATGTTATTCTCCCTAGCCTAGTACATGTCATATGTTATCCTCCCTAGCATAGCACATGTCATACGTTATCCTCCCTAGCATAGCACATGTGATATGTTATTCTCCCTAACATAGCACATGTTATATGTTATCCTCCCTAGCCTAGCACATGTCATATGTTATCCTCCCTAGCATAGCACATGTCATATGTTATCATTAGTAGGATTGGATATTTTGGTTAATGTTCTTTTTTGTCTTTTTTTAAAAAAGTGGATGATGTAAAGAATCATTGGCGGAGCTGCAGGGACCAGTTCCGCAAGGAAATGCAGCAACAGGCGAGGAGTGGTTCCGGGGCCACCAAGAAAAGGCCATATATGTTTTGGGACCAACTGATGTTCCTCAGTGAGGTCATGGAGCTGCGTCCATAAGTTAATTCTAGACAATGACCACTACATGTTTATCCATATACACTGTTTGTAGACTATGTAGTTAAAGGGGTATTCCCATCTTTACACAATGGGGACATATCGCTAGGATATGCCCCCATTGTCTAATAGCACCTATATTGAGAACAGAGCGGGGAGCGCTGTGGCTGGAGGAGCCCAGATTTCCCAGGGTACGTCCACCACCAAGCGCAAATCCCAGCCTCGCCCATAGAAATAAATGGATGGCGGCTGCACATGCGCAGTGCTCTCTCCTTCAGTTTCGGCACTCCGTTCTCGATATAGGTGCTGGTCCCAGTGGTGGGACCCCCACATATAAGACAATGGGGGCATATCCGAGCTATATGCCTCCATTGTCTGAGATGATAAAACCCCTTTAATGTTATATAGGTTAAAAATCTTTTCATGTTCAAAAGGCATATTTGCAAATCCCTAGCAACCATAGAAATTTCTCCTTTACATGAGGAAAAGTTGGTGAACAACATGACAAGTGGATTTGGATTTGTGTTTAGGGGCAGCGATGACACTTCTAATCTCCAAAATGTAATATGTTGGGTAGTTCATATAGTACTATGTGCTCTAAATAATTTGAGGATTATAGTAATATATGACGTGAATAGTAATAAACTAAAATATTGTTCATCTACTAATGTACTATTTTTGTATTATTTTTAAAGAACGGAGGACAACCTACAGGAGGAAGGGGAGGAATCTGCACCACAGCTGTCAAGTGCTTGTGAGGAAGACACTCCCTCTGGTCCAGCACAGGTGGACATTGCACCAGGACCAAGCACCGCACCATCCAGGCCACCACCTGTTTCGGGAGCAGATTCCCCCCCCCCCCACCCCTTTGGCTCTACCCAGCAGGGCCAGACGACAGGCAATGGCCCCTGCCGAGACTAATATAAATACTCACGTTCTTGATTATTTATCGAGAGCCCGGCAGGAGGATGAGTTTGACATTTATGCCCGTAGTCTGGCCTCGTATTTGCGCCGGCTGCCTTCAGAACGAGTATTGAGAACACAAGCAGCTCTCAATATCGTTCTGGATGCAGCCACTCCCCCAACGACTTGACCCACATTTACTGGACCCTTGAAAATTGGCGCCTCCATGGGAACTTGAATGGCCCCCAGCAAATGCCATTTTCCCCGGCCTCACAGCCTCCACCACCGCCTCCTCCACAATTCCACCCTCCAAGGGGACATTATGGGCCACCTACTCGCCCATATTGCCCACATTATAATGTTGAGATGGCATATGGGCAGTCTGCACCCATCACGTCTCAACCTGGCCCATCGCAGTACTCTGGCCCCCCTTCACAACCAGCCTACCCTGGGCCACAGTTTCAGGCCCCACACTCGCCATCTGGGCGTTATACAAATTTATAAATGTTATCTTTTTATTTATTTCATTTACAAAACAAGTCGATATATTAATTAGTTTATGTTCTAATAAACTGAGTTTTCTTGAACCGAGTTATATTGTTACTTCTCTTTATTATATACATTGCATATTTATAATATGTATCAGCACACATACACAACATTAATAATAGTCTACTGTATAGTGTTGTATTGTTTATTACTAAAATACAATACTATAGTACTGTAAGTATACTGTATTGTAAGATATACTGTATAGTAATATACTATACAGTAATCTTAGCAAAATACACTTAACGATAGATATATATATATATATATATCTCTATTTGTGAAGATTGTTTGGATGATAACTGTACACAGACTATTATAAATGTATATTTCACCTATATCTTAACTTTGCAAAACTATTCAACATATTTTAAATTAATTTACATATATACATAACATGTTCTCCACAATATAATGTCCTTTTAGGCACACTATAGTAAACACAATACAGATGGAGTTATGTGCCATGACACATGTTAATGAAATTTTGGTGGGACATCATAATGCAGCCAACTCCAACTTTATTAATGATGCTGGGAAAGGATGCATACATGTGTAGCGAAATTTTCAAAATGTGTAGGAATGAGGTATTAGTACATATTTCACATACTGTGTTTAAAAGAATATATATGTAAGCAAAATATGTAAGCTCGCAACCCACGTCAAGGGTCCTCATTATCTTGCGAGTCCCTAACTATCAAAAACTAAAGCTAACTAAAAGATATCCAGCAAATGCCATTTTCCCCGTGGAACTGGAATCTGGTGTGACTAAGCAATATACTTGTTAGTACACCCAAGTGACTTTATACAAAGTGGCTGCCCCAAAAGCACACACAGTTTATGATTAAAAAATAGCTATATACAATACTTTGTAACTACTATTAAGTACCTATACATAGAACAGGTAAAGTTCAGAAGACACAGGCCATAGACCAAACAGCTAAGTATTGCCAAACAGTGGGTCATTCATGTATGAGTCTGATAATATATAGTCTTACCATAACGCCTTAAGGACTTAGGGCGTACCGGTACGCCCTATTTCCCGAGTCCTTAAAGGGGTTATCCGAGTTAACTTAACCTTATCTTTATGGCTTTATTTCTCCTATACCTTAGTTTTCCTAAATCACTTACTGTACCTATCTTGTGCCGTTTCTCTGCTACACTAAACAGTCATGTGACCGCCCACGTCATCAGCTGTGACGTTCCGTTGACATGGAGCTCTCTGCTTGTCGGAGTGACTAAGCCATGTCAACGGAACGTCATCAGCCTTGGCCACGCCCCCACCTCTCTGCATTACAGTCCGTGCGGCTGTGAGTTGATCGCGCATGCGCGATCCTCACTTGTGCCGCAGCTACCTCCAACTTTCTAACTGCGGCTAATAGCTGATCGCGCATGCGCGATCCTCACTTGTGCCGCGGCTCCCTCCAAGTTCCTCCCTGCGGCTAATAGCTGATCGCATATGCGCGATCCTCACCACTGCCGCAGCTCTTCATTCGGCACTTGTATGGCTAGCTGCTCCGTTCCAGTGAAGACCGCCCACTTGAAGAAAAAAGTAAATAATGTATAATAAGGTTATATCAGCTACAACAGAAATAGGTGTTTATTCAAAAGTTTATTAGCTAATATATAAATCCTATATCTCTATCAAGATATAGGTATATGAATCTAATATAGCTTATGGCATTGTTTCCCAACCGTTGTGCCTACAGCTTTTGCAAAACTACAACTCCTAGCATGCCTGTCCAGGCATGCTGGGAGTTGTAGTTTTGCAACAGCTGGAGGACCACTGGTTGTGAAACACTGGCTTATGATACTTTTATATTATCGGCAGGCTGTTACAGCAGTTGAATAGCCTGTCACCTTGCCGGACTGGCCCTGCCGCTAGTACATATGTCCCACTGTGCTGCCACTCCATCCCCATTTATTATATTGGGGGGGGGGGGGGGGGTGGAGGGTTTTCTTTTGAAATCAACCCCTCCCACAAATATTCATGAGGGAGAGATGAGTCATTGTTGTTACTGCTGCATGTAAACACAGCAATAACAGAACCTGGAAAAGGTGTAATGATCGTTCTTTTTTCAAAAAATCAAGCTTGACTAATGTATATGTATATCCTGATTCATTTTGTTAGGTTTTATTTTTTTTCCCATAACTCGGATAACCCCTGGCGTACCGGTACGTCCTAACTTTAAATCGCGATTGTGGCGCGGCGGGGGTTAATCGCAACAGAATGATTTCAGCGGGCATCCTGTCACAACGCCGGGGGGAGGGGGGGTCCCTTGCCCCCCCCCCCCCCCGTGTCGGCGATCGCCACAAACCGCAGGTTAATTCAGACCTGCGGTTTGCGGCTTTTACCTTATCCGGCGGGCGGCAGTGCCATTGGGTCCCCATGGGGCTGTAGGGGGGACCTGATGGCATGGAAGGCAGCGCGATGTCTAAGGAAGGCATCGCGCTGCCTTCCGGTGATGAGCCTGTGAGATCCAGCCCCCTGGATCTCACAGGCCGGAAGCTATATGAGTAATACACAGTATTACTCATACAGCCAATGTATTCCAATACAGAAGTATTGGAATGCATTGTAAAAGGGATTAGACCCCCAAAAGTTGAAGTCCCAAAGTGGGAAAAAAAATAAAGTAAAAAAAAAGTTGAAAAAATAAACTTTTCCCGCCCAAAATTTTAAAGTTTCAAGTAAAAATAAACAAAAACTTTATTTTCCCCAAATAAAGTAAAAAAAAATTGGTAAAAAATAGGGGAAAAAAATAAAGTATACATATTAGGTATCGCCGCGTCCGTATCGACCGGCTCTATAAAAATATCACATGACCTAACCCCTCAGATGAACACCGTAAAAAATAAATAAAAAAAACTGTGCTAAATAAAAAAAATTTTGTCACCTTACATCACAAAAAGTACAACAGCAAGCGATCAAAAAGGTGTTTGCCCACCAAAATAGTACCAATCTAACCGTCACCTCATCCCGCAAAAAATTAGCCCCTACCTAAGACAATCGCCCAAAAAAAAAACAACTATGGCTCAGAATATGGAGACACTAAAACAATTTTATTTGTTTCAAAAATGATATTATTGTGTAAAACTTACATAAATAAAAAAAAGTATACATATTAGGTATCGCCGCGTCCGTATCGACCGGCTCTATAAAAATATCACATGACCTAACCCCTCAGATAAACACCGTAAAAAATAAAAAATAAAAACTGTGCTAAATAAACAATTTTTTGTCACCTTACATCACAAAAAGTGTAATAGCAAGCGATCAAAAAGTCATATGCACCCCAAAATAGTGCCAATAAAACCGTCATCTCATCCCGCAAAAATCATACCCTACCCAAAGTAATCGCCCAAAAACTGAAATAATTATGGCTCTCAGACTATGGAAACACTAAAACATTATTTTTTTTGCTTCAAAAATGAAATTATTGTGTAAAACATACATAAATAAATAAAAAGTATACATATTAGGTATCGCAGCGTCCGTAATAACTTGCTCTATAAAAATATCACATGACCTAACCCTTCAGGTGAATACCGTAATAAAAATAAAAACGGTGTAAAAAAAGCCATTTTTTGTCACCTTACATCACAAAAAGTGTAATAGCAAGCGATCAAAAAGTCACACGCACCCCAAAATAGTGCCAATAAAACCGTCATCTCATCCCGCAAAAATCATACCCTACCCAAGGTAATCGCCCAAAAACTGAAAAAATTATGGCTCTCAGACTATGGAAACACTAAAACATGATTTTTTTTGTTTCAAAAAAGAAATCATTGTGTAAAACTTACATAAATAAAAAAAAAGTATACATATTAGGTATCGCTGCATCCGTGACAACCTGGTCTATAAAAATATCACATGATCTAACCTGTCAGATGAATGTTGTAAATAACAAAAAATAAAAACGGTGCCAAAACAGCTATTTCTTGTTACCTTGCCTCACAAAAAGTGTAATATAGAGCAACCAAAAATCATATGTACCCTAAACTAGTACCAACAATACTGCCACCCTATCCCGTAGTTTCTAAAATTGGGTCACTTTTTTGGAGTTTCTACTCTAGGGGTGCTTCAAATGGGACATGGTGTCAGGGGATTAAAGTTTGTTTTTCAACCCTTCTGTACTGTGTGGGGGGCCTGGTTTGATCCTTCTCTATGTATGCCACTGGGTGACAGGTTCCCTTTAACTGTTCCATGCAGCCTCTGACTCTGGAATTAGCACCTTGAATGGAAAAGGAAGCACAGCTCCATTCAAAATATAGTGGTCATGCTGAGTTACTACAGCTTAGTTCCCATTTATTATAGTGAGAGCTGAGCTGCTCTGACCCAGCACGGCCACTACACTTTGAATAGAGCTGTGCTTCCTGTTCCTTTAGGCTACATTCACACGACCATATGTGTTTTGCAGTACGCAAATTGCGGATCCGCCCCAAAAAAACGGATGACGTCCGTATGGCATCCGTTTTTTGTGTGTGGATCCATTGTAACAATGCCTATAGTTGTCCGCAAATGGACTAGAATAGGACATGTTCTTTTTTTTTTGTGGGGCTACGGAACAGACATACACGGTGTGAATGCATTCTCATCCAATCCACAAAAAAAAAAAAACTGAGCAGACGCGGAAACAAAATCCGCTTGTGTGAATGTAGCCTAAGGATAAGAATTGTTACAATGGATCTGCAAAAAAATATTATGCCATGCCTACTGGTTTTAGAAACGCCCTAATCTGTTGCCTTGACATACCATTGGGCTCAGGAGTAAAAGAGCACCATGCGCATTTGATGCCCAATATGGTGATTTACCTAGTGCTGTAAACTATAGAGGTGGGGTGAAATAATAAACAGCACCCCCAGTAAGTGATCCTATTCTGGAGACAACACCCCTCAAGGTATTAAGGGGTAGAGTGAGCATTTTGACGCCACAGCTATTTTGTAGAAATGAATGAACAGGGGACCGCGCCAAATGCAATTTTTCTACAGATATGGCATTTCATTGTCCAATATGTTGTGTCATCTGAGACACACCACACCTTTTAAATTGTTTGGAGGGTTCTATACGGTACAGAAATGCCATTAATGTGGATGTAAACTGCTGTTTGGGTACAAGGTTCAGAAGGGAAAGACTACTACCCTTTGGCTTTAGCAGCACAGCTTTTGATGGATGGCTGTATGTTTACTGGCTATGGCAGGGCTTAACAGGCAACCAGGCAGTAAAGGTACAGTAACAGTTTTGTAAAAGGATAAAAAAAAGATTGTATGTTCAAATCTCCCCTTAAAAATAAATAACAAAATATAATTATTGACACAATGTCAAAACTATTAAATAAACAAGAATATTGTGAGCAGTGAGCACCGTAATGAAAAAAAAAGACAGATTTGCAGTTTTTTTTGTCACCTCGCCCCCCACATAAAAGTGGTCAAGAAGTCATATGTACCTTAAAATGGTACCAATAAAAACTGTAGCTCGTCCCAGAAAAATACAAGCCACACAGCTCTGTATGGAAATATAAAATAGTTATGGGTGTCTAAAGTGTTAAGATGTAGTTTCTGATCATTTGGAATCCATTTTGTTTCTGGCCTATGAAGCTCCTGGTTGTTAAGAGAAGCTCCTAGATTTATTTAGAAGTTTCTGGTTGTTTTGAGAATCCGGAGTTATACTTTGTCTGCTCAGAGTTGTTTTGAGAATTTTGATTTATTCCGGAAATTGGCCATTTCATGGTCCGGAATTACTGAGCATATGTTGGCTTCACTACACTAGGGAGTGAAGCTGTTTATTTAAATCCATATAAAAGCTGTAACCCTTCTGGGGGAAGTCAGAAGCTCATCCTACTGTGGGATGCCTCGTGTAGGGACCTAATCAGTTGTTTCCCAATCGAGACTCTGACTGCTTTCTCTGAAAAGCGCTTCCCAACTGATGTGTTGTTTTCAGATGAGGTTAACTCAATCGTTCATGTAAGTACCTTCATTCTGGATGTAGTCAGGGCTCCAGCTGAAGTGTTGATGTAATTGTGTATTTATCTTTTCTATGTAGATTAGTACAAAAAAATGAGTTTGGTCAAAACTTTGCTATTTTTCCGACGGCAGACGAACGCGAATCGTTTCAAATGAATCCACTAAAACACAGTGCACATGTCAGAGGGAGAAAAGCACTAGGGAGGAAGAAGGGTTCTTACATGAGCTTGAGAGGAAGTGGGGGGGCGGGCTTGCCCTGATTGGCTCCCAAGCTGACAGACAGCTTGCATGAGCCAATCAGCGAGAGGTTCCCAAGCAGAACGCCATTCTGTGCTGGGCTGTGAATGAGGGTGGTTGGGTCTTACAGTGTCTGCTCGGAAAATTATCTTAGGGAGTCAGGGACAGTGAAAAATCTATCAATTATTGCCTGCTATCAGAATAGCAGGTGCACCTCAAAAGCAGATACCTGCAAGCAAATACTTTAAATATAATTAAGCAGTATACACGTGATTACTGCAGCAATACACATGGTGTGGCAGCAAAATGAATTTTTCTTCAAAGTTTTAATTTATTTTTACACTATTTAGATATCTAAAACCTATGGGGGATTTTTGTAATCGTACTGACCCAGAGAATGAAGAGCATGGGTCAGTTTTGCCATAAACGGAACGCCGTGCGAACAAACCCCATAAAACTCTGGAGGAATTGCAGGGTTTTTTTCAATTCCACCCCATTTGGAATTTTTTTACTGCTTCCAACTAAATTGTAGGCCATAATTAATGGTGGCATTAGAAAGTACAACTTGTCCCACAAAAAATAAGCCGTCATACAGCTATGTGAACGGAAATGTAAAAAAGTAATAGAGTAATGAGCGAGCACTCATACACTTGGCAACCAAATTGACATGTGAAGAAAATATTTATTATATCCCCATAAAATACAAGTAATAAAATTTATAAGAACAATGTAGCAATAATATACAACATTACAGTCACATATATTGTGGTAGATATGATCAACACTATATTCATATGACTCAATAGTGTCGATAAATTCAATAATATATATCACACCAAGAAACTTCAAGTATATGCTGTTATTTGGGAAAGAGGGGGTATTATCTTCTAGCTCTCTATCCCAATTTGGGAAACTGAATGTCACTGAAAATGCTGTAGGTGTATTCACTGGGAGTGCAATATGTTCATAAAGTGTCCACAGGAATCCTGATAATGTGAAAAGTCTCTTATAGCATATCCTTTTATGGTCGATATGAGCTTTGGATTGAAGAAAACTTTAAATCGATATTTGGCTTACCGTCTAGCGTCTGCTTTCTCCCTATTGCTTCAATGGAGCTTTAAATATTTGCCGGCTTATTCAGTCGCTCCGTACAGCAAGCTTGTTTAAATTTCGCGGGAGTTCCAAAGATCGCGGGAGTTGCCACTCTGTTCCGCAATTTCCTTTGGTGCAGCTTTCGACGATAAGAATAGTTAATCCTTTACAGTATTATCGGAGGCTTTTCAATGCAGGTACATCACTTGTTTCACCAAGTGTAAAAAAGTTATAGCTCAAGGAAGATAGGAAAGAAAAATAAAAACAAAAAAACCTCCAGTATCCTAAGGGTTAAAAAGCATATATACATGATTACTGCAGCAATATCCATGGTTTGGCAGCAATCTACCTATGTGTGTTAAGTTGAAATTGAGCTTCAAGCCTCAATTGTCCGTTTACGTATTTTCAGTTTCCACATGGTATAATTTACATTTTTGGGGGATTGTTAAATGCAATTAAACCAGCATACATATGTGATTTTTACAAGACACAAGGTAGGGCAGAAATCTACCTGTGAGTGATAATGAGAAATTGAATGTCAGGCCTCAACTGTCCGTTTTTAAACCAGCATATAGGTGATTAACACCAATACACAGACCAGCACACAAAAGTATCTGTGAGGGACAACGAATTTAGGCCTAAATCAGTTTCCCTTTATTTGTGTGTTCACAAACACATTTCCAATAATTTTTTTTTTTTGGGGGGACTGTCTGTATTCAAACTAGCAGCATATATACGTGATTACTACACCAATAGACAGGGTAGTGCACAACATTATCTGAGAGGCCCAAAAATGTCTGGGCTATGGAAGGGCCAGAGCCAGAATGTGAGTAGTACCAGCGCCATCTATCTGGCCAGAAGTAGTGGTAGTAGTAGTAGGCCACAGTTGTCCCTGATGGCTTCGGAAAGGCGCAATATTATAGGTGAGGAGAAAGAGGATGAGATTGTGAATTGGATGGCTCACTCCTCCTCTCAATCGCAGGATGATGTGGAGGTGACTTCAGAGTCCAACGCCGTGGAACAAGGGGTCACAGTGTTCCTCCAGCTTCTCCTCCTTGCAGGTCCAAAGAAGGCTTTTAGCGGATTCCCCCCATTCTTTACTGACCCTTCCTAGAGGGGTTCCTTCCTTTTTTCTAAGAAGTGGCAATAAACCCCACCACGCCCTGGGTGTCGCCCTGTTAACACCGTTTGGTCTGCCCTGAGCAGGAGGTTGGGGAGAAGGCTGGTGACCCCAGGCATACTTGTGTTGATGGTGGAAGTAATAGTGGCACCTGTAGCCACGGCACTGGTGCTAGGGGCAGCAACAGTGACAGTTGGGGAAAGTGCAGAGCAGGGGAGTGGGGCCCATTAGCCCACCATGATATCTCACAGTCTGATAAAAGCGACAGGGAGGGTGAGGACTCCAATGATGATTGTGTGCTGGACAGGACCTGAAAGCCGGATCGGAGTGCTGAGGAGAAGGCAACATCAGTGGAGAAGGGCGGTGGCAACAGCAATAAAGAACAGAGGCCAGGTACCTCCCAAAAAACAGCCAGAGCCACGTCTGCTTCAGGATCTGGTGATGACGCTGTGGGTGGGTTAGGCCCAAAATGTGCCAGAGATTAGCCCAGCTTGGCTGCCTGTAGCTCTGTGCGAGCAACTCCCGTATGGCGCATTTTGTCCACAAGGCGGCCACACAAAACCACAGCAGTATGCAAGATCTGCAGGGTTAAAAAAAAATCCATGGCAGTTCAAACACAATTATAGGTACCAGGGGTCTATTGCAGCACATGAGGTGGCATCAACGGATCCTTTGGGAAAATACAACTGGCTAGCATCCCTAATCAGAACAAGTCTGTCCTTCTTTTCCTGGTCCTCTTTGTGGCAGCCAACCCGCATTCCCAAGCAGTATGGTATCTGTCATCATCATCACCTTTTTCCCCTGCTAAGACTCCTCCTCGTCCTTTAGCTCTATCGTGAGACATCTATAACGGAAAGTTTGGCCATGAAAAAACTTTTCTCCACCAGAAATTAGCTTGTCTACAAGCTGAACCCCCACATGGCCAAGTTTCTGGTGGTGCAGTCTCTTTAGTACCATTGTAGTAAAGCCTTGTACTCTCACATGGCAGAGAATGCAGGCCACTTTTTGCGATTCTCGCTGTGCATCAAGCTGCACTCCACGGTGGACACCTGGAGCAGCTGTTCCGGGCAGGGACAGTATATGTCTTTCCCACCATATTATGGGACTGGCTAACACAGCAGGCACTACAGGGTCACTTCCACTACCCCTCCTTCCTATCACATGTGTCAGGTCAAGTGTTTCCACGTCGTGTTGGAGCTGATCGGCCTGGGAGAGAGTAGCCACACTAGTGAGCAGTTGCTCAAGTACATCAATGTCACGGCTGTATGTGAGCAACAAGAGCATACACAGTTAATAGAGCTACTGACCGGACCCAAACTAGGGAGGATAAAGGGTGACCTCTGTCAGACCCTCAAAGCTCTCCCTATGCTGCTAAAGCACATGCCCGGATCCAAATGGTGGAACGTCTCAAAACTCTGGTAGTGACAATCAAGCAGCAAACATCCTGCTGGCTGGGCAAGGTGGTCAGCGACAATGTGGGTAACACTGTGGATGCCCTGAACCTGGGCGAAATAACACAAGCTCCGTGCATGGTGCTTGTCATCAACCTAGTGGTGCAGCGCTTTCTAAATAATTACACTGGCTTGCGGAAGGAGCTGGCAAAGTCCAGGAGATTGTCTAAGCACTTCAGCCACTCTTACGTGGTGAGGAACGCTCTCCTGGACCTGTGGCGACAGAACGGCCTGCCGATACACTGCTTAATCCATGACGTGCCAACTCAATATTGCACAAGCTCAAGCAGAAAGCTGTGGACTATTTTGTCATGCACCAAACAGCCTCAGCAACAGGGAGCATGTGTTGCTTCCAGTTCAAGCAGTGGCAGCTCATCCAAGATGCCTGTCGGGTGCTGAATCCCTTCGAAGAGGCCTCAAAGTTTAACAGGAACTACTGCGGCATGAATGAGATCATCCCTCTCATATTTATCATGCAGCAGGGGATCACTGTGGAAGAAGAGCAGCTGACACATCTTAGTATCTGTCCTATAGCTGTTGGGGACACACACGTGAGACATCTATAACAGAACGTTTGGCAATGAAAAAACTTTTCTCCACCAGCAATTAGCTTGTCTACAAGCTGAACCCCCACAGGGCCACGTTGCTGGCGTGCAGTCTCTTTAGTACCATTGTAGTAAAACCTTGTACTCTCACGTGGCATAGAATGCGGGCCACTCCTTGCGATTCTAGCTGTGCATCAAGCTGCACTCTACGGTGGACACCTGGAGGAGGAGGATAAATAAGATGAGGAGCTGCTACTGCAAGAGGATTCAGACATGGATGAGCAAGAAGACGATGATGAGGGTGGCAACGGCCAAGACACCCAATCGTCTCAGTGGGGGGCAGAGACAAAAAGAAGTGGTTCCTCGGGCACGCTGGCCAAAATGGCGACCTGTGTGCTTGCTTGCTTACGCAGTGACAGGTGTATTGTTGACATCAAGCAGTCTGATAATTACTGGATAGACATTCTTTTAGACCCTCGCTATCAAGGCAAATTGGAGGAATGTTTTCCTCTGGCAGAACAAGAAGACAAATTACGTTACTACCAGGAAACACTGTGTATGCAGCTTACGGTGAACAGAAGCTTGCTACCAGCGTGTCTGAAAGGGAAACCCCTTTCCGCCTCCACGAGCAGCAGAAGCGGCAGCAGTAATTTCAGCCTCAACACAATGGAGTAGTTTTTCACGTGTTGCACTGAACTGAGGCCAGTCAGCAAGCAGACAGCTCCCGCCACAATGCCCAAGTTCAGGCCTACTTATTTTGGCCAGTTTCTTTCGCATACTCAATTCCCTGACCCCATGGATTTCTGGGCAGGCAGACTGGAACAGTGGCATGAACTTGCACAGCGTTCTCTCTATCTTCTTTCTTGCCCTGCCTCCAGTGTCATCTCGGAGAGGGTTTCCATCTAGGGGGGCGTGGTGACACTCTAATGGACCAAGTTGTCCAACGCCAGTGTCCAAAACATCACATTTGCCAAAATGAACCACGCCAGGATTCAGGAGGATTTTCACACTCCTCTGGCTCATTCCAATGTATAGACCTCGCCTTGCTGGCGTGCCCCATCTTGCCATTGTCAGTTTACGTGTATTCAGTTTCCACACAGTTGAAATTTAAAAATTCTGTATGTCATTGCTTACAGATTTAAAGAGAAATAAATAAAGTTTGGGGGTGGGGGGTGGTTAAATTTAAGGTGCAATATAAATATACATGATTACTGCATCATACCACTAAT
Organism: Bufo bufo; assembly: GCF_905171765.1. NCBI lineage: Eukaryota > Metazoa > Chordata > Amphibia > Anura > Bufonidae > Bufo > Bufo bufo. The sequence goes on from NC_053390.1 coordinate 390,263,174, forward strand.
GCCTGTTTCCGTGTATTCACTTTTCACATGGTTGAATTTTATAATGTCTTTTCTTGGGGCGGAGGTTTATCATGGTTGAAATTTATGAAAATTTAATTTTTTTTGGAGGGGGGGGTAAATTTCATGAGGCGGCATATGTACGTGATTACTGTACTAGTTCAGTAATCGCTGCCAGTCCCCCATCGTGCCACTTACTGCCTGTCTGCCAACCTACCATAACATTTTTTGCGGCTTCTGCATGCTGCGGCCTGCATCATGCCACTAGCCAACCATCATGTTCTCCAAAGGCATTTTTTTTACTGTCATAACACCGTCTGCATTTAAACATCATCTGTCCCTGATAAGGGGTCATTTTTTGAAGCTTTGGAGTATGAAAAAGCATGAGACGTGCTGATGCAATGTCTTTTTAAACTTGTTGTATGATAACACCGTCAAATGTGCGTTTACTCATAGCTATGTATGTCAGTGTCACTCATACATCATTTACTCTTTACTGTCATTACGTTCCAGATGAGATGACACTGGAGGCAGGGCAAGAAAGAAGATAGTGTGCTGTACAAGTTCGTGCTACTGTTCCAGTCTGCCTGCCCCGAAATCCATGGGGTCAGGGAATTGGGTATGCGAAAGAGACAGGTCATAATTTAGGTAGGCCTGAACCTGGGCGTTGTGGCGGGAGCTGTCGGCTTGCTGACTGGCCTCAGCCCAGCGCGACATGTGGAAAAACTGCTCCATTGTGTTGAGAAAAGGGATTGTTGGAGGGAAAAAAAATAAAATTAATAAAAAATAAATGAAAAGAGATGGTTTCCTAAAACGTATCAGTCCTAGGAGGCTAGAGGGGGTTATATACAATCTTTCAGGGCAATTAGAGTCACTTTGGTTTGGCCCAAAATTTAACTTTTTCAAAAATTTGGGGAACCGGACCCGAAACTAATTTCTACTGGTTTGCTCATCTCTAGTACAGTCCTGATCAAAAGTTTAAGACCACTTGAAAAATGCCAAAAAATCATATTTAGCATGGCTGGATCTTAACAAGGTTCCAAGTAGAGCTTCAACATGCAACAAGAAGAAATGGGAGTGAGACAAAACATTTTTTTGAGCATTCAATTTAATGAAAACAACGAATAAAACTGAAACAGGCTGTTTTTTTTTTTTTCCCAAAACTTTTTATTTCTTTTCACATACAGCGAGTATACAAAATAAAATTTCTCCATACAGTATGTACATACTTTTCACCTTATTCACATACAGTGACAATATACGAAGCATTAGGTTGAGTAACAAATAATGTCCAGAGAAATAATAATCGCTTCATAATCATAGAAATATATAAACATACATAAACCCTTCCCTCCCTCCCTCCCCCCTACCCTCAACTCGTCTGGATGCACCCCCTCCCTTATACTAATATTACCTCCACTGTAAGTCTAGCAAAATATGCCATATATTCCATACTGTTTGATTATGAAACTTTCAGTTTACCAAGGGTACCTCTAATATCTTTCTGTAAATACCACTCAGTGTGTTTAAAGTTACTCATGAGATCTTGTGTATCCTCCACTGACAAATGTTTTGCAATAAACTTTGCCCATTTGTTTAAAAAAGACGTTGAGTTTTTGTTTTTATTTGATTCTGCATCCAATTGATCCATTAATATGAAATGTCGCATTTGGCTATAGAACTCCATACTTGTGGGAATGTGTGGGTCTAGCCATCTTTGCAATAAACATTTCAATGCTACTAGCAATACCCCATCTATCAATTTAGGTACCTGAACTGTGTCTGGGAATACATGGAACAAAACAACTTCTGGCTCACATGGCAATTCAATATGCCAGGTGTCTTTGATCCAAGACAGCAGCCATTCCCAATATTGTCGTGTCTTGGGGCAAAGCCACATCCCATGATCCAGGTCTGCTTTTTGGAGGTTACATTTTGGACATTTATTTATCCAGTTCTCGTTATTTCTTGTGTTATTTATGTTGAAAGCATATATTGCCCTATGTATTAGTTTCAGCTGGGTTTCCCTCCATTTCTCACATACTACTGCTTTCCTTGTCCTAATCCACCCCGTCATTATTCTTTCTCTCCAACCCTGATTTATTAATAGTTTACCCCACCCTCCACCAATTGTTGCAGCTGTTTTATCATTTTCGCTATCCCTAAGTTGTTTATATATGTCAGATAATGACCACTTACTTCCTATTTGTTTGAGTAGGGAATCAAAGCCGTTTATTTTACATTCCGAGGCCACTTGTTTTAATCTGGATTTACAGAAGTGTATTATTTGGTAAAATTGTAGCTCTTGTCTTCCAAGGAGACCATATTTATCCCTTAGCTCTGGCAACGTGAGGTACCTTTGTTCTTGGTCATGCAACAGATGTTGTAGAGTTGTTATCCCTTTTTGTTTCCACTGCTGAAATAGCTTATTACTGTTTCCTGCTTCAAATTCTGGATGGGACCATAAATACATATATTTGGAAGTTTTAAAGGATAAGCTGTGTAGTTTTCTCACTTCTTTCCAAGCAATGTCAGTATCCCTCAGTATTATTGAGGTTTTAATATCAACTGTCCTTGAAGCTAGATGTGAGTGCATGAGTGCACCCAAATCCCATCCCTGGGCTAATTCTTTTTCTAGTAATATATTCGAGTAATAGGATGTCTTTGCCAAACAATCCCTACAATGTCGGAAGAGACTGGCCAAATTATATTTTCTAAGATCTGGAAAACGAACTCCTCCCTTTTCTACTGGTAAATATAATTTCCGTAGGGCTATCCTCGCTTTCTTTTTGGACCATATAAATTGTGAAAAAGCTTTGTTTAATTCTTGTATATCCCTATGCCTAATTAAGATGGGTAATGTTTGCATTGGATAGAATAGTTTGGGGACACTGACCATTTTTATCAGATGACATTTTCCTAGTAGCGTCAATGGCAATGACTGCCAGTTCTCCAGTTCTTGTTTAATCTGTTTTATCAACGGTATATAGTTTAGATTATATAAAGAGTGAGGTGAGGGCCCAATTTTGATACCTAGGTATTTAATATGTTTTTTTGCTATAATTACTAGGCAGTTTTGCATTGTTAGATATTTCTTTGATGTTGTGTTGCCTATGTACAGGAGTTCACATTTATCAATGTTAGCTTTAAAACCTGAGTTCTTCCCAAAATCCTCGATTACTTTAAATACTTGGTGAATGTCTCTAGAGGGATTTGCCATGAATAGAATTATGTCGTCGGCGAAAAGTGACATCTTTACCTCTCTCGACCCTACTTTTATACCTTCAAAAACTCCTGAGTTTTCCAAGTATCTAGCTAGTGGCTCTATTGCTATGTTGAACAACAGTGGTGACAGGGGACATCCCTGCCTTGTCCCCTTTAATAATGGGAAAGATTGAGAAAGAAAACCTGGCAGCACTATTTGTGCCTTGGGGTCTGTGTATAAGGTTGTTATATAAGTTCGGAAAGCTCCTTTGATGTTCATTGTATCTAATACCTGCGCCAACCATCCCCAATTCACATTATCGAACGCCTTTTCGGCATCTATTGTGAGTAGTGCAGGCGACTGACTCAATTGCGGCCTTCTAGTAACATAATCCAGAACAGTCAGCACCCTTCTCATATTGAACACTGCAGATCTGCCCTTTACAAACCCCACCTGAGATGGTCCAATTAGGTTTGGTAATTCAACAGCCAATCTATCAGCCATTATTTTGGAAAATAATTTGTGATCCACGTTAATTAAAGATATGGGCCTGTAGGAAGATGGCAGAAGCAAATCTTTTCCAGGTTTCGGTAAAAGACGTATATATGCTGTGTTATTAGTCAGTTTTGTGACTTTTCCTTCCAACACTCTATTAAAGCTATCTGTAAGCATTTAAGCTATATCGTCCTTTAATAATTTATAAAATTCCCCAGTATACCCGTCTGGGCCTGGTGCTTTCCCAAACGGCAAATTTTTGATTGTTCTGGATACTTCTTCTACTGATATTGGCTTATTAAGTTCAAGGAGCTGACTGTCCTGGAGTTTTGGTATGGTCGCTTTATCTAGATAATGGATTAGGGATGGTTGGGCATCAGACCCTGCTGAGTACAATTTCATATAGTACTGTCTAAAGATTTCCAAAACTTTTTCAGGTTTATTCTGACTTTTGCCCTGCCCATCTAACAACGTCGGAAAATTAAGCTGACTCCTTGGGCCCTTAGATAATCTCGCTAGTAACTTCCCAGATTTATTGCCAAACTTAAATAATTTAGATTCTTTCTGTGAGCTATACATCACCTCCCATCTAGTTTACCACATCTCAAAGTTTTTTTTTGCTGCACACCATTTTAATTTAGCTTGTTCAGATGGGCACTGAAGAAATTCAGAATAAGTCTTTCTAAGGCTATTAGTCATTTCCCCTAACTTTTTGTTTTGTTTTTGCCTTTAGTGCATGTACATATGTCATTATTCTACCCCGAAGTACTGTCTTCTCCGTATCCCATAATAAAGTTGGATCATCCCTATGTTGGGCATTATCTTCCTGAAATTCCATGTGCCACCCCCGCAATAGATCTCTGAAGCTATCCTTTTCTCCCAGGAAGGCCGGGAACCTCAATATGTAATCAGATCCTTTTTGTGTTTGCTCTTTAAGATCTAACTGTATTGGGGCATGGTCTGATATGACCATATCGAGAATCTTCGGGTTTTCGATCTTATAAAACATGGAAGTCGACACCAGTAGATAATCGATACGAGACCATGAATCATTAGGAGCCGAGTAAAAAGTGTATTCTCTCCCTTCAGGATTGGCTTCTCTCCAAGGATCCATGAGGTCATGGTCTCGCATCAAACATTCCAACACTATTTCTCTCCCCACCGTCGTCTTTTTCTTTAACCTAACCGGTCTGCGGTCCTCTCTACCTTCCATCACTGTGTTCATGTCTCCCCCCACTATAAGATTACGTTGTTGCAAGGCGGTTAATCGTGTGCCTATCTCCTCAAAGAACTTCTTATTCTCTCCATTTGGGCCATATATATTAATTAACCCTATCTCTCCTATAGGTAGTTTCATAGTCATAAATTGCCATCTGCCCTCATCTGTCACATGTGTCAATATGTCAGCCTGCAATTTCTTGTGCAACAGTATTAATGTCCCACCTTTGCGGTTTACTGATTTGGACCCTATTGCTTTCCCTACCCACATCTTCTCCATGCGAAAAAAATCTTCTGCGCCCAAATGAGTTTCCTGAAGTAGTGCAATGTCTGCTCTACACTTTTGCAGGTGCTTCAGAATCATGTTTCTTTTGGCAGGGGAACGAAGTCCCTTCACATTCCACGATATAATTCTCATTATATTATCCTCGCATGGAAAAGATGTGGCCTAAGTACTTGGGCATGCATCCAGACAAACAAAAAACAAGTAAACATTCCCTTCCCGCCCCAAACAGTTTCTATGGCAACCTGCCTAGAAGTATATTCCCACCAACTCTTATGCCAATATACATTAACATATTTCTCCTCTTTTCCTCTATTGACTTCACCTTTTTCCAACATGGTCAGTCAATCCCTCATTTTTATATTGAACTTATTTATACTAAATGTTCTGTTATAACATTCTAAACATATCCTTTTCTTGCACATTTACCACCTTCAGCGCTCAGGCCATTTTCGCGGCTCCCCGCTTATGTCCATGCGTGACGCAGCTGCTTCTTTTCCAGTCTCCGCAGATGTAGCTGACTTCTCTGATGGTCGGTATCTACCTGGAGGCCTTAACGGCATGTGTTGTAGGCCCAGTTGATTTCTTGCCTCCTCTGCTGAAGTATAAGTAGATGTTCAACCATCTGAGTGAAATATTTTGAGGAGTGCTGGGTACAAGAGCGCAAATCTAGTATGTCTCTCATAAAGCTCAGAGCAAATACCCGAGAATTCCCTCCTCTTTTTTTGCACCTCCATGGAGTAGTCTCCAAATATCAGCACTTTCATGCCGCGAACTTCCAGTGTAGATCCCTGCCTTTTATATTGTCGCAGTATGGCAGCCTTGTCAGTAAAGTCAAGATATTTTACTATGACTGGTCTCGGTCTTTGCTGTAGATTTGAAGCAGCTTTTAAGTTACGATCAGTGCCTGGTCTCAGATCAGGGCCTATACGGTGTGCTCTTTCTACCTTGCATGCATTTTCAAGACCCAGTTCCAGTGGTATCTCTTGCTCACATATTGTAATCAGATCTTGGGCTGGTATAGCTTCTTTTAATCCCACAATGCGGAGGTTGCTCCTCCGTGAGCGATTTTCCAGATCGTCCACTTTCATTTTAATAGACGCCGTTTCTCTTTCTGCCTTCTCCAGCAGCGTGCGTAGGTCGGAACAAGACTCCTCCAGGATTTGTATGCGAGTCTCTGCATTATCTAGCCTCGACCCATGTTCCACTACAGTGGCTTGTAGAGACTGAAGTGTGTGCCCTACTGGGTTAGCAAGTGATTCCTGCAGGTCAGGTAGTATTCTACTAGCCACTTCTATCGCCAACTTTACATAATCAATGCCTGCTTCATCTCCTTTGAGATCCACCTCATCTGGCTCTGAGCGGTCTGTCATTATTTCCTGCTGTACAGGCATGGGCGCTTCTTCCTCCTCCCCTTCACATTCCCGCGCTGCGGTTTTCAAAGGTTTTTTCATACCTTTAGATTTGCTTTTCGCCCCCATATTTAGGATATAGCGATCCATACACTCTCGCTGCACTAGCGATGTCGATTGTCCCAAACTTTGTCCGGTCTGTAGGGGGGATTTAGCCTCTTGAGGTTTTGACTGCACGGAGCCGAGGTTAGCCGCGTCTCACCATGCTGGCGCCGGAACCGGAAGTCCGAAACAGGCTGTTTTTAAGCTGATCAAAAGTTTAGGACCACACCTTCAGTCTCAGATGCCGTCTGATGGTTATGGGGCTGCAGTCAGCACCAGTAAGGGCCTTAATTTGGGTCAAGGATCGTCCAGTGTCTTGACAGACAGCCAATTGGATCCTCCGGCTCAGTGCTGATGAAATTTTTTTGGGTCTTCCACTTGACTTTTTTGTTCCATAACCCTCAGGATCATTTAAGAAATTCCAAATGACTGTCTTACTGCGTCCCACCTCAGCAGCGATGGCGCGCTGTGAGAGACCCTGCTTATGCAGTTCAACAACCCGACCACGTTCAAAAAGGGAGAGTTTTTTTGCCTTTGCCATCACAAAGTGTGACTACCTGAAAGAAAATGACAATGAATCCACATCTTTGCACAGATTTGGCCTTTTAAAGGCATGTGGTCCTAAATTTTTGATCAGCTGAAAAACAGCCTGTTTCTGTTTAATCGTTATTTTCAATTAATTGAATGCTCAAAAAATGTTTTGTCTCACTCTTATTTCTTCTTGTTGCATGTTGAAGCTCTACTTGGAACCTTGTTAAGATCCAACAATGTAAAATATGATTTTTTGGCATTTTTCAAGTGGTCTTAAACTTTTGATCAGGACTGTATGTACTACTTATTAAATTTAATAAAATCATAATATAAACCTTCCTTTCAAGTGTACCTGTAGTTTCAGTTAAAGCCCCTTTCACACAAGCAAGTTTTCTGCATGGGTGCAAAGCGTGATGTGAACACCTAGCACTCGCACTGAATCCTGACCCATTCATTTCAATGGGTCTGTGTACATGAGTGTTTTTTTCATGCATCAGTTCTGCGTTGCGTGAAAAACGCAGCATGTTCTATATTCTGCGTTTTTCACGCAGCTCTGGACCCATAGAAGTGAATGGGGCTTCAGTGAAAAACTCATTGCATCCGGAGGGAAGTGCGGATGCAATGCGTTTTTCACTGATGGTTGCTAAGAGATGTTGTTTGTAAACCTTCCGTTTTTTATCAGGTGCTTGAAAAACGCATCAAAACGCATTGAACCCGCGCAGAAAAAACTGAACGCAATTGCAGACAAAACTGACTGAACTTGCTTGCAAAATATTGTGAGTTTCACTGAACGCATCCGGACCTAACTGAGTAGCCTGAAGTCTTGCTCTTATCAGCAAAACAGTGTCAGAATATGATGACACAGAAAACGGGTTTTTATATATTTTTTTCTAGAATTCTGCAAAATAGGGCTTTGAAACTTTCAGGGTTTATTCTGGCAACCACTTGCTATTTTGCAGTTTTATTCCACTTACTCCACTTTTGAAAAGTGGGTGGGAGAGTGGATGTGGTTAGACTGTTGGTCTGATTTAAGCCATATTTTTTTTTAAATGTGGGGGAAATTTATCAAAACTGGTGTGAAAGGAAAATGGCTTAGTTGCCCATAGCAATCAGATTCCATCTTACATTTTTCAGAGCTCCTTTGGAAAATAAAAAGTGGAATCTGATTGGTTGCTATGGGCACCTAACAGTAAGCTAGTTTTCCTTTACACCAGTTTTGATAAATCTCTCTGTTGCAGTCTTACTCCACTAAAGAGTTGGTGCAAGAAAGTGAAGTAACATTTTATGATAAAAGTATTAAACTTAAAATGCCCCTAATTTATCAATCATTGTGTGACTGTTCTAGCAACTGTCTGCACCCACCTCCTCTCCAGTTGATAGACCTGGCCGCGCTGCCTTACTGACCCACTCCATGGCTTCAAGGCTCTGGCAATCCAGTCCTGTCGGCGTCTCCCTCAGTAATCCCGGCCACCAGAGTAATGATATCCTTTCCTTGCAGGCTGAGGTCTGCTTCCTGCCAGCAATGTCTCTCTCTGCCCATAGGGTGCATGTGCTCTCTCCGGCTCTTAAAAGGCCATTGTATGCACATCCTAATCTTCCCCAACTAATGGCTGATTACCCTGGGGTATTTTCTGCACCTTCCCCTGTAGGAAGGTGCCTGATCAAGGACTTTGAGTTCACTAGTTTCCTACAAAGGTAAGCTCTGTTTGTTTGCCTGTTCCAGGTACCGACTTCTGCTTGATTTCTGGATCCCCTTCTCCATCTGACCTGATACCCGATTCCTGTCTGTTCTCTGCCCTGACCTCAGACTGTTTATCATATTGTCATTTGCTGACTTCCCTGACTATGGTTTTCTCTTTTGTAGATATTAGGCTCAATGACCAAGTAGTGAAATACTTTAATGAAGTTGCACATGGTAGAGGTGTCGTAAAATACATTTGTATGCTTTTTGTAAACAAAATGTGTCCCTCAACTAATTTGGGGCTCATAATGTAACATCTAGAACTTTTTCATGACACAGTAGTGCTGCATCTAAATAATATTAAAATTTAGTACCCCCATCTGTTACCCAGCCTGAAGAGCAGCTACAAGGTGCATCTCTCACTCTGGAGAATCCAGCATTATTTTAATGGGCATTATGTAATGCTTCATTTCCCCTATGGTTGCTCTGCAGGAGAATTAAACACTTGCTGCTGAGTGATCTTATCATAAGAGAAGGTGAAACAGAATCCAGTCGGCACTCGATCTTGTGTTAACGTTGCAGCAGGAAGGAGCGAGCCCCACATGTAATATGTGAAGGAATCCCGGCAACTGTATCTTACTTCAAAGTATATTGCTTTATTCTTTATCATTCAATATATGATAAAGACGCGTTTCGGCACAAAGCCTTTCTCAGTAGGTATACCTACTGAGAAAGGCTTTGTGCCGAAACGCGTCTTTATCATATATTGAATGATAAAGAATAAAGCAATATACTTTGAAGTAAGATACGGTTGCCAGGATTCCTTCACACACTTATAAGGGAAGGCAGCACCACTCTGATATCACTGAAAATATCCTGAATAACCATTCAAATCAATCATGCCTTTGCTTCGAAGGTTGTACCAGAGATTTGTAGTATACAGTATGACATTCCTAAGCAATGCACAGCATATTCCTAACATGATGGTGACCCAGGCTTGTGAATTTGGACACTGGATCTAGACTCAAAGCGGTTATTCACCCTTGTTTTTTTTTGGGCAGACCCCCTGGACCTCCAGGTTTGGCTGGACCAGCAGAGGCAATCATACTTACCTGATCCCCACCACTGGGTTCTGGCTCCTTCAATCCCCAACAATACCGCTGCTCGCAGGTCTTCCCGTGTCTACATCCAGTTTCACACAGATCATATATCTTCCATATGCATGACACATGGGGGACACATCATTGTTGCAGCCAGTCACTGGCTGCAGCAGCCACATGACCCATGTCAAACCAGATGTTGACATGGTAAAACTGGTGAGCAGCAGCATGGAAACGACGAAGCAGGAGCTCAATGGTGGGGAGCAGGTAAGTATTCTTCCCTCTGCAGGTCTGACCACAGTGGGGGTTTACCTTAAAGGCCCCTTTTAAGGGCATTAGAGGGACTGGATGAGTTTTGGTCTCAATTAGGTTCTGTTCACACTGCCATTACAAAACTCTAGTGACTGGCATTACTGATGCCTGATACTGGAATTGCTAGCTTCAGGTGTTTTAAATTAAAAAAAAGCTTAAAATGAACTAAAGCTTAGGTAGTTATACAGTAATAAAGAGAAAGAATATACAACAAGGCCATTCATTTCTGATGTGTACCTAACTATGTAAAATGTTACAGTTTTCCAATACACTGGTGCCCGGTAACTTTTTCACTTATTTCTGATTTTCTTGTGAAGGGCTTGGCTGTACATGGAGATGTGTGCATAACTCAATAACCTGAGATGCCCTGGGTGAAATTATTCCCGCTCTCTGTATAATTCCTGATGATTCTTTATAAAAATGGATAACAACCACAAACTACAAACACAAGGTAAAAACAAAGGGAATTGTCACAAGCCAATGAATGAAACAACATACACACAGAGTTTAAAAGGAAGGAATAAAAGTACATTGATACTGTATTACTTGTGTATTTACGGCACATATTCTTTTTTGGGATAACCAGATTAAATTGACAACGATTCCCAAAACCATTTTACAGTTTTCATACTTGTATATGTGTCATTGAAGATACATACATACACAGTGGACACAATTTATATACAGGAATTGAATCCTGGATCACGGAGGGTGAGATTTCACTATGTTACAATACATGATAATGGTGTAAAAATAGCAAAGCAACATTATTTCAACTCAAAATGCATCTTATGTTGGTAAAACACAAATAATTTTTTTCTGTGCCCCATTAAGAATGCCTTCTGGTCTGTCACCAGGACAGGTTCCCTTTATATTACCTTACATTGTTCTTTCAAGGTTGAACTAATGCACAACTACAATGGGCCAAAGTGCCAGTCAAGGAAAGAGAAATAACGCCCATTAGTCCAGTGTGCAGTTAAGAGAGACGTGTGACCCCTGGTCTTTTGCTGGGGATTTGTAGTTAGAAAGGGCATATGTTCCAAGCCATTACAAAGCCCTCTGCTTACCACTATGGAAGGCTGTTTAGTAGATACAATTGCCCTTACTACAGCAAACATTATTGTAACCTGTTATAGATGTGGTGTATCCTTTGATCTCATCTTTAAGATGATGCACATGTTCTAATTTAAGAGAATCTGACGCCTAAATGTGTTTTTTTTTTTCTCTATGTTTTGGACCAATAAGTTAAAGTGTACATTCAGTGAAAACGCCATTGTGCTACAGACCTCTACTTGTTCTTAAAGAGGTTCTTCAGGAATTATTTAAAATGGCTGTCAGCAACCTGTTCTGGAATGTGAACAGAACGTGCTGCCAGCACTTACCTAGATGGATGAGGGAGTGGGGCCTCATTACACACTACGCTATGGCACTTGCCTATACTACATACTGGTGAGTTTTCCTCTTCAGCTACTCAGTCATGACGACGTATCATAAAATGAACATATCATAACTATCTTTTGTAGAGCAGTGTAGGGAGGTCCCACCCCTTTACTCCTAGACACTACAAGTGGTGGCAACCAGTCCTCGTCACATTCTAGGATAGATTACTGGCAGCCATTTTAAATAATTCTCAGAGAACCCCTTTAATTTACTAACAAAATGTTTAAATCAGTGCTGAGGCTGCTGTAATCACAGGATTTTTTTGGACAATAATCTTTCTCTACAGACACACAAAGATTGTAATTAAATGTTTGGGTAATGTGTTCAAAATATAGCTATAGTCTCATTCAAAAGTTTGGACACATCTTTTTATTTCAAGTTTTTTTCGTCTTTTTATTTTCTACATTGTAGATTCATATTAACTCTTTGAGGACTGGACGTTTTTTTTTTTTTTTTTACTTCATGCCTTCAAGGAGCCATAACGTTTTTATTTTTCCGCACACATAGCCATATGATGGCTTCTTTTCGAGGCAGAAGTTGTGCTTTCTAATAGGACCATTTACTATTGCAAACAATGTAGTAGAATGATGGGAAATTCCAAATGAGGCCACAGTTCTATGGGTTTTGTTTTTACGACATTTCCTATGCGGTAAAACTGATTCATGGCCTTCATTTTCTGAGTACGATTACAAAAATACCACATTTGTATAGTTTTTTTGTTTAAATACTGAAAAAAATATTTAAACTTTGGAAAAAGTATGTTTTATCACCGTATTCTGACCCCCATAACTTATGTATTTAAGTCTATGGAGCTGCTTGAAGGCTCATTTTTTGCGGGATGATCTGTAGTTTTTACTGATACTATTTTGGGAGGTGAGTTACTTATTGATTACTTTTTATAAAATTTCTTTGGGAAGTGAAACAAAAAAATGGTAAATCAGATTTTTTTCTCTGTTAGGCCTCATGCACACGACCGTATTTTTTTGCGGTCCGCAAAACGGGGTTCCGTTTTTCCGTGACCGTTTTTTCGTCCGTGGGTCTTCCTTGATTTTTGGAGGATCCACGGACATGAAAAAAAAAAGTCGTTTTGGTGTTCGCCTGGCTGTGCGGAGCCAAACGGATCCGTCCTGAATTACAATGCAAGTCAATGGGGACGGATCCGTTTGACGTTGACACAATATGGTGCAATTTCAAACGGATCCGTCCCCCATTGACTTTCAATGTAAAGTCAGGAGTTAATATACCATCGGATCAGAGTTTTCTCCAATCCGATGGTATATTTTAACTTGAAGCGTCCCCATCACCATGGGAACGCCTCTATGTTAGAATATACTGTCGGATTTGAGTTACATCGTGAAACTCAAATCCGACAGTATATTCTAACACAGAGGCGTTCCCATGGTGATGGGGACGCTTCAGGTTAGACTATACTAAAATAACTGTGTACATGACTGCCCCCTGCTGCCTGGCAGCAGGGGGCAGCCCCCCCCCCTATAGTTAACACATTGGTGGCCAGTGTGGCCGGCCCCCCCCCTCCCTCCCCTGTAGTTAACTCATTGGTGGCCAGTGGGCCCCCCCTCCCCTGTAGTTAACTCATTGGTGGCCAGTGGGCCCCCCCTCCCTCCCCTGTAGTTAACTCGTTGGTGGCCAGTGGGCCCCCCCCTCCCCTGTAGTTAACTCATTGGTGGCCAGTGGGCCCCCCCCTCCCTCCCCTGTAGTTAACTCGTTGGTGGCCAGTGGGCCTTCTCCCCTCCCTCCCCCTCCTAATTAAAATCTCCCCCCTATCATTGGTGGCAGCGGAGTGTACCGATCGGAGTCCCAGTTTAATCGCTGGGGCTCCGATCGGTAACCATGGCAACCAGGACGCTACTGCAGTCCCGGTTGCCATGGTTACTTAGCAATTTGTAGCACCATTATACTTACCTGCGAGCTGCGATGTCTGCGTCCGGCCGGGAGCTCCTCCTACTGGTAAGTGACAGGTCCGGCCGGGAGCTCCTCCTACTGGTAAGTGACATGACCTGTCACTTACCAGTAGGAGGAGCTCCCGGCCGGACGCAGACCATCGCAGCTCGCAGGTAAGTATAATGGTGCTACAAATTGCTAAGTAACCATGGCAACCGGGACTGCAGTAGCGTCCTGGTTGCCATGGTTACCGATCGGAGCCCCAGCGATTAAACTGGGACTCCAATCGGTACACTCCGCTGCCACCAATGATAGGGGGGAGATTTTAATTAGGAGGGGGAGGGAGGGGAGAAGGCCCACTGGCCACCAACGAGTTAACTACAGGGGAGGGAGGGGGCGGCCCACTGGCCACCAACGAGTTAACTACAGGGGAGGGGGGCCACTGGCCACCAATGAGTTAACTACAGGGGAGGGGGGGCCCACTGGCCACCAATGAGTTAACTACAGGGGAGGGGGGGGCCGGCCGCACTGGCCACCAATGAGTTAACTACAGGGGAGGGAGGGGGGGGCCGGCCGCACTGGCCACCAATGTGTTAACTACAGAGGGGGGCCCACTGGCCACTAATGTGTTAACTACAGGGGGGGGGGGGCTGCCCCCTGCTGCCTGGCAGCACCTTCCAGGCAGCAGGGGGCAGTCATGTACACAGTTCTGTTAGTATATTCTAACCTGAAGCGTCCCCATCACCATGGGAACGCCTCTGTGTTAGAATATACTGTCGGTTCTGAGTTTTCACGAAGTGAAAACTCAGCTTTGAAAAAGCTTTTATGCAGACGGATCTTCGGATCCGTCTGTATAAAAACTAACCTACGGCCACGGATGCCAATCTTGTGTGCATCCGTGTTCTTTCACGGACCCATTGACTTGAATGGGTCCGTGAACCGTTGGCCGTGAAAAAAATAGGACAGGTCATATTTTTTTCACGGCCAGGAAACACGGATCACGGATGCGGCTGCAAAACGGTGCATTTTCCGATTTTTCCACGGACCCATTGAAAGGCAATGGGTCCGCGAAAAAAAACAGAAAACGTCACAACGGCCACGGGTGCACACAACGGTCGTGTGCATGAGGCCTTACTCTGTATGGAATAAATATTTTTATATTTTAATAGTAGAGGTGTTTTAGGACGTGACAATGCCTATGATGTTTATTTTTTTTATTATTTTATTCTGGGGATTTTTTTATATATATATATATATATATATATTTTTTTTTTTTTACTTCTTTTTTAAGCCCCCAAGGGCCTAACAACATGCAATCATCATATTGCCATTTCTATTTATCAATGAAATGTAATCCATTACTAAACAGAAAATTTAATATAATCCAAGGTAGTGCTGCCACCTGCAGGCCTACTTTGGAATATACCTGTGATAGGCACAGGACAGCAACAGCTACCCCGATCTCAGCGAAGGGAATCTGTTCCAGTTGAACTTAAAGGGAATCTGTTACCACCATCAAGCGTATTTAACTGCTTATATGGTACTGTAGGTCTCCTGGAGTATTTTCTAAGCATACCTGTACCTGTAATATAAATGTATTTGAGCCCCATAAAAAACAATTTTATAAATATGCTAATAAGCTTGAAAAAATAGCCCAAGGGGCGGTACTTAGCTTTGTGGAGCCCAGCCGCGCCCATTCTCAGTGAGCCCCGCCCTCCCCCTCATCTTGTATTGTCTAACTTGATATAAGCAGTTAAATACGCTTGATTGTGGTGACAGAATCCCTTCAACCCAACTGAGATGGTTTGGGATGAGTAGGACTGCAGAGAGAAGGGAAAGCAGCCAACAAGTGCTCAACACTTCTGGAAACTCCTTTTAAGACTGTTGGAAAATCATTCCAGGAAACTCCCTCATGAAGCTGATTGAGAGAATGCCAAGACCGTGCAAAGCTGTGATCAAAGCAAAAGGGGGCTACACTGAAAAATCTAAAATATAGAGGGGCACATTTATTAAGACCGGCATTTTAGACGCCAGTCTTAATAAAACCCAATAGCTGGCGGTGGATCCGCTGAAGTTATGAAGAGGTGCAAGTGTCTCCATAACTTCGGTGTATCCAGTGCCATTTCTAAATGTAAGACGGCTTCCTAGCTGCCTTACATTTAGACCATCTTTTACGCCTAAAACAGGCGTAGAAAATGATGAATGAGACGGGCCTACCGGCCTGTCCGCTTCCCCGCCGCCCACAATTTTAAACCTGATGTGAGCGTGACAAACTTAATTTAAGCATATTTCAGCTTAGTAAATGACCCCTGAAGTATTTTCTGGTTTAACATTATTCTGATTTCTTTTATATGTGTTCCTTCATCAAGTCTTCAAAATGAATCTACAAAGTAAAAAATAAAACAAGAAAACCAAACTTTTGACTGGTACTGTGTATCGCTATCTATTCCTGCATTTGGGAACTGTATTTCCTACATAACTGACATCAGCAGAACAGAAGCAAAGGCTTAAAGGAATTCAAGTCTCCTTCTAGACTGTCTCACATTGAAATAAAATAACCTGATCAGGCTGTAGGTAAATGAAGCTAACAACATACAGCACTGATATTTTTTAAGATCTACATTCTTTACATAACTTGCATTCTGATCCACCTGAAGTTCATCTATGTATTTTAGTCAGTGGATGTCAATATATATTCATTAGAGGTTCAACTCTTGTCCAGCCTTCTTAGGATACATAATTATGCAGCTTTCTCTACATGCTGACAGTTGACTGACTTCTCATGTAACTTCAATAAACTAGCCTACAAGTTCCACCAATAGAGATTCATTCGGAAACAGACAAACCTTTTCAGATTTCGATTTCCTGAAAAGAGCTCACTACTCTACATATTCCTGATGAAATCCATTATCAAAGGACTGTTATTGATTCAAACTTAAAAGGGTTCTCCAGGCATTATGAAAAATATAAGCATTACCATGCCACTGTCCCCGCTGTGAGCTCTTCCGCTCAGGTCCTAACTGGATGTGTGCTCTTCTTTTCCTGTTCAGCTGCATTTACTACTATACAGCTAAACAAGAAAAAAAAAGCACATATGTGGTTGGGAACCAAGCAGAAGAGCCCGCAGCCTGTGTGAGTGCAGCAGGGACGGTGGATAGGTATTAAAGGGGTTCTCCGGTCTTTTAATATTGATGACCTATCCTCAGGATAGGTCATCAATATCAGATCGGCGGGGGTCCGACACCCCCGCCGATCAGCTGTTTGAAGAGGAGGCGCACATCGTGCCAGCGCTGCCTCCTCTTCACGGTTTACCTTCTCAACGTCGCCTCTGCAGCGGTGAGCAGGTGTAATTACACCTAACCGTCCCATTCATTTCAATGTGGCGAATCGTTTCCATACACTTGTATAGGAGCAATCCGTCCCATTGAAATGAATGGGACGGCTTGGTTGTAATTACACCTGCTCACCGCTGCAGAGGCGACGGCGAGAAGGTAAACAGTGAAGAGGAGGCAGCGCTGGCACGGCGCGCGCCTCCTCTTCAAACAGCTGATCAGCGGGGGTGCCGGACCCCCGCCAATCTGATATTGATGACCTATCCTGAGGATAGGTCATCAATATTAAAAGCCCAGAGAACCCCTTTAACAAAAACATCCTTCCACAGGTCCACAGACTGCTTTTCTTTTCCACAGTGTCCAGAGAATCCCTTTAAAAACAAGTGATAACTGCTCTACAAGCTTTCATTAAAATAAACCTTTCACTTGATTTTCTACTCCTAAACCACCACCATAGTGTTATCCTGTACCCAGTGTATGAGCAGTGCACAGATGAAGCTGAGGCAGTACACTTCACTGCGCATGCGTCGAATCCTGCTGGAGTTGGCTTGTAATGGTCAGTGTATTATACATAGATTTTCTACATAATGCTAAAACAGTTTATATAAGGGCATGTTTATTAAGCTATTCCCTAGCGGGCTAAGACTCTAGTGATGACTTAGGGGCAGAAAAATCAAATGAAAGGCTCCTTTTAAAAGAAAGTTTAAGGAAATCAAAAACTATAATTAATAAGTAAGTTCCTCCCATAAAATGTTACAAAACCATGACTAAGAATGTCTGATGTGACAGAATTTCACCAAAGACTTTCTAAACTTCAACACACTTTGGTCCCATAATTATTCCTATAACCAAACTGCTATGCACTCAATCTACCAAATCCAATCCATCTGGGTATTTTTCTACTGTCAATAACTGTTACCTGCAAGAGTATTACATGTATTTCATTTGTTTCCCAATGTGGACATTACCAAGAGGACCTGGACCCAGAGCAGAAGCACCTCATCTCAGTAATCTGAGCATACAAGTACCTACAACCAATTAAAATGGAGACAGTCTTTTTAAACTTACATTTGTTCTACAGAACACTGCATCTCACCCACAGAGTACAGAGGTGGGTATTTGTGGAAATCAAAAAATCAAGTCATTTAATACGCCTAAAGTGAGTTGCACAGGCTGCATTCAAGGTAATGTCAAGTAACCTAAAAGAATGGCATATTTTCAGTCTGCCTAGTCCCTATTAGCTCAGTAGTCGCTTGTTAAATCATTTGCAGCAGATGCGAACATCGGATCTGAGCAGCACGGCCAGGCACCAAGGACACTGCAAGCTTCAGAGCAGCAGCGGGCAAATTACCCCATATTGATCAGTTAGCTCCTGCTTTTGGTGTAGAGTAGCCATGATGTTACTAGATGAAATAAGAAAACTAGCATTCCACTCAGAGCAAACTTCCCATTCTATCATCTCAAAGTGCGACGTTATTGGGCAACGCTAGTTAAGCTGCTGGATGAACCGCTCATTCCGTTTTCAGTCTTCTGAAGTGTTCTGACGGCGCTAGGAACCTGTAATCCTGTGCATATTGTGATACCGCCACACCACACCTGTAACCAAAGAAAGACAAAGTAAATGTCACAGAATTCAGTTTTGTGGTTAAAGGCTATGTACATCTTCGGGGGAAATTTTGTTATGATTGCATTTTACTCATTTTGAGCTAAAAATTTTTTTCTCAATTGGTCTTTATTAAAGATATTGAGCCGTTCTGTCACAAAGGGTTAACTGTCTAGCTGTGTGAATCGTACTTCCACTTTGTGTCGGTCATCTAATAACTCTTATCTCTAAGTTACTATGGTCATAAACACTTATTTAGGCCACATTATGATCATTAAAGGGGTTATCCGGGTTCAGAGCTGGACATCCCTCCATTTTCACCCCGGCAACCCCTCTGACATGAGCATCGGAGCAGTTCATGCTCCGATGCTCTCCTTTGCCCTGCACTAAATCGCACAGGACAAAAGCATTTTTTGGAGATCCGGTGACATACTGGGCTCTCCATGGGGCTGCCAGGAAGCCCGGTGACATCACCGGCACTGATGGGTGGGATTTAGCGCTGCCCTAGCCAGTAAAACGGCCCGCCCATCAGAGCCGGTGACTTCACCGAACACACTGCCGGGTGGAAGCTTCCGCCTGGCAGTGTTATGATAAACAAAAGAGCCCGTGTCCTGTGCGATTTAGCGCAGGGCAAGGGAGCGCATCGGAGCATGAGATGCTCCGATGCTAGCCTCAGGGTGGCTGCCTGGGTGACAATAAGGGTATGTCTGGATTAAAGGGCTTCTGTCACCCCACTAAACTTTTTTTTTTTTTTTTGTGTACTTATAATCCCTATACTGCGATTTATCCCTAAATAATGTAATTAATCATTTTGGTTCAGTAGATTCTGCTAAAAACTTACTTTTATAATATGTAAATTACCTGTCTACCAGCAAGTAGGGCGGCTACTTTCTGGTAGCAGCCGCATGCTCCTATCATAATGACGCCACCTCCGCATGTTGATTGACAGGGCCAGCGAACGGGATCTTTCTCTGCTGGCCCTGTTTGCATTCAAAATCTGGCACCTGCGCCGTACCTGTCTTCAGTCGGCACAGGCGCACTGAGAGGACGACACTCGCTCGGCCGCTCCTTCCTCAATGCGCCTGCGCCGGGTGTAGATGTGACGTCATCGGCGCAGGCGCATTGAGGATGGAGCGGCCGAGCGAGCATCGGCCTCTCAGTGCGCCTGCGCCAGTTGCCATGGTTACCGATCGGAGCCCCAGCGATTAAACTGGGACTCCGATCGGAACTCTCCGCTGCCACCAATGATGGGGGAACGTGATTTTAACTGGGAGGGGGGGGGGGGGGAGATGTGAGGCCGCACTGGCCACCAATGATGGGGGATTCGGAATGTGATTTGAGGTGAGGCCGCACTGGCCACCAATGATGGGGGATTCGGAACGTGATTTTAACAAGGGGGGGGGGGGGAGTTTATGGGGTGCATAAGACTTTTTGATCGCTTGGTATTACACTTTTTGTGATGAAAGGTGACAAAAAATGGCTTTTTTTAAGCATTTTTTTTACAGTGTTGACCGGACGGGGTGGATCATGGGATATTTTTATAGAGCAGGTTGTTACCGATGTGGCGATACCTAATATGTGTTTTTTATTTTATTTTTTCTATTTTTTAAAAAAAATTTAGGTCTCTGTTTATGGGAAAGGGGCTTTTTTTTAACTGAAACTGTTTTTTTTTTTTTTTATTGTTAAAAACACTTTTATTTCACTTTTATTATTTTTCTTTTTTGTCCCACTATGGGACTTCAACATTTCAGGGACTGATCCCTGTTTCAATACAGCACAATACATCTTTACACTGTAAGACGCTGACAGTTGCCTAAGTGACCCAGCCCTGGGGCTGAATCTCTTGGGCTTCCGTAGCTGGCAGTCCCGATGCCTATGCAAGGCATCGGGACTGCCCTAGCAACCATCGGGTCCCCGTCACCGCAGCACGGGATGCCGCAAACCCCCTGTATGCCGCGGTTAATCCGCCGACTTTGGTGTTTTCACAGATGCTGGCAGATACAGCAGGTGCCCGGCTGTCAGTATCAGCTGGGCCCCTGCTGCTGATCGCGGCAGCGCATGTGGGGCAGGCGGTTAAACCTAGGACGAGAATGCTCGTCCTAAGGCGTTAAGTACGGTCAGTTAGGACGAGCATTCTCGTTCTAGGTCGGCAAGCGGTTAACCCGAACTAACTTACGCATACTGTATATACATAAGCGGTTGGAACTTTAAATATAGCACCTGCTCACGAGCGCACCCGAGGCTAATGTATGCAATCGACGATAATGTAGGTCAAATGTGACCACAGCATCTGGGAGGATAAAAACCGGGAGCGTGCTCTCCTGACCGTACACCGGCTCTCCCTAGCAGGGCTCCATAGGAATTTAGTGTAATTCTCATAGACTCCAATAGCTAATGCACTGGAGGCTAGGTGAAACGCAATCTAATGAAGTAAAGTCTTAAAAAAAAAAATAATCAAATCACCCACCTTTCCCCAAAATAAAAATACATAAACAATTAGATCGCCCCCAATAAATGAGCCCGTACAGCTTTCCCAAAGTTTATATATATTTTTTTGTATTAAAACACAAGAAAAATTATACATGACCCACAGAATGATAGTAACAGATCAGTTTTACAGCAGAGGAAACGCTTTTTTCCCTGCTTCCCACTACAAATGGTGCTATTAGAAAGTACAACTTGTTCCGCAAAAAAAAAAAAAAAAAAAAAAAAAAAAAAGTTATGGCTTTGGGAAGGCTGGGAGTAAAAAACTAAAATAAAATGCAAAATCGCCTGGTCTCCCTAGCATCGCGAGTGACGCTAGGGAAGCTCGTCCCCATTGTGGCCTGCTATTGGCTGCTCCCCCCGTCACCGGATGTTTTCATCCACGCGACAGGGAGATGCAGCAGCGGCCGTGCGAACGTCAGAAGTGACGTGGGTGCCGGGGAGCAAGGTGAGTACAATCAGTGTGAGGGGCCCGGGCATTGGGGGAGGCATTATAGTTGGATAACCCCTTTAAATAATCTAAGGCTTCCTGTACATAGACATCTTTTGATCAGGTTTTCAGATGCCATTTTGAAGCTAAAACCAGGTGTGGATTTACAAAAGGGGAGAGGTAGAATCTCTCTCTCCTAATGATCCCTTCCTGGTCGACACCTGGTTTTCGTTTCAAAACTGGATCAAAAAACCTGACCAAAACCTGAATGTGTACAGGCAGCCCAAAACAAAGATAAAAGCAGATCTGCTTATAAAAAAAACAAAAAACAAACAAACAACTTCTGACATGGTGCAGATCCCGGTGTTAAGACCCCCACCAATCTGTAAAACAAAGGGCCAGAAAAGCTGAGCGCTGTGCCCCTTTATTTCTGCAAGGATCTCCTAGAAGAGACCCAGAAACTTTCTATGAGTCCGTATATTGCTTGCTCTGCTCTCTGAGAAGACCCACTTCAGCTAACTGCTCTTGTCCCTTTACCAATTGGTTGGGGACTCAGCATCTGGACCTCCACCAATCAAAACTCCTAAAATGTTCATAGCTCATTTTAGGGAATTAAATTCGAAGGCCCCTTTCACACGAGCGAGTATTCCGCGCGGATGCGATGCGGGAGGTGAACGCATTGCACCCGCACTGAATACCGACCCATTCAATTCTATGGGGCTGTGCACACGAGCGGTGATTTTCACGCATCACTTGTGCGTTGCGTGAAAATCGCAGCATGCTCTATATTCTGCGTTTTTCACGCAACGCAGGCCCCATAGAAGTGAATGGGGTTGCGTGAAAATCGCAAGCATCCGCAGGCAAGTGCGGATGCGGTGCGATTTTCACGCACGGTTGCTAGGAGACGATCGGGATGGAGACCCGATCATTATTATTTTCCCTTATAACATGGTTATAAGGGAAAAAAATAGCATTCTGAATACAGAATGAATAGTAAAACAGCGCTGGAGGGGTTAAAAAATAAATACAAATAATTTAACTCACCTTAGTCCACTTGATCGCGTAGCCGGCATCTCCTTCTGTCTCCTTTGTTGAATAGGACCTGTGGTGAGCATTAAATACAGGAACAGGACCTTTGATGACGTCACTCTGGTCATCACATGGTACGTCACATGATCTTTTACCATGGTGACGTACCATGTGATGACCGGAGTGACGTCATCAAAGGTCCTGTTCCTGTAATTAATGCTCACCACAGGTCCTATTCAACAAAGGAGACAGAAGGAGATGCCGGGCCGCGATCAAGTGGACTAAGGTGAGTTAAATTATTATATTATTTTTTTTAACCCCTCCAGCGCTAGTTTACTATGCATTCTGTATTCAGAATGCTATTATTTTCCCTTATAACTAGGTTATAAAGGGAAATAATACAATCTTACAGAACACTGATCCCAAGCCCGAACTTCTGTGAAGAAGTTCGGGTTTGGGTACCAAACATGCGCGATTTTTCTCACGCGAGTGCAAAACGCATTACAATGTTTTGCACTCGTGCGGAAAAATCGCGGGTGTTCCCGCAACGCACCTGCACATTTTCCCGCAACGCCTGTGTGAAAGAGGCCTAAGTATTCTCTCTAATACACAAGTTGTGTCATGATACTTGCTACCGACATAACTGCAGCTTTTATACTAACCATGAATCCAGGGACAACTGGTTGTGTAAACTTTGTTTTAAAGCTATGCAGTAACTGCTTTTTGTCTGCGTTGTAAAATGAGAGATGACCTACAAGAAAGATGAATACATATATAAAATGCTTTAGTAGTATAATCAATTTTACAAATGTAACAAAAGTTGAAACAATTGAAACGTGTTTTATGCCATAATGTTATTCCTTATTGAAAATCTGGGGTATATCACATCAATAACAAAGACTGTGGCTACTATCTATCCACTAAATGCTTTCCTACTTGCCCAGTACTAATCTATACCAGTGTTTCTTAACCTTTTTAAGCCAAGTACTTGTGACCAAAAACCCCAACCTAGTACCCCTAGAAGCAATCAGTTAAAAATGCTAAAAAATACAAGGCTATAGTCACACTGACGCCAGAAGCTCCATTAGTGGCCAACGTTGGCAATGCCATCAAATTTGATGGGAAGAACAGTGCAACATACAGTGCTGTTCCTTCCCATCAAAGCAACAGACACCACGATGAAAGCCTGATGGATGATTGTACGGTTACAGTGCCTTCTGAAAGTGTTCACCCCCCTGGTGTTTTGTTTTATTGCAACCTAGAATTAAAATGCATTTGAAGGGGGGGGTTTGATTTACACATGTCTACTGCTTTGAAGGTGAAAAATATTTTTTACTGTGACACAATAATTATTAGCTTTGTGGAGCTAACTTTTACTGCAATTACAGATTTATGTCTCTTGGGATATATCTCAGCACATCCAGACACTCTGATTTCTGCCCATTCTTCCAGGCTAAAGTGCTCCTTCAAGTTATATGGGTTATGTTTGTGTCCGGTAGTCTTTGATTGAGGTCCGGCTCTGACTAGGCCATTCCAAGACATTTCAATGTTTTCACTTAAACCACTCCAGTGTAGCTTTAGCAGTGTGTTTTGGGTCACTGTCCTGCTGGAAGGTGAACCTTCATCCCAGCCATAAATCTCTGGCAGACTGAAACAGGTTTTCCCTCAAGAACAGCCCTGTATCCATTTTTCCTTCAGTCTTGACCAGTTTTCCAGTCCCTGACATCATCCCCACAGCAAGATGCTGCCACCACCATGCTTCACAGTGGGAATGGTGTTTTTTGGGATCATTGGAAATGTTCCAGTGATAGTCTTTTCTGACCAGAGAACCTTCTTCCACGTTCTTGGGGGGTGGGCGAACATGCGATCTGGTGAACCCCAAACATGTTTTCTTATGTTTTTATTTACCATTAGCTTTTTTTTCTCTTCAATACAATGCCACTGTCACGGTCCCTCGGGTGACTGATGTCAGGGAATCGAGGAGCTTGGCTGAGCGTGGAGGAATTTAACAGCCTCCTTGATTTCTCTTGATTCAGTGTTGATAGGGTTAACGACCACTTCCCTTTTCTCAGCTGTTGCTCAGTGGTCATCACTTCTACCAATTATAGTCTGACCCCACCCTTCTGACTATGCGGTAGATAGCTTCATTTGGGTTTGGCTGAGCTGGTGTGAGTTTGTCTCTAGTGTTCCTGCTCGTCCGTCTGTACAGAAGTTAAGTGTCGCGTTTGTTTGTGTTTGTTATATTCCCTATTGTTTGTATCTGGGCCTGAGACATAGACTTCCATTCATCCATCTGGGGAGGAATGGGTTGTCTCTGGTCCTAACCTTTTTCAGGGCCTAATAGGGATACAAAGGCCTAGGTATCCTGCATATGAATAGTCCTACCTTCAGGGTCTATTCATATTGATAGATGTGAAAGCGTACAGCGGCTCACCCCCGTTCCGTATGGATAGGTGCTCACCCTCTGGTCCTACCCTCAGGACCCACAAAAGGTAATGGCAATATAGAAAAGTGAGGGGGCACTCCAAGAGGGATGTCTAGATAATATAGATATTTATTAATATATTAAAAACATACCCTTAAAACCATTAAAACATACATAAAACACATATGCAAAACGTCACTGGTAGGGTCCCAGCATCAATCTACATAGAATTGACAACACTTACAGTCTGATTGCTATGGTAATAGATAAATGAATGTCCCAATCATATGTTGCAACAGTGTGCAATTCACTGTAACCAATGACGTTGAAGCTTATAGTGATTCTTATCACTAGCGGCCCTGTGGCCCAGTCCTATTGGGGCAACGATGATGGTGGTGTCCCTTAATCTGATGTTTCTGGACAAGCAGAGGTATATTACCAAATTTGGAGACTGAACTCCAGCTACTTACAGTCTCTCGTCGCTTTCAGTGTTGCGGTCTTACCCTTCCTGGCTGTCTCTCCACAGCGCTGGTTTCCAGGCGGCCGTACACTCACAGCGTCTCACGTGGTGTACTCGGCCAAGACGTGGCGTCCCACGTGACCTGGTTACCTGGGGTGCCGGCTGGACGCTGGTTTGACGTCACTGGTGTGCGACTTGAGCTCCGGTTCTATGCCGGTAAAAAGTCTAGTGTAGCGATATCTTTGTCTTTGTTGTAGAAAGCTTTCTTGTTCTTTCCAGGAATCCACGCTCACTCGGTATTTGCCAGACGCGTTTCAGGGTCATACACCCCTTCCTCAGTGGCCAACTGAGTGAGTGGATTCTCACTCCTTATATATGGGTTTTGTTCTTTCTCCCCAGGAAGCAATACATAGGTAGGACAAAGAGAACACTCAAAAAGAGGGTAGCGGAACATGTGGCAAACATCAAAAAAGGTTTAGAAACGCACCCCCTATCGAAACATTTTAAAATCCAACATAATTGTGACCCAACTAGCCTCAAATTTACAGCTATAGAAAGGGTCAAGAAACTATGGAGAGGGGGTAACCATATTGCACACATGTCCAGACAAGAATCCCGCAGAATCTTTGAATATGACACCATTGTTCCCAGAGGCCTCAATGCCGAGATGGAGGTGTTCGGGTTTCTGTGAATATTGGGGGGTCGTCCGGGGGGGATGGGACATCGCAGTTTGCCAATTATTGACACTGTGATCTCCCCTCCCCACTGGAAGGCTCCTCCTAAATATAATCAATGAACATAACAAGAAAACCTCCAATCTACAGACAGCAACAATATGTCAAAACCCTGTAAAGCATTAAAATACCAAAAACGCACATAAAACGCAGTTCACACTGATTGCGTTTTTGATGCGTTTTTGATGCGGTTCTCCTTTAGAATGTCATATTGACCTTGTAGTCTTCTCCATTACCTGTTTTTAATGATAATAAATATAGGGGATGTTATTTATGATTATAATTGTCATTTATATATGTTTTAAGTAGCTAATAGTGATACAAGCCAGCAACAACGTAATCCATCCCACCTATTAGGAGAAGCCCAGAAAAGTGGGATTGTGGGTGGGGAGAAAGAACAAAACCCATATATAAGGAGTGAGAATCCACTCACTCAGTTGGCCACTGAGGAAGGGGTGTATGACCCTGAAACGCGTCTGGCAAATACCGAGTGAGCGTGGATTCCTGGAAAGAACAAGAAAGCTTTCTACAACAAAGACAAAGATATCGCTACACTAGACTTTTTACCGGCATAGAACCGGAGCTCAAGTCGCACACCAGTGACGTCAAACCAGCGTCCAGCCGGCACCCCAGGTAACCAGGTCACGTGGGACGCCACGTCTTGGCCGAGTACACCACGTGAGACGCTGTGAGTGTACGGCCGCCTGGAAACCAGCGCTGTGGAGAGACAGCCAGGAAGGGTAAGACCGCAACACTGAAAGCGACGAGAGACTGTAAGTAGCTGGAGTTCAGTCTCCAAATTTGGTATATACCTCTGCTTGTCCAGAAACATCAGATTAAGGGACACCACCATCATCGTTGCCCCAATAGGACTGGGCCACAGGGCCGCTAGTGATAAGAATCACTATAAGCTTCAACGTCATTGGTTACAGTGAAATTGCACACTGTTGCAACATATGATTGGGACATTCATTTTATCTTTACCATTGCAATCAGACTGTAAGTGTTGTCAATTCTATGTAGATTGATGCTGGGACCCTACCAGTGACGTTTTGCATATGTGTTTTATGTATGTTTTAATGGTTTTAAGGGTATGTTTTTAATATATTAATAAATATCTATATTATCTAGACATCCCTCTTGGAGTGCCCCCTCACTTTTCTATATTGTCATATTGATAGATAGTTAGGGCCTGGATTAGGGTTGTCTAGGAGGTGACCTGTTTCTTTCCTAGTTTCCAGGCCCAGTTACTGTTCCCCTTCCCTCCTGTGTACAGTGTGGAGTCCCCCCCCCACACACACTGATCGGGAAACCCACTTTGTGGAGTGTGCGGCTTATAATGGTCCTATGGACAGATAATTCCATCTTCTCTTTGGATCTCCTTCAGTGTTCTTGTTGGTGTCTTTGTTGAATCTCCAATGAATGCCCTCCTTGCCCAATCTGTGAGTTTTGGTGGAAAGCCTTCTCTTGTCAGGTCTGTAGTTGTGCCCTATTCTTTCCATTTGATCATAATGGATTTAATGATGCTCTGTGGGATGCCCAAGGGGTACCTTATTCAACTAATTATGTGACCTATAAATTTAATTGGTTGGACAAGATCGTATTTAGGCAGTTTATAACAAAGGGCTTGAATACATATGTACTTGCAATGCTGATACAGTGCTCCAGAAGAAAAAAAAACAGATTATTTGATAAAAAAAAAAAAAAAACAATGTCAGGCACAAAAAGGGTGAATTAAATAATTGCACAGCCCTAGGTACATCTGAAACCATATAAAAGTTGCGCATACACATGGCGCATACACATGCGATCCTCTGGGGTGACCACGCACATTGCTCATATAACACAGGGACACACCCCAGCACTACCAGATCAACATACTTGATGGGCACAGTGTTTCTCCCGAGTCAGGAAAAAATAAATAATCCTGCGTGAGCTGCCACAATGCCCTCCACAATTGGCCAACTTAAAGAGTATTCCAGTTGGTTCAATATATCCCCTGTCCTACAACCAGGACCCTCACTAATCACGAGAACGGGGGCCCCGTACCCCCTGGAGCAGTCCCGGCAGCTATATTCATTTATATGGGAGTTCCAGAGATAGCTGAACTCTGTTCTTTTCAGGGTAGCTGCAGGAAGTACGGGGCCCCTGTTCTCGTGATCAGTGGGGTCCCAGCGGTAGGAACCCAACCGATCTGATTTAAGTCCAGACTACTGTCCTGGATGAGCTGGACTCCAGCAGTCCCGTCAAACCGCCCAGTCGCTGCTTATAAATGTGAAATCTCCTTACTCACCGCTGTCACTCAATGGCTCTCCAAGACAGTGAAAAAATGAACTAGAAATATATTGCTGTGTCTCTCCCTCTTCAGTACATACATCATTGTGACCTCTACTTTTTCTTTTTGTTCTCATCTATGGTGCATCCGCCCTGACATAATAGAACATACCCCCTGCGATACTCATAGCACAGGTGGAAAATGGCTAATCTATATTGCCTAATATCCCATTTAGACATATATAAAATGAACCCAATACCATCAGTTCAATGAAAAATATTACCTCCATCAAAGTCACAGTATACACCTATCCTATCTGGTACTGCTATTTCCAGGGCTTTGGCTTTGTTGTTATGCTTTGCAGCAAATGTTGCCTGTAGCCAGTTGTTCACATGTAAGCACCAGCTTGTATTTGTCTTTCCGAGCTGGTCGAACTTGCCAATTGTTCTGTAGGAGATGCCCACACTGTATGATTTGCAATCCTTTTGAGCTTTCACCTCCAGTAATGTTGTCCACTTTCGATTGCTGTGTCACCTGTTTGAAGGACCATTGAACAGCCATTAAAAAAATCAAGCCGATGAATTAGTTAATTATTTCAGTGGCTAGTTTCACACATTACCTATGATAGGAATATCTGAGAATTTTTTTTTATCTCCAAAGGGCCTTTTTAGTTAAAACACGACCTCAGTCCATATGTCCTATCAGTGAATTTGGACATCATAAAAGGGGGTTGGCCTGGGATCCCATTCTATGAACCATAGGGGAAATTCCATAATAAGCAGCAGCTCTATCTAAATGGTCGACTACAAAAAGTCATTGGGTGATGGCAACTTCCCCCAGAAAAAAATCAACTCGACTCTTGGGAGTCAGGCTTATGGCAATCAGCTGATTGATGCTGCAGCTCCAATAGAGGTTGTTTGGGATAACAGGCTGTGGATGTTCGAAAAGAAAAAGCAGGTCCTCCCTAAATATTGCATGACAAGGGCATTTGCTAAAGGAGAGCCTCAGTGTGTATACAGACTTGTGATACTACATTCAAGTGGACAGTAAAAGGAAAAATTCCTAAGAAATGCAACTGCATCATGAGTAGCCGAATTTGTGATTAATAATGATGATTTGCCGGCTTTTGCTACGAATGTCGTAGAAGCGAAAGGACTTGTGAACCTGTGCAGACGCATGTGAACATTATATTGGTTGGACCGGGTAGACACTAAAGGAAAGTGTGAGGTTGTGAACGTTTATTTGATGCACCAAATACACACAGTGGTGGCTCTTCTTGCTGATGTCTTCTGGGCAACCCCTGACCAGGTTCCACTGCTTTAGGTATTGGTGGTAAACACCAACAAGTCACCAGAAGGATGAAGTGACACTTAAGGTGGGTATACATGGCTCAATGTTTGGACCAATTATCTAGAATGAACGTTCGTAGGAACGCTCATTGCAGATAATAAGCCTGTGTAAAGGTGCCGCAGATGGACAAGCAAAATACTCATTCATTGGGTGAATTGATTGCTGGTGCAGACATTTCAATCATCATTTCAGGGCAGCAGATTGTGCTGTATGAACAGCAATCTGCTACTCAGAAACAATGGATCTATATAGGGACAAGTGATAGCAGTAGCCATCGCTCATCTCTATATGTAAATACAGCTTTTCACCTCCCCTGAACGCTTCCTTCCCGACAATCACCTGCTCCATCGGGCAGTGTAAACCCGCCGTAAGTCTAATACTACAAAATTGTCTCAATTTATATCATTATGAACTTAATTATTAATAAAGCTCCACTTCAAATCCATAAACAGCCGATAAAGTGAAGGTCATATTAAAGAGAGCGTTATAGACAGGGATTATACTTACCTTGCATGTAAATAGCAGTACTTACCTAGCACTGTATAAGATTCTCCTGTGAATCGGTCTCGGCTGCCTCTACCCATTGATGGCCGAGAAGTGACAGATGTTCTCTTCGGTGAAGGAGTCGCACTTCTACGAGGAAGAATCAAGACAAATGATATTTATGAGGAAATCGATAACTTTTTTGTCACCAGCTCTTTTATCCTGGATATACTGATTAAATGCAGTGTTCTCCATTATTAAAGGGGTTATCCAAGAATTTGATATTGATGGTCTTATCCTCAGGATGGGTCATCAATATCAGATCAACAGGGGTCTGACTCCCGGGAACCCCCCCAATCAGTTGTTCGAAGAGGCGGCTGCGCTCTGTAAGCGCTTAGGTCTCTTCCTAGGCCAGTGACGTCATTCTTGATTGGTCAAGTGGCCTTGGTGCAGCTCAGTCCCATTCAAGTGAATCGACCTGAGCGGCAATACCAAGTATAACCGCTATATAATGTACGGCGCTGTGTTTAGTTAGCTGTGAATAGACCGCAGTGCTCGCAGGAACTTCAGTGAACACAGTGGCCTCTTCAAACAGCTGATTGGCAGAGGTCCATTCCCAGGACCCCAGCCAATCTGATATTATGTTTCTTCTTGTGTCTTTCTGATAAAAAAGGATAGTGCTTGCTCATCACACACATGTTGGAGATTCAAAGACATCAGAATGATTTATATGTCCCTATTTTAAATGATGTTTTTAAGTAGTTTGTTCTGTTAATAATCCTCCAAAATTGTAGCCTCTAATTCTCCCACACCTAGCAATGCAAATATGTATGACATCGCTCTAGAACGAGAAGTCCCCATGTAATTTTATGATGAATCTTCCTCCATTAGCATTAGACCTAGCCTCAGCACATGGGTGATCATCAATAACTGAAGGCACAGGAGTATATAGATTCTTGCCAAAAATTACTGGTGGAGATGGGGGGGTGTGACCTCTTTATTTTTTGTTTAGAGGAGGTTTACTTTATTCAGTGTTTTTCTATTAAAGGGGTTGTCCCACGAAAAATATTCCACATTTCTCAAACCAGCCCCTGGATCTGAATACTTTTATAATTGCATGCAATTAAACATTTTGTATAGCTACCGAGTTATTCAGTAAAACGTATCTTTATTGCGCCACTTAATTTCTTATTTCTTTGACCTGCTCACTGAGAAGGCCGCACATGCTCAGTTTCATTTTCTAACTGCCTCCTAAACTGATTGGAAGATCATGGACACGCCCCCTTATCTGCAGCAGAAAAGACACTCCCCCTGAGCTGTCAGCTTGATATAAATGTAGTAGAGCAATGAATAGGGAGATCTCTGGATCCATGTGAGGTACAGGGCTGGTTCTAACTTTATTAGAAAGAGATTTATTTTAATCTTTTACATTATTCATGGGATAACCCCTTTTATTTATTTGTCGTTTTTTCACAATTTACTATATTTATAAAGTGGTGATTTTACATATCTGGTCTTAGGTTAGCACGTGATCTGTACACAACGAAATGCAGGGAAGTTCTCGAGACCAAGGTGATCAATGTTGTCATGGGTTTCCCTGGCAAAGCTTAAATGAACAAGCAGCAACACACCAATCAAGAGCTGTGTGTAGAGGGTTTTAGTGGCAGGAAACAGATATTTCAGTTCCCTGCCAAAGTAAAGAATCAGGTTGTCAGTTTAAGAAAGAGTGCGCATGCCATCATAGAGGTAATGTTAAAGGGGTTGTCCGGGTTGCAGATACTGATGACCTATCCTCAGGTAGGTTATCAATATCAGACTGGTGGGGGTCTGAGATCTGGTACCCCCACGATCAGCCATTTTGGGACACTGTGGCGCCACAAACTATATAGTGTATGGAACTGGAAGCAGACACTTCCATACACTGAGATTTATCAAACTGGTGTAAAGGAAAACTGGCTTAGTTGCCCATAGCAACCAATTAGGTCCCACCTTTCAATTTCCAAAGGAGTTCTGAAAAATGAAGGGCGCAATTACAACGGGAGAGGCGCACTTTGAAATCCACACACACACACAACGGGGACACTTCTTCGGCGCAACTATACGACCATGCAAATGTGGAGTTAAACTTCTCATTATTTTTAGAAAATTTCGGAATTTTCGTTTCAGAGCAACAGAGTTTTTTTTTCAAGTCTGCTCCACTCTCAGTTCAGCTCCTTAAAAACTTCACTTCCTGGTCTGGGACACATCCGGATGGGTGGATGCATGCAGCTTTAATCTTTCTGTCAAATCTGAAGGAACTGCTGTCAGATGCTTAAAACAAAGCCTTTGACCGTGGCATGAGAATGGCCTCATTGGCTTAACATTTAGCACCCTTGGGGGTACTCAGTTTGAACTTCTTGGCTTCAAAATGTTGAGAACCACTGCTCTAGGAGACACAATAAATCCTGTGCATAACATTGAGAGCATCTAAGCATCTTCTTGACTAGACTGCCACATCAAATTATATGGCTACTAGTGTTGATCGAGCATGCTCGGCCGAACACCTGTTCGGCTCGAGCAGCTCGGTGCTCAGCACATGGCGGTACTCGGCCAAGTACCGCATGTGCTTGAGTCTCCTCCCCGCAAGTTTCTTGGCTGCTACGCAGCCAATAAAAACGTCCAGGTAAGTATTGCCCTCACTGTAATGCCAGTAGCCATGTTGACTACTGGCCTTACAGTGTTTGGCTGGCCGGAACGCGTCATCGGGTGCTATATAGCACCCGATGACGCATGTTCAGCTCATTCGTAGTCAGGGAGAGCTGTGCATAGGAAGGGACAGAGAGTGTAGGGAGTGTAATTGAATATTTATTTTGTACAAAAACGTTTCAGAGACCCAAAAGTCCTTTTAAGGACTATTGTGTGTGACAGCAGCAATATATATTTTTAGCGCATCCTGAGCTAAATACCGCTGCGGACAGTTAAATTATCTGTGCCACATCTCCTGTTTAAAGTGTGCGCATCCCTAAAATATCAGTGACATCCAGTGTACTTTTTCCGTAGACACTACGAACAGTGACATTACCTGTGGTACCTGTCCTGTATAACGTTTCCTCATCACAAATACCTTTGTAAATGTTTTTGCGCATACACTTCCAAATCCTACACTACTGTACATGTGACATATTTTCAAGCATATATCACATTAAAAATGAAGAAGGCGAGCAGTAAGGGACAGGGAAGTGTTGATGGTGCACGCAGAGGCCATGGCCCTGGGTGCCGAGAAACTGTGCCTGCTGCAAGAGCACAAGAAAAACAATCATCTACGATACCTAGCTTCATGTCCCAGTTTGCAGGGCGGCGCAGGACAATGCTTGCGAAGTCAGCCCAGTGCGAGCAGCTGGTCAGTTGGATTAGAGCACCACCCTGTCTTCCACCAAGTCCAGTCTCAGTAGCCAGGAGTCTGGTCAACACAATCCTCACCCTGATCCTCCTTCCTCCCACCATGTACAATCTGGCCAAACAAGTGATCCCACACTCGGATATTCCGAGGACCTCTTTTCATCGCCATTACTTGATTTGGCCCTTTCACCAAGCACCCTTGAAGGGGGATATGAGATCTTGTGCCCTGATTCCCAACCTCTTGAGCATCCACAGTCACAAGAACATGACAGCGGGGAACAGCAATTAGTGTTTAATGAGGTGGATGATGATGAGACACAGTTGCCAATGAGTCAACCGCAATTACTGTCTCAAGAGGTTGATGAAGAGGATGAGACACAGTTGTCAATCACTGAGGTTGTAGTTAGGTCAACAAATTAGGAGGATAATCAGAGTGAGGAAGTGGAAGAGGAGGTCGTGGACTAGGAGGTCAGTGACCCAACCTGGGAAGGTGGAAAGCCGAATGAGGGCAGCAGTACAGAGGGGGAGGGATCTGCAGCACCACAACAGGCTGGAAGAGGCAATGGGGTGCCAAAAGGAAGAAGGCAGGCCACACCAAACAGGCACGCAACTGTTCCACGGAGCACCCCCTTGCGGAAATCTCCCTTGCCAAGGGGTAGATGTTCCGCAGTATGACGCTTTTTTGAGGAAAGTGTGGATGAAAAAAGAATAGTAGTTTGCAACCTGTGCTATACGAAAATGAGCCGGGGCGTGAACACTAGCAACCTCACCACCACCAGCATGATCTGCCACATGGCATCCAAGCACCGTAATAAGTGGGACAAACGCCTGGGTCCACAATCTGTGTCTGCGGGTCACACCACTGCCCCTATGTTACGTGCTGGCCAATCCCCTGTCGAAGGCGCAGGCCCGCCCTGCACCTGGACCTTCGCAAGCACCATCGGCGACCACATCCACTTCTGTGTCCCAGCTCAGCCTCCAAATGTCCTTACCCCAGGTCTTTGAACGCAAGCGAAAATACCCAGCCACCCACCCACAAGCCATTGCACTAAATGCCCAGCTTTCCAAATTACTGGCCCTGGAAACGTTGCCATTTAGGCTTCTGGACACTGAGGCCTTCCGCAGCCTGATGTAGGCGGCCGTCCCGCGTTACGCAGTCCCCAGCCGCCACTATTTTTCAAGGTGTGCCATGCCCACCTTACACTAACATGTGTCCCATAACATCACATGTGCCCTGACCAACACTGTTACTGGAAAGGTCCACTTAACCACGGACACATGGTGCATTCGGCCAGGGACGCTACATTTCCCTGACAGCACACTGGGTGAATGTTGTGGAGGCCAGGAGCGAGTCGTATCCTGGGATGGCACAGGTGCTACCGACACCAAGGATTGCGGGCCCTACGTCGATCAGGGTTTCCGCCAGCACCTACGTTAGTGGCTCCAAACCCCACTTTTCTGCCTCCTCCTCCACTTCCACCTCCGAATTATCCATGTGCAGCACCAGTCAGTCATCAGTCGGTAGCTGAAAGCAGTGTAGCACTGCAGTGGGGAAGCGGCAACAGGCCGTGCTGAAGCTGATATGCTTAGGGGACAAACAGCACACCGCCGCAGAGCTGTGGCATGGGATAAGAGACCAGACTGAGATGTGGCTCTCGCTACTCAACCTACAACCAGGCATGGTTGTGTCTGATAATGGCCGTAACTTGGTGGCGGCTTTGGAGCTCGGCAAGCTCAGACACATCCCATGCCTAGCCCACGTGTTCAACCTTGTGGTTCAGCGGTTTATCAAAACCTACCCCAATTTGCCTGAGCTACTGCTGAAGGTGCGCCGCGTGTGTGCACATTTCCGCAAGTCATAGACAGCTTCAGCCGGTCTGTCAACGCTGCAGCAGCGCTTGAAATTGCCAGCTCACCGGCTGTTGTGTAATGTGAGCACGCGCTGGAACTCCACGTTCCACATGTTGGCCAGGATTTGATAGCAGCAGAGGGCAGAAGTGGAATACCAGCTGCAACATGGTCGTCACCTTTCCAATCAGCTACCGCTATTCACAAGCGAGGAGTGGGCATGGATGTCTAACCTCTGTGAGGTTCTAAGAAACTTTGAGGAAACAACACAGATGGTGAGCGGCGATAACGCTATTATCAGCGTAACCATCCCACTTCTCTGTCTACTCAAACGCTCGCTGCTCACAATTAAGGACAACGCTTAAGAGGTGGTGGAAATCGGGGAAAACATTACACAGGGTGATAGCCAGACCACCCTCAGTTCGTCTTTTCAGCGCGAATTGGACAATGAAGAGGAGAAGGAGGAGCAGAAGACGGTTGCCTCCGCTACAGAGGGTAGTACCCATGGAAGTTTCATTCCATCTCTTCAGAGTGGGTGGGCAGAAGAGGATGAGGAGATTGAGAGTGATCCTCCTGATGACGACAGCGAAGTCTTGCCTGCTGGTACTCTGGCACACATGGCTGACTTCATGTTAGGCTGCCTTTCCCGCATCCCGCGCGTTATGCACATTTTAGACAACACAGATTACTGGTTGTTCACCCTTTTTGACCCCCGCTACAAACTTCTCATCTCTCATTCCCCTGGTGGAGAGGACGAGCAAAACGGTGCAATACTAGAAGATCCTTGTTGAAAAATTGCTCCAAAAATTTCCATCCGACAACACTGGCGGCAGAGTCCGTAGATCCTTGGCCAACCAAGTAGGGGAGACAAGGGGAACACACAGCAGTTCCAACAGAGGCAGGGCAACACTCTCCAAGGCCTGGGACAGTTTCATGACACCCCGCCAGCACCCTCACCCTGATGCGCGGCCTAGTGTCACAAGGAGGGAAAAATTTTGGAAGATGGTGAAGGAGTACATAGCAGACTGTGTCAGCATCCTCAAGGATCACTCAGTGCCTTACAACTACTGGCTGTCCAAGCTGGACATGTGGCAGGCGCTCTATGCCTTGGAGGTGCTGGCCTGCCCTGCCGCCAGCGTTTTGTCTGAGCTGGTATTAAGTGCTGCTGGTGGCATTATAACAGATAAGCGTATCCGCCTGTCAACTGAAAATGCTGACAGGTTCACTCTTATAAAAATGAACAAGGCCTGGATTGACCATGTCTTCTCAACTCCACCAGAGGAAAGCTGATGAACATAAAGGCACTTTAGATGTGTTGTTTATAATGTGCTGAATAAACTGTATTCCCATGCACCCCTTACACCACAAACAAGTGTATACGGCTGAATCTTCCTTTTCTCATCCTCCTTCTCCTCTTCCATCATATCAACACATGCTAATTTGTCGCATATAATGTTTTACAGGGACAACTCACCAGCAGGCCTTCACCTACAATCTTTTACAGGGTCAGCTCACCTGAAAGCCCTCGCATATAATGTTTTAGAGGGTCAGCTCACCTGCAGGCTCTCACCTACAACCTTTTAGAGGGTCAGCTCACCAGCAGGCCTGCACCTAAAATCTTTTACAGGGTCAGCTCCCCTAATTATACCTAATAGGTAATTTGCGCGCATGCTGCCTTGCTTGGATGTGGTAGCGGTAGCTGTTTTTCAGGCTCCCTCTCCGGAATCGAACCAGGATTCGAAAGTTGATAGGGCAGACATCCAAATGAATTGCCGCCGTCACGGGAACGTGCGATCGACCCCAGTTTATCTAGAGTCACCAAAGCGGCAGAAGGCCCTCGCCCATAATGTTTTAGATGGTCAGATCAGCAGGCCCTTGCTCCAAATATTTTTGAGGGTCACCAGCAGGCCATTAATCATAATTTTTCAAGGGTGTGTATGATGCCCTCCTTTATGTGTAAAAAAGGGTGTATTGTAGTAATGATTCCTTGTAATTTTTGGCAGCTTTTTCACTTAGTGCATAGGCTTTATGAGTGTAGGAGTCCCACTACATGAACAATTGTACTACAATTGGAATAAGGCCCTCCTTTATGAGATATACAGGTTGTATCAGAGTGCCTCTTCCTTGTAATTTTTGGCAACACCTGAACATTATATACAAGTAAATATACAGGAAAGAATGTTTCCTAATAATTTTTTCTCTAAAAATCGATTTTATCTTCGGTTTGGTGCGTATTATTGTCAGTCTGTAAAAGTGGAGTTCTTCTCGGACATCATCGTTTCCAGCAGCGACCTGGGAGTCCAAGATGCATCCAGACATCCTCCCCATGCTGTTCCCGAACCATTTTAGTGGTTTTTCCATCATTTTCTGACCTTTTCCTATAAACCAGACACCCTCCCCACTTCAGAGCAGGGGGTGCCTGGTTTAATGCTCGGGTTCTCCTATTGACTTCCGTTATACTCGGGGGCTCGGCCAGAGCACCCGAGCACTTTGGTGCTCAATCAACACTAATGGCTACCTTTAGACTGTCATTGAATAAATCAACATTTTCCCCAAGTTACTACTGACATGCTATCTATCATATTATTTTAATGTTTATTATATTACTTCTAGTCAGCAACAATATTCACAGCAGCAACAAGCTAAATGCAAAATAATAAAGCCATTCAACAGGTCAAATTCAACTGTCACATTCCAAAAGCAAATGAAAGCTTGAGAAGAGGACTAGAACACAAAGTTTACTTACCAAATGAAAGGGTAGCATACGAAAGCATGAAAAAGAAATAAAGATACAAGCCAGGCTAAGAACCAAAACGTAACACAAGCTGGAATATGTTTTCAGTTTATGGAGCGCCCTCTTCGGGGGAGTCCTGCTTCCCTGGTATAGAAGGTGAAGGCAGGGCACTTCCCTAATATAGGAAATAATCATTTATGGGCAACATTTTCACATTGCTTAGGTTACCGCTTACAAGTGGAGGTAAAGAATGCGTTTTAAATGTAACCTATGAAGTCACCTAAGTATTTGCCCATAGACGATGAATATATACAGGAAAAAAAGTTACATTTCCAGCAACAGAAATCCAGCAGCCTGCCAGAGATAAAAGAAAGCAAATATTTTTTAATTAGCAAAGTAATGTTGAAGGCTTATGTACTTAGAAATAAGCTGCAAATAAGCTTGTAAATAGGACCAGGCTTAATGACTGTAGATACCTGTAGCCTTCCAGATTTGTCAAATGGCTCAGACATAGCTGAGATGTGTTAACCTATTACATGGAAGTAGCGTTGATGCCCGTACCATTATCTCAGACACCCCAAAACGTTCAAATGCCTTTGCGATATATACAGGACAAACCTTTAAATATACTTTGTTTCATTGTCTCAAGATCCCTGTTCGCTGTCGCTGAACGGAAACATGCATTGTTCACAATCAGAGGTGGATCATGTGCTGCAGATCTGTTCACAGCAGTTTAACCCCACCGGGTGTGAATTCCATCATAGATTTCCATTTCCTACATGCTACTAATTTGAATGATGGAATCAAAATCATTATTTCTGTAGATAAAACCCAAGACAAATGCTTTCTGTGATCTAAGGAAAGGCTGGCCAGACTGTTTGCATGGAGTATTAAAAGGAAACTAGTGTTAGAAACTGTTTTATGCTAGAAATTCCAGGCAAGCCAGAAGAGGTCCTAGTGCTAGTCATATCTACATTCTCGTCACCTGGGGTTGTTCTTCAAGGTAACATGGCCACTGTCAGACAACAGAAACAAGCACAATAATGAGTTACTTGAAGAGTACATGAGCAGATTGATGATATGAATAGAGATGTGTCAGTCTGCATTCCAGCAAAATTGTATATCCACTTTTATTGGTGTCAATTTACTAATGAAGTAACATTGAATAATCCCAACATATTCTTTGATTTCAAAACAGGTGGGAGGGAAAATGTACCATAAAACCCTGACAGCCACCAAGTACCTTCAAGAATTTTTGAGGATACTATTAACGTAGTAGTAAAAAAATAGTGCTTTAAATATGATTCGCCACACTTAAATGTAATTCCTGAGGCTAAAATTGTGTGTTAATTACATTTTTAATAAGAACCTGAGCCTTTCCTGTATTGACACAGAATTAAATCATTAAATTCTGTCTGCTCACAAGCACCACAAGGGGGAGCTTAGGAGCTCACTGCATACTGTTTATTCACTAAATTCAGTAACAATTGTTTGCACTAAGCTCCCCCTGGTGGTGAATTGTGTATACAGAGGATTTGGAGCTCTCTAACAAAAAAAACTATTAATAAATAAATCTGCCGAGAGTTTTGTATTGTAAAATGACAGCTTATTAAAAGATGGAAATATGCTTTGGTGATATTTGTCTGTAATCACAAATGTTCACTGTCTTCTATATAGACAGAATATGAAAATAAATATTTACATGACCGCAACGGAAACATGATTATTGGTTTTAATTATACTCCTCATTCACTTAATTTAAAGCAATCAAGTCACTATAATGAAAAGAACGCTTGGTGTGCCCATAAAGGAGCCCATAGCCTCAATGTGCGTGCCTACCTAAAAATCCACTAGAAAATACAGTTGCCAGAAAACGTATGTGAACCCTTTCGAATGATATGGATTTCTGCACAAATTGGTCATAAAATGTGATCTGATCTTCATCTAAGACAAGTCACAACAATAGACAATCACAGTCTGCTTAAACTAATAACACACAAAGAATTAAATGTTATCATGTTTTTATTGAACACACCATGTAAACATTCACAGGGCAGGTGGAAAAAGTATGTGAACCCTTGGATTTAATAACTGGTTGAACCTCCTTTGGCAGCAATAACTTCAACCAAACGTTTCCTGTAGTTGCAGATCAGACGTGCACAACGGTCAGGAGTAATCCTTGACCATTCCTCTTTACAGAACTGTTTCAGTTCAGCAATATTCTTGGGATGTCTGGTGTGAATCGCTTTCTTGAGGTCATGCCACAGCATCTCAATCGAGTTGAGGTCAGGACTCTGACTGGGTCACTCTAGAAGGCGTATGTTCTTCTGTTTAAGCCAGTGATGCCCAACCTACGGCCCGCGGGCCAAATGCGGCCCGCGAAGCCGTGTCTTGCGGCCCGCCCAGTGACTGGACTTTATCAGCGCACTAGCGCAGGGTGCGCTGCGAACGGCACAGGCAGCAAAGCGATGCTGCCTGTGCCTGCAATCTCCCCGCCCAGCGCCGCCTCCTAGCTAATTTATTCACTGCACTTGCCTCTGTGAAATTGAAGAGAAGCGCCGTAATCTTGCACAGGCGCACTGGCAGAGGCATCGAAGTGCGCATGCACCATCTTCCTGGCCTCTGCCAGTGCAAGATTACGGCGCTTCTCTTCAATTTCACAGATGCAAGTGCAGTGAATAAATTAGCTAGGAAGCGGCTCTGGGTGGGGGATATCTGTGGACGGCACTGAAGGGGGGATATCTGTGGACGGCACTGAAGGGGGGATCTAGGGAGGGCTGTGGGGATGTTGGGGTATGAGGTCCTGGAGGGGTGTTTGGGTGGGAGCTCTGGAAGATAGGTATGTGGAGGTGAGAGATCCAGGAGGGGGGGGCCCATAAATTTTTTTGCTAAGGGGCCCAGTCATTTCTAGCCACGCTCCCGATTGTTAAGATTGGGTGGGCACTGGAGAGATAGAGCGCCCTGCTGTAGGAGAAGCAGGCGGGAGATGAAATGAGGAGGGGCCAGCTCCTGGTGGTGTCGGGCACACGGCGCAGGATCTGACTGAAGCCTAAAGACCAGACATCAAGGTAGACCTGCAGAAGAAGGTGACAGCGCAGTATGTGATGTATACATGTGTGTGTAATGTATGTAGTGCAGTGTGTGATCATCACATACTGCACTACATACATTACACACATGTATACATCACATGCCCCCTCACAGTAATAATGCCAAGATATGTGCCCCCTCACAGTAATAATGCCAAGATATGTGCCCTCTTCACAGACGTAATGCTCACACATGCCCTCTTCACAGTAGTTATGCCCAGATATGTGCCCTCTTCACAGTAGTTATGCCCAGATATGTGCCCTCTTCACAGTAGTTATGCTCACTCGTGCCCCCTCACAGTAGTTATGCCTGGATATGTGCCCTCCTCATAGCTCACAGTAGTTATACCCTGATATGTGCCCTCCTCACAGTAGTTATACCCGGATATGTGCCCTCCTCACAGTAGTTATGCCCAAATATGTGCCCTCTTCACAGTAGTAATGCTCACACGTGCCCCCTCACAGCGTTTGCATTTCTTTCTGGCAAAGCTACCTGGTTCCGGCCCGCAAAATTTATACCAAGTCTAGTGCGGCCCTTTAGACGAAAAATGGTTGGGCACCACTGGTTTAAGCCATTCTGTTGTTGATTTACTTCTGTGCTTTGGGTCGTTGTCCTGTTGCAACACCCATCTTCTGTTGAGCTTCAGCTGGTGGACAGACAGCCTTAAGTTCTCCATTTATAGACAATTTGTCTTACTGTGGACTGATAAACAGCAAGGCTTTTGGAGATACTTTTATAACCCTTTCCAGCTTTATGCAAGTCAACAATTCTTAATCGTAGGTCTTCTGAGAGCTCTTTTGTGCGAGGCATCATTCACATCAGGCAATGCTTCTTGTGAAAAACAAACCCAGAACTGATGTGTGTTTTTTATAGGGCAGGGCAGCTGTAACCAACACCTCCAATATCATCTCATTGATTGGTCTCCAGTTGGCTGAGACCTCACTCCAATTAACTCTTGGAGATGTCATTAGTCTAGGGGTTCACATACTTTTTCCACCTGCACTGTGAATGTTTGCATGGTGTGTTCAATAAAAACATGGTAACATTTAATTATTTGTGTGTTATTAGTTTAAGCAGACTGAATGTCTGTTGTTGAGACTTAGATGAAGATCAGGTCACATTTTATGACCAATTTGTGCAGAAATCCATATCATTCCAAAGGGTTCACATACTTTTTATTGCAACTGT
Source organism: Bufo bufo (assembly GCF_905171765.1). NCBI lineage: Eukaryota > Metazoa > Chordata > Amphibia > Anura > Bufonidae > Bufo > Bufo bufo. Next base: position 390,305,635 of record NC_053390.1, read on the forward strand.
ATGCAGCATAAAAACCCTCCTACTTTATACCATGAGGTTGAAAAGTGTCAATGCCCGTCCTGTGTTCCTCTGTGGAATAATATTCCGCTGCATAAATAATAAAGTGTTATGGCTTTTCTGCAGCAGAATGTCCCCATTCATTTTAATGGGGAATGTAATCTGCACCGAAATCTGCATTAAAATTCACAGAGAAATACACATCCTAATCCCCGGGTAAAAATCTTGTGAAGGAACACTAGTGAGTATATCTGGGCTCAGCTTTGGCTTTGCCATCAGCACACTGTTATAGCAGTTTATAAACTAGCATGGACATCTCCAAATGCAAATCACTGATGAAGTCGTTCTTAAATCCACATTATATAAGACTACACTAGGTGCAAAACTGCGCTGTAGATTCTTTGAAAGTGGTATTCCAGACATATCATGTAGCCTACACAGGCTATGTCCACATACAGTACTGCACACATTGATGGGCAAATTGACACATTCCCTCTGAACAGGATAAGTATGTGGTGAACCAGCCAAATCCATTTCTGCTTACCTGCCTTTGTTCTCTTTTCCTTTCACTTTACTTTCTTGACTTTTTCCACCCATTGGATCCCATTCTACATAGGAGTCCTCGACTTTTAAGTTAAGATGGGACGATGTGTTGTCCAGGCCGAAGGTCAGTGCTGAAACACAATGTATGGATGGATAACCTTCACTCTATATTGGGCTCTTCTGGATATTACAGAAACAAATGCCTGACATGCATTTATACTATGGATCGCCGATCACAGACATTAGCCCCAGGTGTCTGCTGTTTAAAATGGCAGAAACCCGGCAGCTATGGCGCCTGCTGCTCTTGCGAGTGGGCGCCATCTTTAAAACCCAACTTCCACCATACATGTATGGTGGCAGTCGGGAAGGGGTTAAAATTCATAGATGTGTATAGCTTTAGAATATCACTCACTAGACAGTGGAATAGGAAATAGGGGGAAGAGGTATTGCATACTATAGTGCTATTTATTAGTGGAATCAATGGGGCTGTGATTGAGAAAGGTTTAACAAGAGCTGACGAGCTGCTCGCGCGGAAACTGAAATGACCAAAGCTGTAGACGGGTGAGTAAAAAAAGCCAAAAAGTGAAAACCGTTTTTTTTGCAATGATGTAGTTAATTCCATGTCTTATATTTTATTATTTTCTTAGTTGATGGCTAGAAAAAAAATTCAATTTGTGTCCTAAATGAGGTAAAAAAATATATTGGTCAAGGGTGACTAAAAAATACCTTTGGAATGCCCCATCACAGAAAGAGTTAAACAACTCTCACAGATGCCAAAATGTAGAGATAAAGCCAAAAATGACACAACTCTGGTCTTTTCTCTAACGCTTGCTAGTGCTCACCAGTAGTCTGCCTGGCTGCTACTAATGTGAAGTGACTCGTTGGCGTGAAAGCTGGAGAACACGATGACAAGTCTTCAGCCCTCTCTATCTTGGCCTGATTACTGTAGTTTAGACATAATCCCTCAGGGTAAATTAGTTTCTACTAGAAAGAATCTCTAGAAAAACTCCTAGATCACAGGAACGGGTTGTTAAACTCATCTTATCAATGCCACCAGTAAAGGGGCTTCTAAGGAAATAAAGTACAAACCCCTCAAACATCCTTTATTGGGGGTCATTTACAAATATTTTTACACCAGCTTTTGGTGTAAAAATAGTCAAAAGTACCCTTTTTGACCAGCTTTGCAACTTAATATTAAGTCATATGGCCAGTGTAGAAACATTTTCAACAGTTGGGCGAGGCAGGGGCATTGGGGGCCTTGACGGGACTGGGACTAAGGGTGAGTTCACATCACATTTTATGCCTCCATTTGACATATACATTAGAAAAAAAGGATACAAAAACATAGAACACCACGTTCTTGCATCCTGCAGAGTCTGGTAAAAAAAAACATGTATTTTTTTTTTTTAAACGACGGCGAATGGATGCCACTGTATGGAAACAGTCTGAGGCACCCGTTTAACGTATACGTTTTTTCTATACGTTAAACGGATGGGAAAAAAAACATGTGAACCGAGCCTAACATGTACTAAACACGTTGGTGAAAAACACGGGGCTGGAGTCGTTTTTCCACCAGGCGCAAGGCTGTCTTAGATTAGCCAAGTTTATAACGAGGCACACTCCTCGCAAGGGGAAACAAAGACCAGCGTGAAAACTACTTATGGATTTCATTTCTACAAAGTAGTAAGCCTGGGACCATTTACTTTGAACAATGGGAGAAATGTATCAAAACTGGTGCATAGGAAAACTGGCTTAGTTGCTCACAGCAACTAATCAGATTCTACCTTTCATTTTTCAAAGATCCTTTGGAAAATGAAAGGTGAAATCCAATTGGTTGCTATGAGTAACTAAGCCAGTTTCCCTTTGCACCAGTATGATGAATCTCTCCCAAAGTGCTTGAGCACAAGCTTCACCAAGATGATCTATTCATATGTACTTGTGCCATATCAATACAAAGGATTCCCTCTGCAGAAGATCCTCATTATTTGTACAGTAGTTAGCTTCATGATAATCAGTGTCTTTCTACAATTCTCTGCACTACAGTACAGTTTCATATGTCCCCCTGTCTGAAAGAACTACTAATTCTGTTCATCATGATACTACCAGTCAAAGAAGGAGAGCATGCCAGAAGAAGAGAACTGCTAAAACCATGGAGACACTCACAAAGTCATGCAAGACAAGAGGAGAATGAAATGTACGGTCTATTGCGCAGTGACATCTATGGGCACTAGAGTGCAATCAGACAGATGATAATCCAAGATAACTAACACATGGCTGGAACAAATATTAAGGGCTATGTTGTATTTTACTTATGATCAATAAGGACATAACATAGTAACATAGTTTATAAGGCTGAAAAAAGACATCTGTCCCTCAATCAAGTTTGGCCTGTTATCCTGCAAGATGATCCAGAAGAAGGCAAAAAAACCCTGTGAGGTAGAAGCAAATTTTCTTCATTTTAGGGGAAAATATTCCTTCCTGACTCCAATCAGGCAATCAGAATAACTCCCTTGATCACCATCACCACCTGCATCTGGAGGTAAGAAGGTTTGTACACAAACATAGAAGAGGATTCTTTATGGTAAGAGCAGTGAGACTATGGAACTCTCTGCCTGAGGAGGTGGTGATAGTGAGTACAATAAAGGAATTCAAGAGGGGCCTGGATGTATTTCTGGAGTGTAATAATATTACAGGTTATAGCTACTAGAGAGGGGTCGTCGATCCAGGGAGTTAGTCTGATTTCCTTATTGGAGTCGGGAAGGAATTTTTTATTCCCCTAAAGTGGGGAAAATTGGCTTCTACCTCAGTTTTTTTTTTTGCCTTCCTCTGAATCATCTTGCAGGATAACAGGCCGAACTGGATGGACAAATGTCTTTTTTCGGCCTTATGTACTATGTTACCTCCTCAGGCAGAGAGTTCCATAGTCTCACTGCTCTTACCGTAAAGAATCCTCTTCTATGTCTGTGTACAAACCTTCTTTCCTCTAGATGTAGCGGGACATAGGGAGAGCACTTCTTTAGCAGAGGTTAGTAAGCTAGTTTCATGGATAATAGGCCATTTAACGATTTAGGCAGCATATTTCTGTACCTTTGGTTTCCAGTGTGATGGGATCGGAGTATTCCCCTGCTACAGCTTTGTTACAAGCACGTACTCTGAAGTTCATAAACTTGGAGTCGAACTTCAAACCTGTATATGAATACAAAAAAACAAAATGTGGGATTGCTTTTTTGTAATCTTCACTATAATCATTTATTTAACATATAAAACATTTTACAATGGAATTGTTTTATCCAGCATATGTCACCCGCCAGGATACAGCACCAGAACTAGTACACAAAGAAAGATATAACCAGTAATTCTGATGGAAGAACTGGCTAGAGTAAATGATGCCACACACGGGCTTGCCAACTACTATTATATGTAAGGAACCCTTAGTAAGAAGTTTGTTCTGCTAAAGAGCTGAATGTCAAGAGAAAAAAAACGAGCAGCTATTTCTGTAAACTTTAAAGGGTAACTGTCATATTTTTTTTATTTATTTGCTATTTATTAGAGCTAGGCTCTGTCCAAAAAGTGGCACAAACTGGCACATCTATGGTTTCTACACATTTTTCCAACATGCTCAACAAGGGGCGCAGCTTTGCAGGAAGGGGATAGAGAGTCATAGGAAAGGGGCAGGCCTCAGATGTGCCCTTATGCGCCAAAAATCTGCCACAATTGTGCCTCACAGTAAGCCAACCAATAGCTGGTATAGAGTCCTAGAAAAGTGTCTATCCCTGCCTCAAATTTATCATCCAGCTGGGGCGCTGTGGTAAATCTGGTGCAGATCTATACAGCCTGGCTAAGCTGAAAGGGGTTGTCTCATCATGGACAATGTGGGCATATTGCTAGGATATGCCCCCATTGTCTTATTAGGTACGGTCCAACCGCTGGGCCCCGCACCTATATCGAGAACAGAGCCCCAAAAGTAAAGGAGGGCGCACTGCGCATGGGCAGCCGCCCTCCATTCATTTTCTATGGGGCTGGCTCGGCCTCATAGAAATGAATGGGAGCGGGGGCCTCGCATGCATGGTACGCTCCCATTCACTTCTATGGGGAGCTGGCTTGGAGGTGGCCGGACTCCAGCCACCACCTGGCCGGGCTCCGTTCTCCTTATAGATGCGGGTCTCAGGGGTGGGACCTGCACCTATAAGACAATGGGGGCATATCCTAGTGATATTCCCCCATTGTCTATGATGAGAGAACCCCTTTAAGTACTTTATAGAAATAGTGAATCTGGGCCAAAGTGTTTGTGGTGGTTTTTGGCAAGAATGCCTTGGTCAGATTTTTGCTGTAACTGTGGTGAAATCAACAGCAAAATCCACAAATATTACATGTGTTTTTTTCGCAGATTTCACCTTAATCACTGCAAAGTGTGAAATATGTAGTGGACATAAACTGACATGCTGTGGATCAAGTTCTATCATGGTAATGTAATATGCTGTGGAATTTTCAGTTGCAATTCTGGGCAGAAATCGACAGCATGTCCACCATGTGTGAATATGTCCTGAACACACCTGAATGGGGCTGTTTAGGCAGCTAAGGTCTCATTTTCCATCTGTATTGTGGACAAGTATAGTCCTTTCTGTTGATGGGAGTGAGAAAAATGTGGAATGCACACTAAGGTATCCGTGTTTTACAGATCCGTTATTTGAGGACCAAAATACAGAGCCATTTGTGTTCATAAAGGTCTACATAGATGAATGGGACAGTCACAGAAGTTTCTGCCACAAATCTGCCATGAGTGACTATACCATTAGGATGAATGGTTCTCTATAAGGGCTCATGCACACGACCATGATCAGCCCGGGAAACGCAGTCTGTGTGTCGGCTGGATCTCATAACCCCAGCTGACTATTACAGTGTTTTATGATATAGTCATTCTCTATCTGATCAGGCGTCTATTGGACTGTAGGAACCTCATCATGTCAGTACAGTACAATAGCCCCTTAATCAGATAAGAATGGACTGTATTATAAATTACTATGAAGCAGTCAGTTTGGGTCAGGGGAGCCGCGGCTGTGATAAGTCATCTGATGTCTTTACAAAGGTTATATGAACATTATAAAACCTACAACCAAGGCTCATACACGGCGTTCTAAAAGCCATGTCCAACAACTATTACAATATTATGGATTATGAACGACGGCAGTTTTCCCGTCCCCATACTCCACTTTCCTAAAGTGGGGTATGAAAAACTCACCAGAAAGCGTGTACTCTGTTCCCTTTATATTATCAACCATCTCCCAACATCTCTCATCTTTAACCCTTGGAAGGCCATCGTAGTTTGTTTTCCTATATTCCAGAACATAATGGTCGATCTTGTTGTCTTCTTCAGGCATTCTCCATGCTACAGTCACACAATTATCAGCTACTAGACAATCTGCTGGATCGATCTCTGGCGCTTTGGGCACTGGAGAAGAAAAATAAGGAAACCAATAATTTTTTTTTTATTTCATGAAAAGCTATTTAACTACCCCCGAGATCAATACTGGTCAAGTTACTGTAATTCACAGGATAGTGCCAGGCTGAATAGAAGGCCAGCTTAGACATCAGTGGACACTGCATACTCCGGCTGGCATGAAGTTCATGCATTTAGGTAGTTAAAGCACCACACAGATGATTGCTATTTCATAATATAGAAGAAGAAGAATTTTACAACCACAGGGATCTGCTAAATGACTAATGTGCTGTAAAACATATAACCTTATGTAGACAGTTTTGGAAAGAATGAGCGGTAATAAGGTTTCTGATGCCTTTATGCTTTAAGCAGTGACAGACGTAAAAGGACAGTGAAGGACGGAGCCGGCATACTGTTACACAATTAGCATACTTCACCATGAAGAACATGAGCAATGAGATCATCAGACCCAAAAAGAACAGAATTATTTAACAGCAGATAGCTGGCTGTTTTGTTGAATGGCTTGGAAAGTGAATTCCAGTGAAAGCGTTATACCAAATGTATGCATTCTTCACCTGGATATTGTCACATTTCTGGTAATATGGTCTAATTCTGGTAGACCACCTAAGCAGGCAAGAGACATTCACTTTGAACAATAATATCTATAGGAAGCAAGCAGCTGCCTGTGTGTGTATAAGTGGTGGGAAGGACATGTAGAAATCAGCACTATATGGGTGCACTGTACAATGTATACAGGTCATCCAAGCTGTCATTTATTAACATTAAAGGGAACCTCTCATATTAAACATGGTGTTTCAGCTTCTGGCAGATTGTTATAGAGCAGGAGGAGCTGAGCAGATCGATATATAGTTTTATAGGAAAAGATTCAGTATAACTTGCATTTCATTCATTTTAAATTCTTGCTCATTGTGGGCTTTGAAGTCCAGGAGGAGGTCCTATCAGTGACTGACAGCCATCTCTGTATACACAGTCATAGAGGGAAGGTCCTATCAGTGACTGACAGCTATCTCTGTATACACAGTCATAGAGGGAAGGTCCTATCAGTGACTGACAGCCATCTCTGTATACACAGTCATAGAGGGAAGGTCCTATCAGTGACTGACAGCTATCTCTGTATACACAATCATAGAGGGAAGGTCCTATCAGTGACTGACAGCTATCTCTGTATACACAGTCATAGAGGGAAGGTCCTATCAGTGACTGACAGCTATCTCTGTATACACAGTCATAGAGGGAAGGTCCTATCAGTGACTGACAGCTATCTCTGTATACACAGTCATAGAGGGAAGGTCCTATCAGTGACTGACAGCTATCTCTGTATACACAGTCATAGAGGGAAGGTCCTATCAGTGACTGACAGCTATCTCTGTATACACAGTCATAGAGGGAAGGTCCTATCAGTGACTGACAGCTATCTCTGTATACACTGTCATAGAGGGAAGGTCCTATCAGTGACTGACAGCTATCTCTGTATACACAGTCATAGAGGGAAGGTCCTATCAGTGACTGACAGCTATCTCTGTATACACAGTCATAGAGGGAAGGTCCTATCAGTGACTGACAGCTATCTCTGTATACACAGTCATAGAGGGAAGGTCCTATCAGTGACTGACAGCTATCTCTGTATACACAGTCATAGAGGGAAGGTCCTATCAGTGACTGACAGCTATCTCTGTATACACAGTCATAGAGGGAAGGTCCTATCAGTGACTGACAGCTATCTCTGTATACACAGTCATAGAGGGAAGGTCCTATCAGTGACTGACAGCTATCTCTGTATACACGGTCATAGAGGGAAGGTCCTATCAGTGACTGACAGCTATCTCTGTATACACAGTCAGAGGGAAGGTCCTATCAGTGACTGACAGCTATCTCTGTATACACAGTCATAGAGGGAAGGTCCTATCAGTGACTGACAGCTATCTCTGTATACACAGTCATAGAGGGAAGGTCCTATCAGTGACTGACAGCTATCTCTGTATACACAGTCATAGAGGGAAGGTCCTATCAGTGACTGACAGCTATCTCTGTATACACAGTCATAGAGGGAAGGTCCTATCAGTGACTGACAGCTATCTCTGTATACACAGTCATAGAGGGAAGGTCCTATCAGTGACTGACAGCTATCTCTGTATACACAGTCATAGAGGGAAGGTCCTATCAGTGACTGACAGCTATCTCTGTATACACTGTCATAGAGGGAAGGTCCTATCAGTGACTGACAGCTATCTCTGTATACACAGTCATAGAGGGAAGGTCCTATCAGTGACTGACAGCTATCTCTGTATACACAGTCATAGAGGGAAGGTCCTATCAGTGACTGACAGCTATCTCTGTATACACAGTCATAGAGGGAAGGTCCTATCAGTGACTGACAGCTATCTCTGTATACACAGTCATAGAGGGAAGGTCCTATCAGTGACTGACAGCTATCTCTGTATACACAGTCATAGAGGGAAGGTCCTATCAGTGACTGACAGCTATCTCTGTATACACAGTCATAGAGGGAAGGTCCTATCAGTGACTGACAGCTATCTCTGTATACACGGTCATAGAGGGAAGGTCCTATCAGTGACTGACAGCTATCTCTGTATACACAGTCAGAGGGAAGGTCCTATCAGTGACTGACAGCTATCTCTGTATACACAGTCATAGAGGGAAGGTCCTATCAGTGACTGACAGCTATCTCTGTATACACAGTCATAGAGGGAAGGTCCTATCAGTGACTGACAGCTATCTCTGTATACACAGTCATAGTGGGAAGGTCCTATCAGTGACTGACAGCTATCTCTGTATACATAGTCATAGTGGGAAGGTCCTATCAGTGACTGACAGCTATCTCTGTATACACAGTCATAGAGGGCAGGCTGTCAATCACTTATAGGACCGCCTCCTAGATGTCAAAGCTCGGAATAAGTAGGAATTTAAATGAATTGCATACAAGTTTTACTGAATCATTTCCGACAAAACTATACATTAGTCTGCTCAGCTCCTCCAGCTCTATAACATGCTGCAGCTCAAACACCATGTTTAATGTGACAGGTTCCCTTTAAAGAGAACTGCGCACAATAAACAGCTGACAGCTATTCAATGTATATGGCCAGCCTAAGTTCTGCTCTCCCCATGAAGTGAACTCCGAACATGGTGGACTTGCTACCAGTTGCCATTTGAAAAGTAAAAAAAAAAAAAATCATACATAAAACAGCGGGGTGGGGTTCATTTGCACAACTCTGATAAAAATGTTCTTCTCACCCTAAAACTATAGTTGCAAAGTGACTGCATTGTAACAACAAGCACTGCATATGTATGGGAGAAGGTCACCCAATGTTTGCGGCCATTCTCCCTTTTACTGACCTAATCACCAAATTCTGGTGATGGTAAGACCCATCATCAAGCACCACAGTATTGGCAGAGGTAACCACCTAGGGACTGGCATGCGCTACCTCTTCTGTGAACTTTCTGTGTAGAGTTCCATTAGTTTAATTAAGTTTCCCACCTGGGGGGGTCATGTACTAACATTCTACGCCACTTTTTGGCACAGAAAAATCACAGGGTGTGTTTCAAATGTGAGATTTTTTTTTGCATTTCCCTCTCACCCTTGCAACTTTGTCAAAAAAGTGTAGGTCGGAGCAGGCAGGCCGCAGGCAATCTACTCCAGCTCCTGGCATAACTTTAAGGCCCCTGGCAGACGAGCGTGTCCAGATTAGTCAAAGAAGGAGAGCATGCCAGAAGAAGAGAACTGCTAAAACCATGGAGACACTCAGAAATTCATGCAAGACAAGAGGAGAATGAAATGTACGGTCTATTGTGCAGTGAGATCTATGGGCACTAGAGTGCATGCCCCTAGAGGCTGTCACCTTCAGAAATCAGACAGATGATAATCCAAGATAACTAACACATGGCTGGAACAATATTAAGGGCTATGTTGTATTTTACTTATGATCAATAAGGACATAACATAGTAACATAGTTTATAAGGCTGAAAAAATACATCTGTCCCTCAATCCAGTTCAGCCTGTTCCAGAAGAAGGCAAAAAAACCCTGTGAGGTAGAAGCCAATTTTCTTCATTTTAGGGGGAAAATATTCCTTCCCGACTCCAATCAAGCAATCAGAATAACTCCCTGGATCAACAAATCTAGTAACTACAGAAATAAATCCAGGCCCCTCTTGAACTCTTTTAGTGAACTCACCATCACAACCTCCTCAGGCAGAGAGTTCCATATTCTGGGTCCATTCACACATCCGTGTGTGTTTTGCGGATCCACGGATCCGCAAAACACGGACAGCGGCAATGTGCGTTCCGCATTTTGTGGACCACACATCGCCGGCACTAAGAGAATATGCCTATTCTTGTCCGCTATTGCGGACAAGAATAGGACATGTTCTATTTTTTTCAGGATCGGAATTGCGGACCCAGAAGTGCGGTTCGCAATTCCGTTCCGCAAAATGCGGAATGGAATTGCGGATGTGTGAATGGACCCTCTCACTGCTCATCCTGTTATTCGCACAGCCGTCATCTTCTTTCTTCAGGACCTGCCAAAGGACCTTTGATGACATAATCGTGCTCACCATGAATTATGAATATCCATGACTCTTCTCAGGTAGATTTGACTCTTTTCAAGGCCTGGGCTGCAATGATTATGATGCTGGTTCTCAGCAACCACTTACTTTTAGCTGATGTGTGACACACCGGTGAAATCAGCATTTCTGTCACTATTTTATGCTGCCTCAGTGAGGTTAGCATAACGTTGATGACAGGTTCCCTTTAAGCAAAAGTGACTTTAATATTAGCCTCATGATAAAATCCATCTTCTCAGCTGTGTAGGGAGAGTCTCTGGCCTTTGAACATTCAATGGAATAAGTGTCTTCACACGCGGCAGATTTTGTGGCAGAAAATTCTGCGACTGAAAAGAGCTTGCAGCAATCCATGCTCTTGCTTCCCCATTCAATTTAATGGAACTGATTTTCAGTTGCAGAATTTTCGGGCCAAAAAATATGTCACATGTCAAGGCACCTTAAAACTGTTTTTCATAAGTGACAGACTAATCCACTCAATGGGAATTGTAATGCAAGAGGAAAATATAGATCCATTGGTAAATGTGTGCAAAATGTATTCCTCTCATTTTAGGACACAATCAGGCACAGAATCTTCCCAAGCAATAACATTGAGAGATCCTATTCACTGCTATAAATCCAATTACCTGGTAAGAATTTCAAGGACTGGAGCATTTGCCGTTCCTGGGAAAAATCCACCATCAGATGTGTCATGTTGTCACTGAGCTTTGGTTTCAGCGAGAGACGGAAAGCTGCAGCCATTGTGACCCTACGGTTAAAGAATATGGAGGAAGGGACAAGACATTGTTATTTCTATTCCGTAAGGTTACCTGTACCAAAATACCATATTGTGAGAGTGCCAACTGTTATAGACCAGTAACTGAAACATATGCCCTGGTAAAGCGACTGGTACTGACTGCCCGCTGAAGGCAGTAAAGTGTACTACCTACTAAGTGTGCAGTCCATCAGGTAATCAGAGAAGAGGCAGATATTCCTTTTCGGACTGGTAATAAAAGCTGCATACTCCTCTATGGGCAGACTCAGCGAGTGTTTAATGGGTCAAATTTTCAGTAACTAAAGATGCAAATGCCCTTTGGCCAGAAATATACGTTTTGGCACGACAGAAATTAGCAATTATCTTTAAGGTTGGAAGGTTCTGGATTATTATTATGTCTATGGCCTCTTTTAATTAACACAGCCATCATACTGTGAATTATTTTACATATTTAAATCTTCAAAAACTGCACTTCATTTTCCTAGTAAAACACATTCACTGAATGAGGTTCCACACTTCAGTCACCAGTCTCTGGTACAGTACAGCTGGTAATAGAAATTAACAGAAATATCTGCCAAATTCTTTACCTTATCGGTCAATGTTGTAATGGCATGGGGAAGTCCTACAGCACCGCAACATCTCCACTATAGGGAAAGAAGGTCCGTCCTATTGGATTTTTAAATGCCCTATGCTTTGTTCCTTTAGAAGTAAAGTGTATCCCCCATCACTACTTAAAGGGGTTTTTCGAGACTAATACTGATGGTCATCAGTATCTGATCGGTCGGGGTCCGAAACTCTGCAGCCAGTCAGCTGTTTGAGAAGACAGAGGCGCTCGCAGTAGCGCCACGACCTTCTTCAGCTATAGAATGTACTGCACTGTGCCTGGAGAGCACAGAGAAGAGCGCAGCGTTACCGGGTGCCAGACCCCCACCTATCCAGAGGATAGGTCATCAGTATTAAAGTCTCAGAAAAGCCTTTTAAATAAACATGCATGCTAAGATGACCCAAGGATGCAGGTCAGTATGGCAACTGGGAGAGAGTGAAGTCATCTCTGCTAACAGGACTAGAACCAGAAGGAAGAACAGACGATATAAAAAGGTTATTAATTAGATGCCATACTTAAAGGGTTCTCTCGGAATTAAGAAAATGAAAATACTTAAATAATACTTCATTATAAATATATTACCAAATACCTTTCATTAGTTATAATGGCTCGTTTTGTCCGGGGAGCAATTATTAGGAAAAATAAAATGGACGCCATCCTACTAGTCCACACAAAACCTGTCCTAATTACACAGGAGGAGTTAAAGAGCTGCACCATCTTCCTCTCATACTTGTCAGGGATTATGATCCTGAATACAGATGATAGGATCTTCAGCTGAATCTCTGTAGGAATGGAGTTCATTAGGAGACATGAAGTACAGAGGATAGTGGGGTGTAGATAATGAGCAGCAGCTCTTGTATGCAGTCTCCATTATCATGGCCCCAAATTACCTGTCCACTGAGGAAGGGGTGTAGACGCCCCGAAACGCGTCTGGTGACTGGAAGAGAAGCGCCCACCTAACCCACTGGACCTGGATGAAAGATATTGCATGGCCATGCGATAATCTACTGCACTAATACCGCTCTAGGATACAGGAGACAATTACAGGTTCCACCAGCGATTTATTATTCCTATCAGCCGAATCTTGTGATCCCGCGTTATCGTGACGTCAGCAGCCCGAGATTTGCTACGTGAGACGCCGAAGCGGCCGGCATCACTCGCTTCTCGTGGCAGGACGGCTCAGCGTGGCGATTTGGAACAACTTGGGATAAGGTAGGAACCTGAACTTCATACTGAGTGGTGTGCTATTCATAGCCCTGTGTGGCTATACTGGATTAACTGTGGAGAGACTTTTACATCGGAAGGCATATTAATATATATGAGGACACTCGATTATCAACTTGGAGTCATATTTACTTCTGATTGGGACATTAGAACTGCCGACCACGGTTTGCGGTCCAAGTGCTTTTGCTAAGCATGCAAAGATTGTTCATCCGCCAGTGTTTATTTTTATCTGCCAGTGTTATTTTATGTTGGTGCCAACCATTATTTTATGAAATTTTATATTTGAATGTGTTGTGATCTATTGCATACCATATATTAAATAATATATCCTATGGTCCAGATGGTGTGAGTGCTCACTCCTTTCTTTTTCTGCAATTTACCTGTCCATCCTCTCTGTACTTCATATCTCCTCATGGACTCCATTCCTACAGAGATTCAGCTGAAGCTCCTATCTGTATTCAGGATCATAATCCCTGACAAGTATGAGAGGAGGATGAGGCAGCTCTTTAGCTCAGTGATGTAAAGTAACTTGTCCTCCTGTGTGATTAGGACAGGTTTTGTATGTACTAATCGGACGGCGGACATTTTATTTCTCTTAATGATTTCTCCCTAGACAAAATAAACCATTATAGCTAATGAAATGTATTTGGGAGTATATTTATACTAAAGTAATATTTAAGTATTTTCATTTTCTTAATTCCTTTAAAGGGGTTGTGCACTGTAATGATATTGATGACCTACTCTTGCGATAAGTCATCAATATCAGATGGGAGGGTCCAACTCCTAGCACAGCTGCTGATCAGCTTTTTAAAGATGTCATAGCGCTTGTGTGAGAACTGCATCCTCTTCAAAGTTTACCTGCGTGCCGTCTTTCTGTTAGCGGCAGTGCAGTGTGATTACAACTACTCGTCCTATTCACTTGAATACCAGACACAATCCCTTTAATATGAATATTCCATTTTCATTGAAATCTTAAAATCAGAGAGAACTTGTGCCATGAGTCAAAATAATTTTCTAATGTGTCAAAAACACATTAGGGAGGATCATAATGGTGATCTCTGTGATCTTAGGCAGCAACCGATTTCCGGAATGAACGTCTCTAAGGAATAATAAACCCTTTGGCTTCACTCTTACTGACACAACAGTCCAAACAACTCTTTACTGAAATCCATAGTAATTTACGTAGCATGTCTTATCAGCTTTTCTTCAACAGAAATCTGTGTGGTGCCAAAGGGCTATGTGGTTGGACAGTCTATTAGACAAAATGTCACAGCATATGAAGGCTACATATGAAATATACAAACAAAGACATTTATGGTTAAAAAATAGAAAAAAAGAGGATAATGGTACAGTACCTATCCTTGATCTGTCTGGCAGCCTTGGTGCAAGGAGAGAGAAAGCAAAATTAGTGTATCCATGCAAGTGAAGGAGGGCAGCAAACTCCATGCAGGATTTTAAAGCAGAACAAAATAACCCCTCACACCCACATGCTGCACACAGGTAAGTGGTCATTATGTAAGCCAGTTCTTCAGAAAGACAAGAAACAGCCATGTTAAACAAGTTGTTAGAAGTAGTTAATCATCAGGCATCAAAGGAAAGATAACATGACATAAAAAGTGTTTTTTTTATATTTTGAACTTGGGAAAAACAGAACTGGCATGTCGCTAGGAAAAGCCTTCAGATGGCTGGAGATGTAACTGCCAAGACCCACAGTGATCTAACCCATAGACTTTTCCCTGCACAGTAGGTGGTTGACAGGAAAAATTTGTGGGCTCCCCTGCCATTTCGTTCAGGGTGATCAATAAAATTCCATCACTTCCTCTGACTTTGTGCAGATTTTGATGTATACACATAACTATTATATCGACGGCCTGTACCTGCCGCCGTTTTGCTCTCCATGGCAGGCATGAGAGCTGCTCTGCTCACCTAGCCCTTTACTCCCATGCTGCTGTGGACAGCCCCACCGGCCTTCTTCTCCTCTTTTCCAGTGGGCCCGGTCGTTGGAGCAGTCTGGCAGTGCTTCTCACTGCTCATACAGCAGGCCCATAAACTCCCTTCTACTCCTACGAGGCCAGCGCGCACACTTTAATCTTCCCCAGTCTATCGTGGGCTATGGGTCCTTAAGGTCTGTGGGAGGTTGCCTGAGCAACAGGTTATAGTCTGCTAGTGTCCTACAAAGGTGTGTTGTTCTATGTTTGTCTGCCTATGTACTGACTTCTGCCTGTGTTCTGTATTTGACCTTCACTGCCTGACCTAACCTCTGACTGCTCTCCATTCTGATCCAGATCTAACTGCCCTGACCTTGTATTGTTTATCAGATTGCAGAAACTCTGCCTGCCCTGACCTAGGCCTGTCCCTGACTACAGTTTTGCCTGATATCTCGGTGTTACACACAGGTGTCTCATGACCCCTGTGGGTAAGCCATCACCAGAACTACTCCAAGAGGCAGCAGCAGCCTGGTGGTTCCCCTGCAATACAGTCCAGATCCCATATAAGGGTTAAAGGGTGAAAACCAGGGGAACCACTTACATAACGCCCTTAGGAATAGCCCCAAGCCAAATCTGTTAAAGTGGCACAGGAGTTCCACATCCGCTTCATAACAGTAACTACTTTCCCAATTCTGCTTATTGACCTTGGAAGCAGTTTACGTACACTGTCACCTGAGTGCCCTTACTGCACTACTTTCTGGTAACAAGACAACCCAGCAAAATTCAGAATTTTACTTTAGGAAGGCAAGCTTGCAACAAAATGCAATAAGAGCAAAGAAAAGTATTCCAAATTTACTGACATTTTATGTCCATTTTAGCTGTGGACTGTTATTCATTGCTGTTTAAAGGTGACAATTTCCTTTCTGACTATCCTGATGAAGGACAGAGTGAAATGATGTATGGGGACACTATGACAAGGTGTTCTTCTTTATATTTACCAGTTTCCTATGACTGGGAAAAAATGTGACAAGCATTGTAAACAATTCTTTGCACGTCTCTTGTGTTTGATTAGTGATGTCATCCCTACGCTCCACTGCTTCTCAATGCCGCCTGCTAAGCTATTCATTGTGCGCTTTACCGTCCATCTGTAGAACATTTAACAGCCAGCCATGTTTCAAACACTAAGCAGAAACTTGCCTGCATTTCTGTGATCTAAAGTTAAAATTTCTAAAAAAATGATAGTAAAAAATGTCCCGTCCCCCCCCCATAGTATTGCACATTTGTCATAAAGTAATATTTTAAGATACAAGGTGGAAGAGATGAATTTCAAATTTTTAGGAGTCTAAGAAGACCTTGCTAGCAGACCTTTTCCTCTTGTCAAACATTCCCAGAAGGTGTTAAAATAAAATATTTTCTATCTGTATTGCCTGGGAGTGCACTAGAGAAGATGCTGTGCAGGGTGAGTAATATATTGAAAATTGAGGCACCCGCTGCACATTTATATAGTCACCAAAAATACTGCTGTGGAGAATACTGGCAATATGAATATTATACCCTTCCCAGTAACTGATTCAAGGGAGTCTGTCACCAGGAAATCCAAAATATGGGATAATTTTTCAAAACTGGTGTAAAGGGAAACTGAAACCAATCAGATTCCACCTTTTTATTTTGCAAAGGAGCTCTGAAAAATGAAAGGTGGGCTCCGATTGGTTGCTATGGGCATCTAAGGCTGGGTTCACATCACGTTTATAGCCTTCCGTCAGAAGTATACGCCGGGAGGACAGAAGGCTGTAATGTGTCCCACTGTATGGGCATACACTGGGGTATGTTGCTCATACATCTCCTCCCCCTCTTTACCAGTCCTCATCAGCAGCACAGTATTGTGTAGGGGGCATCCCAAGCTTTTCTGCACTCCCTAACTTCCCAGCAGCTTGTCTGTTCACCCTTTCCTCCCTCAGTCTGCTGCACCACTACCGGCAGCAGATGGAGTGAGTTCAGGCTCTGAGACCTTCTGAGAAAGGACATGAGAATTTATATGTCCTCTGTCCTCCTGCCACGACCGCGAGAATTTGTAAATCGCTGTGTGAAAAGCAGGCTGTTCTCCTGCTTTCCACATAGGGATCTGAACAAGCAGCACAACGGAAAGAGGGAGATGGCAGGTTTCTACATTCACACACACCTTCGCTTTTACTAAAGAGCGCTCTTTTTCCTAAAGATGATCAGTGTTCGGGCCCCAGGGTTGTCTTCTCCTCTGCAATCAGCCTGCCTCAGGAGTTCCTTTGACCACTGTCTATACACTGTACTGTATGGGCAGTGATGTCAATGGATCACTCTGAAGGGTCTGTTTAACAGAGGCCAGTGACGGATGCCATACGGAGGCATCCGTCACCCATAGGCTATTATAGCCTCCATTAAAATGATCCTTTTGTTTACAGGACACTGCAGGATGGAAAAGGGCAATCTACTACGTCCACCAGCTAGACGGAGGGCAAAAGGATGCTCTTTTCTCCTCCATCTTACTAATGAAGCCCTATGAACACGTTTAGCGTGTACATCTGGAGGTTCCCTGACATACCAGCTAAATGTACAGTATAAGCTTGGGATGTGAACCCACCCTAAGCCAGTTGTCCGTTACACTACTTTCGATAAATCTCCCCGAATGTTGTAGAGATAGCTCAGTGGAATCTAATGATACCTTTCTAGAGAAAAAATACAGTAAATACATATTCGAATGAGCAGTTAACTGCACTGAGGAGGAACACCAGGCCACTCTGTGCACCCTTGCTCCTCGTGTTTCCTCTGCCAGTCCCTCCCTCTCCCTATCAGTAAAAAAGGAGAGTGAGGAACCAGGAGGAGCCTCCAGGTGCCTCCATCCTCTGCAAGTTTTCTCAGCCATTCAGCAGAGCAGATAGTGGTGACAGCAGGGCTAGCTCCTTTGTAATATGAAGTGCCTTTCCAAGATGTTTAGCAGTTAAGCGCCCATTTGTTTCTGATTCTAGTATTTGAAAAGGTCATTTTGTGGGTGCAATTAGTTTTGCTTTGAATAGGCATCATTCATTTTATCACCCTGAAACATTACCATGTCAGTCTTTTAAAATATCATTAATAGCATTAAAATAGCATTATATGTTTTTAAAATTCTACCTGCTCTACAATAATGAGAAAGAGTCAAATGGGCGTTCGCACTGTATGATGTCTGGTGTCCACTGAGCCCCTCCAGTCATCGCCCAAGCCACACATGCACAGTGCATCGATGTTTACTGTGATACAGCTTTTCACAGTACACCTTGCTCCTCTGAACATGCTGGAGGAGTATAAGGCAATTCCGGAGATTT
Organism: Bufo bufo; assembly: GCF_905171765.1. NCBI lineage: Eukaryota > Metazoa > Chordata > Amphibia > Anura > Bufonidae > Bufo > Bufo bufo. The sequence goes on from NC_053390.1 coordinate 390,324,054, forward strand.
GGAGAAGCCTGGTGCTGACTATCTATGGTGAATTTGTGGATGTCAAACAAGTGTGGCAGTGGTGGACACCTGCCATATAGTGTAACCGCCCACTTGACTTGAACATACAGCGTTTTAAGAACTGATTTTAGCACTTTTGATAAGCAAGTCTGATAAGACTGTCAGGTCCTCTCTTGGCATGGCGGTGGTTTAGAGTGGTAAAATGACTTGGCAGTTACTAAACTGGCATGACTTTCTTTAGGCTTAGAGCAACACGACGACTACACGTTGCACTCCACTGTAATCTTTGGTCGGGCTGTCTGTATTGCGACTAATGAACATAAATGGGGTCGTGTTGTGACCGATAAGTTAAAAAGCATTAACTAACATATGGAAATGTCTAAATATCAAAGCGAGCAGGGAATTTTTTTTATTACGTACAGTGTGGTTGGGTTCTTAGATTAAGCACAGAGTAGTGCCACAGTTATATTGATTGTAGTGAAAGACGAGGGGTGTGAAACCAGTGACAGTTGCCTGGCTGTCTTGTTGTGCCCATGATGAATACACTCAAGCATAGGTTGTTCATGCTCCTATGAGTAGCATCACCTAAGACTAAATGTAAAGACTGTGAAGAAATATGTCTTTTAGGTTTCTTTTCAAAGTCACACATTTCAGTACCTTGGTAAATTCCTCAGGCTCCTTTATGTCCATAGACCGTGAAGCAAATTCTAATAGCTCCTCAGAGCTCTCCAGGGCATTTGTACATTGGGACAGCTGATTCTAGAAGAGTATGGAGATAGAAGAGGCAATATAAGTAGGAGATTTGAGGTACATTATATCATTGAAAAACAAAAACACTAACACTTAAAGTCTGGTATGTTATTTACTCGAAATGCTCAGATCTTCAGCCATGTCTTGTCCAAAATAAAATAGAACAATTCCGATTTCGAGCCATCATCTCACACTAAAACTAGATCCATCACTTAGAAAGACAATTTACCTATCATATCATTTGGATAGTCTGAGGAAACCAGTAACCCACACAAACATTTAGAGAACATCCAAACTCCTTGCAGATGTTGCCCTTGCCTTGGTTGGGTTCACTCTCAGGATCCTCAAATTTTATTATCCATGTGCTGACATTTTGGAACCTAGGTTTGATGGCAGCAGCATCATGGTGGAGATTTATCAAGACAGGCGCTTTCTGCACTGATCTTGATATAACCTTCACGCCTCATCATAAATTGGGCACATCCTCTGGCAGTCCGTGCACCTGAACAGAAATCTATTGTAGCTCAGAGCTGCCATACATTTCTGGCTTAATTTGCAGCAGAAAACTGGCATAAATTAAAGTAAATTTGTCTCTGCTGTTGGTCACGCTACCTTCTTGCCCCCTGTTGGAAAAGTGGCGAGGGCAACATAAAAAAAGAGGCTCTTGTGATTTTTTATTTTTATTTTTCGAAAAGTCGCAAACACACACTTTGTGAATTTTTAAAGCCACTTTTCTGGTGCAAGGGAGATGATAAATCTCCTGCTATGTGTTGTTGGGCAAGCAAAATTTACATTTATCACTAGCTCCAAAGTGATTTTTGTGCATTAAGGCTGGACAATAATGGGTAAAGTCATCAGAAACTAACCAATTACAACAATTATGTCTATGTGTAATCAGGGCTTAACGGTGACTACATCAACTTTCCTCTCATGTATGTGTGTATATATGTGTGATTCACAGAGGATATAAAGGTCACATAAAGCAGACACTCACCTGTAACTCCTGGGTTTTGTGGGCCTGTTCCTGCTTTATATTGTTAGTCATGCTCTCCTTCATCTCATCCAGCACTGAGTAAAGGCTATCAAACTCTTCATCTAAGTCTGAGAGAACTTTGGTAGAGTTCGCCTTCAAAACAAAACCAACACACATATGGCTACTTTCACACTAGCGTTAATATTTTCCAGTATTGAGATCCGTCACCGGGAATAAAAAGGTCCGTTTTCTCTGACACAATAGAAAACGGATATGTCCTGCATTGACTTTCAATAGAGTTCATGACAGATCCGTCTTGGCTATGTTAAAGATAATTCAACCGGATCCGTTCATAACGGGTGCAGATGGTTGTATTGTCAGTAACGGAAGCGTTTTTTACTAAACCCTGCCGGATCCAGCAAAAACGCTAGTCTGAAAATAGCCCATCACAAGCACTTTTTTTTTATAGATTAATTTAATTAATTCCTTTAAGATTAATAAAATACGATGCACAGGCTCAAGGTATACTAGCACTGGCGAGTTTGTTCTTCTTCCCAATTTTAACTAAACCTTCTGATTTGCTGGAGGGCATTAAAGGGGTTCTACAGTTTGTTTTAACTGATGATCTATCCTCTGGATAGATCATCAGCATCTGATCGGCGGGGGTCCGACACCCAGGACCCCTGCCGATCAGCTGTTTGAGAAGGCAGCGGCGCTCCAGCAGTGCCGCGGCCCTCTCACTATTTACCGCTGGCCCAGTGATGTCACGACTAGTATCAACTGGCCTGGGCGCGGCTAAGCTCTGTTCACCGGTCAGATGCTGATGATCTACCCAGAGACAAACTGCAGAACCCCTTTAATTTAGGCACCAGGCAACCATTTTCCCCCTGTTATATTTCACAGATGCCCATTCTACATAAACATCCCTTTGGGAATTGCTCAAGAAGTCAATTACAATAGCAGAAGGCACCCTGCTCTCTGATCTGGTTAACAGTGCCAGACGATCGCTTGTGCAATGGATTTTGTCAACCCATTAGTCACCACCATACAAATAGCTGTCTGACGCCTATTAGCCAAATAGGACACCAGATGCAATGTTCCTATTGACTTCAAATACGACAAGTAGAAATGAATGTAGGAGGTCTAAAAGGACCGGGCATTTGGAGGAAATTACAGTTGAAAATTAGTGGCATCTGGCAATGCTGTATCTACTGTACTAGAACTTACGACATGCAAATCACCAGAAATGGACTTCAGGGTACTGAAGTCAGAGGATAATATGGGTACATTCACATGACAATAAAAAAAAATAGCAGTTAAAAACAGTTAAAGGCCTCATGCACACGACCGTATGCAATTTGCGGTCCGCAAAAAATACGGATGACATCTGTGTGCATTCCGTATCTTCCTGAACGGAACAGCTGGCCCCCAATAGAACAGTCCTATCCTTGTCCGTAATGCAGACAATAATAGGACATGTTCTATTTTTTTGAGGAACGGAAATATGGAAACGGAATGCACATGGAGTACCTTCCGTTTTTTTTTTTGCGGACCCATTGAAATGAATGGTTCCGTATATGGTCCGCCAAAAAAACGGAACGGACACGGAATAAAAATACGTTCGTGTGCATGAGGCCTAACTGTCAGTTTTTCATGTTGTTTTTTCACTGAGGCTTTTCTAAAAAATAAAAGTTTATAAAAAAGGGCTTCTTTCCACTGTCCTATTTTTGATGGCCGTTATTCATGGCCCCTTTAAAAAAACGTCCATGTGTATAGAACCATGAACTGAAAGCAGAACAGTTTTTCATTGTCATGCGAATGTACTTTCATATTTTGAAATTCGAGTTCAGGTTATAGTATAATCTGAATTGCGTTATGAATTCAGTTACCACGGACCATAACGCAATTCCATGACGGAATGCCTTTAGAGGCATTCCGTTATTCATACCGTCACAATAGAAGTCTATGGCCAGCATAACGGATACCTATGCAGGTGAGAACTCCTGCATAATGGAAACTGGAAGGATCCGTTACGCAGTCCATAGACTTCTATTATGACAAGGCATTCCGGTATGCATTCCGTCATGGAATTGCATTATGGTCCATGGTAACGGAATCCATAACGCAATTCAGATTATACCACAACCCGAACTTGAATTTCAAAATATGAAATTCGCTCATCCCTAGTGTGAATGTAACCTAAAACTTTCACCTCTTTGTCAATGAATTGCTCCAAAGACATACTGATAGGAAATGTAGATTGTGAGCCCCATTGGGGACAGTGTGATGCTAAAGTCTGTAAAGCGCTGCGGAATACAGTAGTGCTATATAAGTGCATAACATAAATAAAATAAAAAATTATAATATTTACTACTACAACAGTTTACTTGTCTCAGTTACCGCACTGTGCCTATGTCCTTCTGAACATGTGACTTCAGATTTTGTGTTATACCATGCCAAGTAGGCTCGAAAGCTGCCTATTTTATCATCTATTCGGTGAGCCATTAAAAGGTAACACATAAAACACTCATTCTTTTACAGTGAATGGATCTGCAGAACTTAAACGGGTGTGTCCCTTCAGCAAGAAGCATTTATCATGTAGAAAAAGTTAATACAAGACACTTACTAATGTATTGTGATTGTCCATATTGCCTCCTTTGCTGGAAGGATTCATTTGTCCATCACATTATACACTGCTCGTATCCATGGTTACGACCACCCTGCAATCCATCAGTGGTGGCCGTTGTGCACACTATAGGAAAAAGTGCCAGCCTCTCTGGTGGCCGGGACTGTGGGTGCTCACATAGTCTGCTGCTTTTTCCTATAGTGTAAAAAGCACGACCACTGCAGGATTGCAGGGTGGTCGTAACCATGGATACGAGCAGTGTATATTGTGATGGAAAAATGCATCCAGCAAAGGAGGCAATATGGACAATCACAATACATTAGTAAGTGCCTTGTATTAACTTTCTCTATGTAATAAATGCTGTTTGCTGAAGTCAGACAACCCCTTTAAAGGGAGTCTGTCATCAGCATTTCACGTTTGTAACCCTTCCCATAGCTTTCAAGCATCCTTACAGTTGATAAAAACGTTACCTTTAACATCAATCCTGGACTTATAAAACATCTTTGTAGCATATGCAAATGGGGGCTCGCAAGTGCCCAGGGGCGGCGTTATGCTCGTAGGTGCCCTGCTAGCTCAGCCTTTGCTTCGCTTCCCCCCACCCCTTCCTTCCCTCCGCCCGCCCATCCTTTCCCTCTGACCGCCTATCTACTAACTTGTTGTTTCGCCGAGATCCCGCGCCTGTGCACTCAGTCCGTCGGCCGGCGCATGCGCATTGTGATGCCCATTCCTTGTACGGCATCACAGTAACTATTGCGCATGCGCCGGCTAACGACGCGAAAACACAACAAAGGAGGCGGTCCATCGGTGCATGTGCATTAATTACTGTGATGCCGTACAAGGAATGGGCATCGCAGTGCGCATGCGCCGGCCGACGGACTGAGTGCGCAGGTGCGGGATCTCGGCGAAACAACAAGTTAGTAGATGGGCGGTCAGAGGGAAAGGATGGGCGGGCGGAGGGAAGGAAGGAAGGGGGGAAGCGAAGAAAAGGCTGAGCTAGCAGGGCACCTATAAGGGTAACGCCGCCCCTGGGCACTTGCGAGCCCTTATTTGCATATGCTACAAAGATGTTTTTTGACGTTTTTATAAGTCCAGGATTGATGCTAAAGGTAACGTTTTTATTAACTGTAAGGATGTTTGAAAGCTATGGGAAGGGTTACAAAGGTGAAATGCTGGTGACAGACTCCCTTTAAGGATATTACTACCGTTCTTCGATTTGACACTCACCTGCACACCTTTAAGGACATGACTTAATGTGTCAATAAAGTTCTGTATTTCATCATTTTTATTTGCAAGTGTAGTAATGATCCTCTGCAAAGCTTCCTACAGACAAAAGAGATGTGAATTAGTATTAGAAATGTAATACACGTAATCATTTCTGTTAAGGGGGTTCACGCTACCCGATGCTCGGGACGATTATTGTGAATGAACATTCCCACTAACACTCATTCCTGATAATCGTCCTTTCTAAAAGTGCCGCAGGTCAGATAATTTAGCTGCTGCAAAAATAATTGTGTCACCCAATGAATGCGCCCTCTGCGGTTTCTTCAGGTGAAACGATCGTTAATGCAGACGGCTAAATGATCATTTCAGGGCAGCAGATTGTGCTGTATGAACTGCCCAGAAACAGTGCATCTGTATTAGGATAGCAGTAGCCATGGCTCGTTCAAATACCGTGTAGGTGATCGCTGCATGTACATACAGATCTTCACCTCCGTAACAAACAGGCAATTGACGGGAAGGTACGGTTCTTTCCCACCAATTAGTTCTCAGTTGAGGATGTAAGGGCTTATGCTCACGACCGTATGTATTTTGTGGTTCGCAAAACACAGATCCGCAAAAAATATGGATGACATCCGTGTAAATTCTGTATTTTGCGGATCGGAACAGCTGGCCCCTAATAGAACAGTTCTATGCTTGTCCGTAATGCGGACAATAATAGGACATGTTTTATTTTTTGAGGAACGGACATACGGAAATGGAATACACATGCAGTAACTTCAGTTTTTTTGCGGATCCATTGAAATGAATGGTTCTGCATACGTTCCGCAAAAAAATTGAATGGACATGGAAAGAAAATTTGTTTGTGTGCATTAGCCCCAAATGCAGCATTAGTATCTCCATGGAAAAGAGGAAAGGGGCTATACACACTTATGGACGGTACCTAGAGTGAGTGCTTCTATTGAGGGATGTAACAGTCTGGGATTCTGCGAATAGCGTGAAATCACAGATTACAGAGCAAATCTTATTATTCTGCCATATAAGCGATAATCCCTCCTAGGACAGTTTAATCTACAAACCATGCTGGTGCCAGGAGAGCCCTTACTGTGAAGCTGCAGGTCAGCTAAGGAGCAATTTATTTAATAGAAGTTATTAGCAATATTGAAGTAGGCCTCCACAAGCATAGAACTGGTTAAAGGGAAGGAAAAGATGACAACAGTATTGGAACACACATGTTAATTCCTCCCTTAAAACAAATGTTTTCATAAGAAACATGTTTGAATTGGTGGATATGCACAGCAGCAGATGGTGGTAAAATGCGATCTTCAGCACACTACCAGGACACACTTAGAAAGAAGTCAGGAGCCAGTACATTAATAATATAGGAGCCAGCATTATCATTTAGGAAGCCTATGAGACTATACAGTTACTGACCTCATTGTAATATTTGTTAGCAGCACTAACTCCCTGGTTGGATACCTTTCAAGACATCATTTCACCAATAGTATGTGCCAATTCTAGCTTATACCAGTTTTTTTCATACAGCAGCACTGTTTATCAATAAGTTATTCAATCCGGTAATCAGGCCAAAGGTCAGGGCAGGCACAACAGGGTGAATCCGAGAGTCAGATCACACAGCAAAGGTTCAAAATCCGATAAGAATGTAGTATAGCACACGGGAGATCAGAATGTAGCATAGCGCAGTTTCACAGGGAACTAGCAAGCTATAAACACTATTGCTCAGGCACCTTCCCATAGGGGAAGGTGCCTTAAATACCATAGGGAGGTCAGCCATAAGCTGGGACAGATTTGGCTGTTCTTGCCCTGGCCCTTTAAGAGTCAGAGAGAGTGCCCCCGCTCTATGGGCAACAAGAGCCACAGCAGGAGAAGAGAAATCTGCAGCCAGAATGGAGTGGCCGAGCAGCGCTACTCTAGTGGCCATTCCCCCCAGGAAGAAGTTGGGAAGAGTCGATGGAAACAGACCACAAGACGACGAGAGCATGGGATGGAGTTAATGTTCCGGCAGTGGAATAGGCAGGCACAGACTGTCGGTATTATAGCAACCACTAAGATGGGGCTCAAATAAAGTATTTGTATTCTCCGGAGCAGGACGCAACAGAAGTATGTGTAGTGCATGCAGCGTTTTCTGTCCAGTGTCAGAACTAATGTGCTGGATGCTATGAATGATCCCACAGAAGACTGTGGGATCAGTTCTGATATCAGTCTGCTTCCAGTGTTTCTGTACCGTCCACGCTGTAGAGAAGTGAATGGCCATGTATATGTGAACATCTCCAAACACTGTAGGTAATTTCATTCCTGCATCAGGCACCAGGCTTCTTCATTCCCGGTGTACCTCCATCTAGGGTTAGTTCACACATGCCCGTTAATTAATTTTGATTCTGTCTTCCAAAACTGCATGTAGAAACCTGACTGTGTGGCCGTACCCTAAGATCAGAAACATTAGCCACAATATTAGCCCTATCAAATGACACTGAGTGTAATCCTTGTGCAAATCTGCTGCACACCCATAGCACATCCACAGCAACACTGCCCCCGGGTTCCCCAGGTTCTCCTCTGGTTATGTTGCAGTATTCATCCATTGACTTCCATAGGGAATATTGTAACCATAACTAATCCAGCCTAATGGCTTATGAACTAATGTAGTTCTGTGCGCTAGGCACTCTGTAAGCTACTGTACGGTGCCTATGTGATATGTAATAAGACGTTTTACTGTACACTTACATATATAGAAAGCATAAAAGATAGATAATACTTCTCTTTTCTTGAACCCATTCATGGTTTTAGCTTCAAAAACAGCATCGGAAAACAAGTATTTCAATAGGAAATCTGTATGTTAAACATACTGTATTTGTTTTTTCCCACTTTGCAGTTTTAAAAATTGTACCCCAGAATTAAAGGAAGTGTCCTGACCATTTTGGACGCAGAATCCATGTCCAGAATTTCCACTGATAATGAGCAGGAATGAAAATCCTTGCCGAAACACTGAAACCATGTAAAAAACGCATCAGAAAAAAAATTGCATGCAAAAAAGTGAATGGGTCCAAGTGTGCAGATGGCGGGCACACGGTCGAGCCAGTGCATTGCGGCCCACAGCACGGGCATGGCCGGCACATGGCCCTTATACTGTAGCGTTTCAGAGCAAAACATTGCTGCTAGAAAGCAGGGAACCTATCGTCATTTCATGTTGCCTGTCATTCGGACGGCATGAATCTCCGGGTGGGTTCACTCTAAATACACCTGAATGTATGAGATCATAGCAGGGAGAATACTATGTAAACGTGTCCATATATCACCGTTACCTCCTGGACCAGTCATGTTTTATAAATGACCGCTGTTCTTTCTATTTGGACAGATGTCAATACAGTAATAACTGGGGCTGAATTAACATTACAGATGAGAGCACTGTATGGCAGCTCACTGCTCACCAGCAATGTACCCCTGCAGATGGCACAAGTATACAGAAGTCAATCATCCTGAATATATAAAGGTTTGCCAGTCTATACATAGCACTGATAAAGGAGAAGTGGGCAGCGCTGTGCAGGTAGGTGGGTTTGTGCGCTTGACCTTACTTGCTAATTCCTCTCCGTGCAATATGTACACATGGATTCCATCCATAATCCGCCTGCTCTCTAGGATCAGTAAATGCACAGAGGGCTTCTGGACAGTTTCTGGTTTCCCTGCATCACGTTACAGCAGCTCCTCTATAAATAACCAAGTCCAGTGCTCTCAGCTCTGTCAGTGTGCCATGTCTTTTATAGGCAGTGCTATTGGGTCAATTCTATCCCATAGGTGGCCTGTGTATAGTAATTAGGCTCCATGCATACAGCATGTGCAGATTTTGGTCCGAAAAGCACAGATCCGTAAAATATGGATACCTTCCATGTGCATTCTGCATTTTTCTCAATAGGAAGAGCTATTCTCCTCCACAATACAGACAAGGATAGGACATGTTCTACAACTTGTGGAGCGGCTATATGGAAACACAAAAATAGGTGTGAGCATGGCCCCACGGAAATGAATGGGTCAATGTGGTATCTGCAAAACTTCACACGGATGAAAAATACAGTTGTGTACATGAAGCCTGAATCACGTATCAGTGAGTGACGGATGTGTGCTATGTTCTTCACGGAATTTAATGGGTAGATTCAGACTTCCGAGCAAAGCTTGCACTACCATTTTCTGGACCAAACACATTCATATAAGGCTATAGGTCTGTGTTTATTCTGTTTTCATGGACCACTGGCAGATGGAGGGCAAAATACAGACACACGTACAGCACGGACATCATCACGGATTAAAAACTGACAGAAAACAGACATAAATGTGTTAATAAGGCCTAAAGGGCCCTTTACATGGGCCAAGAATCTGCCAGATTTCTAACGAGCGTTCATAGGAACGCTCATTAGCAATTATCTTGTGGTGTAAAGGGGCCACTGATTACCAGATGAACGAGCAAATTGTAAATTGCCGTTTGCCAGCAGTAGATTGTGGAAGTAGGGTGGGCAGCACTGACCAGACCAGGATGAGGATGGCTTTTTAAAAAAATATATTTAACCCTTTGTAACCATTGTTTTAAACAGCATTATTCGGAAAACCCCTTTTAACATATTGTGTAGACACTCTTATGGCACCTACTTGGGAGGGCAGGCAGCTGTACATAGCGCCATAAACTTATGTTCATTAGGGTACTTTGTGGATGCTATCATTAACTGGTGACAGAGTCCCTTTTAGTGTGTCCTAATGGAATGAAAGAAACCTACAGGAATTTTCTGGGTCTTTTGTATTTATCACCTATCTTCCGTATAGGTCATCAAAACCTGATTGGTGGGGGGCTGGCTCTTGGCACTCCCACTGGTCAGCTGCTTACCAAGCACAGCGCCACCTCAATGGGACTATGCTGTTCTTAGGCCATGTGACGTCAAAGTCCTAGGAAGAGGCCTTTTTAAAACAGCTGATCAGCAGGAGTGCTGGGAGTCGGACCCCAACGATGGGATATTTATTAATCTCAGAAAACCCCTTTATTAATTACTGTATACATTTTAACATGAATTATATGGCATCACATGGCCTGCTCTTTAGGCTTGGAGAAAATGTATACAGTCCTATACACAGGATCACAGACACCAAGTCGTATACGACCCTGTACATCCGGTCACCTTAGCAGTGGAAAAGTGAAGGCCAGCAATGACTAGAATGAACATCTCTACGAGACCTCTAACTAATGAATGCGAGATTAAAATGGATTTGTTCCTCACGGCAGATGAGCGTGTTAATTGAATTACTCCAAGCTTCCCTTACATCTCCAGTCACAATGACTAATCTGGTCAACTTGGCAAATGTAGTATTTCTCATGTTATTAGCCAACTGCCTCTTGTGATAACATCATGCAGACATGACATTCCTTGTCTGAATAAAAAAAACCAGCAAAGCCATTTCCAGAAACCTAGTAGGTAAATTCTTATCAAAAGTTTTTGGCAACAGCAGGCACCAAGCTGCTTCCACTTCATGCTCAGCATCACAACCGTGCACTACACACAAGCTGATACAAGCACCAACAATCTCTAGAAGTCCAGAATGCACAAGCGAGGATAGCTAGATGTCCTGCCTAAGGGCGTATTCCCATTTTAAAATGTTGTTAGCACCACAAAAAGTGGGTGTGTTGTTGTTGGACCTCACTATGGGGTAATGGCCTCCCATGGCCCGGCAAATTTACTAAAAGTAAATGGTATAAACTATAGCTAAAATCTATGTCAGCTCATAGATAGGGATGTGCGAACTTGTGTTTCAAGTTCAGCGTACAAGTTTTGGGTTATCTAAGAATTCCATTATGGATTTCGCATCCACAGAAGTTAGAAGTTATGGTCCATGGTAGCGGAATCCATAAAGGAATTCTTAGATAACCCAAACCTTGTATGCCGAACTAGAAAACAGAAGTTCACTCAACACTACTCATAGACTGAACTGAACCTCTTAATAAATTAGGCACGTCATACTCCCAGACAAACTAGATCACAACTGCCCTATGAAACACCAGTCTTGACCAATTCCCTGAATTGAAAGTGATCCTCTCTCCGTGATTCTCCTGAATTAAATCACCAAAAATTATGTCAGAATGATATTTTTATTTTATTTTTTTTGTTGAATTTCCAAATTTTAGGATCAATTCACTGCAAAAATATCTGGACCAAGTTACAACCTTGTTAGGAAGCTTCTTAACCGGAGGTGGACACATAAGGGTCCATTCACACGTCCGCAACTGTTTTGCGGACCGCACATGGCCGGCACTATAATAGAAATGCCTTTTCTTGTCCGTGTCTGCGCACAAGAATAGGACATGTTTTATTTTTTTACGGGAACGCGGAATGTCAGTGAAAATGAATGGGTCCGCACCCATTCCGCAAAATTGGGGAACGGATGCGGACCCATTTTCCAGACGTGTGAATGGACCCTAAGAGTCCATTTACACGACCGCAACTGTTTTGCAGTCTGCAAATTGCAGATCCGCAAAACACGGACACTGGCCATGTGCGTTCCGCATTTTTCGGACCGCACATGGCCGGCACTATAATAGAAATGCCTTTTCTTGTCTGTGGATGCGGACAAGAATAGGATATGTTATATTTTTTTGCGGACGTGAAAATGAATGGATCTGCACCAGTTCCGTAAAATTGCGGAACAGATGCGGACCCATTTTGCGGACGTGTGAATGGACCCTTACTCTAGGCTTTACACGCCAGTAGGCGACAGCAGAAAATCCCCACCCGTATGGACTATCTGGAAAAGGTTTACTATATACACCCCTGCTATGACAGGCTCTCTCACCCCTTTCTATCATCCCATGCATACTCCACATGGTGAATCTGGTGGGCTGTGAGACCACGCCCCCTCCTCTAAGCCTTGCCCACTTTTGTGAGAATAGTCGAATACACCATAGAAGTGGTGTGAAACCAATGATAAACCTGCTCCTATGAACCTGTCATGTCGTGAGGTAACAGAGCTGGCAAACAGATCTGCTCATGTGGACTATGAAACACAAGAAGGGCCATTTATCAAGCTGTGTATACCACTACTGTGGCATTAAAAGTTTGGAAATGATGGCGCACACCATATTTCCATCATAATTTGTGACTTTTTGAGCTTCTCAACAGTTTTCTAAGGCTAGTTTCACACTAGCGGCAAGGGACTCCGGCAGGCTGTTCCGGCTGGTGAACAGCCTGCCGGAGGTCCGTGCCGCTAGTGTGAAAGTACTCTAAAGTGGCAAGAAAAAGTGGTGAGGCTTAGCAGGAATGGAGCCTACCGCGGCCTGATGGATTTCTTATAAGGGCTCTTTCACACTTGCGTTCTTGTCTTCCGGCATAGAGTTCCGTCGTCGGGGCTCTATGCCGGAAGAATCCTGATCAGGATTATCCTAATGCATTCTGAATGGAGAGAAATCCGTTCAGGATGCATCAGGATGTCTTCAGTTCCGGAACGGAACGTTTTTTGGCCGGAGAAAATACCGCAGCATGCTGCGCTTTTTGCTCCGGCCAAAAATCCGGAACACTTGCCGCAAGGCCGGATCCGGAATTAATGCCCATTGAAAGGCATTGATCCGGACTTAAGCTAAACGTCGTTTCGGCGCATTGCCGGAGCCGACATTTAGCTTTTTCAGAGTGGTTACCATGGCTGCCAGGACGCTAAAGTCCTGGCAGCCATGGTAAAGTGTAGCGGGGAGCGGGGGAGCAGTATACTTACCGTCCGTGCGGCTCCCCGGGCGCTCCAGAGTGACGTCAGGGCGCCCCAAGCGCATGGATCATGTGATCACATGGATCACGTCATCCATGCGCATGGGGCGCTCTGACGTCATTCTGGAGCGCCCCGGCAGCCGCACGGACTGTAAGTATACTGCTCCCCCGCTCCCCGCTCCTACTATGGCAACCAGGACTTTAATAGCGTCCTGGGTGCCATAGTAACACTGAACGCATTTGGAAGACGGTTCCGTCTTCAAATGCTTTCAGTACACTTGCGTTTTTCCGGATCCGGCGTGTAATTCCGGCAAGTGGAGTACACGCCGGATCCGGACAACGCAAGTGTGAAAGAGGCCTAACTGTTTACTATACATCATATCTAGGGATGAGCGAATAACTTAAGAAATTAAGTTATACTGTAAAAAAACATTTCCCGAACTAGGGTTCGGTTCCAAGGTACCACTTGGAACCGAACCCTGGTTCGGAAAATGTTTTTTTACAGTATAAATAAATGTCTTAAGTTATTATGCGAAGTCTCGCGAGACTTCGCGAAGCAATAACTTCGGCTCATCGTAGCCAATACATTCTAATACTGTAAGGAGCTCCTTCTCCGTACAGTATTAGAACAAAGTTTTATGCAAATCGACTTTGGATGTTTCATCCGAAGTCGATTCGCTCATCTCTAATCATATCTCAAGTCTACACTAGCCACTAGATGGCGTAGGTTTCAGTTTCTGGCGCATGGACTGACAGAGATGCGCCTCATTTGTTAAGAGGCTTCTGCACAGAGGGATGAAGACTAGCGCATGGGAGTCAGTCCAGATAAATCTATCCCAGTGGTTATCCAACTGTATCTACATTTCATACCCTCTCCTGCAAGCAAACACACAAGACGTTATTATCACGGGAAGTTGCGGCTGGTTATATGAATGTGCTTCTTCAGTTAGACTCTGTTCACACCTAATGTATCCACAGGACCCCATTTACCCCTGTATGCCAATAAAGGAAGGAAAGAAAAGACACTGTTAGGCCTCATGCACACACGTAGTTTTTGTCAACATCCGATCTGCATTTTTTGTGGGTCGGATGCAGACCCATTCATTTAAATGGGGCTGCAAAAGATGAGGACAGCACTCCGTGTGCTGTCCCTATCCATATGTCCGATCCATGCCCCTTTCCACCCTCCAAAAAAAAGAACATGTCCTATTCTTGTCCGTTTGGCGGACAATAGGCGTTTGTAAAATGCAGAATGCATGCGGCCAGTATCCATGTAGACATACATTTAGATTTAGAGGATTATAAATGTGTCTTCAGCATATGGTTCTCGGAATAAAAATGTCATTTGTCACAGTCCTTTAGATGGAGACAAGCATGCCATCAATAACGGAGGAGATGGTCCTACCACATTACGTAGGAATGACCAAATCAATAGCCAGGAAGCTTTCATTAGAAGCAATGGTATCCATAATGGAGCAGTCTGAAAATACTGTGATCCAGGGAATTCAGCAGACCACATCTGAGGGCTCTAGTGTAGCTCTTCCTTCCCTCCCCCTCCCTCCATAAGCCAAGGGAGCCAAAATTGCCCTTGGAATATGAGGAACTTTTGACTTAATGAATATTTGTCTTTTTTCAACCTATTTATAAAAAAAAAAAAGGAGTTTGTCAGCAGTTTTGATCACGCTAAACTGCAGACAACACTACACAGGAGCTGGGGAGAGCAGGGCAAACATACTTTTTGTGGAGGTTTGCATAATCAGAAAAAGTGTGAATATGAAGTTTTAGGCTCAGTTCACACGAGCGTGTCCGGATAAGGTCCGGATGCATTGCGGCAAACCCGCGCGAGTAGGTACCCAATTGCAGTCAGTTTTGACTGCGATTGCATTCCGTTTTTCAGTTTTTATCGCGCGGGTGCAATGCGTTTTGCACGAGCGTTATAAAAAACTGACTGTGGTACCCAGACCCAAACTTCTTCACAGAAGTTCAGGTTTGGGTTCGGTGTTGTATAGATGTTATTATTTTCCCTTATAACATGGTTATAAGGGAAAATAATAGCATTCTTTAATACAGAATGCTTAGTAGGTGGTTAATTGAGGGTTAAAAAAATAATAATAATTAACTCACCTTCTCCTCTTGATCGCGTAGCTGCCGGTCTCTTCTTACTTCTTTAATCATGAGCTGCCGGCTAAAGGACCTGTGGTGACGTCATATCACATGGTCCAATCACACCGTGATGGACCATGTGATTGGACCATGTGATATGACGTCACCACAGGTCCTTTAGCCGGCAGCTCATGATTAAAGAAGTAAGAAGAGACCGGCAGCGATGGACCATGTGATTGGACCATGTGATATGACGTCACCACGGGTCTTTAGCCGGCAGCTCATGATTAAAGAAGTAAGAAGAGACCGGCAGCTACGCGATCAAGAGGAGAAGGTGAGTTAA
This sequence comes from Bufo bufo, assembly GCF_905171765.1. Lineage (NCBI taxonomy): Eukaryota > Metazoa > Chordata > Amphibia > Anura > Bufonidae > Bufo > Bufo bufo. The sequence goes on from NC_053390.1 coordinate 390,339,812, forward strand.
TAATTATAATTTTTTTAACCCTCAATTGACCACCTACTAAGCATTCTGTATTAAAGAATGCTATTATTTTCCCTTATAACCATGTTATAAGGGAAAATAATACAGTGAATAGACTGTCATCTTAGCAACCGTGCGTAAAAATCGCACCGCATCCGCACTTGATTGTGGATGCTTGCGATTTTTACTCAGCCCCATTCACTTCTATGGGGCCTGCGTTGACACTTTGCTGGATCAGTGGGTGGGATGTGCATCTGCACACTTCTCTCTCTCTCCCTGCCTTACACCAATCTGTGTGATCAGTGCAGACAGGAGAGAAGCGTGAACATTCATGGAGAGGACTCTATGCTGAAGGTCCTAAGCAGCAGTAAAAGGAACTAAAACCTCCAATTAACTGCAGCTGAAGGACCTTTTATGATGGCATGAGTGGGAGGGGAAAGACCAAGAAGACTATGCTGCCGCCACTAGTGTACAGATAATTGTATGGGTCTATATACAAGCAGCAGAGCTGAGTGTGTAAATGCAGCAGAGCTGTGTGCAAGCAGCAGTACTCTGTGTGTGCTGCAGAGCAATGTGTGTATAATGTGTGTACTGCAGAGCTCTGTGTGTGTGTATAATGTGTGTACTGCAGAGCTCTGTGTGTGTGTATAATATGTCTACTGCAGAGCTCTGTGTGTGTATAATGTGTCTACTGCAGAGCTCTGTGTGTGTGTATAATGTGTCTACTGCAGAGCTCTGTGTGTGTGTATAATGTGTCTACTGCAGAGCTCTGTGTGTGTGTATAATGTGTCTACTGCAGAGCTCTGTGTGTGTGTATAATGTGTCTACTGCAGAGCTCTGTGTGTGTGTATAATGTGTCTACTGCAGAGCTCTGTGTGTGTGTATAATGTGTCTACTGCAGAGCTCTGTGTGTGTATAATGTGTGTACTGCAGAGCTCTGTGTGTGTATAATGTGTGTACTGCAGAGCTCTGTGTGTGTGTATAATGTGTGTACTGCAGAGCTCTGTGTGTGTGTATAATGTGTCTACTGCAGAGCTCTGTGTGTGTGTATAATGTGTCTACTGCAGAGCTCTGTGTGTATAGTATCCATAGCAATCATGAGTGTGTGTATAATGTGCAGGCTGTGTGTATAGAAGAGCAGTGATAGGGGAGTGTCTATGTAACTAGCTGGTGGGAGGAGCTATAAACTAGCTGGGTGTTATTAGGGGCAGTGATAGGGGAGTGTATGTAACTAGCTGATGGGAGGAGCTATAAACTAGCTGGGTGTTATTAGGGGCAGTGATAGGGGAGTGTCTATGTAACTAGCTGGTGGGAGGAGCTATAAACTAGCTGGATGTTAGGGGCAGTGATAGGGGAGTGTCTATGTAACTAGCCAATGGGAGGAGCTATAAACTAACTGGGTGTTATTAGGGGCGGCACTGGAGCTGAGGTAGAGAAAGAAGTGCATCATGGGTTTGGTTGGATACAACAGGAGGTGCTGCATACAGGATGGAAACAAACCAGAGTTATTTATTTAGGCTAGTTTCACACTAGCGGCACGGACCTCCGACAGGCTGTTCCGGCAGGTTAACAGCCTATCGGATCCGTCCTGCTGCTAGTTCACGTGTGCCCCTGGACTGCTGCTCCATCCCCATTGACTATAACGGGGGCGGAGTTCCAGTGGCAGCACGGCAGCGCACGGTGAGAGGTCGCCGGACTAAAAATACGACATGCAGTACTTTTAGTCCGGCTGCCTCTCGTCATGCTGCCGCTGGAACTCCGCCCCCATTATAGTCAATGGGGACGGAGTGGCAGTCCAGGGGCACACGTGAACTAGCGGCAGGACGGATCCGACAGGCTGTTCACCCGCCGGAACAGCCTGCCGCTAATGTGAAAGTAGCCTTACGTGGTAAAAACGGGTCAGGAGAGTCCAAATTGAAAAAGAAGAAAGCGTGGGGATTTTGTACATGAGGCAAGTAACCATAAAAACCATAGTAATCCCAGAAAACCCCTCTAAAGTAAAGTCCACATAGCAAGAAACATTACAATCTGAAGGTCCAGCACATTTCTACAACTGAGAGCGCTAGGAGAGATCCTACTGTATGGATATATATAGCGAGGCAGATGAAACCCTATTCTGCATCGGCTATTATGAGCATGTGACTGCCTGTAATGCTCCTGTGCTGGAAGAGACCGGTCAAACAACCGCCAGATGCACAGACATATCTATAGTCCTATAGCGTTAATGCGGACAGCCTCCCTTTAGTTCAGGACATGTGAACACTGCTCTATCAAAGCTGATGTCATTTCCCTGATTTAGAAGACAAGCAGCCATACAAGAAACAGGACACTTTCTATTGCGGTGGAACCAGAGCTCTACCATGTGACCTCTATTCGCTCTGCCGACTGGCTTAGACCGCTTTCACATATGCGTTTCTCTTTTCCGGTATTGTCTCCATTCATTGTCAATGGGGACAGAACAGAATGCTCCAAAATGCATTCCGTTGCGTTACCATACCGGAGAGCATGCTGCAGTTTTCTCTCCGCCATGGGCTGCGGCCTGACATACAATGCAAGTCAACGGGGACGGATCCGTCATGACCCACAGTGCAAGTCACCGTTTTCTCTGACACAATAGAAAACGGGAACGTCCCCTATTGACTTTCAATGGTTTTAATGCCGGCTCCTTCATGGTCATTTAAAAGATAATACAGCCGGATCCGTTCATAACGGGTGCAGACGGTTGTGTTATCAGTAACGGAAGCGTTCTTGCTGACCCAACAAAAAATGCTAGTGTGAAAGTAGCCTTACAGAAAAGGGAGTGGCATACATACATAAGAGAGGTTTTTAAAGGGATTGTCCAGGTTAATTTTTAAAAGGCACTATAGCTACTAAAATAGTAGTAAAAAACCCTGATACTCCCCTCTTTGTTACAGCACAGCCGCTCTGTCCTCCCTCTGACTGGCTGCGGGGTCACATGCCGCGTACAATCACTTGTCTTAGTGGTATCAAGCATATACCACTGAGGACAGTTACTGGCTTACAGTGGTCACGTGCGGCATAAAGGGGGCATCATCATGGCTGCAGCATCAGCGCTGACCCCAAGGGGGTTCAGAATGGTGAATGGTTTATTATTTTAATACCTTCACTGCCTCTTTTAATGCCATTTTCACACAGTCACACCACAGGTGTTTCCATTTCCAAACCAGGTGTGGCGTCTACACAGAACAGGTGCAGATCTCCTATCTGTGGAGGCTTCACTTCTGGTTTTGGCTCACAATTACCGATGAAAATCACGGATCGAACCCTGACCAAACACTGACTATGTGAAAGCGGCCTCAGTGGTTGAGTAGTGATTTTCATCAGTTATTGTGAGCCAAACCAGGAGGGGGTCCTACTCCGAGATGAGGCATAATGAAAGATCTGCACCTGTTCTGCGTCTTTGATCCGCACCTGGTTTTGACTAACAATGGCCTCATGCACACGGCCGTTGTTTTTTGGCGGCTCGGATGCGGACCCATTCACTTCAATGGGGCCGCAAAAGATGCGGACAGCACATGGAGTTGCTCTGTTCCGTGGCCCTGCAAAAAATATATAACCTGTCCTATTCTTGTCCGTTTTGCGGACAAGAATAGGCAGTTATATCAATGGCTGTCCGTGCCGTTACGCAAATTGCGGAACGCACACGGACGCCATCTGTGTTTTGCGGATCCGCAATTTGCGGCCCGCAAAACACACAATGGTCGTGTGCATGTAGCCAATCACTGATCAAACACTGACTGTGTGAAAGCAGCCTTAGCCTCTAATGCTCTCATTTACTGTGATCTAAATACAGTAATATATTTGATATTGTCACTAGTGGGCAAGTCTCAACTTCAGATACCCACAAGTATACGTGCCAGCCTCGCCAACAGCAGCAATTATCCCACCTACATCTTCCACCCCTCTAGGAGCACTGCAGCTAGTGCAAAACCAATACCGGGCTGTGTATACCCACATTTCTACCAACTTTTCTAAAACAGCCTGTGGGCCAGCGCTGACCTCTCCCAGGTCAATCCCATGCCACACCCCGGGCATGCCCATATTGTGAAGGACAACCCACAAGGTGCACGGTGCCTACGACATTCCCAGGGTGATTTTATGCCATCTACCTATCCACTTACAATAGGCACCCACCCTGTGGCATCCTCACCAGCAGATGAGACCAGCTGGGCATACCCCCACACAAGCACCTGCTCCTGGTGCATAATGACACAGGAGGAAGACAAGGCCATAGATGCTCAGCCACCATCACACCCCTGACACCCACCCACACCCAGTGCAGACAATAAGTGCAAACTCATCCACCATGCTAGGACCTAGACATCAATACCAGGGGGCACTGACTGGTGCCAGCACTACAGGGGGCACTGACTGGTGCCAGCACTACAGGGGGCACTGACTGGTGCCAGTCTACAGGGGCAGAAGCACATGATTTGGGAGGACACAGACACATGCGACCCACGCCCATGATGTGCCCGCATCCTCTCTCCCACCCATCACCATGCAGACGGCTGCACCTATTGTCCCGCACACCAGCAGCAATGAATGAGCGGGCTGCTACTGCTGTTTATATACCTGAACGTGACCTAGACAGTGCAGCACGGCTGGCACCAGTGCGGGCAGGGGCAGATGCACCTATATAAATAACATGCAGCTTACTTTCTGCGTATCCATTGCCAGGCCCGGCTCTTCCAGGCTTTGTACAAGAGGATGCGTGAAGTGGAGAAAGAATAGCTGACTGGCGAGGATGAGCGAGCAGCCGCAGCTCCGCCCCCTCCTCCTCCCGGCAGGTCTCAGAGCACAGGACCAGCTAGAAAGGAGAGCCACCATCGAGACGTTGGAGGACCGAGACAGAGCGCCTCCCGGCTGTACTATAGAGTACAGAGATGCTGCTAAGAAACTACGCCCATGCGACGAAACCAGCGTAAGCCATTTTGTTTAAGGGCAATTTTTTTTTATTTTGAGGATTAGTGGGGAGAAAAGTGTGGGGAAAGTGTTTTTTTTTGTATAAGTTTCATTTTCTTCCATTTTCTGTCTGCCTTTTTTTTTCTTGCTTCTTCTTTGTCTATTCTGAACCTTAGTTTATATACATAAGATACCCATATAACAGTGCCTTTATTAGATGACAAGCCCTATTGTCCAGCCCCTTTCGCCCACAAAATCTAGCCTCTAGGAGCAACGGGGGCGTTGCCATTACTCCTAAAGACTCGGCTCTCTCTGCAACTGCCACGCCCTCTGCACTTTAATGATATTTTCGCTGCCTGGCCTTGTCAATCAAAGTGCACGGGCACAGAAGTTGCAGAGAGAGCACAACCTCTAGGTGTAATGGCAAAACCCCCGTTGCTCCTAGAGACTCATTTGCATATATTAAAACATCATTTTTTCAGCAATGTGAGCACATATGAACAGATGCCTTCAGCCGCCAAGTGCACATGTAAGGCTACTTTCACACTGGCGTTTTGGCTTTCCGTTTGTAAGATCCGTTCAGGGCTCTCACAAGCGTCCAAAACTGATTCGTTTTGCCCTAATGCATTCTGAACGGAAAAGGATCCGCTCAGAATGCATCAGTTTGCCTCCGTTCTGCCTCCATTCCGCTCTGGAGGCGGACATCAAAATGCTGGTGGCAGCGTTTTGGTGTCCGTCTGACGAAACTGAGCCAAACGGATCCGTCCTGACACAATATAGGTCCATGGGGACCAGTGGCGTAGGGATCGCAATAGCAACCATAGCAGTGGCTATGGGGCCCTACGCCACTGGGGGCCCATCCGGGCCGCCTTCTGTTGATTTTTTTTATTTTTATTTACATACAAACTACACACAGGCAGCCAGGCCCGAGCCGCGGACCGCCCGCCCACTACACTAGACTAGTGTAGTGGGCGGGGCGGTCCGCGGCTCGGGCCTGGCTGGGGAGGAGTCAGGACTGGAGCAGGGCGCACGCAGGGCCGGGCCGACACAGTGGCTGGGGAGGCTCCAGCCAGGCCACTGAGTAACTCAGAAGATCCGATGGTATATTCTAACCCCCAGGCGTTCCCATGGTGACGGGGACGCTTGCCTGGGGGTTAGAATATACCATCGGATCTGAGTTTTCACGAGCTCAGTGAGATAGTAAAAACTCAAATCCGATGGTATATTCTAACCCCCAGGCGTTCCCATGGTGACAGGGACGCTTGCCTGGGGGTTAGAATATACAGGGCCACACCGCTCACAGCAGTATATTTATAAACTAATCAGTAACTACTTTAACTTTAATCATTGCTCATTGCTGATCTCTTTACTTGGATTATTTGGATATCTTACTCTGTCTTAGCTCCGGTAATAGCAGGCAGTGCGGGCGGCGCTCACTCATTGACGTCACGCGCCTGCGCCGCCTAGTGGGAGGAGCAGGCGCGTGACGTCAGTGAGTGAGCGCCGCCCCCCGCACTGCCTGCTATTACCGGAGCTAAGACAGAGTAAGATATCCAAATAATCCAAGTAAAGAGATCAGCAATGAGCAATGATTAAAGTTAAAGTAGTTACTGATTAGTTTATAAATATACTGCTGTGAGAGTCGGGGAGGGGGATCTGTGGATGGCACTGTTTAGGGGGGATCTGTGGATGGCACTGTTTAGGGGGGATCTGTGGATGGCACTGTTTAGGGGGGAGATCTGTGGATGGCACTGTTTAGGGGGAGATCTGTGGATGGCACTGTTTAGGGGGGAGATCTGTGGATGGCACTGTTTAGGGGGGAGATCTGTGGATGGCACTGTTTAGGGGGGAGATCTGTGGATGGCACTGTTTAGGGGGGAGATCTGTGGATGGCACTGTTTAGGGGGGAGATCTGTGGATGGCACTGTTTAGGGGGGAGATCTGTGGATGGCACTGTTTAGGGGGGAGATCTGTGGATGGCACTGTTTTAAGGGCGGGATCTGTGGATTGCACTGTCATGAGGGGGGATCTGTGGATTGCACTGTTTAGGGGAGGGGGGATCTGTGGATGGCACTGTTTAGGGGAGGGGGATCTGTGGATGGCACGGGGGGGGGCATAATTTTTTTTTGCTATGGGGCCCATGCATTTCTAGCTACGCCCCTGACACAATCTAGCTACGCTCACTGACACAATCTGGCACAATAGAAAACGGATCACCAAACGCGAGTGTGAAAGTAGCCTAACGGCAGTTTTATAGGTACAAATCTGCTGACAGATGCCTTGCAACATGGTTTTTCTTATTTGACACCAATGGTCTGATCATATTTTGAGCTTTGCAATTTTTATTTTTAATAAAACTTTTCCTGTCATGTTTTGAGGCAAAGGCTTCATTTGTGAACAGTCTAATTCAGGCATCCTCAAACTGCGGCCGTCCAGCTGTTGCAAAACTACAACTCCCAGCATGCCCGAACAGCCTACAGGTATCAGCCTACAGCAGAGCATTGTGGGAGTTGTAGTTTTACAACAGCTGGAGGGCCGCAGTTTGAGGATGCCTTGTCTAATTGAATGAGCTCTGATGGAGAAGCCATGAAAAATACATTCCTTACACCTATTTCAGTGTTACACCCGAACCGTGCAGTCCTATGTAGGAGCCAAGTTTGCACTGTTATCTCTACTAGGGCTCATGCACATTGCCGTTGCCCAGCCGTGCCCATATTGCGGCCCGCAAACAGCGGGTCCACAATATACGGTCACCAGTCGTTTGTGTACCGCATCACGGATGCGGACCCATTCACTTGGGTATGCAATCCGGAAGGTGTGGTGTGCAACGGACTAACGGAGGCACGGAACCCCATGGAAGAACTACAGATTGCTTCCACACGCAAATCCGCACGCAATCCTGATCATGTGCATTTACCCTACAAGATTCATTATGGACAGAAGGGATAGTGTATCATAGACTTTACTGATGTTTGTGTGTTTGGTGCAACTAGTTTGATGATGTGGTCCGGATGCTAGTAAAAGGGAGGTTTTCTTTTCTTTTTTTTCACGAACTTTTTATTACATTTTCCAAACATATGCAGTATCTGCACACTTTGCTCTATGGTGTGGAGGACGGGGCTCATTACCCTGCCCCAAATTATCCTATTTATATATATGATTAAAGCATCCAGGGGGTGTAAATTTAACACTGGGGTAAATAATATAATTAAAATGGAGGGTTAAATGTGTAAATGTATTTAAAAAAAAAAATTCATCTCTCTCAATAGTTCTATAGCTACTGAATGAGACAGAAGAAGGGATGCCTTTAACATATATATCTCCTTGAGAAGCCAATTTAAAGAGGACCTTTCACCGATTCTTACCCTATGAACTAACTATACAGACATGTGGAGCGGCGCCCGGGGATCTCACTGCACTTACTATTATCCCCGGGCGCCGCTCCGTTCTCCCGTTATGCCCTCCGGTATCTCCGCTCACTAAGTTATAGTAGGCGGAGATACCAGTCCCTAAGTTATGGTAGGCGGAGTCTGCCCTAGCGCTGGCCAATCGCAGCGCAGAGCTCACAGCCTGGGAGGTTATTTTCTCCCAGGCTGTGAGCTCTGCAATGCGATTGGCCAGCGCTAGGGCAGACTCCGCCTACCATAACTTAGGGAACGGAGATACCGGAGGGCATAGCAGGAGAACGGAGCGGCGCCCGGGGATAATAGTAAGTGCAGAGAGATCCCCGGGCGCCGCTCCACATGTCTGTATAGTTAGTTCATAGGGTAAGAATCGGTGAAAGGTCCTCTTTAACCCTAAAGGGTTAATTCAACCTGTAATCTAAACTCTGTCCTGTCACTTCTCTTATCTCTCTGCTCTGCTATCTGACTGAGATAAACCTTTCCGGGAGATATTGTCTCACATGGGGGTGTCAGGGAGCCACTATCTAATAGCGGGAGACTCCCCAAACATCCGGGAGACTTGAGATCCCTGCTCTTTCTGGAAAAGAAAAAAACCCATATGAGACAATTAGAAAGCAAGTACGCTCTCTAAGGCCGCCTGCACATGAAAAGACATGGATTTATGTGTAACATATCTCTACACCAAAATCTGCTATTTCTAACTGCAGTGTTTGGTGTGGATTTGCTGCAGATCTCACCCTTCATTCACAGCAGGTCAGTTTCACAAATGTACATGAGATCTGTGTAATCTCTTACACTTTGGCGGTATTGTACTACCCTGCTGTTTTTAGTCAGGGGAATCCATGAGGTAAAAGCACATGTATTCCACAACATGTGCAGGTGGTGGATTTGATGCGGATTTTGCACAAACTTCACCCTTCCAAATATCTGCACAAAAAACACCACAACAATTGACATTCTGTAGATTTCAAAGTACACACAGCAGGCCAACCTCCACACCTAAAAAAAAAAAACATATGCAGCGTACTCAAGTTAGGTGTAGAAATGTTCCTGGGTGTTGTAGTGCAATTGTGACACTAACCTGAGACAGCTGACTCTCTGCAAGGGCAGGTGATGATAAGTAATGTTCGTGACGCCAGTGCCAATTAAACGGTGGCACGCCGTTTGCTGATAGCAGGAATAACTGAGGAACCACGTGATGTTAAAACAAAACTCAAACTTTAGTAGTCATCATACAGGGACATAGATGGAAGCGCAGTTCCTTTGCAGACAGCTGGTTTCAGTACATTTGATGCAGGCAATATATAGCAAGGTGACATTCAGAGTGTTAAACACAGGACTTGCAGTACAGGCGGCTTGCACTCAATTCCTGCCTGATCCTGGAACATATAAACTCTTCTCCAAGGCCCAATGCCCTAGCTCTGGCTTATATCCTTGGTTTTATAATGATCAAGTACCTCCTCTGTTATCTTTAGTACCTCTTGCTTTTCTGGGCTTGCCTCTGTCTCTCTCTCTCAGCTTCCTCAGGCTCTAGAAACTTCTGAACTCCCTCGCTGTTTAACAGAGGTCTTCCTGCTTCTGCATATATAAATTCAGGAGGGGAACCTTCTCCTTGGATCTGGAACCCGGTTACGGGGACTGCAATACCCTCTCCTGGTCCGCAGGCTTCAGGCCTGGACTGGACTCTGACATTGTCTAGTCTCCAACTACAACTCTAGACTCTCCTTCCTTTCCCTGACTGGGCCTTATATAAACTAGGGCTCCCTAGCTCCCTCTAGTGACTAAGAGCTGAAATGACACCCCTAGCAGGCCTGTACATGCACATTTCACAGTAACAGGGAAGTACATAGCATTACATTACATTACATTTTATAAAGATGACTTATACCAACTTCCCCATAGATAAGGGGGACGACAGCACACAAGTGACCCTTCTGTAGTGACGGGCATTACAGTCCCCGTACACTACACATAGGGGGTCATTTATCGAACTGGTGTAAAGTAGAACTGGCTTAGTTGCCCATAGCAACCAATCAGATTCCACCTTTTATTTTGTACAGCTCCTTTGGAAAATGAAAGGAGTAATCTGATTGGTTGCTATGGGCAACTAAGCCAGTTCTACTTTACACCAGTTCGATAAATGACCCCCATAGTGTACATGAGATTTGGCTTATCTTATACAGTTTGTAGGACTGTATTACGCTGCGTTTTGTTTCACACAAAATCCACTCAGAAAACCACATGCAATCTGCACTGTATGCAGGCACTCTTGGGCTTCATTCACATCTGCATTGACTTTTTTGTGGTTCTATTCCATCAGAGGATCTGTTTAATGGATTAAATAACGGGTACAAACGTAACACCTTCCATTTCTATCCATCTTTTATTGAATTCAGCGTTAAAATGGAAAGCTTCTTTCCGCCATGTTTCCATTATTTCCTGCAGATAGTACTTTTTCTCCTATTAAAAATAACAGAAACATGATGGCCTATTGCACATGACCATAAGGCTTTTTCAGTGTTTTGCGGTCCGTTTTTTACGGATCCATTGTTCCGTTTTTTGTTTGCCTTGTGTTTCCGTTTCTGTGTCGTTTTTCCGTTCCATTTTTCCGTATGGCATATACAGTATACAGTAATTATGGGCTGGGCATAAAATTTTTAATAGATGGTTCCGCAAAAACGGAATGGATACGGAAGACATACGGATGCATTTCCGTATGTGTTCTGTTTTCTTTTTGCGAACCTATTGACTTGAATGGAGCCACGGAACGTGATTTGCGGGCAATAATAAGACATGTTCTATATTTCAACGGAAATACGGAAACGGAATGCATACGGAGTACATTGAAATGAATGGTTCCGTGTACGGAACGCAAAAAACAGCCCGTAAATGAAAAAAATAAAACGGTCGTGTGCATGAGGCCTAACAAACATTTTTTTCATAGCCACATAAACCATTAGCACTGATGTGAACTAAGCCAAATTTTACATGCATCGAAGTCCATGTTAGGCTCCATTCACCATTGCAGATTCCATCAAAAATACTGGACAAAATCACGTAGCATGGTGTGCTTCTTTGTCCAGTAAAATGCCAAGTTTTCCAATGGAAACTGAATCCCATTATGGTCAGTGGAGTCCATCAGTTGGTGTTTGTTTCCATTATGTGATGGAAAGGTCACTTCCATTATTTTCATTGTGCAAATGTGAACCCAGCCTTACCCCTCCCCTGGTCTTATGTACAGTTACACAGGGACAGAAGGATCTATACATCTTTTTATTATTGATGGTATACCTAGGGTCATGACTCGGCTTGAGCAAATCGAGATTCGGATCATAAGATCCCAAGTTGATTCGTTCAAAAACTTCATTTAGGGGGGTACTATCTATCCTTAGGGAGAGAGCGCCTTAATCAGCGTGAGGAGACTTATAGGCCATACATGCTCCTCTGGAATTCTGGGAGGAAAGGGATGCAAATGAGCTCTTAATAAGCTCTGCCTCTAATGCCACCACATGTAAGACAGCTATCCTATAAGTCAATGTTCAGCTCTTTAACTAAGCCTTGAGACATGACTTGCATATTAAATAAGCCAGCACCTCATCTGCAGACAGCTGTTTCAGGGTGATTGCCCCTCATCAGTGCAGAGCAGAGTACTGGCTTAACTGGGAGAGAGGCCTGTCAGGGTTAGGGGGGTACTATCTCTCCTTAGGGAGAGAGCGCCTTAATCAGCGTGAGTAAACTTATAGGCCATACATGCTCCTCTGGAATTTAGGCGAGTGCAATCACCCCGAAACAACTGTCTGCAGATAAGGTGCTGGCTTATTTAGTATCCAAGTCATGTCTCAAGGCTTAGTTAACCACCTGCCATCTTGGCCATTTGCCCCCTTCCTGACCAGGCCAAATTTTGCAAAACTGACATATCTCACTTTATGTGGTAATAACTTTGGAACGCCTTTATTTATCGAAGTCATTCATAGATTGTTTTCTCGTGACACATTGTACTTCATGATAGTCATAAATTTGAGTCAAAATATTTCACCTTTATTTATGAAAAAATCCCAAATTTACCCAAAAATTCAAAAAATTCGCAATTTTCTAAATTTCAATTTCTCTGCTTTTAAAACAGAAAGTGATACCTCATAAAATATTTATTATTTAACATTCCCAATATGTCTACTTTATGTTGGCATCATTTTGGAAATGTCATTTTATTTTTTTAGGACGTTAGAAGGCTTAGAAGTTTAGAAGCAATTCTTCAAATTTTTAAGAAAATTGCCAAAACCCACTTTTTAAGGACCAGTTCAGGTCTGAAGTCACTTTGTAGGGCCTACATAGTGGATACCCCCATAAATGACCCCATTGTAGAAACTACACCCCTCAAGGTATTCAAAACCGATTTTACAAACTTTGTTAACCCTTTAGGCGTTCCACAAGAATTAAAGGAAAATGGAGATCAAATTTTTAAATTTCACTTTTTTGGCAGATTTTCCATTTTAATCAATTTTTTTCTTTAACACATCGATGGTTAACAGCCAAACAAAACTCAATATTTATTACCCAGATTTTGCGGTTTACAGAAACACCCCACATGTGGTCGTAAACTGCTGTATGGGCACACGGCAGGGCGCAGAAGAAAAGGAACTCCACATGGTTTTTAGATGCCATGTCCCATTTGAAGCCCCCTGATGCACCCTTACAGTAGAAACTCCCAAGAAGTGACCCCATTTTTGGGTACATATGATTTTTTGATCATTCATTATAACACTTTATGGGGCAAGGTGACCAAAAAATTGGTTGTTTTAGCACAGTTTCTATTTATTTATTTTTACAGCGTTTACCTAAGGGGTTCAGTCAAGTGACATTTTTATAGAGCAGATTGTTACGGACGTGGCGATACCTAATATGTATACTTTTTCTCATTTATTAAAGTTTTACACAATAATAGCATTTTTGAAACAAAAAAATTATGTTTTAATGTGTCCATGTTCTGAGATCTATAGTTTTTTTTTTTTTTGAGAGATTTTCTTATGTAGGGGCTCATTTTTTGCGGGATGAGGTGACGGTTTTATTGGTACTATTTTGTGGGACATACGCGTTTTTGATCACTTGGTGTTGCACCTTTTGTGATGCAAGGTGACAAAAATTGCTTGTTTTGACACAGTTTTTTTTTTTTTTTTTTTTTACGGTGTTCACCCGAGGGGTTAGGTCATGTGATATTTTTATAGAGCTGGTTTTTATGGACGCGGCAATACCTAATATGTATACTTTTTTTTATTTGTTTCACTTTAACACAATAATAGCATTTTTGAAACCAAAAAAATGATGTTTTACTGTCTCAATGTTCTAAGAGCTATAGTTTTTTTATTTTTTGAGAGATTTTCTTATGTAGGGGCTCATTTTTTGCGGGATGAGGTGACGGTTTTATTGGTACTATTTTGTGGGACATACGTGTTTTTGATCACTTGGTGTTGCACCTTTTGTGATGCAAGGTGACAAAAATTGCTTGTTTTGACACCGTTTTTTTTTTTTTTTTACGGTGTTCACCCGAGGGGTTAGGTCATGTGATATTTTTATAGAGCTGGTTTTTACGGACGCGGCAATACCTAATATGTATACTTTTTTTTTTTTTTTTCTATTTTTAACTTTTTTTTTTCATTCCTTACTTGGGGACTTTTTTTTTTTTACATGTGAAACTTTTTTTTATTTTTATTTTTTCAACCTTTTTTTTTTTTTTTTTTATTTTACACTTTTCGTCCCCCATAAGGTCATACAAGACCTCTGGGGGACATTTACTTCACTTTTTTTTTTTTTTTCACTGTTGATTTCTCCTGTAACTGGGTCTGACATAGTAGCCCCAGTTACAGGACAAATGCACCCCTAGAGAGGCTGTACAGCCTCAGAGCAGGGCTGATCGAGGTCTGAGAGACCTCACACAGCTCCTGCACTCTCCGGTCACGGCGGTCACATGACCGCCGGGCCGGAACAGGAAGCGCATAGCGCTTCCTGCTCTGCATACACAGCGCTCACCGAGCGCTGTGTATGCAGCGATCCGGAAGGCAGGGACACCTGGGAACTGTCCCTGCCTTGTCTTAGGGTTGCCCTGCTGTCACTGACAGCGGGCAACCCGATCAGCAGCTGCACGATTAGCGTGCAGCTGCTATTTCTGAAAGGACGTTCTAAAACGGGCTTTCAGAAATAGACGTCCACCCATAGGACGTTTATATCCTATGGGCGGACGTAAAGCGGTTAAAGAGCTGAACATTGACTTATAGGATAGCTGCCTTACATCTGGTGGCATTAGAGGCAGAGCTTGTTAAGAGCTCATTTGCATCCCTTTCCTCCCAAAACTTCATTTGAAATGCTGTTTCCATACAGCAATAGAATGTATTGGCCCCATTGAGGAATTTTTTTTTTGTCTTGCCTGAAATCCCGCAAGACTTTGGTAAATAACTTCGGTATTCCTATCTGCTTATTCAAAAACATTTTAAAGTGAGAATCTAAAGTCGGGTTCGGTACTGGCTGGTGCCTCTGTACCAAAGCCCACTTCGAATTCCTATTTTAAAATGTTTCTAAGTAAGCAGATAGGAATACCGAAGTTATTTACCGAAGTCTCGCGCCACTTCGGCAGAGACAAATGTTTCCTCCACGGAGCCAATACATTTTAATTCTGTACGGAAACAGCATTTCAAAGAAAGCTTTTGAACGAATCAACTTGGGATCTATGATCTGAAGCTCGATTCGCTTAAGCCTAGTCAAAACCCTAGATAGAGACTTCCGGTTCCGGCGCTGGGATGCAGGCAGCGGCGTGAAGGAGCTCCGGCAGTCTCCCACCTGTAAAATCACCTCCGCTTCTTCTAAAATCTGCAAGAGGGGGACAGGAGGAGTGCGGTCGGATCCCCCAACTCACTGGGTCCTTTAGTACATGGACCGCTCCTGCGGAGCGGTAAACGGAGGATCTCGAAAGGCAAGAGCAGTGAAGGGGGCGGCATGCTCAGTCAAATGGCGGATACTCGCCCTTCATCACCAGTCCCGGCGACTCACTGATTCAGCCTAGCTTGCAAAGCGAGCCCCCGCAAATTGATTATAAATCTCTGGCCATAGAAGTGGCCAAACATCTGGCACCGGACATCAGGGACACTTTATCCAAGACGCTGTCGGCGTCCCTGCAGCAATTGAATGAAACAGTGTCCCAGCATGACGCAAGGCTCGATGAGCTAGAGCAGAGAATGTCTCAGGCTGAGGAGGAATGCATTTCCTCTGCCCAGAAGATAAGTGAACTATTTAAACAAAATACCATTTTATTAGACCGGGTTGAAGACCTTGAGAACAGGTCCAGGCAAAATAATTTGCGTCTTCTGGGCCTATCGGAAACTGTTAAACCACAAGCTCTTATAAACCTGTGTGAAAGGGAGCTACCGCTGGCTTTGGGGCTAGAGGGATGCCACAAAGTGGAAAGAGCGCATAGAATTGGCCCTGCAACTGAAATGCAGCAGCGACCATTTAGGGAGACAAGTGGCGGAACGCCTAGACCACCGTCAAGTGACAATGAAATTTCTGGATTACTGTGATAAAGAATCAATATTACGTGCCTTTAGATCCAGGAAGGAGCCATTGAAGATGATGGGGCACACAATTCTGCTGTTTGCGGATTACTCTACCGCTGTGGCGAAGAAAAGGAGAGAGTTCCAGATTTGCCCTACTCTACACCAGAGGCGGATAAAGTTCCAACTATTGTATCCAGCCAAGTTGAGGGTAACACACCCAGATGGCACTGTGTCTATTTATAATGACCCGAAAGCAGCGGGGGAGTGGATGGACTCTCTACAGTTCCAGACAACGGCGGCTGATGACGACCGGGAGGGACAACAAGACAGGAGCGATCTGGTAGTCCAGAGTGGAAAAGAGGAGCAGATCAAGATCGCCAGGAAGCATTGAATAGAGGCGGAAAATCTCCCAATCGCAAGGGGGCATCTTATCATAGACGATGACTTAAGTATTATTTATGCAGCCGTTTGGCGGTGCTGATACATAGAAACATAGAAACATAGAATGTGTCGGCAGATAAGAACCATTTGGCCCATCTAGTCTGCCCAATATACTGAATACTATGGATAGCCCCCGGCCCTATCTTATATGAAGGATGGCCTTATGCCTATCCCATGCATGCTTAAACCCCTTCACTGTATTTGCAGCTACCACTTCTGCAGGAAGGCTATTCCATGCATCCACTACTCTCTCAGTAAAGTAATACTTCCTTATATTACTTTACTTTTAGCAAATTCTGCAATATTACTTTACTTTTAGATACCTTTTAGCAAATTCTGCAATAGCTACCGGGTATAGAAAGTATGTTAAAGAAGCTTTTCTTTCAGATTGCAATGTCCCTGGGACCCGTTGGAAGTTAAAGTTATGTTATATACCACTATTCGGGTCTGACGGGGATCTTACCCGGGGGGTAGGCAACCCTTCAAATCTTATTTAGTTTATGTTGGAGATGTTATATTGCAAATATAATGAAGGGAGAGCCCTTCTGTAAAGGTGGGAGGGGGGCTGCAGCCCAGAAAAAAAAGGAAGTTACTAAAGAATTTAGTGAAGAGTTGTTCTAATAGGAGAGGGGATATATCGGGGGGGGAGAAAGGTCTTAGTTTTATTGTTGGGGAAGGTTTCCATTGTTCTTTTGAAACCTCTCTGGGCTTTTGGGGGATACGCATAACTCTCTGAGGTTCCTACTTGTATTACAGCTATCAATCGCGTCATGAGGGTGATATCTTGGAACATCAAAGGTCTGAAATCGCCTCATAAACGATGGATGATACTCAGACACCTCAAGAAACTTAAACCTACTTTATGTTGGCATCATTTTGGAAATGTTATTTTATTTTTTTAGGACGTTACAAGGCTTAGAAGTTTAGAAGCAATTCTTAAAATTTTTAAGAAAATTTCCAAAACCCACTTTTTAAGGACTAGTTCAGGTCTGAAGTCACTTTTTGGGGCCTATATAGTAGATACCCCCATAAATGACTATAATACCCCCATAAACTAGACCCCTCAAGTTACTTAAAACCAATTTTACAAACGTTATTAACCCTTTAGGTGTTCCACAAAAATTAAAGGAAAATGGAGAGGAAATTTCTAAATTTCACTTTTTTAGCACATTTTCTATTTTATTACATTTTTTTCTTTAACACATTAAGGGTTAACAGCCAAACAAAACTCAATATTTATTACTCTGATTCTGCGGTTTACAGAAACACCCCACATGTGGTCGTAAACTGATGTAAGGGCGCACGGCAGGGCGCAGAAGGAAATGAACACCGTATGGTTTTTGGAAGTCAGATTTTGCTGGATTGGTTTTCTGGACGCCATATGTTTTTTATTTTTCTACTGATCGTCTTGTGCAGGGGCTCATTTTTTGCAGAAAGAGTTGAGGTTTTTATTGGTACCATTTTTGGGTACATAGGATTTTTTGATCATTCATTATTACACTTTTTGGGACAAGGTGGCCAAAAAATTGGCTGTTTTGGAAAAGTTTTTTTTTTTTTTTTTACAGCGTTCATCTGAGGGGTTAGGTCATGTGACAGTTTTATAGAGCAGATCGTTACGGACGTGGCAATACCCAATATGTATACTTTTTCTTATTTATTTAAGTTTTACACAATAATAGCATTTCTGAAACCAAAAAAATGATTTTTTGGGCGATTGTCTTAAATATGGGCTTTTTTTGCGGGATGAGGTAACGGTTTGATTGGTACTATTTTGGGGTATATACGCCTTTTTTGATCGCTTGGTGTTGCACTTTTTGTGATGTAAGGTGACAAAAATGGCTTATTTTTTTACACCGTTTTAACCACTTAAGGACCACAGGTTTATACCCCCCTAAAGACCAGGCCCTTTTTTACAAATCGGCACTACACTACTTTCACCGTTTATTGCTCGGTCATGCAACTTACCACCCAAATGAATTTTACCTCCTTTTCTTCTCACTAATAGAGCTTTCATTTGGTGGTATTTCATTGCTGCTGACATTTTTACTTTTTTTGTTATTAATCGAAATTTAACGATTTTTTTGCAAAAAAATGTCATTTTTCACTTTCAGTTGTAAAATTTTGCAAAAAAAAACGAGATCCATATAGAAATTTTGCTCTAAATTTATAGTTCTACATGTCTTTGATAAAAAAAAATGTTTGGGTAAAAAAAAAATGGTTTGGGTAAAAGTTATAGCGTTTACAAACTATGGTACAAAAATGTGAATTTCCGCTTTTTGAAGCAGCTCTGACTTTCTGAGCACCTGTCATGTTTCCTGAGGTTCTACAATGCCCAGACAGTACAAACACCCCACAAATGACCCCATTTCGGAAAGTACACACCCTAAGGTATTCGCTGATGGGCATAGTGAGTTCATAGAACTTTTTATTTTTTGTCACAAGTTAGCGGAAAATGATGATTTTTTTTTATTTTATTTTTTTTCCTACAAAGTCTCATATTCCACTAACTTGTGACAAAAAATAAAAACTTCTATGAACTCACTATGCCCATCACGAAATACCTTGGGGTCTCTTCTTTCCAAAATGGGGTCACTTGTGGGGTAGTTATACTGCCCTGGCATTCTAGGGGCCCAAATGTGTGGTAAGGAGTTTGAAATCAAATTCTGTAAAAAATGACCAGTGAAATCCGAAAGGTGCTTTTGGAATGTGGGCCCCTTTGCCCACCTAGGCTGCAAAAAAGTGTCACACATCTGGTATCTACGTACTCAGGAGAAGTTGAGGAATGTGTTTTGGGGTGTCATTTTACATATACCCATGCTGGGTGAGATAAATATCTTGGTCAAATGCCAACTTTGTATAAAAAAATGGGAAAAGTTGTCTTTTGCCAAGATATTTCTCTCACCCAGCATGGGTATATGTAAAATGACACCCCAAAACACATTCCCCACCTTCTCCTGAGTACGGCAATACCAGATGTGTGACACTTTTTTGCAGCCTAGGTGGGCAAAGGGGCCCATATTCCAAAGAGCACCTTTCGGATTTCACAGGTCATTTTTTACAGAATTTGATTTCAAACTCCTTACCACACATTCGGGCCCCTAGAATGCCAGGGCAGTATAACTACCCCACAAGTGACCCCATTTTGGAAAGAAGACACCCCAAGGTATTCCGTGAGGGGCATGGCAAGTTCCTAGAATTTTTTATTTTTTGTCAAAAGTTAGTGGAAAATGATGATTTTTTTTTTTTTTTTTCATACAAAGTCTCATATTCCACTAACTTGTGACAAAAAATAAAAACTTCCATGAACTCACTATGCCCATCAGCGAATACCTTGGGGTCTCTTCTTTCCAAAATGGGGTCACTTGTGGGGTAGTTATACTGCCCTGGCATTCTAGGGGCCCGAATGTGTGGTAAGGAGTTTGAAATCAAATTCTGTAAAAAATGACCTGTGAAATCCGAAAGGTGCTCTTTGGAATATGGGCCCCTTTGCCCACCTAGGCTGCAAAAAAGTGTCACACATCTGGTATCTCTGTATTCAGGAGAAGTTGAGGAATGTGTTTTGGGGTGTCTTTTTACATATACCCATGCTGGGTGAGATAAATATCTTGGTCAAATGCCAACTTTGTATAAAAAAATGGGAAAAGTTGTCTTTTGCCAAGATATTTCTCTCACCCAGCAGGGGTATATGTAAAATGACACCCCAAAACACATTCCCCACCTTCTCCTGAGTACGGGGATACCAGATGTGTGACACTTTTTTGCAGCCTAGGTGGGCAAAGGGGCCCATATTCCAAAGAGCACCTTTCGGATTTCACAGGTCATTTTTTACAGAATTTGATTTCAAACTCCTTACCACACATTTGGGCCCCTAGAATGCCAGGGCAGTATAACTACCCCACAAGTGACCCCATTTTGGAAAGAAGAGACCCCAAGGTATTCGCTGATGGGCATAGTGAGTTCATGGAAGTTTTTATTTTTTGTCACAACTTAGTGGAATATGAGACTTTGTATGAAAAAAAAAAAAAAAAAAAAAATCAGCATTTTCCACTAACTTGTGACAAAAAATAAAAAATTCTAGGAACTTGCCATGCCCCTCACGGAATACCTTGGGGTGTCTTCTTTCCAAAATGGGGTCACTTGTGGGGTAGTTATACTGCCCTGGCATTTTCCAGGGGCCCTAATGTGTGGTAAGTAGGTAAATGACCTGTGAAATCCTAAAGGTGCTCTTTGGAATATGGGCCCCTTTGCCCACCTAGGCTGCAAAAAAGTGTCACACATGTGGTATCGCCGTATTCAGGAGAAGTTGGGGAATGTGTTTTGGGGTGTCATTTTACATATACCCTTGCTGGGTGAGAGAAATATCTTGGCAAAAGACAACTTTTACCATTTTTTTATACAAAGTTGGCATTTGACCAAGATATTTCTCTCACCCAGCATGGGTATATGTAAAATGACACCCCAAAACACATTCCCCAACTTCTCCTGAGTACGGCGATACCAGATGTGTGACACTTTATTGCAGCCTAGATGCGCAAAGGTGCCCAAATTCCTTTTAGGAGGGCATTTTTAGACATTTGGATACCAGACTTCTTCTCACGCTTTGGGGCCCCTAGAATGCCAGGGCAGTATAAATACCCCACATGTGACCCCATTTTGGAAAGAAGACACCCCAAGGTATTCAATGAGGGGCATGGCGAGTTCATAGAAATTTTTTTTTTTTGGCACAAGTTAGCGGAAATTGATATTTTTAATTTTTTTCTCACAAAGTCTCCCGTTCCGCTAACTTGGGACAAAAATTTCAATCTTTCATGGACTCAATATGCCCCTCACGGAATACCTGGGGGTGTCTTCTTTCCGAAATGGGGTCACATGTGGGGTATTTATACTGCCCTGGCATTCTAGGGGCCCTAAAGCGTGAGAAGAAGTCTGGAATATAAATGTCTAAAAAATTTTACGCATTTGGTTTCCGTGAGGGGTATGGTGAGTTCATGTGAGATTTTATTTTTTGACACAAGTTAGTGGAATATGAGACTTTGTAAGAAAAAAAAAAAATAATTCCGCTAACTTGGGCCAAAAAAATGTCTGAATGGAGCCTTACAGAGGGGTGATCAATGACAGGGGGGGTGATCAATGACAGGGGGGGTGATCAATGACAGGGGGGTGATCAGGGAGTCTATATGGGGTGATAACCACAGTCATTGATCACGCCCGTGTAAGGCTTCATTCAGACGTCCGTATGCGTTTTGCGGATCCGATCCATCTATCAGTGCATCCGTAAAAATCATGCGGACATCTGAATGGAGCTTTACAGGGGGGTAATCAATGACAGGGGGGTGATCAGGGAGTCTATATGGGGTGATCACCACAGTCATTGATCATGCCCCTGTAAGGCTTCATTCAGACGTCCGGATGCGTTTTGCGGATCCGATCCATCTATCAGTGGATCCGTAAAAATCATGCGGACGTCTGAATGGAGCTTTACAGGGGGGTAATCAATGACAGGGGGGTAATCAATGACAGGGGGGTGATCAGGGAGTCTATATGGGGCGATCACCACAGTCATTGATCACGCCCCTGTAAGGTTTCATTCAGACGTCCGGATGCGTTTTGCGGATCCGATCCATCTATCAGTGGATCCGTAAAAATCATGCGGACATCTGAATGGAGCTTTACAGGGGGGTAATCAATGACAGGGGTGTAATCAATGACAGGGGGGTGATCAGGGAGTCTATATGGGGTGATCACCACAGTCATTGATCATGCCCCTGTAAGGCTTCATTCAGACGTCCGGATGCGTTTTGCGGATCCGATCCATCTATCAGTGCATCCGTAAAAATCATGCGGACATCTGAATGGAGCTTTACAGGGGGGTAATCAATGACAGGGGGGTGATCACCACAGTCATTGATCATGCCCCTGTAAGGCTTCATTCAGACGTCCGTATGCGTTTTGCGGATCCGATCCATCTATCAGTGCATCCGTAAAAATCATGCGGACATCTGAATGGAGCTTTACAGGGGGGTGATCAATGACAGGGGTGTAATCAATGACAGGGGGGTGATCAGGGAGTCTATATGGGGTGATCACCACAATCATTGATCATGCCCCTGTAAGGCTTCATTCAGACGTCCGGATGCGTTTTGCTGATCCGATCCATCTATCAGTGCATCCGTAAAAATCATGCGGACATCTGAATGGAGCTTTACAGGGGGGTGATCAGGGAGTCTATATGGGGTGATCACCACAGTCATTGATCATGCCCCTGTAAGGCTTCATTCAGACGTCCGGATGCGTTTTGCGGATCCGATCCATCTATCAGTGGATCCGTAAAAATCATGCGGACGTCTGAATGGAGCTTTACAGGGGGGTGATCAATGACAGGGGGGTAATCAATGACAGGGGGGTGATCAGGGAGTCTATATGGGGTGATCACCACAGTCATTGATCACGCCCCTGTAAGGCTTCATTCAGACGTCCGGATGCGTTTTGCGGATCCGATCCATCTATCAGTGGATCCGTAAAAATCATGCGGACGTCTGAATGGAGCTTTACAGGGGGGTGATCAATGACAGGGGGGTGATCAATGACAGGGGGGTGATCAGGGAGTCTATATGGGGTGATCAGGGGTGATCAGGGGCTAATAAGGGGTTAATAAGTGACGGGGGGGGGGGGGTGTAGTGTAGTGTAGTGGTGCTTGGTGCTACTTTACTGAGCTACCTGTGTCCTCTGGTGGTCGATCCAAACAAATGGGACCACCAGAGGACCAGGTAGCAGGTATATTAGACGCTGTTATCAAAACAGCGTCTAATATACCTGTTAGGGGTTAAAAAAAACACATCTCCAGCCTGCCAGCGAACGATCGCCGCTGGCAGGCTGGAGATCAACTCTCTTACCTTCCGTTCCTGTGAGCGCGCGCGCCTGTGTGCGCGCGTTCACAGGAAATCTCGGCTCACGCGAGATGACGCCTATTGGCGTTAGCGTAGCCTGGGGGAGCCGCCGCAATGACGCCTTTCGGCGTTACAGTTGCGGGAAGTGGTTAAAAAAAAATTTTTTATGGTGTTTATTGGACGGGGTTGATGATGTGATATATTTATAGAGATGGTCGCTACGGACGCGGTGACACCTAATATGTGTGGTTTTTGTTCGTTTTTTGGGGTTTTTTTTATAGGAAAAGGAAATTTATTTTTTACATTTTTATTTATTTATTTTTACTTTTATTATTTTCAATTTTTTTTTTTATCAGTTCCCTCTTGGATCTTGAAGATCCAGTGGGGCTGATGGTTGTACTATACTTTGCAATGCTTTTGCATTGCAAAGTATAATACAATCAGATGCCTGTAGGTGGCAGCACCAGACGCCTATGCCATGGCAACCGGACGCCTTTGCAAAGCGTTCGGTTGCCATGGCAACCATCGGGCGCTGCGATCGCAGCAGCCCTGATGGTTGAGAGAGGGAGACCCTCCCTCTATTAACCCCATGGATGCCGCTACTGCGGAATCTATGGGGTTACAGCAGTGTCAGCATTGAGCTGACACACGCTGCTGATGGCGGCGGCTCAGGAATGGAGCCGCCGCCATCACACACAGAAGGGGGACCGCATAGGGGGCAGCGCTGGAAAAGGGGGAGGGGGGGACAGCATTTTACTTATTACAGATCGGGGCAGGAGGGGGCGGACCGCATCGGGGGCAGGATAAGAAGAAGGACAAGAAGGGGGCACAGATCGGGGCAGGAGGGGGCGGACCGCATCGGGGGCAGGATAAGAAGAAGGACAAAAAGGGGGCACAGATCGGGGCAGGAGGGGGCGGACCGCATCGGGGGCAGGATAAGAAGGACAAGAACAAGAAGGGGGCACAGATCGGGGGCTTCAGGACACATTACCGATTTCAGGCTCTGATCTGCAGAGCGCAGATCAGAGCCTGAAACCGGCATTTTAACACTGCCTTGATCCGATTGGTTAGTCTGCACAGACTAACCAATCGGATCGATTGCCGGCAAGGGGCCACTCTGATTGGTCCCTTGCCGGCATTACTTTCGTTTGGCTAAGATATTACCTCATATAATAGGGCATGAACAAGTGGGATTTGTTCAGGGAAGATCCGCAGTGACAAATATTCGGACAGTGCTAACAGTATTGGACAGAATACAACATGCCCCGGAGGAGGGAGAGTCTCCAGCCATGCTTACATTAGACGCTGAAAAAGCTTTTGATAATGTTAGGTGGGCATGGCTGGAGGCATTCCTGGATAAGATGGGATTCAAGGGCGCGTTCAGGGTCTTTTTGTCTCAGCTTTATCACAAACCAACGGCCAGGGTATACACACAGGGCTTCTTGTCTAAACCCTTTAGCTTGCAGAAGGGGACGCGCCAAGGCTGCCCCTTGTCCCCCCTTCTATTCAACCTAGCACTGGAACCGCTAGCCAGAGAGTTATGTAATTCTAATGCTTTTGAGGGCATTAGAATTGGGAAAACCCAGGTGAAAGCTGTGCTATTCGCGGATGATGTCATACTATTTCTGACAAGGCCAGGGGATCATATAGGAAAGATATTTGAGACTCTGGAAGGGTTTGGGAGGTAATGTGAGCTATTGCCGCTAGGCCAGAACAATAAACGTACCTGGGTTTCTCCTGCTGGGATAGGGCTGTCACAAGCTAAATCTCAAATCACCTATCTGGGTATCAAAGTAGGGAAGTCGCCACACTCTATCAATTGAATTACCCACCACTGATCACCAAAATCAAATGTGACCTTGATAGGTGGCAAAGATTGCCCCTGTCTCTGATGGGAAGGTGCCACCTGGTCAAAATGATGGGGATGGGGCGGTTACTGTATCCTCTCCAAACCATACCTATACTTCTACGCCATGCAGATGTTATGGGACTAGAAAGTAAATTCATCAGCTTCATTTGGGACGGAAAGAAGCCCAGAATCTCCTTACGAAAATTAAAGATGCGAAGGGAGCCAGGGGGTCTCAATTTCCCTGACGTTCGGGGATACAATATAGCCTGCTTAAGTAGACACCTAATAGACTGGTTTAACGATACGGCATACTATTCTAACATACATCTAGAACGACAGTTAGCAGCACCCTGGGACTTAAGGGCGCTAGTACACACTAATTTGCCACGTCTCCCGTTTTTAGCCAGACGCTCGCTAATCTTGAGGGATTCTATCATTACTTGGAAGATTATTAGGAAACTTATTGGTCTGCCGTATCAGTTCTCCAAACATCTTCCCATCCATAACAACCCTGCCTTTCTTCCGGGGCAAAGTGAAAAACCCCTAAAGAATTGGGCGACCAGGGGAGTGAGGAAAGTCGGGGACCTATTCCACGAACAAGAGGCTAGATGGGCGACCTTATCAGAACTAGAGGATAAGTGGGTCTTGCAGGGTCCCAACATGTTTCCCTACATGCAGGTTAGGAATTATAGCAGGAGTTTAGTAAAAGATATTGCGAACGAACTCCGGCTAAACAAGTTTGATGCCCTTCTTGTTAATAGGAGTAGATCTTCTGTCGCGCTTCTATATAACATTCTGAGGAACGCATGGGATAACTCCACTTCCAGAGGGCTTTTCAAGAGATGGGGCGCCCAATTGAATGTCCAGGATATTCAGCCTGTTGTTCGAGCAGACATCACCGCATTGAATAAAGCTGTAGTGAATGAGAGGATGAGGGAGACTCATTTCAAAATCATCCATCACGCGCTATATGGATTTGATCTGCCTGTAACAGCGTCTAAGCCTGATAGAATAACTGCTTGTCCTAAGTGTTCCACACCGAAAACTGACCTTCTTCATGGTCTGTGGAGCTGTCCAAAATTAGAGAAATTTTGGCGTCAGGTAGATCAAATCTTGAAAGGGACCAGCAATTACCACAAAAAGCTGTCACCATCGATAGTTATATTGCACGCAGATAAGGTTGAAGGAACTGAAGGAGATGGGAATGGGAAGGAGATGGGCCTCACTACGTTAGGTCACAAAGTGGTGCTGGGAGCTAAACAGTGTTTATTATCAATGGAAATGAGAGTGACAAGGGGGGGGGATGGAAATGAGAGTGACAAGGGGGGGATGGAAATGAGAGTGACAAGGGGGGGGGGATGGAAATGAGAGTGACAAGGGGGGGATGGAAATGAGAGTGACAAGGGGGGGGGGATGGAAATGAGAGTGACAAGGGGGGGGGGGAATGGAAATGAGAGTGACAAGGGGGGGGAATGGAAATGAGAGTGACAAGGGGGGGATGGAAATGAGAGTGACAAGGGGGGGATGGAAATGAGAATGACAAGGGGGGGATGGAAATGAGAGTGACAAGGGGGGGAGAAAATGAGAGTGACAAGGGGGGGGAATGGAAATGAGAGTGACAAGGGGGGGGGATGGAAATGAGAGTGACAAGGGGGGGGGATGGAAATGAGAGTGACAAGGGGGGGATGGAAATGAGAGTGACAAGGGGGGGGGGATGGAAATGAGAGTGACAAGGGGGGGTGGAAATGAGAGTGACAAGGGGGGGGGATGGAAATGAGAGTGACAAGGGGGGGGGAATGGAAATGAGAGTGACAAGGGGGGGGGAATGGAAATGAGAGTGACAAGGGGGGGGGATGGAAATGAGAGTGACAAGGGGGGGATGGAAATGAGAATGACAAGGGGGGGATGGAAATGAGAGTGACAAGGGGGGGAGGAAATGAGAGTGACAAGGGGGGGAATGGAAATGAGAGTGACAAGGGGGGGGGATGGAAATGAGAGTGACAAGGGGGGGGAATGGAAATGAGAGTGACAAGGGGGGGGATGGAAATGAGAGTGACAAGGGGGGGATGGAAATGAGAGTGACAAGGGGGGGATGGAAATGAGAGTGACAAGGGGGGGGATGGAAATGAGAGTGACATGGGGGGGAATGGAAATGAGAGTGACAAGGGGGGGATGGAAATGAGAGTGACAAGGGGGGGGATGGAAATGAGAGTGACAAGGGGGGGGGATGGAAATGAGAGTGACAAGGGGGGGGATGGAAATGAGAGTGACAAGGGGGGGGGTGGAAATGAGAGTTACAAGGGGGGGGATGGAAATGAGAGTGACACGGGGGGGGATGGAAATGAGAGTGACAAGGGGGGGGGGGGAAATGAGAGTGACAAGGGGGGTGTGGAAATGAGAGTGACAAGGGGGGGGGGAAATGAGAGTGACAAGGGGGGGGGAGGAAATGAGAGTGACAAGGGGGGGGAGGAAATGAGAGTGACAAGGGGGGGTGGAAATGAGAGCGACAAGGGATGGGGGTGGAAATGAGAGCGACAAGGGGGGGGGGGTGGAAATGAGAGTGACAAGGGGGGGGGAGGAAATGAGAGTGACAAGGGAAGGGGGGTAGAATGAGAGTGAGAAGGGGGGTAGAATGAGAGTGACAAGGGAGGGAGGGGGGGTAGAATGAGAGTGACAAGGGAGGGGGGGGGAGAGAGTGACAAGGGAGGGGGGTAGAATGAGTGTGACAAAGGAGGGAGGGGGGTAGAATGAGAGTGACAAGGGAGGGGGGGGGAGGGGGGAGAGAGTGACAAGGGAGTCCCCAGAGCCAGACTGCAGCCAGAGACCGGATCATCTTATTGTCCTGGTGGTAAGTAGACAATGCAATATGTTTATTATGTAATTGTTTTTAGTTATTAATACTACATTGGAAACTAATTTACCTCACATTTAGGGTCCATTCACACATCCGTGTGTGTTTTGCGGATCCACAAAACACGGACAGCGGCAATGTGCGTTCCGCATTTTGCGGACCGCACATTGCCGGCACTAAGAGAATATGCCTATTCTTGTCCACTATTGTGGACAAGAATAGGACATGTTCTATTTTTTTCAGGATCAGAATTGCGGATCCGGGGCCGTCGTGTGGTCCCATAGAAATGTATGAGTTCGCAATTCCGTTCCGCAAAAAGAGACAGCTACGAGAAGCTTGATTAACCGTAACAGTAGCAGTTCTTTTAATTTAAAAGCTGAGAAAGGGGCGGCAATTTTTATCTTGCCTAGGGCGGCAAAAATCCTTGCACCGGCCCTGGCCACGTGATCCACTAAGAACGCCAAAGATCCCGCAAACAACTATCGGACTTTAAGGAGGACTATACACCATACTATACGGGGACACAACATAGCGATATTACACAGCTAATCCCACTGAAGCGGATCACTCAAAGGAACAAACACTGCGCAGGGGAAGGTAAGAGCGCGCGCATCAGGGGGACGCCCCAGACGCAACCCCTATATACTAATACCTAACCCCATATACTAATATCTAACCTCTTAGCTATATTGACTGCCAATATTGGAGGAATATTGATGGATATTGTGAGACCTATACGTCTATCTTGAGTTTTGAATACGTCTGTCCTGAGGTTTAAACACTGTACGAGGACTTTATTACAGCTAGCAAAATTGGATACTTCCACACCTTTCTTCATATTTTTAAAACAATTTCTCATTTTTTTTTTCATTTTCTTCATATTTTTGATATATCATCTTTACATTGGAGTCACTAATGATAAGTTTGGCACATTATGGACACTTTTTGATATTTATTTGATATTTTGTATTTTGGAGTTGATACACATGGTGCAAATGTACAAGTTATAGGAATACCAAAGGCAGAACATTATCTCCAGATACTAACAGCAGTAAGAGCTAGATATATTTACCAATATATAGGAATCCATACAATTGTGTATATGTTTTAGGTTATATTTTATATATTTTGTAATCAAATTTTTAAATAGATAAACCATTAACAGTATACCAGGTGGTGAGTGCTTGTTTTATTTATTTATGTATATTTATGTGCCTGTATATTTATGAGAGTCTACATAAAATGGACACAGATAGAGGGACATGTGACAAGAGATGTCTATCCGCAACTGTCGCTGCATATGTGCTAGTTTCCTCTTCACATTCACAGGTCTAGGACAGTCAGGAGACCAGCACATATGCAGTGGGGTTCACCTGGAGGTGCAGCAAACATCTTTGACCATGAACGCTGTCATGGAGGAAGAGATACAAACCAATGGCCATGGCTCTGCCTCCAAAAGAATTTATTGGTAAGTTGCTTAGTTTAATGTTTAACACACATTTTGAAATAGTATGCTTAACCCCTTCCCGACCGCAATCTGTATATATATGTGATAGCTGCACATACCCCGTGCAGCGACCACGTGTATAGACGTCATTGCAGCTCTTTAATCCAAGCGCTGCAAAGCGCTTGGATTAAAGCTTCTGCCCCTGTCCTGCTGCTGTCACGGACAGCATACAGTTCAGTAATGCCGGCAAGGGACCAATCAGAGTGGCCCCTTGCCGACAATCAATCCGATTGGTTAGTCTGTGCAGACTAACCAATCGGATCGCGGCATTGAAAAAATGCTGGTTTCAGGCTCTGATCTGCGCTCTGCAGATCAGAGCCTGAAATCAGGTAATGTGTCCTCGTGCCCCCCCTCCCCGATCTGTGCCCCCCATCTGTGCCCCTCCAAGCTCCCCCTTGTGTCCGCCTGCCGCTGAAGCGCTCATCTCCTGCCTCCTGCGGTCCGCCCCCTCCCCGCCCTATACATTCCTCCTGCCCCCTCAATGCTGGCCGTGACCCCCCCCCTTTCCAGCGCTGCCCCCATGCCGTGCGGTCCCCCTGCTGTGTGTGATGACGACGGCTCCATTCCTGAGCCGCCGCCATCAGCAGAGAGTGTCAGCTCTATGCTGACACTCTGCTGTAACCCCATAGATGCCGCGGCAGCGGCATCCATGGGGTTAATAGAGGGAGTGGGCTCCCTCTCTCCACCATCGGGGCTGCTGCGCTGCAAAAAAATAAAATGACATTTCCAAAACGATGCCAACATAAAGTAGACATATGGGAAATGGTAAGTAGTAAATATTTCATTAGGTATGACTTTCTGTTTTAGAAGCAGAGAAATTAAAATTTTGAAAATTGTGAATTTTTTTAATTTTTTTTTTATATATTTGGGATTTTTTCATAAATAAAGGTGAAATATATTGACTCAAATTTATGACTATCATGAAGTACAATATGTCACGAGAAAATAATCTCAGAATGGCGTGGATAAATAAAAGTGTTCCAAAGCAATTACCACATAAAGTGACGCATGTCAGATTTGTAAATTTTGACCTGGACACTGGGGCATCAATGACCCTTGGTCATGAAAGGGTTAAAGTGGCCAATCACTTTAAACCTATTGCTCTTTTCCTAATGATACATGTAAATGTTACATAGACACTCCCCTATCACTGCCCCAACATCACCCAACTAGTTTATAGCTCCTCCCACCAGCTAGTTACATAGACACTCCTCTATCACTGCCCCTAA
Organism: Bufo bufo; assembly: GCF_905171765.1. Taxonomy (NCBI): domain Eukaryota; kingdom Metazoa; phylum Chordata; class Amphibia; order Anura; family Bufonidae; genus Bufo; species Bufo bufo. The sequence goes on from NC_053390.1 coordinate 390,370,444, forward strand.
TAACACCCAGCTAGTTTATAGCTCCTCTCACCAGCTAATTACATAGACTCTCACCTATCACTGCCCCTAATAACACCCAGCTAGTTTATAGCTCCTCCCACCAGCTAGATACATAGACACTCCCCTATCACTGCCCCTAATAACACCCAGCTAGTTTATAGCTCCTCCCACCAGCTAGATACATAGACACTCCCCTATCACTGCCCCTAATAACACACAGATAGTTTATAGCTCCTCCCACCAGCTAGTTACATAGACACTCCCCTATCACTGCTTCTAACACCACCCAGGTAGTTTATAGCTCCTCCCACCAGCTAGTTACATAGACACTCCTCTATCACTGCCCCTAATAACACCCAGCTAGTTTATAGCTCCTCCCACCAGCTAGTTACATAGACAGTCCCCTATCACTGCCCCTTACACCCAGCTAGTTTATAGCTCCTCCTACAGCTAGTTACATACTGTAGACACTCCCCTATCACTGCCCCTAACACCCAGCCAGTTCATAGCTCCTCCCACCAGCTAGTTACATAGACGCTCCCCTATCACTGCCCCTAACACCACTCAGCGAGTTTATAGCTCCTCCCACCAGCTAGTTACATAGACGCTCAGGCAATGGGCCCCTATACAAAGGAAGGGGGGAGTATACTTGTTTAAAATGTAGCTTTTAATAAATTATACGATAAGCAGAGTAAAAAGGACTCACTAAACGAATAAAACATACATACATGAATAGGACCAAATGGTACCAGGCTGGTACAAGTGAAAAATTCTGCTCCGTCCGTGAGGACGCGAACAGTCTTACCAGACCCTTTGTAGATGGTGGGTACGGTTCCTTGATAACAGGAGGCAGGAAACCCTGGGAGTATGCCGGGCGGAGGACGGATGCTTCAGTTGTGCAGTCAGGTAGATCAGACAGTGTAGTCAGGTAGATCAGACAATAGGAGGAGTCCTATATATCCCTATCAAGGTGAAAGGGGCTATTATGCTGCTACCTGTCTACACAGAGCACTCGCCTTGAAAAAGGCGACCCCGTCCGGTAGCCTGTCCCTATGGTGGACCTGTACCCTAGAACTACAGAAGATATTTTCAGTGATGAGTAGATGGTGATACTTCCAGTGGTCACCCGACGTGGCACGTTTCTGTCCGTGACTTCTTCAGGGGAAACGACTGCAGGAGGTAACAGTATAGCCGTAGGTATTTAACCTTAGGCTAGTTTAACACTGAGGAAAAAGAACAGGCTATGACGGCCTGTGGTCTGCTAAACCTTGGTTGGGCTGCAGGTTCTGCTTAATCCAGGGTGGAAAGCAGAATGGCACAGGAGGGATAGTCCTGTGCAGGACGGTCTGGGGAATCTAATAATCCCAAGCACATGCAACCCCTATGGTTGGGGGTGACAGTATAGACCAGCCGCAGTTGTATGTCTCAGTAGTGAGTTTTAAATATCCGCGCTTCAATTCCGTCGCCCCGCCCTCCCAATGACGTCATCGACGCAGGACGCCACCCGGAAGCGCCGCCGTACGTCCAGTCACGTGACCCAGGCATCAGGGAAACCCGAGGAGACTCACAGTGAGCAGGGCAGAGGGCGGACTCAGCCAGTGACGTCACACGCCGGCAACACCATACAGGCAAGGCGGGATTGTGGCAGGAGGTGGGCGGAGATCAGTGATCACACAGCCAATGATTAGATGGTCTGGTGACAGCGTCGGACGCAAAATGTATGCGTCACCTAGGTAACCAGGTAAATAGAAATAGAGCCTAGAAGCGGCTAGTGCCATTTAGTGCAGGGTGGACGGGCACAGGGCGGGATACAGATAATGCTAGAGATATAACTAGCTGGGCCACATGAAATCGATATATATGTATGGGTGCACTTTTATAGTGGACAGGGGTGCCATGAAATAGTGTATCAGGAATCCCTGTGACACTACACCATACAGTGCAACCTCAGTAATACGTGGGTGACAGTCAAAACATAGTGGCTGCCTCAATTCAGGAGGGGGATGGGCCAGAAACCGGCGCATATACCCCAGAGGAATTGAGTCAGGGGCAGCACATGTATGCACTCGGGCGCACATCCTATACATGTGAGGATGCAGGAGGGGCGAGGGGAGGCTCTGCACTGTATGCCCATGCACCGAAAAGCTCGTCAATGATTGCGCAGCAATCAGTGCCTGCCCAAGTGCAGCTCACCTCCCCAGAGGGCCATAAGGGAAGAACATGATTGTATGAATCTTTATGAACCAGGCTTGATATAGAGTGTCATTGTCACAGAAAGCAGGCATAGTTTAGCCTCTCGTTCATGCCGCCTGGTGCTGCTGTTTTCAAATTGAAAATCCAGCGTGCTTCACGTTGGAGTAGGCTTTTGTCCCAGTCCCCTCCTCTTGGCGGGGGTTTCACAACCGGGCCTTGCCATTATGATTGGTGTGCACGTGTTTGGACAAAGGGGTGTCCCTCTTGTGTGTGACATCCCCTATGTGCTCACCAATCCTCCTCCGAAATTCCCTAATGGTTTTGCCGACGTATTCCAGACCACACTCACATAAGATGCAGTATATAACACCTCTGGATTTGCAGTTGATGAAGTGTGGAATGGAATACGTCTTGCCCGTGACCGAACCCGTGAAGGTTTTAGTGGTTAGGATGTGTTTACAGGCAACGCACCTGCCGCATCTATGACTGCCCACCACGGTGGACCGCAGCCATGTTGATTGTATGATAGGTGAATAGTGGCTGCGGACCAGTTTGTCACGCAGGTTGGTGCCGCGTCTGTATGTAATTTGTGGACTGTCTCCCAGTATGTCCTGGAGGTCAGGGTCCATCTTGAGGATCCCCCAGTGGCATTGTAAGATTTTTCTGACCTGGTTCGAACCTCTGTCGAACGTAGTGATTATACGGGACAGTTTAGTGGTAGGAGCATTCGGCTGTTTTGTCATTAATAGGGTGGGTCTCTGTCGTGTAAGAGCTGCTGTCACAGGGATTCCTGATACACTATTTCATGGCACCCCTGTCCACTATAAAAGTGCACCCATACATATATATATATATCGATTTCATGTGGCCCAGCTAGTTATATCTCTAGCATCATCTGTATCCCGCCCTGTGCCCGTCCACCCTGCACTAAATGCCACTAGCCACTTCTAGGCTCTATTTCTATTTACCTGGTTACCTAGGTGACGCATACATTTTGCGTCCGACGCTGTCACCAGACCATCTAATCATTGGCTGTGTGATCACTGATCTCCGCCCACCTCCTGCCGCAATCCCGCCTTGCCTGTATGGTGTTGCCGGCGTGTGACGTCACTGGCTGAGTCCGTCCTCTGCCCTGCTCACTGTGAGTCTCCTCGGGTTTCCCTGATGCCTGGGTCACGTGACTGGACGTACGGCGGCGCTTCCGGGTGGCGTCCTGCGTCGATGACGTCATTGGGAGGGCGGGGCGACGGAATTGAAGCGCGGATATTTAAAACTCACTACTGAGACATACAACTGCGGCTGGTCTATACTGTCACCCCCAACCATAGGGGTTGCATGTGCTTGGGATTATTAGATTCCCCAGACCGTCCTGCACAGGACTATCCCTCCTGTGCCATTCTGCTTTCCACCCTGGATTAAGCAAAACCTGCAGCCCAACCAGGGTTTAGCAGTCCACAGGCCGTCATAGCCTGTTCTTTTTCCTCAGTGTTAAACTAGCCTAAGGTTAAATACCTACGGCTATACTGTTACCTCCTGCAGTCGTTTCCCCTGAAGAAGTCACGGACAGAAACGTGCCACGTCGGGTGACCACTGGAAGTATCACCATCTACTCATCACTGAAAATATCTTCTGTAGTTCTAGGGTACAGGTCCACCATAGGGACAGGCTACCGGACGGGGTCGCCTTTTTCAAGGCGAGTGCTCTGTGTAGACAGGTAGCAGCATTATAGCCCCTTTCACCTTGATAGGGATATATAGGACTCCTCCTATTGTCTGATCTACCTGACTACACTGTCTGATCTACCTGACTGCACAACTGAAGCATCCGTCCTCCGCCCGGCATACTCCCAGGGTTTCCTGCCTCCTGTTATCAAGGAACCGTACCCACCATCTACAAAGGGTCTGGTAAGACTGTTCGCGTCCTCACGGACGGAGCAGAATTTTTCACTTGTACCAGCCTGGTACCATTTGGTCCTATTCATGTATGTATGTTTTATTCGTTTAGTGAGTCCTTTTTACTCTGCTTATCGTATAATTTATTAAAAGCTACATTTTAAACAAGTATACTCCTCCCTTCCTTTGTATAGGGGCCCATTGCCTGCTCGTTACCTCGGAGTGTATTCAAAGCCTGAATTGCATCAGTGCTCTGATCAATTTTTTTGCTTATCCTCTCCTACTGTGGCATGGCAGGGTTCCTGGCAACAGGCTTTGATGCAGACCACTGGCTACATGAAGCCAAAGATATATTCTCTGAGAAGTTATTCCATCAGAAAAAATATCTTCCATCCTTCCATACTGCCTTCACAGACCTGACACAGGTCTATAAAGAGCAAATCACGTCGTGGTGGGAAGTCCAGAGTCTGGATAATTACATAAAAAACAGTATAGTCCCACGAGGTCTCCGTATATCTCTTCTCCCATCAGCTCGATCACGTAACCCGGGGTTCCTGACCAAGTGGGAACAGGAGGCAACCAACAGCTCCCTCAGACTGATGAAACTACTGGTGGAGGAGGAGAGAAATACATTGACCACTCTTAACCTGAAGCTGGCGGAACAAGTTGAGGTGGTACGGACCTTCTCACAGGAGACAGAATTCTCCAATAGGGAAAAACAACTACAGCTGACCCTTGAGAAGTACCAGTACCACCTTAAAGAAAGAAAGCACCGCCAGTTTATACGAGACCTTTCTGACTTTAAGGAAAACCGCATCTATTCCTCCCTGAGTAACGGGACAAGGGACAATAGACCCAGTAATTCTGACAGGTCATCAACCGAAACAGATTACTCCGACTCAGATAGGGAAACAGGCCCCAAAACAAACAAACAACCAAATAAGGGATCCTCCAAAAGAGGTCGACCCAAGGGCTCCTATAGAGGACGAGGAAATCGTTTTTTTAGGACAACCCAACCAGACTCTGGACTACCCACTCCGCAGCCGCACACCACTACCGCCAAATCCATCACAGGACCAGAGGTCATAAATCTGTCCTCACGTTCCCTTTCCAAAGACGAGACTATGGCCCTTGAACTGGGACTTTCTTTCGTGCCCACCCCTAGGTTTGATAGGTTCACTGCCATTAAAGACCTGAACCTATTCATTCGGAAGTTAAGGTGGCACAAGCATTTTAAATATGTTGACAAACGGCAATGCCTTGAGCTGGGTATTCCGGTGGAGATGTTAACAGACGTCCAACTCCTGAACTCACTATCAACGTTAGATAACTCAGTCTCAGGCCTTGGCCCCTTTACAGACCTTAAATGTAAGAGTATCAAGATGCCACCCAGCTCTAGCGAAGTCTCCTGCATAGATGTTTTTCTAAACATGGTCAGCAATGACCTGGAAAATCTAAAGATTTCCTCACACTATTCCAATTGCACAGAGTCCACGGCCACCGCGATCTCCTCCCTTGCCAATGACCCCCATATCGTCATCAAACCAGCCGACAAAGGGGGCAACATCGTGGTTATGGACTCTGGTCAATATAGGGATATGTGTAGGAATCTGTTATCTGATACAGAGACCTATGAGATTTTGGAAAGGGACCCCACAGATGTGTACAAGCGTGAGCTCAAATCCATCCTTGATGATGCCAAAGGCTCTAGAATCATCTCGGTGGAGGAGTACACGTTTCTACTACCTCAATTTCCCCGCAGGTCTACATTCTATTGTCTCCCCAAGGTCCACAAGGGGACAACCCCTTTGAGAGGAAGGCCAATAGTGTCAGGGGTCGACAATTTGAATCAAAACCTGGGGATCTATATTGACCGTGTCCTAGCACCTTTTGTCACCACATTACCCTCTCATCTCAGGGATACTACGGACCTCCTAAAACAATTGGAGGGTCTATGCCTTGAGAATGAATGTTTGTTATCTAATATTGACGTAGAGGCGTTATATTCCTCAATACCACATCAGTTGGGATTGGCGGCGGTGGAGTTCTTCCTAAAGTCACGAGGTTGTCAATACCGCGCCCACAGCCAATTCATCATCCGGATCCTGGAATTCACCCTCAACAGGAATTTCTTTTCCTTTGACAACAAAATCTACCACCAGCTCAGGGGTACCGCGATGGGGAGCCCTTGTGCCTCGTCGTACGCTAATCTATTCCTGGGCTGGTGGGAGGAGACCCTGGTATTTGGGGAAAGGAATCCGGATGATGTGTCCAGAATCGGACTGTGGGCGCGGTATATTGATGATATCTTCATCACCTGGAACGGTAGCCCCTCTCAGTTTGATTCCTTCGTGTCCCGACTGAATCAAAATGAGATAGGGATGAGATTCACACATGAGACACATCCAACTAGTCTACCATTCTTGGACATCAAAATCACCAAGAATGCCAGGGGAGAACTAGACACCTCAATTCACAGGAAACCAAATGCGATTAACTCTCTCCTGAGGTGGGAGAGCAGTCACCCTCTCCCACTCAGGAGGGGTATACCAAAAGGGCAGTACCTCCGTCTGCGCAGAAATTGCTCAGACAAGAAGGATTTTGTGGCTCAGGCAGCTGACCTTAGGACAAGATTTCTACAAAGGGGGTACCCTGACTATATCTTAAGATCCGCCTACAAAGCAGCTCTTACACGACAGAGACCCACCCTATTAATGACAAAACAGCCGAATGCTCCTACCACTAAACTGTCCCGTATAATCACTACGTTCGACAGAGGTTCGAACCAGGTCAGAAAAATCTTACAATGCCACTGGGGGATCCTCAAGATGGACCCTGACCTCCAGGACATACTGGGAGACAGTCCACAAATTACATACAGACGCGGCACTGTAGCGGAGGGGTAGCACGATCCACAAGGTCTCCGCTGGTAGACAGGAAAAGCAGGCAATGATCCAAATAGGCCGGTACAGCATACAATCCTTCCCTCCCAAGAACTGTAACGGAACGGCTAGCACCCCGACCGGGTACCTCCGTCGATAGTTGCTCCAAGTGCTTCCAGAGGACTCCAAGCACTACTTGACCCCGTCAGCACGGCAGACCCCACGAACCGCCGAAGCTTGATGGAGGTCTCGCCGTCTCCTACCCACCCTGGACCTATGACAAGGCTCCAGTGGGTGAACCTCTCCTAAATCCAGAGGCAGGAACCAGGAGCAAGCTCTTACAAGAGCTAGGAGTTATAGCCAGGGGAGTATACAGCGTATAGCAATCCCCATACACATGAGACGAGGCTCTATGTTGAATGTAAAACAGGAACTCACTTTATTTTAACACACAAGCATTTTATACACATCTTCCAACAAAGTTACCATCCCAGGGTTTTGTAAAAACAGCCAATAACCACATACAATACACTCAGACACTCCCACACAAAATCCTCCCCTCTGTCTGTGATAGAATTACCTCACACTGGGTTGATGACTCAAACATACAATGTCCCACCCTTTACAATACACATAGACATTTAACACATTCCCAGACAGCTCAAGTCTGAGTGCATATCATTAGGTGAATGCCGCTCAGAATACACAAATACAATACAATTAGCTATCTGGGTCCCCTCACATAACAACATACAATTGCATGAATGCTGGCGGTTTTCATGCCGCCAGCATAGGAACGTTACAGCCCACCTGAACCATATTACACAAAACATATATACGCTTGGTTCTTTAAAGTGGCATACACATATGCAATAACATCGTACATACAGGAAGGACAATATACAGTGGCTGGGTTTGCCACAGGCACCAACCTGCGTGACAAACTGGTCCGCAGCCACTATTCACCTATCATACAATCAACATGGCTGCGGTCCACCGTGGTGGGCAGTCATAGATGCGGCAGGTGCGTTGCCTGTAAACACATCCTAACCACTAAAACCTTCACGGGTTCGGTCACGGGCAAGACGTATTCCATTCCACACTTCATCAACTGCAAATCCAGAGGTGTTATATACTGCATCTTATGTGAGTGTGGTCTGGAATACGTCGGCAAAACCATCAGGGAATTTCGGAGGAGGATTGGTGAGCACATAGGGGATGTCACACACAAGAGGGACACCCCATTGTCCAAACACGTGCACACCAATCATAATGGCAAGGCCCGGTTGAAGTTCATGGGCATCGACCTTGTGAAACCCCCGCCAAGAGGAGGGGACTGGGACAAAAGCCTACTCCAACGTGAAGCACGCTGGATTTTCAATTTGAAAACAGCAGCACCAGGCGGCATGAACGAGAGGCTAAACTATGCCTGCTTTCTGTGACAATGACACTCTATATCAAGCCTGGTTCATAAAGATTCATACAATCATGTTCTTCCCTTATGGCCCTCTGGGGAGGTGAGCTGCACTTGAGCAGGCACTGATTGATGCGCAATCATTGACGCGCTTTTCGGTGCATGGGCATACAGTGCAGAGCCTCCCCTCGCCCCTCCTGCATCCTCACATGTATAGGATGTGCGCCCGAGTGCATACATGTGCTGCCCCTGACTCAATTCCTCTGGGGTATATGCGCCGGTTTCTGGCCCATCCCCCTCCTGAATTGAGGCAGCCACTATGTTTTGACTGTCACCCACGTATTACTGAGGTTGCACTGTATGGTGTAGTGTCACAGGGATTCCTGATACACTATTTCATGGCACCCCTGTCCACTATAAAAGTGCACCCATACATATATATATATCGATTTCATGTGGCCCAGCTAGTTATATCTCTAGCATCATCTGTATCCCGCCCTGTGCCCGTCCACCCTGCACTAAATGCCACTAGCCGCTTCTAGGCTCTATTTCTATTTACCTGGTTACCTAGGTGACGCATACATTTTGCGTCCGACGCTGTCACCAGACCATCTAATCATTGGCTGTGTGATCACTGATCTCCGCCCACCTCCTGCCGCAATCCCGCCTTGCCTGTATGGTGTTGCCGGCGTGTGACGTCACTGGCTGAGTCCGCCCTCTGCCCTGCTCACTGTGAGTCTCCTCGGGTTTCCCTGATGCCTGGGTCACGTGACTGGACGTACGGCGGCGCTTCCGGGTGGCGTCCTGCGTCGATGACGTCATTGGGAGGGCGGGGCGACGGAATTGAAGCGCGGATATTTAAAACTCACTACTGAGACATACAACTGCGGCTGGTCTATACTGTCACCCCCAACCATAGGGGTTGCATGTGCTTGGGATTATTAGATTCCCCAGACCGTCCTGCACAGGACTATCCCTCCTGTGCCATTCTGCTTTCCACCCTGGATTAAGCAGAACCTGCAGCCCAACCAAGGTTTAGCAGACCACAGGCCGTCATAGCCTGTTCTTTTTCCTCAGTGTTAAACTAGCCTAAGGTTAAATACCTACGGCTATACTGTTACCTCCTGCAGTCGTTTCCCCTGAAGAAGTCACGGACAGAAACGTGCCACGTCGGGTGACCACTGGAAGTATCACCATCTACTCATCACTGAAAATATCTTCTGTAGTTCTAGGGTACAGGTCCACCATAGGGACAGGCTACCGGACGGGGTCGCCTTTTTCAAGGCGAGTGCTCTGTGTAGACAGGTAGCAGCATAATAGCCCCTTTCACCTTGATAGGGATATATAGGACTCCTCCTATTGTCTGATCTACCTGACTACACTGTCTGATCTACCTGACTGCACAACTGAAGCATCCGTCCTCCGCCCGGCATACTCCCAGGGTTTCCTGCCTCCTGTTATCAAGGAACCGTACCCACCATCTACAAAGGGTCTGGTAAGACTGTTCGCGTCCTCACGGACGGAGCAGAATTTTTCACTTGTACCAGCCTGGTACCATTTGGTCCTATTCATGTATGTATGTTTTATTCGTTTAGTGAGTCCTTTTTACTCTGCTTATCGTATAATTTATTAAAAGCTACATTTTAAACAAGTATACTCCCCCCTTCCTTTGTATAGGGGCCCATTGCCTGCTCGTTACCTCGGAGTGTATTCAAAGCCTGAATTGCATCAGTGCTCTGATCAATTTTTTTACATAGACGCTCCCCTATCACTGCCCCTAACACCACCCAGCTAGTTTATAGCTCCTCCCATCAGCTAGTTACATAGACACTCTCCTATCACTGCCCTTGACAACACCCAGCTAGTTTATAGCTCCTCCCACCAGCTAGTTACATAGACACTCCCCTATCACTGCCCCTAACAACACCCAGCTAGTTTATAGCTCCTCCCACCAGCTAGTTACATAGACACTCTCCTATCACTTCCCCTGTATAGACATAACATCACAGGAAATAGGAAAGAATTGCATGGACAAAGTCATGTGACTACAGCCCAGAACAGAAAATAGGAGGAAAAAAAGTAAAAGAAATACACTGCAAGATTACAGCTACCTTCATAAACAATCATTTTAAAGGCTGAGCAGAAAACCCCTTTAACCCCTTAAGGACTCAGCCCTATTTCACCTTAAAGACCCGGCCATTTTTTGCAAATCTGACCAGTGTCACTTTAAGTGCTGATAACTTTAAAACGCTTTGACTTATCTAGGCCATTCTGAGATTTTCTTTTGTCACATATTGTACTTCATGACACTGGTAAAATGAAGTAAAAAAACCTAATTTTTATTTTTTTTTAAAAATACCAAATTTACAATTTTTTTTAAAAAAATTGCAAATTTCCAAGTTTAAATTTCTGTACTTCTATAATACATAGTAATACCTCCAAAAATAGTTATTACTTTACATTCCCCATATGTCTACTTCATGTTTGGATCATTTTGGGAATGATATTTTATTTTTTGGGGATGTTACAAGGCTTAGGCCCCTTTCACACGGGCGAGTATTCCGCGCGGATGCGTTGCGTGAGTTGAACGGATTGCACCCGCACTGAATACCGACCCATTCATTTCTATGGGGCTGTTCACATGAGCGGTGATTTTCACGCATCACTTATGCGTTGCGTGAAAATCGTAGCATGCTCTATATTCTGCGTTTTTCACGCAACGCAGGCCCCATAGAAGTGAATGGGGTTGCGTGAAAATCGCAAGCATCCGCAAGCAAGTGCGGATGCAGTGCAATTTTCACGCACGGTTGCTAGGAGACAATCGGAATGGAGACCCGATCATTATTATATTCCCTTATAACATGGTTATAAGGGAAAATAATAGCATTCTGAATACAGAATGCATAGTAAAATAGCGCTGGAGGGGGAACAGGACCTGTGATGACGTCACTCCGGTCATCACATGATCCATCACATGATCTTTTACCATGGTGATGGATCATGTGATGGATCATGTGATGACCGGAGTGACGTCACCACGGGTCCTTTTCTTGTAATTAATGCTCACCACAAGTCCTGTTCAACAAAGGAGACAGACGAGAAGCCGGGCTTCGCGATCAAGTGGACTAAGGTGAGTTAAATTTTATTTATTTTTTTAACCCCTCCAGCGCTATTTTACTATGCATTCTGTATTCAGAATGCTATTATTTTCCCTTATAACCATGTTATAAGGGAAAATAATACAATCTACAGAACACCGATCCCAAGCCCGAACTTCTGTGAAGAAGTTCGGGTTTGGGTACCAAACATGCGCGATTTTTCTCACGCGAGTGCAAAACGCATTACAATGTTTTGCACTCATGCGGAAAAATCGCGGGTGTTCCCGTAACGCACCGGCACATTTTCCCGCAACGCCCGTGTGAAAGAGGCCTTAGAAGTTTAGAAGCAAATCTTAATATTTTTCAGAAATTTTCAAAAACCCAATTTTTAGGGATCAGTTCAGGTCTGAAGTCACTTTGCGAGGCTTACATAATAGAAACCACCCAAAAATTACCCCATTCTATAAACTACACCCCTCAAGGTATTCAAAACTGATTTTACAAACTTTGTTAACCCTTTAGGTGTTCCACAAGAATTAATGGAAAATAGAGATACAATTTCAAAATTTCACTTTTTTTGGCAGATTTTCCATTTTAATAATTTTTTTCCAGTAACAAAGCAAGGGTTAACAGCCAAACCAAACTCAATATTTATGGCCCAGATTCTGTAGTTTACAGAAACACCCCATATGTGGTCGTAAACCGCTGTACGGGCACACGGCAGGGCGCAGAAGGAAAGGAATGCCATACGGTTTTTGGAAGGCAGGTTTTGCTGGACTGTTTTTTTTTACACCATGTCCCATTTGAAGCCCCCCTGATGCACCCCTAGAGTAGAAACTCCATAAAAGTGACCCCATCTAAGAAACTACACCCCTCAAGGTATTCAAAACTGATTTTACAAACGTCATTAGCCCTTTAGGTGTTCCACAAGAGTTATTTGCAAATGGAGATGAAATGTAAGATTTTAAATTTTTGGGCAAATTTTCCATTTTAATCCATTTTTCCCAGTAACAAAGCAAGGGTTAACAGCCAATCAAAACTCAATATTTATGGCCCTGATTCTGTAGTTTACAGAAACACCCCATATGTAGTCGTAAACAGCTGTACGGGCACACGGCGGGGCGCAGAAGGAAAGGAATGCCATACGGTTTTTGGAAGGCAGATTTTGCTGGACTGGTTTTTTGACACCATGTCCCATTTGAAGCCCCCCTGATGCACTCCTAGAGTAGAAACTCCCAAAAAGTGGCCACATTTTAGAAACTACGGGATATGGTGGCAGTATTGTTGGTACTAGTTTAGGGTACATATGATTTTTGGTTGCTCTATATTACACTTTTTGTGAGGCAAGATAAAAATAAATAGCTGTTTTGGCACCGTTTTTATTTTTTGTTATTTACAACATTCATCTGACAGGTTAGATCATGTGATATTTTTATAGACCAGGTTGTCACGGATGCGGCGATACCTTTTTATTTATGTAAGTTTTACACAATGATTTCATTTTTGAAGCAAAAAAAATCATGTTTTAGTGCTTCCATGTTTTTTCAGTTTTTGGGCGATTACCTTGGGTAGGGTATGATTTTTGCGGGATGAGATGATGGTTTTATTGGCACTATTTTGGGGTGCGTGTGACTTTCTGATCGCTTGCTATTACACTTTTTGTGATGTAAGGTGACAAAAAATGGTTTATTTAGCAGTTTTTATTTTAAATTTTTTTACGGTGTTCATCTGAGGGGTTAGGTCATGTGATATTTTTATAGAGCCGGTCGATATGGACGCGGCGATACCTAATATGTATACTTTTTTATTTATTTATGTAAGTTTTACACAATAATATCATTTTTGAACCAAAAAAAAATCCTGTTTTAGTGTCTCCATATTCTGAGAGTCATAGTTTTTTTAAGTTTTTGGGCGATTATCTTAGGTAGGGTCTCATTTTTTGCGGGATGAGATGAAGGTTTAATTGGCACTATTTTGGGGTGCATATGACTTTTTGATCGCTTGCTATTACACTTTTTGTGAAGTAAGGTGACAAAAAATTGTTTATTTAGCACAGTTATTTTTAATTATTTTTTACGTTGTTCATCTGAGGGGTTAGGTCATGTAATATTTTTATAGAGCCGGTCGATACGAACGCGGCGATACCAAATATGTATACTTTTTTTTATTTATGTAAGTTTTACACAATAACAGCTTTTTTAAAACTAAAAAAATTATGTTTTAGTGTCTCCATATTCTGAGCCATAGTTTTATTATTGTTTGGGCGATTGTCTCAGGTAGGGGCTCATTTTTTGCAGGATTAGGTGACGGTTAGATTGGTACTATTTTGGTGGGCAAACGCCTTTTTGATCGCTTGCTGTTGTACTTTTTGTGATGTAAGGTGACAAAAAAAATTGTTTATTTAGCACAGTTTTTTTTTTTTCATGTTCATCTGAGGGGTTAGGTCATGTGATATGTTTATAGAGCCGGTTGATACGGACGCGGCGATACCTAATATGTATACTTCCCCCCCCCCCCCCCCCCCTATTTTTACCAATTTTTTTTAACTTTCTTTGGGGAAAATTACGTTTTTGTTTATTTTTACTTGAAACTTTTAATTTTCTGGGGGGAAAACTTTATTTTTTCAACTTTTTTTTTCACTTAATTTTTTGTCACACTTTTGGACTTGAACTTTTGGGGGTCTAATCCTTTACAATGCATTCCAATACTTCTGTATTGGAATGCATTGGCTGTATGAGTAATACTGTGTGTATTACTCATACAGCTTCCGGCCTGTGAGATCCAGGGGGCTGGATCTCACAGGCTCGTCACCGGAAGGCAGCGCGATGCCTTCCTTAGGCATCGCGCTGCCTTCCATGCCATCGGGTCCCCCCTACAGCCGCATGGGGACCCGATGGCACCACCACACGCCGCTGCAAACCGCAGGTAAAGCCGCAAACCGCAGGTCTGAATTGACCCCCCCGCGCATTTAGCCAAGGTGCCTGCTCAATGATTTGAGCAGGCACTGAGTTCCGATCACCGGGCGGCGGTGATCGGAAATACACATGACGTACCGGTACGTTATGGGTCCTTAAGGACTCGGGAAACATGCTGTACCGGTACGTCATAAGTCCTTAAGGGGTTAAACATATTTAGAATCCATTCACACGTCCGCAAAATTGGTCCGCATCCGTTTCACAATTTTGCGGAACAGGTGTGGACCCATTCCTTTTCAAATGGGGCCGGAATGTGCTGTCCGCATCCACATCCGCATTCACTTCCGGATCCGCACTTCTGTTCCGCCAAAAAATAGAACATGTCCTATTCTTGTCCGCAATTGCGGACAAGAAAAGGCATTTTCTATGAGAGTGCCGACGATGTGAGGTCCGCAATATGCGGAACGCACATTGCCGATGTCCGTGCAATTTGCGGATCCACAAAAAACATACGGACGTGTGAATGGACCCTTAATCATAAAGGTATTGCTCTTTAATATACTGTTTAGATTCCAATTATAATGTGCATTGTAAGAGCATAATAAAAAGTTTTACATAAAGTAAAGAATATTGTATTAAAAGTTTAACCCTTTGGATACCAGAGTTTTTTTTTTTTTTCGTTTTTGCGTTTTCATTTTTCTTCTCTATTTTCCATGAGCCATAACTTTTTTTTTTTTCCGGTCACATAGGTAATTATGGCATTAAATGTTGTGGGAAGCGGTAAAAAAATTCCAAATGAGGTGGAATTGGGAAAAAAAACGCAATCCCTCCACCGTTTTACAGGTTTTGTTACCACAGAGTTTTATTTACGGCAAAACTGACCAATGCCCTTCATTCTCTGGATCAGTACGATTACAACGATACCCCATATGTATAGGTTCTTTATTTCTAAATAGTGTAAAAATAAATGTAAACTTTGAGAATTTTTTTTTTTTTTAAATTTTATCACCATATTCTGACCCCCATAACTTTTTTATACTTATGTCTACTGAGCTGTTCAGGGGCTCATTTTTTAGCGGAACAATCTGTACTTTTAATTGATACCATTTTGGAGTATGCGTGACTTTTTGATCACATTTTATAAAAAAATTTTGAGCAAGAGAAGCAAAGAAAAAATGGCAAATCGGCCATTTTGACCCTTATTTCCGTTACGCCATTTGCCGTATTTGATATATTTTTTTTCTTTTTCAATAGTATGGGCATTTTCGGTCACGGTGATACCCATGATATTTATATTTATTGTTATTTAGGTATTTATTTTTTTATTATACGGAAAGGGGGGCGATGTAAACTTTTATCTATTTTTTATTTTTTTAATTTTTTTTTTATTTTTTTTGATTATTATGTGCCTCATATATGAGCTTATTACATTTTTTTTTATTATTATTATTTTGGTTTATCAGGAATTTATTAGCTTATTTTGCTTACTTTTACTAATTTCTTATCCTGGCCTGCCCTCTGGTGGCCAAAATAGGAATTGCACTTTGAATACTGTTAGCTTACTAAGTAAGGCTCCTTTTACATCACCGTTTCTCATTTCTGTTCTCCGGCTCCGTTGAGGAGCACGAGAAAGGAAAGGACGGATTCTGCAGATAACTGAGACCTAACTGAGCGTAACAGAGCCTAAAGACCCCTAAGACTATAATGGGGTCTGTTCGGTGTCCGCTCAGAATATGATTTTTGCAGGACTTTCGTCTCCGCTCAAAAATCATGTTCTGAGCGGACACCGAACGGACCCCATTATAGTCTATGGGGTCTTTAGGCTCCATTACGCTCAGTAAGGTCTCAGTTATCTGCAAAATCCGTCCTTTCCGTTCTCCTGCTCCTCAACGGAGCCGGAGAACGGAAAGGAGAAACGGTGATGTGAAAGGAGCCTAAGGCTACTAGTATTCAGCGCAACTACCTATGCCCGGATTGGACACACAGGGCATAGGTAGGAAGCCCGGAAGCGCTAGCTTCCGGGTTTTTGCGCATTTAGGTGCCGTGATCTCACTTGATCACGGCATCTAAAGCATTTAATTACCGCTATCGGTATTATTGCCGGTCACGGTAATTAGCCGCAGGTGTCTGCTGTATGAAACAGCAGAGATCTGCCGGCCATGACGCCCGCTGCACGTTCGAGCGGGCGTCATGTTTACACATCGCACCAGCACCGTACATGTACGGCGCTGGTAGCCTAAGGATTAAGGCTACTTTCACACTCGCGTTTGGTGCGGATACGTTATGTATCTGCACAGACGGATCCGTTCAAAGAATACAACCATCGGCATCCGTTCAGAACGGATCCGGTTGTATTATCTGTAACATAGCCAAAATGGATCTGTCTTGAACACCATTGAAAGTCAACGGAGGACGGATCCATTTTCTATTGTGCCAGATTATGTCAAAGAAAATGGATCCGTCCCCATTGACTTACATTGTAAGTCAGGACGGATCCGTTTGGCTCAGTTTCATCAGACGGACACCAAAACGCTGCAAGCAGCATTTTGGTGTCCGCCTCCAGAGCGGAATGGAGACGGAACGGAGGCAAACTGATGCATTCTGAACGGATCCTTATCCATTCAAAATGCATTAGAATGCAAACTGATCCGTTTTGGACCGCTTGTGAGAGCCCTGAACGGATCTCACAAACGGAAAGCCAAAACGCCAGTGTGAAAGTAGTCTAAATTGCATTAATTCAAAGCCAAGGTGTTGGCTGCAGAGATATCAGTTGGCTACACGCTTGTGTTTTATATAGTGTACTATGTGTAAAGAATCCTACTGAGACAACCCTTCTGACACTCACATTTTGGAGGAGTTACATACCAGCATGGTTAAAGCAATGTTACGGTATCAAGTGCTAAAGTATCATGTAACATGCCATGTGGGTTTCCTCCGAGAGCATCACAGATGACCGTTCTATGTATAGCCTACATTTATAGCTTCAACAGTGTCAGGAAAGACAAAGGGAATTAATAATTATTTCACTGATCAAGACATTTACACTAAGGCCACTTACTGATTTTTATTCGATAAAGGCCTCATGCACACGACCGTAGTTTCAGTCTGCATCCGATCCACATTTTCCCATTGAAAATGTGGATCGGACGTGGACAGCATACAGTCTGCTGTCCGCATCCATATGTCCGTTTCGAGGCCCCACAAAAAAAAGTAGAACATGTGGGTAGAGATACATGGAGCTAAAAACAACAATAAATTACTAATAGGAGTTTACTATAAACCGCCTAATATACCAGAGTCCACAGAAAATCTACTACTAAACGAGATAGACAAGGCGGCAAATCATAATGAGGTGGTTATTATGGGGGACTTCAACTATCCAGATATAGACTGGGAAACTGAATCTTGTATATCTCATAAGGGAAACAGGTTCTTGGCAATAACCAAAGACAATTACCTCTCTCAACTGGTTCAGGTACCGACTAGAGGGACGGCCATACTGGACTTAGTATTAACCAATAGGCCTGACAGAACAACAGACGTGCATGTTGGTGGACACCTGGGAAATAGTGACCATAAAGTAATAACCTTTCAATTATCATTCAAATGAGCGTTTCTACAGGGAGGAACAAAAATACCAAACTTCAAAAAAGCTAAATTTAGCCAACTAAGAGAGGCCATAGGCCTAACTAACTAAATTAACTAATGCCAACCAAGGCAATGAGGTAGGAGAAAATTCTGATCAGGCGCAAAATCACTGGTTCCAATGAGTCTCTGTTGGTGAATCTTCTTTATTTACATTTTCGGGGCTCAAACTGTCCCCTTCATCAGGTTAGCATAGTGACCATATGCTAACCTGATGAAGGGGACAGTTTGAGCCCCGAAACGCGTTGTTCTATGCATAACTATTATGTAAATAAAGAAGATTCACCAACAGAGACTCATTGGAACCAGTGATTTTGCGCCTGATCAGAATTTTCTCCTACTGCAAGCATCCTTTGGGGGATTGGGCATCCGATCCCAAAGACATTCCTTCTGCGGCTGCACTCACGGATCCCAAAGGTCTATAAACTACCTACATATCTACAATAGAGTTGTGTCTATACTTGCACAACCCCTAAAGGTGAGCACCTCTATTTGTCAAACAATTTAGTTTGTGTTGAACGTACTACCCTATTGTGCGCCCCCCACCCCTCTCTCTTTTTGTCTCTATATTCCCCTCGTGACCGAGAGGAATTTAGATTCACCCGTGGTACTAAAACCAAGGCAATGAGACCTATCTTGACCCAGGTGTTACTTAAAACTTCACTTTTATTTTTGAGTATACTAAAACCTAAATCGCAATAGGTGAAGGAAAAAAATGCTTATCTTTATTAATTTTCTACAAATCAAAAAACCTAAGGTTAAAATTACAGTCTCAACTTCACAGGAATGGACTTGATGATTGAGGTTGATGATTTTAAGTAACACCTGGGTCAAGATAGGTCTCATTGCCTTGGTTGGCATTAGTTAATTTAGTTATTATAATACCTTACCCAGGTTTTGTCCTAAATTTACTAGGGATCGACCGATATTGATTTTTTACGACCGATACCGATGATTTGTGAACTTTCAGGCCGATAGCCGATAATTTATACAGATATTCTGGTAATTAAAAAAAAATAAAAATTCCTACACAAATCTGATGAAAATTAATATGTTTATTGTTAACGTGTATTTTTTTTTTTTTTTTTTTAAATCTTTCTTTCATTTATACTTAATATTTTGGTGTTTTTTTTTTTTACTTTTAGCCCCCTTAGGGACTAGAACCCTTGTCCTATTCACCCTGATAGATCTCTATCAGGGTGAATAGGATCTCACACTGTCCCTGCTGCTCTGTGCTCACAGCAGCATGGAGCTTACCATGGCAGCCAGGGCTTCAATAGCGTCCTGGCTGCCATGGTAACCAATCGGAGCCCCAGGCTTACACTGCTGGGGCTCCGATCGGAGGAGCAGGGGAGAGGGGATCCTGTGGCCACTGCCACCAATGATTAATACTGGGTGGGGGGGCGCACTGCGCCACCAATGTTTTTAATACTGGGATGGGGTGGGGGGCGCACTGCGCCACCAATGATTAATACTTGGGGGCTTGGGGGGGGGCGCACTGCACCACCAATGAAGAGAAATCTCTCATTCATTCATATACAGGAGGCGGGAGCTGGCTGCAGAATCACATAGCCGGCTCCCAACCTCTATGAGCGGTAGCTGCGATCCGCAGCACCTGAGGGGTTAACTACCGCAGATCGCAGCTATTGCTCATAGAGGTCGGGAGCCGGCTATGTGATTCTGCAGCCAGCTCCCGCCTCCTGTATATGAATTAATGAGAGAGTTCTCTTCATTGGTGACGCAGCGGCCACAGACCCTCCCTGTTAAGGTTACCTGCACAATTGCTTGTAGAGGTTACTCGAAGAGGGGAAGGAGTCCAATGGCAGTGACACAGGAACAGAGGAGCGCGGAAACGGAATGGATGAATGATCCCGATATGCAGGAATGGCGGTGGCTCAATGGACCCGATAAGGTGCACGTGGTAGATGAGTGCCGAAGAATGAGGAAGGCAAAAGAGTAGTCAGGCAGTCCTGGGTCGGTACACGGGATGGCAGGTACAAGGATTCAGGATGAGGCAGGAGAGTAGTCAAATGGAGGCAGAGTTCGGTACACGAGATGGCAGGTGCAGGGATTCAGGATGAGGCAGGAGAGTAGTCGATGGAGGCAGAGTTCGGTACACGAGCAGGTTAGCAGACAAAATACTGAGAGGCTGAAGCAAGACTACGGCTGAGATAGCTCAATAATCTGGCAAGGGAGGAAGTGACATGGTCTTCCTTAAATAGGGCGTACACAGATCTGATTGGTCAAACCAAAAGCAGGAACATTCAGGTCAAGGAGGTGGTTCAAAAAAGTAACAGAAACTGTCCAGGAAGCTCTGTGGTCTAGTGAGCAAGGCTACAGCCTAGGATGCCGGAGTCTCCTGGTTTGATCCCTGACAGTACTCCCCCTCCTCCACGATGACCTCCGGGCATCTCCAAGATAGGCCTGTCGGGATATTGCCGATGAAACTCACTGACCAGTCTGGGAGCGTGTACATTCTCCTTCGGTTCCCACGAGTCCTCATCAGGACCATAACCCTTCCAACGGATCAAATACTGCAGTTTTCTTCGACAAATTCTAGAGTCCAGGATCTTTTCTACAATGAACTCCTCTTCTCCATGCACCCTGACTGGTGGGGGTGGCATCAAAAAGCGATCAGGGAAAGTATTCTCGACAAATGGTTTGAAGAGTGAACAATGGAAGACCGGATGTATCTTGAGCGAATCCGGGAGTTTGAGTTTAAATGTGACATCATTAATTTGAGCCGAAATCTGATATGGTCCAATGTATCTTTGACCCAGTTTTTGAGAAGGGACTCTCAGCTTAATATTTTTTGTAGACAGCCACACTTTGTCCCCAATATGAAAAACTGGTGCTGGTCTACAGTGTTTGTCCGCAGCTTGTTTGGAGCGTCTTTGGGCCTTGTGTAAATTCTCCATGATTTTTCCCCGTACCTCTTGCAGGTTAGTTAACCGTTCGGTTACTGCTGGGAGGGCCGTGGTGATTGGCAGATGGGGAATGAAGACTGGATGGAGGCCTGTGTTTGCGTAGAACGGGCTGAAAGAAGTCGAACTGTGTTCCGAGTTATTGTATGCAAATTCTGCAGTGGAGAGATGTTCCATCCAGTCATCTTGTAAATGGGTAATAAAACAGCGTAGATACTGTTCGAGGGTTTGATTAGTTCTTTCAGTCTGACCATTAGATTGTGGATGAAAAGCTGATGACAAATTTACTTTGATTCCAAGGGCAGAACAGAAGTTTTTCCAGAATTTGGACGTGAACTGTACCCCACGATCAGAGACCATGTTGTCTGGAATCCCGTGTAGCCGGAACACTTCACGGATCATGAGTTCTGCTGTCTGTTTTGCAGATGGTATTCCTTTGAAAGGTATGAAGTGTGCCATCTTGGTAAGACGGTCTATGACAACAAGGATAGTGTTCATTCCTTGAGAAGGAGGTAAATCGACCACGAAGTCCATAGAGACTGAGCCCCAAGGGCGAGATGGAACCGGAAGTGGTTGTAATAATCCCAGAGGGGAAGAACGTGGTGTCTTGTAGTGCGCACAGGTCAAACATGAAGAAACATACCTTTTCACATCCCCTTTACAATTGGGCCACCAGAAGGAACGAGATAACAGTTCTTGAGTTTTTTTATGCCCAAGTGACCGGCCAACTTGGAATCATGAGCCAGTTTAAGGACTTCAAGTCGAGCTATTTCGGAATTATATAGTTGATTATCCGGTTTGATCCAATAACCATCCTGGAAGTGAAGGTTAACCTCACTAGTGGGGTGGCTAAGGAAAGAGTCACTCTGATATCCGTCTTTAATTAGTTTCCATAAATCCCCCGAATGGGTGGCCCCCAAGAAGTTTCTTTCAGGCAGGATCGTGGTTTGATTCTTATTTTCTTGGGAGGAGTCAGAGAACATTCTGGACAGCGCGTCTGCTTTGCCGTTCTTAGAACCTGGACGGTAGGTAATAATAAAGTTAAAATGAGAAAAGAACAGGCTCCATCTGGCCTGTCTGGAGGATAATCTTTTGGCGTTATACAGAAACTCAAGGTTCTTGTGATCAGTCAAGACGGTTACGGGAATGGTGGCCCCCTCCAAAAGGTGTCTCCACTCCGAGAAAGCTTCCTTGATTGCAAGTAGTTCCTTATTCCCGATGTCGTAATTTTTCTCGGCTGGGGACATTTGGCGAGAAAAATAGGCAACTCTTTATCTCCTGCACGTTGTGACAAAACCGACCCCATTGCAGAATCAGATGCATCCACTTCTACCGTGAATGGTAGTTCTGGATCTGGATGGATTAGTATTGGTGTGCCTGTGAACAGAGTCTTTAGTTGACTAAATGCGTCTTGTGCCTCGGGAGTCCAGGTAAAGTGTACGGTTTTCTTTGTGAGTTGTGTGATTGGTTTGATGACCCTGGAGAAATTCCGGATGAATCTCCTGTAGAAATTGGCAAAACCGATGAATCTTTGTATGTCTTTTACATTTCTGGGAGTAGGCCACTCCGTTACAGCTCTAATCTTGCTGAGGTCCATCTCTAGACCCTTCGGAGAAATGATGTATCCCAAAAACTGAACAGTTGTTTTTTCGAATTCGCATTTCTCAAGTTTAATGTAGAGTTGGTGTTCTCGAAGTCTCTGTAGAACCTTGCAGACGTCCATACGATGTTGCTCCAGACTTTCAGAAAAAATTAGAATGTCGTCCAAGTATATTATTACGAACTGATCCAACATGTCCCGGAACACATCGTTAACAAAGTGTTGAAATGTAGCTGGCGCATTACACAGTCCGAAAGGCATAACGAGGTATTCGAAATGTCCATACCTAGTTCGGAAAGCAGTCTTCCATTCGTCACCCGGACGAATACGGACCAGGTTATTTGCTCCTCTGAGATCGAGTTTCGTAATTATTCTGGCAGTGCGCAGTATTTCGAGAAGTTCAGATATTAAAGGAAGGGGATACCGATTTTTTACAGTGATACTATTAAGTTTCCGGTAGTCTATACAGGGGGGAGGGAGACACTGCTTCCTTCTCCCCTGTGCTGCTGAGGGAACACGGAGAGCGCTGACAGCAGCACGATACTGGTTCCCAATACGTTATCGGAATATCGGCAAAATAGATGCCGATACCGATAACGTTCAAAATACTGAATATCGGCCGATAATATCGGAAAAACCGATAATCGGTCGATCCCTAAAATTTACTCATCAGGCCTAACTAACTGGGACAAAGTCCTCAAAAATAAAAATACAGCCACAAAATGGGATATCTTTAAAAACATCCTAAAATCTCATTGTGAGAGGTACATACCGTATGGGAATAAAAGGTTAAGGAACAAGAAACTAATGTGGATAAATAGAACTGTAAAGAAAGCAATAAATGACAAAAAGAAAGCATGTAAATCACTAAAACAGGAGCGTAGCACGGAAGCACTGAAAAACTATAAGGAAAAAAATAGAACATGTAAAAAACAAATAAAAGCGGCCAAACTAGAGACCGAGAGATTAATTGCCAAAGAGAGTAAAACTAACCCTAAAATGTTCTTCAATTATATAAATGTTAAAAAGTATAAATCTGAAGGTGTCGGCCCTTTAAAAAGTAAAGCAAAACTGTTAAATATTTTTTTCTCCAGTGAGGAGAATGCAGAATGTAGGAATTCCCCATTAAAAGTGTCCTGTCTGACCCAGGAAGAAGTACATCAGCGACTTAAAAAGATTAAAATAGACAAATCGCCAGGACCGGATGGCATACACCCCCGTATCCTAAGGGAATTAAGTAATGTCATAGCCAGACCCTTATTTCTGATATTTGCGGACTCTATACTGACAGGGAATGTTCTACAGGATTGGCGCATGGCAAATGTGGTGCCAATATTCAAAAAGGGTCCAAAAATAGAGCCTGGAAACTATAGGCCGGTAAGTTTAACATCTGTTGTGGGTAAACTGTTTGAAGGTTTTCTGAGAGATGCTATCTTAGAGCATCTCAACGGAAATAAGCAAATAACGCCATATCAGCATGGCTTCGTGAGGGATCGGTCATGCCAAACAAATTTAATCAGTTTCTATGAGGAGGTAAGTTCTAGACTTGACAGCGGCGAATCAATGGATGTCGTATATCTGGACTTCTCCAAAGCATTTGACACTGTACCACATAAAAGGTTAGTATATAAAATGAGAATTTAAGCTAGAGTATGCAATTTAAGCTAGAAATACACCCATCATTTTCTGGGGTTTTAAAAACACACATTTTTTTGACAAAAAAATTTATTTTCCTGATCTGCAAGTGTTAAATTCAAGTTTAATATATATAGCTTTCATATTCTGTTACAAAAAAAACCCACTTTTTTGGCAATCTACAACATCTTGATTAGTCAGTGAGCAATTTAAGCTAGAAATACACCCATCATTTTCTGGGGTTTGAAAAACACGCTTTTTTGACAAAAAACACTATTTTCAGGCCTTGCAGCATCAGCACGTGTGAAATTACAGGCTTAAATACTGCTGTCAAATTCAGTTGTTAAAAAAACACTTGTTTGGGCACAAAAAATTTAGTTGGCAGCCTTTGATGCAGATGTCATTGTGAGATACACCCTTAATACATTTGGGTTACATTCAGAATCAGAGATTTTAAATTCCGCCATTAGGTGCACCAATATTGAATTCAGGCCTACACTGTGAGATACTCCCTCTACATACTGGGGTTTGATTCAGGAATTTGAAATACAGCTCTTTGAAATACATCCATTTTATGCAAAGAAATATTTAATTTAGGCCTACACTGGTTCAGGCCCTGTGAGATACCCCCTCTACCTACAGGGGTTTGATTCAGGCATTTGAAATACAGCCCTTTGAAATACATCCATTTTATGCAAATAAATATTTAATTTAGGCCTACACTGGTTCATGCCCTGTGAGATACTCCCTCTACATACAGGGGTTTGATTCAGGCATTTGAAATACCGCCATTTGGTGCACCAATATTGAATTCAGGCCTACACTGGTTCAGGCCGTGTGAGATACACCCTCTACATACAGGGGTTGGATTCAGGCATTTGAAATACAGCTATTTGAAATAGAGCCATTTTGTGCAAAGAAATATTTCATTCAGACCTACACTGGTTCAGACCGTGTGAGATACACCCTCTACATACAGGGGTTTGATTCAGGCATTTGAAATACAGCCATTTGAAATACAGCCATTTTGGCCAAAGAAATATTTAATTTAGGCCTACACTGGTTCAGGCCCTCTGAGATACCCCCTCTACATACAGGGGTTTGATTCAGGCATTTGAAATAAAGCCATTTAAAATACAGCCATTTTGGGCAAAGAAATAATTAATTGAGGCCTAGTCTGGTTCAGGCTGTGTGAGATACACCCTTTACATACTGTCGTTCTATTCTACTATTAATTAAACACCCATTTAGGGCAAGATCCTAAATTCAAAAAATATGAGGAGAGCGTCAAATAAGGGACGTGGCCCAGGTCGTGGTGCTGCTGGTGGAGCTCCTGTTGCAGGGAGAGGACGTGGTCGATCTGTGCCAGCTTCACGCACAAGTGAAACCCCTTCCTCTGGTGCGAGTAGGCGACAGAACCTGCAGCGGTATTTGGTCGGGCCTAATGCAGCTCTACGAATGGTGAGGCCTGAACAAGTACAGGCGATATTAGATTGGGTTGCTGACAGTGGATCCAGTTCCTTCACATTGTCTCCCACCCAGTCTCCTGCTGAAAGACCACAGTTGGCACCTGCAGCCGATGTCCATCAGTCTTTCACCTCACCCCCTTGCAAATCAGCCAAGCAGTCTGAGCCCCAAGTAATGCAGCAGTCTCTTCTGCTTTTTGATGACTCTGTTAGCAGGGTTTCCCAGGGTCATCCACCTAGCCCTGCCCCAGAAGTGGAAGAGATTGAGTGCACCGATGCCCAACCACTTATTTTTCAAGATGAGTACATGGGAGCACGTCTCGGATGACGACGAAACACAGGTGCCAACTGCTGGGGCTTTCGAAAGTGTGCAGACCGACAAGGAAGGCAGGGGTGAAGACTGGGTGGAAGATGATGTGGAGGACCTCGACTCCACATGGAATAAAGGTCATGCGAGTGACCGATGTAGTTCGGAGGAAGAGGCGGTGGTCGCACAGAGCCACCAGCACAGCAGAAGAGGGAGCAGGGTGCAAAAGCGGAGCAGCCGTTCTCTAGACAGTACACCTCCTACTGCCCACCGCAGCAAGGGACCGAGCACACCAAAGCCAGCTCCAAGGAGTTCCCTGGTGTGGCAGTTCTTCAGACAATGTGCTGACAACAAGACACGAGTGGTTTGCGCGCTGTGCAATCAGAGCCTGAAGCGAGGCATAAACCTTCTCAACCTGAGCACAACCTGCATGACCAGGCATTTAAGTGCAAAACACGAGCTGCAGAGGAGTAGACACCTCAAAAACCAACAAAGGTCTCTGGCTCCTCCTGCTTCCTCTTCTGCTGCAGTCTCGGCCTCTTCATCCACCTCTGGAGTGACAGTGCCACCTGCCACCCCGCAAACAGAGGATCTGCCAGCAACACCAACACCTGGGTCACCAAGCATCTCCACAAAGTCCCACGGAAGCGTTCAGCTCTCCATCTCCCAAACGCTGGAGAGGAAGAGGAAGTACCCCCCTACCCACCCGCGATCCCTAGCTCTGAATGCCAGCATTTCTAAATTACTGGCCTTTAAAATGCTGTCATTCCGTCTGGTGGAGATGGATAGTTTTAAAGGCCTTATGGCTGTGGCTGTCCCACAGTACGTCGTGCCCAGCCACCACTACTTTTCATGGCGAGCCATCCCTTCTCTGCACAACGAAGTAGGGGACAAAATCAGGTGTGCACTGCGCAACGCCATCTGTGTCAAGGTGCACCTGACTATGGATACGTGGACCAGTAAGTACGGTCAGGGCCGTTATATCTCCATAACAGCACACTGGCTAAATGCAGTTGCGGCTGGGCCTGAGGTGGATAGCAGTTTGGCGCATGTCCTTCCACCACCGAGGATTGCAGGGCGCTTCAGTTTGCCTCCTGTTGCTTCCTCCTCCTACTCTGCTTCCTCATCCTCTACCAGCTCCTCATCCGGTCAGCGTAACACCTTCACCACCAACTTCAGCACAGCCAAGGGTAAACGACAGCAGGCAGTTTTAAAACTTATCTGTTTGGGGGACAAACCCCATACCGCACAGGAGCTCTGGACGGGCCTTGAACAACAGACCGATGAGTGGTTTGTGCCAGTCAGCCTCAAGCCCGGCCTGGTGGTGTGCGATAATGGGCGAAATCTCGTAGCAGCTCTGGGACTATCCGGTTTGAAGCACATCCCTTGCCTGGCGCATGTGCTGAATTTGGTGGTGCAGAGATTCCTTAAAAATTACCCCGATATGTCAGAGCTGCTGCATAAAGTGCGGGCCGTCTGTGCGCGCTTTCAGCGTTCTCACCCTGTTGCTGCTCGCCTGTCAGAGCTGCAGCGTAACTTCGGCCTTCCCGCTCACCGCCTCATATGCGACGTGCCCACAAGGTGGAACTCCACCTTGCACATGCTGGCCAGACTGTGCGAGCAGCAGCAGGCGATAGTGGAGTTTCAGCTGCAGCACGCACGGGTGAGACGCTCGGCGGAACAGCACCACTTCACCACCAATGACTGGGCCTCCATGCGAGACCTGTGTTCCTTGTTGTGCTGTTTTGAGTACTCCACCAACAAGGCCAGTGCCGATAACGCAGTTCTCAGCGTTACCATCCCACTTCTATGCCTCCTTGAAAAAACGCTCCTGACGATGATGGAAGAGGATGTGGTACAGGAGGAGGAAGAGGGATCATTTCGTAGGGTTTCCGGCCAGTCATTCCCAAGTGGCTCCGAGGGTGGGTTCCTGCACCCACAAACCCAAGGTACACAATTGTCTAGCCAGGGCACAGTTCTGGAGGATGAGGAGGTGGAGGATGAGGAGGTGGAGGATGAGGAGGTGGAGGATGAGGAGATGGAGGAGGAGGAACCATGTTCACAGCAGGGTGGCACCCAGACAAGCTCATGGCCATCACTGGTGCATGGATGGGGGACACAGACGATACACCTCCCACAGAGGAGAGCTTTTCGTGTCCTCTGGGCAGCCTGGCAAACATGAGCGATTACATGCTGCAGTGTCTCCGCAACGACCGCTGAGTTACCCACATTCTAACTTGTGCTGATTACTGGGTGGCCACGCTGCTGGATCCCCGTTACAAGGACAACATACCGTCCTTAATTCCGCCACTGGAGCGTGATCGTAAGATGCGCGAGTACAAGCGCACGCTGGTAGATGCGCTGCTGGTGGCATTCCCACCTGACAGTGGGGGCACAGTGGAAGCACAAGGCGAAGGCAGAGGACGAGGAAGAGGTCGCCAACGCAGCTGGGGCACCGCCAGCACCTCAGAAGGCAGGGTTAGCATGGCTGAAATGTGGAAAAGCTTTGTCAGCACCACCAGCTGATATGGAACGTCTTAGCAGGAGGCAGCATTTCACCAACATGGTGGAGCAGTATGTGTGCACACCCTACACGTACTGAATGACGGGTCTGCCCCCTTCAACTTCTGGGTCTCCAAATTGGGCACATGGCCTGAGCTTGCCCTTTACGCCTTGGAGCTGCTGGCTTGCCCTGCAGCCAGTGTATTATCTGAACGTGTGTTTAGCACGGCAGGGGGCGTCATCACAGACAAGCGCAGCCGCCTGTCTGCAGCCAATGTGGACAAGGTCACGTTCATTAAAATGAACCAGGCATGGATCCCTCAGGACTTGTCCGTACCTTGTGCAGAATAGACATGTATACCGGCACTAAGCAGCCATTGTTATACTGCAGCGCAATTGCTCATGTTTGTATTTTGGATATTTCACACTCTTTTGGAGTGTACCTTAATTTAAAATAATTAAATTAAAACCAAAAACCTGTGTTGGCTATCTCGTCCTCCTCCACCGCCGCTTCCACCTACTCCGCTACGTCCACCGCCTCCTCAAACTCCTACTCCATATGGAACTCCACTTCATAAATAAATTTTTTCATTTCACTACTTTGTCATTTACATTTTCTGGTGAAATTAACCAATTTTTGGGTGTATAGTACCACTGCTATACCTAGTAGGCCGGTAAAAAAAAAAAATTGTCATTAACATTTTCTGGTGAAATTAACCAATTTTGGGGTGTATGGTACCACTGCTATACCTAGTAGGCCGGTTAAAAAAAACTAATAAAAAATTGTCATTAACATTTTCGGGTGAAATTCACCAATTTTTGGGTGTATACTACCACTGCTATACCTAGTAGGCCGGTTGACAAAAAAAAAATAATTATCAGTTACATTTTCAGTTGAAATTCAAAAATTTTTGGGTGTGAAGTACCACTGCTATACCTAGTAGACAGGTTAAACAATAAAACAATTTGCCTGTTACATTTTATGGTGAAATTCACCAATTTTTGGGTGTAGTGTACCACTGCTATACCTAGTAGGCTGGTAAAAAAAATTGTGATTAACATTTTCTGGTGAAATTAACCAATTTTAGGGTGTATGGTACCACTGCTATACCTAGTAGGCCAGTTAAAAAAACAAATAAAAAATTGTCATTAACATTTTCTGGTGAAATTAACCAATTTTTGGGTGTATAGTACCACTGCTATACCTAGTAGGCCGGTTAAAAAATAAAATAAAAATGTCATTAGCATTTTCTGGTGAAATTAACCAATTTGTGGGTGTATAGTACCACTGCTATACCTAGTAGGCCGTTTAAAAAAATAAATAAATTGTCATTAACATTTTCTGGTGAAATTAAACAATTTTTGGGTCTATAGTACCACTGCTATACCTAGTAGGTCGGTTAAAAAAAAAATTGTCATTAACATTTTCTGGTGAAATTAACCAATTTTTGGGTGTATAGTACCACTGCTATACCTAGTAGGCCGGTTAAAAAATAAAATAAAAATGTCATTAGCATTTTCTGGTGAAATTAACCAATTTTTGGGTGTATAGTACCACTGCTATACCTAGTAGGCCGTTTAAAAAAATAAATAGTCATTAACATTTTCTGGTGAAATTAACCAATTTTTGAGTGTATAGTACCACTGCTATACCTAGTAGGTCGGTTAAAAAAAAAAAAAAAAATTGTCATTAACATTTTCTGGTGAAATTAACCAATTTTTGGGTGTATAGTACCACTGCTATACCTAGTAGGCCGGTTAACAAAAAAAAAAATTGTCAGTTACATTTTCTGGTGAAATTCAGCAATTTGTTGGTGTGATGTACCACTGCTATACCTAGTAGACAGGTTAAACAATAAAATAATTTGTCTGTTACATTTTATGGTGAAATTCACACATTTTTGGGTGTGATGTACCACTGCTATACCTAGTAGGCCGTTTAAAAAATAATAAAAATTGTCAGTTACATTTTCGGGTGAAATTAACTAATTTTTGGGTGTATACAGTGGGGGAAATAATTATTTGACCCCTCACTGATTTTGTAAGTTTGTCCAATGACAAAGAAATGAAAAGTCTCAGAACAGTATCATTTCAATGGTAGGTTTATTGTAACAGTGGCAGATAGCACATCAAAAGGAATATCGAAAAAATAACTTTAAATAAAAGATAGCAACTGATTTGCATTTCATTGAGTGAAATAAGTATTTGAACCCTCTAACAAAAAAAGACTTAATACTTGGTGGAAAAACCCTTGTTTGTAAGCACAGAGGTCAAATGTTTCTTGTAATTGATGACCAAGTTTGCGCACATTTTAGGAGGAATGTTGGTCCACTCCTCTTTGCAGATCATCTCTAAATCCCTAAGGTTTCGAGGCTGTCTCTGTGCAACTCTGAGCTTGAGCTCCCTCCATAGGTTTTCGATTGGATTAAGGTCCGGAGACTGACTAGGCCACTCCATGACCTTAATGTGCTTCTTCTTGAGCCACTCCTTTGTTGCCTTTGCTGTATGTTTTGGGTCATTGTCGTGCTGGAACACCCATCCACGACCCATTTTCAGTTTCCTGGCAGAGGGAAGGAGGTTGTCGCTCAGGATTTCACGATACATGGCTCCGTCCATTTTCCCGTTTATGCGAATAAGTTGTCCTGTGCCCTTAGCAGAAAAACACCCCCAAAGCAAAATGTTTCCACCCCCATGCTTGACGGTGGGGACGGTGTTTTGGGGGTCATAGGCAGCATTTTTCTTCCTCCAAACACAGCGAGTTGAGTTAATGCCAAAGAGCTCTATTTTGGTCTCATCAGACCACAGCACCTTCTCCCAGTCACTCTCTGAATCATTCAGGTGTTCATTGGCAAACTTCAGACGGGCCTGCACATGTGCCTTCCTGAGCAGGGGGACCTTGCGAGCCCTGCAGGATTTTAATCCATTGCGGTGTAATGTGTTTCCAATGGTTTTCTTGGTGACTGTGGTCCCTGCTAATTTGAGGTCATTAACTAACTCCTCCCGTGTAGTTCTAGGATGCTTTTTCACCTTTCTCAGAACCATTGACACCCCACGAGGTGAGATCTTGCGTGGAGCCCCAGAGCGAGGTCGATTGATGGTCATTTTGTGCTCCTTCCATTTTCGAACAATCGCACCAACAGTTGTCACCTTCTCTCCCAGCTTCTTGCTAATGGTTTTGTAGCCCATTCCAGCCTTGTGCAGGTCTACAATTTTGTCTCTGACATCCTTGGACAGCTCTTTGGTCTTTCCCATGTTGGAGAGTTTGGAGTCTGCTTGATTGATTGATTCTGTGGACAGGTGTCTTTTATACAGGTGACTAGTTAAGACAGGTGTCCTTAATGAGGGTGACTAATTGAGTAGAAGTGTCTAACCACTCTGTGGGAGCCAGAACTCTTAATGGTTGGTAGGGGTTCAAATACTTATTTCACTCAATGAAATGCAAATCAGTTGCTATCTTTTATTTAAAGTTTTTTTTTCGATTTTCCTTTTGATGTGCTATCTG
This sequence comes from Bufo bufo, assembly GCF_905171765.1. NCBI lineage: Eukaryota > Metazoa > Chordata > Amphibia > Anura > Bufonidae > Bufo > Bufo bufo. Next base: position 390,402,419 of record NC_053390.1, read on the forward strand.
CCACTGTTACAATAAACCTACCATTGAAATGATACTGTTCTGAGACTTTTCATTTCTTTGTCATTGGACAAACTTACAAAATCAGTGAGGGGTCAAATAATTATTTCCCCCACTGTAGTACCACTGCTATACCTAGTAGGCCAGTTAACAAAAAAAAAAATTGTCAGTTACATTTTCTGGTTAAATTCAGCAATTTTTTGGTGTGATGTACCACTGCTATACCTATTAGACCGGTAAAAAAATAAATAACATTTGTCAGTTACATTTTATGGTCAAATTCACCAATTTTTGGGTGTAATATACCCCTCCTCTACCTAGTTGACAGCTTAATAAATTTCAATAATTTTTATTTTACATTTTCGGGTGACAATAAACAATTGTTTTCTGTCATAGACCCCTGCTCTACCAAGTAGATAGGTTAATTAATTTCTGTAATTTTTCTGTTACATTCTTGGGTTGACATTATAAAATTTTAGACGTGAATAAACCCCTGCTCTGCATAGGTGACAGGGAATAAAATTTCTGAAATGCTTCTTTAATTGATGCGCGCCACCTCCTTTGATTCAATGCTTAAACTTAAACAAGTTGTACCACATTTAAGCTTCAATACTTTGTCCCACATTTCCGCTTACTCTTTTGGCCAACATTTGTGCCTCAATAGCTTTTCCCACAATTCCGCTTGACTCTTTTGGCCCACATTTGCACCTCAATAGCTTTTCCCACATTTCTTCTTGATCCCAATTTTTTAAAATAAATTTATCTCCCTTAAATTTGGTCTCTTTTTCTCACGTTCCCTCTCTGGCCTGGAACCCTGATTCCCCGCCACCCGTAATTACCATGGTAGGCGCATAAAAGAACATCGAAAGTTGATAGAGCAGATATCAAATTGGATCGTGAACATCATGGGGACGTGCGACATGGTGGGGCAGTAAGTATGCACACGCCTACACAAAATAACTGACAGGGGTCAGCCCCTGAAACTTCTGGGTCTCCAAATTGGGCATATGGCCTGAGCTTGCCCTTTACGCCTTGGAGGTGCTGGCCTGCCCTGCAGCCAGTGTATTGTCTGAACGTGTGTTTAGCACGACTGGAGGGTTATATTTCCCAATGTTTTGGGGTGTACCATAATTAAAAAAATAAAAAATACATTTTAAAACAAAAAGTAGTGTAAGCTACCTCCTCCTCCTCCACCGCCACTTACACCTACACCGCCACACCCACTGCCTCCTCAACCTCCTACTCCTAGATCAAGATTATTATTATTTTTTTTAAATGTATTTTATGTTATTTAAAGTCATTTCCCTATTGTCGGGGGGTAATAATTCAATTAAGAATTATTAATTATGGTCACAAAAATAATTAACCATAAATTTTTTTTATAAAATTTGTCATAAATTCTTAAAATCATGACCTGGTGAATTGTAGACAACCTAATTGATACAATTCACATCTGAGTCCGACTATTTCCTCAGATAAATAAGTTATTTTTGACGTGAGATGACGTTAATGATAAAATGTAGGTCTGCATTATACAATAATACACAGGTATTATAAAAATACGCAGATTTATTGGTTACAAGGTTATAAACATATACAAGTAAATAAACACAATGATACATGCTAATGAATATATATATAGCTTTAATATAAAGCATTACAAGCTTAACAATACATGTGAGTGGAAATAACTTGTCACATTATAACCAAGCTATTATTAGGTTAGGATATCAAAATATGAACATAAGTTATATACATTACTTCTGTTCAGAGAAAACCTTATGATATCAGGATGGGCATGTCTAATCCTAGACATCATTATAGAATGCTAAATACACTGCTCAAAAAAATAAAGGGAACACTTAAACAACACAATGTAACTCCAAGTCAATCACACCTCTGTGAAATCAAACTGTCCACTTAGGAAGCAACACTGAGTGATAATCAATTTCACATGCTGTTGTGCAAATGGAATAGACATCAGGTGGAAATTATAGGCAATTAGCAAGACACCCCCAATAAAGGAGTGGTTCTGCAGGTGGTGACCACAGACCAACTCTCAGTTCCTATGCTTCCTGGCTGATGTTCTGGTCACTTTTGAATGCTGGCGGTGCTTTCACTCTAGTGGTAGCATGAGACGGAGTCTACAACCCACACAAGTGGCTCAGGTAGTGCAGCTTATCCAGGATGGCACATCAATGCGAGCTGTGGCAAGGAGGTTTGCTGTGTCTGTCAGCGTAGTGTCCAGAGCATGGAGGCGATACCAGGAGACAGACCAGTACATCAGGAGACGTGGAGGAGGCTGTAGGAGGGCAACAACCCAGCAGCAGGACCGCTACCTCCGCCTTTGTGGAAGGAGGAACAGGAGGAGCACTGCTCAAACGGTCAGAAACAGACTCCATGAGGGTGATATGAGGGCCCGACGTCCACAGGTGGGGGTTGTGCTTACAGCCCAACACCGTGCAGGACGTTTGGCATTTGCCAGAGAACACCAAGATTGGCAAATTCGCCACTGGCGCCCTGTGCTCTTCACAGATGAAAGCAGGTTCACACTGAGCACATGTGACAGAGTCTGGAGATGCCGTGGAGAACGTTCTGCTGCCTGCAACATCCTCCAGCATGACCAGTTTGGCATTGGGTCAGTAATGGTGTGGGGTGGCATTTCTTTGGAGGGCCGCACAGCCCTCCATGTGCTCGCCAGAGGTAGCCTGACTGCCATTAGGTACCGAGATGAGATCCTCAGACCCCTTGTGAGACCATATGCTGGTGTGGTTGGCCCTGGGTTCCTCCTAATGCTAGACCTCATGTGGCTGGAGTGTGTCAGCAGTTCCTGCAAGACGAAGGCATTGATGCTATGGACTGGCCAGCCCCTTCCCCCGACCTGAATCCAATTGAGCACATCTGGGACATCATGTCTCGCTCTATCCACCAACGTCACGTTGCACCACAGACTGTCCAGGAGTTGGCAGATGCTTTAGTCCAGGTCTGGGAGGAGATCCCTCAGGAGACCGTCCGCCACCTCATCAGGAGCATGCACAGGTGTTGTAGGGCGGTCATACAGGCACAAGGAGGCCACACACACTACTGAGCCTCATTTTGACTTGTTTTAAGGACATTACATCAAAGTTGGATCAGCCTGTAGTGTGTTTTTCCACTTTAATTTTGAGTGTGACTCCAAATCCAGACCTCCATGGGTTGAAAAATTTGATTTCCATTTTTTAATTTTTGTGTGATTTTGTTGTCAGCACATTCAACTATGTAAAGAACAAAGTATTTCAGAAGAATATTTAATTAACTCAGATCTAGGATGTGTTATTTTTGTGTTCCCTTTATTTTTTTGAGCAGTGTACATTCCACCCCCCTCTAACCAACTACACATCACATGGCTTCAGGCATGGGCAAATCCATCCAAGGATATAACTTAGAAGAGATAACTGTATCCTTCCACCCCATCCTGGACTATTTTCACATATATAACTTTGGAAAGACTATTAAGACAAATAACAGGGATCTAGGATCTTAAACGGGAAGGACTTGAAATAAGTCTTTCCTGTGGGAATCCATCCCTTAGCTTGGCGAAGAATGTTCTATCAATATATATATATAAGCAATCATTTAATGCTTTGCTAGATTATGAGTCTAGATTCTTCTGCAGGTAGAATGAAGCCTCACAATATCCTAAGACTACATCTCAATATGGAGATGATAAATTAATTTAATTATTTATTTATTCGCCAATCTCGATGGTATAATTTCACCCACACTATCAAATTAGTCTTAATAAAATGAAATATCATTTTCTGTATCTCTTACCAAGTCCTAGTAGGAATCTCACTTCTGCTCCTAGGAAAGCTGAGTGGTCCATCATAGCGCATCTCACCATGGCTTCCATCTTGATAAACCCCTCTAGAGACTCAACTTCTCTCTTTTCCTTCTTTTCTCTCTAGCTCTCCTTTTCCTCTTTTTTTCTCTACCTACTGTGTATGGCTTATGATCCCAAACTTATCAGTTAGACACACCTTCCTAGTTTGGAACTTTCCAATCATTGTCGGATGGGTGTGACCATTGATAAAATGTGACATCATAACCTTACCCAGAATGCATTTTTGCTACTGTTGTATTGTCACCTACTGATACATAGGTGGCACTGCTGTATAAGCTATCTGCATCATAGTATAAAGGGTTAACTTATGTAAGTCTGAATATACATTTTGACCTTAGAAGCTTTAATTCAAAGCCATAGGGATTAATTCTGACACTTGTAGCAATTAGAGACAGACCTCTAGGCGTCTCTCTGAATGTTTCTCACACTTTTGATTTATTGATTATGATAGTATGAATGGCTTTGTTTTCTCACAGATATCAGTACCTCCTGTCATACCAAAGATGTGATTAATTGTTACAAAACACACATCTTCACAGACACTCTTTTAGAGACGATACTCTTCTAATGAGAAATATATACAATATACTGGATACATGTTGTCTTCATAACATATAACAATATAATATAAAGTAATATATATATATGTCCTACTGATTGTCTTATGCTAAGGACTAAGGTTCATTAAATGAATACATGAATATTATATATTTTGCTTCATTAATATCTAATTGTATAGGTAATTATCACCAGCTGCATAGAGCTTATCTTTATCTCCCGTCATAAATTTAAAAGTAGACAAGGAGGCCTCTTCTCAGACTGGTACATTCATGAGAAGGATAACACTGAAGAGTATAAACCTTTGTGTGACCTTAATTTGGCCTACTCAAGACATACAAAATTGCAACTATAGTCGAGCATGGCTCTTAAAGGCAATGAACATCCATCTTGACAATAATGAATTGGATATCAATGCATTTACCTATGAAAAGGCACAACACTATCCACATTTGTTTGCAGAGCACTTGCCATGCTCTTAACCACATTTTGACGACATTTGCAGCCCTCTAGCCCTTTCCATGACATTTTTACAGCCATTTTAGTGCTCAAAAGTTTGGGTCCCCATTGACTTCAATGGGGTTCGGGGTCAAGTTCAGGTCCCGAACTCAAACTTTTTTCCGAAGTTCGGCCGAACCCTTCGAACCCGAACATCCAGGTTTCCGCTCAACTCTACTCCTATATACTGGACTACCAAACTGGCAACCACATAAGTGACTTTTTCACTTTAAAAAATTAATAAAAATTTTACCGTTTCTATTTTTATCCTTATTTTTAGTTTTTACCCTTATTTTTATATTCTATTTTTGAAGTTTATCAACTACAGCAAACACTTCTTATGTGATATATTGTCTCTATATATAGTGGATGTCTGATAGCATTAACCCTAATGTTTCAGGGAGATTAGTCACACATCCACGTATTTGTATGTGCACCTTATGTTTATAATAAATCTGTATATATTTCTATACCAGGTTGGCTCGCCGCACATGTACAGTTCAATTATCGGCCCACACGCACAGACACGCAGCCCTGAGCACGCACACAGGGCTTTTATTATAAGAGATAGCTTGTACCATTGATTCCCTCAAACACAATGTATAACAATAAAAGCCCTGTGTGTGTGCCGATAATTAAACTGCGCATGGCGGCACGCCGACCAATCAGCACACGGCACTCTACACGCACCGCTCATTTCACAGCTGTACCCCGCACCAGGTGTCCGCACGGAGGGCCAGGGCTCCCGTTACCTGACAGGCCGCAGTGCATGCCTCCAATGCCGCTGTACAGCTCCAGCACCCGCACCTTCACCAGATTCCGCGGTCTCTGCGGCTTGCACGCTTCTCCCTCCTCTTCCAGACCCCGGGCACTTCTGCATGAGGCTGCGCAACGGAAGACTCGCTCCCCGGGGCTCAGCTCTGAAAGGAGTTCGGTAGAGGATGTTCTGTGTATAGAGGCGGCGGCATCAGGTGCTGAGTGCAGGGGGCTGTGGCAGGTTTGGTAATAATTACCTGAATAAGCGGTTTGATTTGTGCCGTAACCGCAACGTTGTAGGGATGACTGAAGGAGGCCATCCCCTGGTGTGACAATGGAATAGAGGGTGGGAAGGGTGGGTGTGCTTAAACTGACGTACAGAGTGGAGGGGGGGAGTGACCCTAAAATAGCGGGGCAAAGCCCCTCCCACAAATACAGGCCAATAAATCGGCCTTATTACTTGTGGTCTGGGCTACAACTAGAACAGGAATCCTAACTAAATAATTACCTGAATAAGCGGTTTGATTTGTGCCGTAACCGCAACGTTTTAGGGATGACTGAAGGAGGCCAAAAGAGACAACATATAACCAGAAAACTTTATACGATTCCCACTTACCACACCAAGTTCTGAAAGGCAAGAGACATCTCAACGTTAGGATCAGGAATATATCTGTAATAACAGGAGGACTGCCACCGCCCTAGTTTCCTGATGGTTATTCAAGATATCAACGTGATAATTTCGTATCTGAAAAATGACTGAACACGATCTCGTGAGATGAGAATGGAGAACCTCGCTATAACCATTGTACGTGTATATATATAATTATTTTTATTTTTTTTGTAAACATATATATTTTCCCAAACATATAAACAAGTATGTATTTTATTTATTTATTAAACATATAAAATGTGAATGCATTTATTTTTTTTATTTTTTTTGCAAAGACATGAAAGACATTTTTTATATGCAGGAGTGAACACCAGAGGGCACCAGTATCCTAGCTAGCAACAAAGCTGTCTTGTGAACCCCCGGCCTGCATTCTCATCTGTGGCCACCAGGGGCGCAAGGACCCGGACAGGATCGATGCCAGAGACACCGCGCGGGAGACCGGGAGCAAGCAGGCCAGCAGCAACAGGAGAGGGAACAAGAAAAACGTAAGTAAAGAAAAAGAACCCTGCCTCACTAATGGCACAGCGGCCCATCCCAAACATTTGAGCGACGAACTCGGGATCACGCTGACCCCTGCATCCTACCTACACTGCCGCGTGGGAGCCGATGCTGCCAGGCAGATCGCTCCGGTGCAGCGTGACTCCCCCTTACCTGGGGAGCCGGCGCCGCCGACCGGACTGAAGCAACGTGGCCGCTGACTGACGTGGCAACTTACCTGGCTTGCGGGGCGCACTCTGAAGACGCACGAGGGGCAGTATGGCACTGTTTGTAGCACTGTAATCTGCTGTAGCCATGTTCTGTGTTGAAACTGACGTACAGAGTGGAGGGGGGGAGTGACCCTAAAATAGCGGGGCAAAGCCCCTCCCACAAATACAGGCCAATAAATCGGCCTTATTACATACACACACATAACAAACACAGATTGGTCACTTACCTTTCTATTTGGAGGCTGCAGGAGAGGAGCAGTCAGGAGGCACGGAGGAGGAGCACCGCTGATAGCATGCAGAGAGGTTTTTTTCTTCCTGACCTCTGCATGCTTCCTTCTAAGCGCGGACCTGGCAGCATCAATCAGTGTCAGCAGGCACGCGTGTAGAGCCCACTCCTCATTGGCTCAGTGTGTCTGCTGACATGTAATGCTGCTGCCCTGCGGTCCTCCTGAGCTTGCACTCCTGACAGAAGTAAATAAACAGGGGGGTGGGGAGCCAGGACCACCTCAATGCCGGACCAATAAAGCTCCTCCATGTTGAGTGCAGCCATGGATGGATTTGGCTGCAGGGCAGAGCGGGCTCAGAGGGCGTGGCTTCAGATAATATAAAATACAGGCAGATCTGCCTAATGACATATATTAGGAAATTATATTTTTCCCTGCCTCCCACACAGTAGTAGCAAATACATGGAGTGGCCAACCCCTTTAAGTAAATTATTAGTTGAGTCTAGACATAACTATAATGTATCTGATGAATTATTTTTCAGAATATGCAGTGAGTATTCAAAAATTCTTTGTGGAACTTTTTTTTTTACCTTTCAAAACATTCTCTATTTTGTGCACTAGAGACTACAGATCATACAAGTCAGCTGCCACTCTTTATGAAGTGCTTCATATGTGAAGCAGTGTTTGGAATAGGAAATTATAAGCCATCACAATCTGGTCATCTACATGCCTCCCAGTCATCCCGGATCAGGCATAACGTTCCTAGATTTTTGGCCTCTGTCCTACCATCCTGGGAGGACTGCATCATTTCCCATTTTAATGTTTTCTGTGTCATTAAGCTGAAGATACAGCTGGATACAAAGAGACATAAATACATAAAATTATGCAGGAGATGTAAAATATGGAACAAGATTGTCCCCCACACTCAGGAAGGGCCCAGGGTTCAAATAAAAGATGAAAAAGACCATATATATGACAACCTGCTAGGTAGGTACCATAGAGGCCTGTGGATACTCGCATACGCTACAGGATCCCACTACAAAGCACCCTAATAGTGCAATAACATGACATAGAAGATAGCAGCTTTAACTTGGAAGAAGCGCAGCCCCTTGGAAGAAGCGCACCTGCGCGAAACGTACGTTGGGTTTTTGGTCCTCTCCTCTTGAGGTTTGTAACCCATTTCTACTATATTACTATCACTACTTTGGTTATCATCAGGGCTTGTTATACTTATTAATACTGACATCTTTGTACTATGGGTTGCCTGGGGTTTTATAGACTGTTTGATATTTACTATTGCCATAACCATTTTTTCTGGGTCTGTGGTCCATATTGGTGGTGATATCCCACCTGGTCAATAGGATTCAACAGCATGTAATATGGTGATTTGTATCCTTTGTATTATGTAGCAGCTTTGCACAGTTTTATTTACCTATATATCAGGGGTTGCACTTGTTGTGCTTAATTTGTGCACCCTCCTGTTTGATTACAATTAATATGTGTTATTGCTGCTATCTTCTATGGCATGTTATTGCACTATTATGATGCTATGAGGTGGGATCCTGTAGCATATGCGAGTATCTACAGGCCTCTATCGTACCTACCTAGCAGGTTGGCATATATATATATATATATGGTCTTTTTCATCTTTTAGGGTCCATTCACACATCCGTGATGCGCAAAACACGGACATCGGCGATGTGCGTTCCGCATTTTGTAGACCGCACATCGCCGGCACTTAATAGAAAATGCCTATTCTTGTCCACAATTGTGGACAAGAATAGGACGTTCTATTTTTTTCTGGAACGGAATTGCGGACCCGGAAGTGCGGATCCGGGCAGCACATCGTGCTACCCCATAGAAATGAATGGGTCCGCAACTCCATTCCGCAAAATGCGTAACAAAATTGCGGACGTGTGAATGGACCCTAATTTAAACCCTGGGCCCTTCCTGAGTGTGGGGGACCTTCTTGTTCCATATTTTACATCTCCTGCATAATTGTATGTATTTATGTCTATTTATTAATGTATTCTAACAATACAAATGTAATGTTGGTATTTCAATGTGTGGTTGTGTATACATTATTGGCGTTTTGGTTGGTTCCCACACATGTAAAAAAATCTTTTGTTAGATGGTGGATAGCTGGATACAAAGGTAAAGCAGGAAACACTTTTTTAGACAGTGCAGATACATTAGTAAATTTTGGTCAAAGTTCTTTGGACAGACAAGACCAAAGTGAAGATGTTTGGCCATAATGCACAGCACCACATTCATCAAAAACCAAACACAGCATATCAGCACAAACACTTCATACCAACTGTCAAGCACAGTGGTGATGGGGTAATGATTTGGGCTTATTTTGCAGCCACAGGACATGGGCACCTTGCAGTCATTGAGTCAACCATGAATTCCTCTGTATTCTAGAGTTCGAGGGAACCTGTCACCTCCAAAAACCATCCCAAGCCGCCAGCAGTACCTGAGAGTAGCCAGCAGCGTGTTTCCGACGATCATTTTCTTCCTGAAGGCAGATGAAGCAAAAAGCTTAGAAAACGTTCTTTTATCCCCTGCCTGCGTGATTTTCTAGTCATGTTTGAAGTCAAGGGGGCAACGGCCTCCTTGCTTCAAGTCACGGTAACCACGCCCCCTTCGCTGTGACTGACAGCGCTTATGCATGAGATTTCGGCTGCCTTTGCCAAACAGGCGGCTGTCAGTCACAGCGATGGGGCAGGAAGGGGGCGTAATTGGCAAATTTTCCATTTTAATCCATTTTTTCCAGTAACAAAGCAGAGGTTAACAGCCAAACAAAATGCTACATTTATTACCCCGATTCTGTCGTTTGCAGAAACACCCCATATGTGGCCGTAAAGTAGGGCGTAGAGGGAAAGGTGCACCGTATGGTTTTTGGAAGGCAGATTTTGCTGGACTGGTTTATTTACACCATGTCCTATTTGAAGCCCCCCTGATGCACCCCTACAGTAGAAACTCCATAAAAGTGACCCCATTTTGGAAACAACGGGATAAGGTGGCAGTTTTGTTGGGACTATTTTTAGGGTACATATGATTTTTGGTTTATCTATATTATATTTTTGTGAGGTAAGGTTACCAGAAATAGAAATTCAGAAATTTAATCTCCATTTGCCAATAACTCTTGTGGAACACCTAAAGGGTTAACGACATTTGTAAAATCAGTTTTGAATACCTTGAGGGGTGCAGTTTCTTATATGGGGTGGCTTTTATGGAGTTTTTACTCTAGGGGTGCATCAGGGGGGCTTCAAATGGGACATGGTACCAAAAAAAAAAAAGCCATCAAAATCTGCCTTCCAGAAACCATACGGTGTTCCTTTCCTACTGCACCCTGCCGTTTGGTCATACAGCAGTTTACGAGTAAACTGCAGTATGAGGGTAATAAATATTAAGTTTTGTTTGGCTGTTAACCCTTGGAAAAAAACTGATTAAAATGGAAAATTTGCCAAAAAATTGCTTTTTTTGGCACCCTTTTTTTTTCTTTTACCGTGTTCATCTGAGGGGTTGGGGGGGTATTTTTATAGAGCAGATTCTTACAGACGCGACGATACCTAATATGTCTACTTTTTTTATTTATGTTTTACACTATATTATCTTTCTATAAACAAAAAAAAAAACAATTTAAGTATCTCCATAGTCTAAGAGTCATTTTTTTTTTGTTTTTAGCCGATTATCTTATGTAGGGGCTCATTTTTTGTGGGATGAGAGGACGGTTTTATTAACACTATTTTGGGGGGCATATGACTTTTTGATCGCTTGCTATTACAATTTTTATGATGTAAGGTGACAAAAAAAATACCTTTTTTTGCACCATTTTTTTAATATTTTTTTTACCGTGTTCATCTGAGGGGTTGGGGGGGTATTTTTATAGAGCAGATTCTTACGGACGCGGCGATACCTAATATGTCTTTTTTTTTATTTATTTTAGTTTTACAAAATAATATTTTGGAAACATTTTTGTTTTTGTTTTAGTGTCTCAAGTCTGAGAACCAGTTTTTTTATCCGATTGTCAGTGGCTAAATTGGGATATAAATTTAGTACTCCATGGAAGTGTGGTACTCCCTGAAGCAACCAATAACGCAGAGGCCCGGATGATCGGGGCACGTGTCACACTGAGTAGTGGTGTCCTTCCGTATCCCCCTCCTGTGACACACACTGCACCTTTTTTGGGTCCGTCCCTTCTTTCCAGTATGGGGGACCACACCTGGAAAGTGTTGGCCAGGGACGATCCGGGCGCCTTCAGTTCCCGAGGTACTCCGGCCTGCTCTTTCCCGGTCAGAAAAGATCAGGTCCTTGAGGACTGCCTCATAGAACTGAAGGAATGTCCCTGTGTTGCCAGCGCTCCGGGACAGCACAAAAGAGTTGTACAAGGCAACCTGCACCAAGTAGACCGCAACTTTTTTGTACCATGCCCGGGTTTTCCGCATGGCGTTATAGATAGATCAACTCCTCCCATATACTGATTGTAGTCGACGATACAATCGGGCTTAAGGACCGTTGCTGCGGTACCTCGCACAGGGACAGGGGTGATGCCGTTACCATAAATTGTGGACAGTACAAGGACATTCCTCTTGTCCTTATATCTGACCAGCAACAGATTTCCAGTGGTAAGGGCACGGGTCTCACCCCTGGGGATAGGTACCTGGAGGGGGTGGGCAGGGAGGCCGAGTTGATTTTTCCGCATGGTCCTAAAAGCGGACGTGGATCTGGCGGCGAGGGACTGGAACAAGGGGATACTAGTATAAAAGTTATCCACGTAGAGGTGGTAACCCTTATCTAGCAGTGGGTGCATAAGATCCCACACAAGTTTCCCGCTAACACCCAGAGTGGGGGGACATTCTGAGGGTTGAATACGGGAATCTCGCCCCTCATACACACGAAACTTGTAAGTGTACCCTGATGCACTCTCACAAAGTTTGTACAGCTTCACACCATACCTCGCCCACTTAGAGGGAACATACTGGCAGAAAATGAGTCTCCCCTTGAACGCAATGAGAGACTCATCAATTTCGACCTCCCTTCCAGGTACATAGGCCTGTACAAATATGGCCCCAAAGTGATCGATAACCGGCCTGATTTTGTACAGGCGGTTATAGGCAGGATCACCTCGGGGGGGAGGGACATGCTGCATTATCTGAATAATGCAGGCATTTCCGGATGGCCTCATTAGAGCGTGTCATGGCCGTACTGTAAAGTGGGGTCTGGTAGAGGACGTCCCCACTCCAGTAATGCCTGACACTAGGTTTCTTGACTAGGCCCATGTGCAGCACGAGGCCCCAAAACGTCCTCATCTCAGCTGCACTGACCGGGGTCCAGCCACCGGGCCTAGCCAAAAAGGATCACGGGTGTTGAGCAACAAACTGTTGGGCGTACAGGTTTGTTTGCTCCACCCTTAGATTTACAAAGTGGTCACTGAAAAAAAGACTAAAATAGTCGTATTCAGTGAAGCCCACTGTGGAAATCTGAATTCCTGGTTGGCCTACAAAATCAGGAATCACGGGCTCAAATCGCTCTGGGGTACACCGCACTAGTTCACCGGCAGGGGGCTCTGGTGGATTTAACTGGTGGGCCGGAAAACTAGTACGAGCCCCAGAGCTGCTCGTACTAGGGTGGCCCACAGGGTCCCTAGCATGGCGGTCCCCTCTGCTCCGCCTGGCGGCGTCTCGCTAGATGATGAGGAGGACGCGGATGACAACAGGAAAGTGGGGTCATCCTCGTCCTCACTGGGACTCTCGGACTCGGAGGCAAGCTGAGCGTATGCCTCCTTGGCCGAGAACATCCGGCGGGCCATAGGGGAGTGTGTGTGTGCGTGCGCTGAAAACTTTATTTGATGTGCGTGTGTGTGGGGGCACGGGTGTTTGCGAACTCACCCTAAACCTAACACACACAAAAAAAAAAGACTAACTAAAAAAAAGGTCAGAAAATGTGGAAGAAAAAATAAAAATTCTAAATCGCTGATCAACCGTCCGAAGTTAATCAGCGGTGGGGTGTGCGATGCGCTAACAGTGGCCGGACGCTAAGAGTGCCGGCCACAGTCAGCGTACGTACAAAATTAATAATAATAATAATAAAAAAAATAACTAAAAAATGCTTGCGCCCAAAAAAAACTTGCCCTAAAATATCCCTGCCTAATCTAACCTGTCCCTAGCCTTTCCCTAATTACCTGGGTGCTGGGGCACAGATGGGGGTGCTGGCTGGAGATCCGTGCAGCGATCCACGTGCAGCGCTCCTCTCTCCTCGGCTCCTCGGACACAAAAGGAGGAGGAGAGGAGCACTTTGGTAATTTGAACCTCCCGCCCCTGCAGCCGACCAATGAGAGCGATCCTGAGAGGTGATGTCACCATCACCTCTCAGGATCGCAGGATGGTGATTGGTGGTGTATTATCACACCACCGATCACCATCCTGTTCCGGGTTATCGGGTCCCCAGAGACCCTAATAACCAGGAAACGCAGCAACCCGCAGGTCTGAATTGACCTGCGGTTTGCTGCGATCGCCGACATGGGGGGGGGGTCACAGGACCCCCCGGCGCATTGAGGCAAGGTGCCTGCTCAATGATTTGAGCAGGCACCGGGTTACGATCACCGCCCGCCAGTGATCGGAACTATATATGACGTACCGGTACGTCATGTGTCCTTAAGTACCAGGACAACATGCCGTACCGGTACGTCATGTGTCCGGAAGAGGTTAAGGAAGAGGTTCTTTTACACGAGTGATACGGATTGTGTCAGGATCGGTTCAGTTCAATCATTTTTTTGTCTGATAGGTCATCAGTATCTGATCACTGGGGGTCCGACACCCAGGACCCCTGCCGATCCGCCGTTTTGAGAAGGCAGCAGCACTCCTGTGAGCGCAGCTGCCTTCTCACAGTGCCGTACATTATACAGTGGCTGTGCTTGGCATTTCCCTTGAATGGGGCTGAGCTGCTCCTAGGCCACATGAGTGATGAAGGTGACATAACTGGCCTACGAAAAGCAGAGAGAAGGCTGTGGCGCTCTGGTGTCTTCTCAAACAGCTGATCGGCGGGGGTCCCAGATGTCAGAACCCCACCAATCAGATACTGGATGACCCATCCTGAGGACTTAGATCACTGTGACGCGACAGACCCAAGAAAATCCATCCCAGATTTTTTTTGCAACTGTCCCGTAGCAGTCACAGCATATCACATTGCAACTCCAATGAAATACATGATATGAAATGTCACGCAACTTTCTTGTAGCACGACACATAAGCCATAGCCTTATGGCAAATCCTATCAATATGCCATAGCTGATTCAAATGCAAACGACCCAAGAATCCCCAAAAATTCCAACCCTGCTCGATATGTATTTTTATTTTTTTTGTGATTTTGGGGTCACTGCAATTCTGCGACTGCACTTCTACACAGAAATCCTTGGTTGGGATATGGGTGTAGTAGCCATGATCGCTGTGTAGCCCCAGCCTTATAGCACACCCACAGGATATGCCATAAATGAGTGATAGATTAGGTCCCATCTCTGGTTGAGGCCACCTCTCAATTCATCCTCTGCCTGGATGAATCAGCCGTGGCAGAGAACTTTATACGTTGTGGCTGTAGGTGCTTATCTTTAACCCGACGTATAAAAGTGCACGTTTACATCGCGATCTGTCGCTGCTTGTGGCTTATTAGACAGCTGCGGTCACAGTGAGGCATGCCAAAACCAGCAGAAGCGGTCTGGTTGCATGGCATCCTTGTAGCACCCTGCTACAAGGATCCATCGCAGTGTACAATTTAAAAGCCGATGGGGAGCGCGCTTCTTGATGTGAGAACTGTAACGTTAACTGTGTGCCTGCAGGTTGTGAATTAACTACTTCCTGCACTGACTGTGGCTGGAAGGGGTTAATTCAGGGCTCCAGATGGCGCCCAAAATGGTCGCCAATGCGACTTAAAATTGCTAAATGGCGACAAGACTTTGCCGCTTTCACATTACTGACATGGCACGCGCTGCTGTCAGCGCGTGCCATGTTCTTCTCAACAACACAGGGGAGAAGGAGGTAGTCCCTCCCCCCTGTACTGCTGCCACCAATGGGCTGATAGCAGAGAGGAGGAGGGAAGGGGCTGTGGCCACTGCGCCACCAATGAATATCGCTTATGCCTGAATACAAACGCAGGCTGCGCTGCGGGTGCCGGCCATATCCCATACCCAGCACCCAGCCTCTATGACTGCGTGCTGCGATCCACCGCTATTAACTCCCCGCACCTGAGGGGTTAATAGCGGCGGATGGCAGCACGCAGTCATACAGGCTGGGTGCCGGGTATGGGATATGGCCAGCACCCGCAGCGCAGCCCGACTATATTCATTGGTGGCACAGTGCACCCAACCCCAGTATTATAAAGCAGAATCATTGGTGATTGGTGGTGCAGTGCGCCCCCAACCCCCCCCCCCCCCCAAGTATTATTATCATTGGTGGTGCAGTGCGCCTCCAACCCCCCCCAAGTATTATAATCATTGGTGGCAGTCACAGTTCCGATCGGAGCCCCAGCAGTGTAATCCTGGGGCTCCGATCGGTTACCATGGCAGCCAGGATGCTATTGAAGTCCTGGCTGCCATAGTCGGCTCGCTGCTGCTCTGTGCACAAAGCACAGGGCAGCAGGGAGAGTGTGTAAAGTCCTATTCACCCTGATAGAGATCTATCAGGGTGAATAGGACAAGGGATGAAAAGATCCCAGGTTCTAGCCCCTAAGGGGGGAAATAGTTATTAAATAAAAAGTAAAAAAAAAAGTAAAAAAAAACAAACACCAAAATATAAGTTTAACCACCTCCGGACCGCTGTACGCAGATTCGCGTTCCGGAGGTGGCAGCGCTGCGCACAATCACGCATATACGCGTCATCTCGCGAGACGCGAGATTTCGCTCAAAGCCGGCCCGCGCATCGCGGGCCGGCAAAATTCAAAGAAGAAGTTCGTCACCAGCCTGCCAGCAACGATCATTGGCTGGCAGGCTGGCGATTTTCAAAAAATCCAATCAAAAGTCATATAACAGATCATATTAGTAAATATGATCTGTTACATGGCTTCTCTGCTTCTCTGCTGGTCCTTTTCGTCGGTTGGATCCAGCAGAGAAGCAGACTGAACTGTGAGTACACCAACACTACACCTTAGCCCCTGATCACCCCCCTGCACCCCAATTAACCCTTTGATCACCCCTTTGATCGCCCCTGTCAATCACTAGTGAAAGGAAAAAAAGTGATCAGTGTAAACTGTCACTTTTTTTTTTTCACTGGTATTGGCTGTTAGGTTTTAGGGATAGTTTAGGCCCCTTGGTTAGGTAGTTAGCGTCAGTTAGCGCCCACCCCACCGCAGTCACTTTTATTCGCTGAATAGCGTATCGCTAATCAGCATTTGTACTTTTATAGTATCTGTAAGTGATCAAAACTGATCACGGTCAGATCTATAATAGTATTAGTGTCACTTTAGTTCGCCCTCCACCCAAAACGCAGTGTTTGCCCGATCAGGCCTGATCGGTCGCCCACACGTGCGTTCACCCACGCCCGCCCCACCGCAGTGACAAAAAATATATATTTTTTGATCACTGCACATTCATTTTACACGCACTGCGGCGATAAAAAAATCAGTTTTGATATTTTTTATCAACCGCAGCGGCCTCCGGTACTTCGCTAGCCTCCCCTTTGTAAGACAGGCTTGCTTTTTTTCTTGGGTAGTCTCAGGGAATACCCCTAAATTTAGTAGTCCAAAATGTCAAACAGGGGGTATTCTTCTGAAGAGGCCTACAGGATTCTGACCCAGTCGGAATCCTGTAGGCGGGTCAGAATATGAACCTGTGGAAAGCAGTGGCTCTCTGACCCAAAGTTCGGACGAGGAGGTGGAGGTCCCTGGCAGCACCAGGCGTACCCGGCCCCGTGTCGCTAGACCACAGGTTATGCAGGATCCGCTTCAAGAGCAGCAGAGTGGGGCTGTCGCTGCCGGATCACGTGGTGAGGCATACACCAGCAGCGCAGCCCTCCCTGGACCTAGTACCAGCACTGCCGTACAACATGGTGACGTGGCGAGCACCAGAAGGGCAGTTGAAGCTGGTACGGTGGCATGTGCACTATTTACCCCGTCGCAGCCACCGCACAGACAGGCCCGTAGAGCCCCTAGAATCCCTGAGGTGCTGGCAAACCCCGATTGGCAGTCACCAACTTCAGCCGCACCTGTAGTTCCCCCTTTCACCGCCCAGTCTGGAGTTCGGGTTGAGACGGCTCAAATCGGTTCGGCCCTGGGATTTTTTGAGCTGTTCTTGACTGCGGAGCTCTTGGACTTAGTCGTGGCAGAGACCAACCAGTATGCCACACAATTTATATCCGCCAACCCGGGAAGCTTTTATGCCCAGCCTTTCCGGTGGAAACCAGTCCAAGTTTCCGAACTTAAAATTTTTTTGGGCCTTCTCCTCAACATGGGCCTGACAAAAAAGCATGAATTGCGGTCATATTGGTCAACGCACCCGATTCATCACATGCCCATGTTCTCTGCTGCTATGTCCAGGGCACGATTTGAGGCCATCCTCCGTTTCCTGCATTTTAGCGACAACACCACCTCCCGTCCCAGAGGCCACCCAGCTTTTGACCGGCTCCACAAAATTCGGCCCCTCATAGACCATTTCAACCAGAAATTTGCAGATTTGTATACCCCCGAGAAAAACATCTGCGTAGACGAGTCCCTAATACATTTTACCGGGCGCCTTGGCTTCAAACAGTACATCCCAAGCAAGCGTGCCCGGTATGGGGTCAAATTGTATAAGCTCTGTGAAAGGGCCACAGGCTATACCCACAAATTTCGGATCTATGAGGGAAAAGATCAGACCCTGGAGCCGGTCGGTTGCCCTGACTACCTGGGGAGCAGTGGGAAGACAGTCTGGGACTTGGTGTCACCCTTATTCGGCAAGGGGTACCATCTTTATGTGGACAATTTTTACACAAGTGTGGCCCTCTTTAGGCATTTGTTTCTAGAACGGATTTGCGCCTGTGGCACCGCGCGAACTAGTCGCGTGGGCTTCCCCCAACGGCTTGTAACCACCCGTCTTGCAAGGGGGGAGAGGGCTGCCTTGTGTAACGAAGAACTGCTCGCGGTGAAATGGAGAGACAAGCGTGACGTTTACATGCTCTCCTCCATTCACGCAGACACGACAATCCAAATTGAGCGAGCAACCCGTGTCATTGAAAAGCCCCTCTGTGTCCACGACTATAATGCGCTCATGGGAGGGGTGGACTTCAATGACCAGAAGTTGTCTCCGTATTTAGTTTCCCGCAGAACCAGACGCTGGTATAAGAAGGTGTCTGTATATTTAATTCAATTGGCGCTGTACAATAGTTTTGTTCTCTACAGTAAGGCTAGGAGAACACGATCTTTCCTCAAATTCCAGGAAGAGATCATCAAGAACCTCCTTTACCCAGGAGGTTCCGTGGCCCCATCCACCAGTGTAGTTAGCCGTCTACACGAGCGACATTTCCCCAGTGTCGTTCCTGGTACCTCAACCCAACCGTCACCCCGAAAAAGATGTCGTGTCTGTAGCAGGAGTGGAATAAGGCGTGACACCCGCTATTTCTGTCCTGACCACCCTGCCCTATGCTTTGGTGAGTGTTTCCGGAAGTACCACACACAGGTACACCTAGCATAGGGATTGCATCTCACAGGACAGGCACACAGGGCTATTAGGGCCCTTTTACTCTCAGCTGCTGCAAACCTCTCCTTTCACCTGGGATAAAGTGCATAACGTACTTCGCCACATCTTTGGGCGATTTGCGCTTTGCACATTGTCCCATGGGGAAGGAGAGGTTTGTTCTATAAAGGTAAAAAAAACTAAACAAAAAAAAAATTACCGGTAAGTAAAAAAGTTAAAAAAAAGTTAATATGTTCTGTTCTAAAGTTAATAAAGTTATTGCTTTGCGGCCTGGTTTTTTCTTTTTTGTTTTGTTTTTTTTTACCTTCCAGGTGGACCAACCGATCGACCAGCTGCAGCACTGATGTGCATTCGGACAGAAGCATTGCGCTGCTGTCAGATTACACGCAAGTCGGTGTATGCGGCGCTGCAAGACGAGATTTCTCCTCTGCAGTAAAAGATATGTTTGCCGAGGCATATGAGCTGAGGAGGTGGCGGTGTTCATATACTTTGGCAAACACTTTGTATATATAAAAAAAAAAATCCCGGCAATGATTTATTCATCCACATCGATTGATGTGAATGGAGAAATCTGGTTTGCCAGGGCATACGAGCTGAAGTGGGTATGGATGTTGGGCGGAGCTCCTATGTCCTGGCAGACGCCTTTCCCCTCCTTTTTCTTTTTTTGGCAGAGATTTTTTCATCCACATTGATCGATGCGAATGAAGAAATCTGTGCCGTTCATTTTTTTCTTTCAGCCCAGAGGCTGAACGGAAAAAAAAAATCTCATTACCCGTATGCTCAATATAAGGAGAATAGCAGAAACTCCTAATGCTGGGCATACATGTAATGATTGCGGAGACCCTCAAATGCCAGGGCAGTACAAACACCCCACAAATAACACCATTTTGGAAAGAAGACACCCCAAGGTATTCGCTGAGGGGCATATTGAGTCCATGAAAGATTGAAATTTTTGTCCCAAGTTAGCGGAAAGGGAGACTTTGTGAGAACAAAATCAAAAAAATCAATTTCCGCTAACTTGTGCCAAAATTTTTTTTTTTTCAATGAACTCGCCATGCCCCTCATTGAATACCTTGGGGTGTCTTCTTTCCAAAATGGGGCCACATGTGGGGTATTTATACTGCCCTGGCATTTTAGGGGCCCCAAAGCGTGAGAAGAAGTCTGGTATCCAAATGTCTAAAAATGCCCTCCTAAAAGGAATTTGGGCCCCTTTGCCCACCTAGGCTGCAAAAAAGTGTCACACATCTGGTATCTCTGTATTCAGGAGAAGTTGAGGAATGTGTTTTGGGGTGTCTTTTTACATATACCCATGCTGGGTGAGATAAATATCTTGGTCAAATGCCAACTTTGTATAAAAAAATGGGAAAAGTTGTCTTTTGCCAAGATATTTCTCTCACCCAGCATGGGTATATGTAAAATGACACCACAAAACACATTCCCCACCTTCTCCTGAGTATGGAGATACCAGATGTGTGACACTTTTTTGCAGCCTAGGTGGGCAAAGGGGCCCACATTCCAAAGAGCACCTTTCGGATTTCACAGGTCATTTACCTACTTACCACACATTAGGGCCCCTGGAAAATGCCAGGGCAGTATAACTACCCCACAAGTGACCCCATTTTGGAAAGAAGACACCCCAAGGTATTCCGTGAGGGGCATGGTGAGTTCCTAGAATTTTTTATTTTTTGTCACAAGTTAGTGGAAAATGATGATTTTTTTTTTTTTTTCATACAAAGTCTCATATTCCACTAACTTGTGACAAAAAATAAAAACTTCCATGAACTCACTATGCTCATCAGCGAATACCTTGGGGTCTCTTCTTTCCAAAATGGGGTCACTTGTGGGGTAGTTATACTGCCCTGGCATTCTAGGGGCCCAAATGTGTGGTAAGGAGTTTGAAATCAAATTCTGTAAAAAATGACCTGTGAAATCCGAAAGGTGCTCTTTGGAATATGGGCCCCTTTGCCCACCTAGGCTGCAAATAAGTGTCACACATCTGGTATCTCCGTACTCAGGAGAAGGTGGGGAATGTGTTTTGGGGTGTCATTTTACATATACCCATGCTGGGTGAAAGAAATATCTTGGCAAAAGACAACTTTTCCCATTTTTTTATACAAAGTTGGCATTTGACCAAGATATTTATCTCACCCAGCATGGGTATATGTAAAAAGACACCCCAAAACACATTCCTCAACTTCTCCTGAGTACGGAGATACCAGATGTGTGACACTTTTTTGCAGCCTAGGTGGGCAAAGGGGCCCACATTCCAAAGAGCACCTTTCGGATTTCACAGGTCATTTTTTACTGAATTTGATTTCAAACTCCTTACCACACATTTGGGCCCCTAGAATGCCAGGGCAGTATAACTACCCCACAAGTGACCCCATTTTGGAAAGAAGAGACCCCAAGGTATTCGCTGATGGGCATAGTGAGTTCATGGAAGTTTTTATTTTTTGTCACAAGTTAGTGGAATATGAGACTTTGTATGAAAAAAAAAAAAAAAAAAAAAAATCATCATTTTCCACTAACTTGTGACAAAAAATAAAAAATTCTAGGAACTCGCCATGCCCCTCACGGAATACCTTGGGGTGTCTTCTTTCCAAAATGGGGTCACTTGTGGGGTAGTTATACTGCCCTGGCATTCTAGGGGCCCAAATGTGTGGTAAGGAGTTTGAAATCAAATTCTGTAAAAAATGACCTGTGAAATCTGAAAGGTGCTCTTTGGAATATGGGCCCCTTTGCCCACCTAGGCTGCAAAAAAGTGTCACACATCTGGTATCTCCGTACTCAGGAGAAGGTGGGGAATGTGTTTTGGGGTGTCATTTTATATATACCCATGCTGGCTGAGAGAAATATCTTGGCAAAAGACAACTTTTCCCATTTTTTTATACAAAGTTGGCATTTGACCAAGATATTTATAAATTTCTTGGTCAAATGCCAACTTTGTATAAAAAAATGGGAAAAGTTGTCTTTTGCCAAGATATTTCTCTCACCCAGGATGGGTATATATAAAATGACACCCCAAAACACATTCCCCACCTTCTCCTGAGTACGGAGATACCAGATGTGTGACACATTTTTGCAGCCTAGGTAGGCAAAGGGGCCCATATTCCAAAGAGCACCTTTCGGATTTCACAGAATTTGATTTCAAACTCCTTACCACACATTTGGGCCCCTAGAATGCCAGGGCAGTATAACTACCCCACAAGTGACCCCATTTTGGAAAGAAGAGACCCCAAGGTATTCGCTGATGGGCACAGTGAGTTCATAGAACTTTTTATTTTTTGTCACAAGTTAGTGGAATATGAGACTTTGTAAGAAAAAAAAATAAAAAAATAATCATCATCATTTTCCGCTAACTTGTTCTATAAACTCACTATGCCCATCAACGAATACCTTAGGGTGTCTACTTTCCGAAATGGGGTCATTTGTGGGGGGTTTGTACTGTCTGGGCATTGTAGAACCTCAGGAAACATGACAGGTGCTCAGAAAGTCAGAGCTGCTTCAAAAAGCGGAAATTCACATTTTTGTACCATAGTTTGTAAACGCTATAACTTTTACCCAAACCATTTTTTTTTTACCCAAACATTTTTTTTTTATCAAAGACATGTAGAACAATAAATTTAGAGCAAAATTTATATATGGATCTCGTTTTTTTTTGCAAAATTTTACAACTGAAAGTGAAAAATGTCATTTTTTTGCAAAAAAATCTTTAAATTTCGATTAATAACAAAAAAAGTAAAAATGTCAGCAGCAATGAAATACCACCAAATGAAAGCTCTATTAGTGAGAAGAAAAGGAGGTAAAATTCATTTGGGTGGTAAGTTGCATGACCGAGCAATAAACGGTGAAAGTAGTGTAGGTCAGAAGTGTAAAAAGTGGCCTGGTCTTTCAGGGTGTTTAAGCACTGGGGGCTGAGGTGGTTAAATCACCCCCTTGCCCAATTTTACATATAAATATATAAATAAAAAAAAATACATAATCGCCATGCCCGAAAAAGTTCGAACTATTAAAATATTAAAAAATATCTCCTATGCGGTGAACACCGTAACAGAAAAAAAAAAAAAAAAAAAAAAACGGGCAATTTGCATTTTCCTTGTCCCGACAAAAATTAGGTTAGGACTGTTCGATTATGGGCCGGACGTTCCATAAAATCTGGAATGCACGCAGCTTTTTTGGGGTTTAATTTTTTTCACGTGGTATCGAGTATCGCAATACTTTTTTATGGTATCGAAATAGAGTCAAAATTTTCGTATCGTGACAACCCTAGGTAAGGCTTTCACACTAGCAGCAAGACGGATCCGACAGTGCACGGCAAAAGGCCGCCGGACTAAAAGTACTGCATGTCAGACTTTTTAGTCCGGCGGCCTCTCACCGCGAACTGACGTGCTGCGCCAGAGCTCTGCCCCCGTCCCCATTATAGTCAATGGGGACGGAGCAGCGGTCCGGCGAAATAGAGGCAGGACGGATCCGATAGGATGAACAGCTTGTCGGATCCGTCCTGCCGCTAGTGTGAAAGTAGCCTAAGACATGTGTTTTTTTTGTTTTGTTTTTAAATTATACCGTAATTATATGTATTTTAAATTTGGCGACTAAAATGTTTTATTTGGCGACTAAATTTTTCAGGTTAGGAGCCAATGGCTCCTTGATATTTTTTTTTGTCTGGAGCCCTGGGTTAATTCACTTAAAAAAATAAATAAAAAATAGTTAAAATATATAAGAAAATTCATAAAAAGTGAAATAAAGACATTACAAAAATTAAAAAGTTATAGCAATAGTTACCAGTATTAGCAATAGTACAGCAGACATGCTATATATTTATTAGTTTTAGCAATAGTATAGTGGAATTTGTGTGTACAATATACATACAGTACACTTTTTTTTTCCTTTTTACTTTCTTAATTTTTTTTTTAAAGTCTAGGTATTTGTTTCAGCTACATTTAGTATAGCAGGGGTATTTTTCTGTGTACGACATAATAAACTAACGCACACATAAAAAAAAAAAAAAAAAGGAAAAATAAAAACACCCCAGCCAATTGCTTAAAATTTCCAAATTTACCTAAGATGAATACCTTAGGGGCACAACAACGTCACTGTGAAGGGGCTTGTAATGTTTTAGCGCTGTCCAACATCCAAACTGGCAGTACGGTGCCATAGAACCAGCAATAAAAAAATAGGACGCCAAAATGCGCTGTAGCCTTTTGGTGAGGCCAGCCAGCAGATAAATTACACAAATAGTGTCCATTTTCAGAGTACAAACGTACGATAATGGTTTTAGAAATGTTTTGTCTTGAAATCTTTTGTAACAGTTACAAAAAATTTTAAGGAAAAATAATTTGTTTTTTCATAATTCAGTTTTCCATAAATTATTTTTTTAATATTACATCTATCAAGTAATGGCACAAAAGAAAGGTCTAAGATGTCCAGTGAAAAATCATATCAAATACAAGTAGGTTGCTTCAAATATTAGTTATTTGCTGTTAGATCAGCTCATTGCTGAAAAATTGGCCTGGTAAGGAAGCAGTTAAATGAATGCTCCATAAAACCAGCAGTATTATTTCTCATTCTTCTCTAATGTATATTTTTAATCTTTTCTCCAAAACGACAAATTTTATTGTAATGGTGTATAACTAATCTTAGGCATGTAGGGGCGGAGCCTGACGAGGAATGGAGTGAGACGTGCGCCTCCATAGCTCCTGCCCTAATCCTGTTATATATCCTTCCAGGCTGCCCGAAATAGTGCACACACCACAAATTCTGTTGCACAAGGCAGCGGTGATTACAGGGACACCAGACCCGACGGGTATCATGCCGAGGAAAGGCAAGACCCCGATGAAAACTGGGCGAGAGGCGCAGGACCATCATGGCGCTTGGGAGGATGAGGACAGAAGTCGGACAGCAGCAGCGCGCCAAGAGATCGCGGCGAAGCTGCAAAAGTTCGCCCGCAGAGAACAAAGGTTCGCAGGGGAGATCAGGTGGAGGACAGATCAGAATCAGATCATTCTGATCAATTCTCGGAGGAGGAAATCCAGGAGGAGGGGAGGCAGACTGAAGTGGGCCATTGCAAAAAGAGGAGCCCTGATAGAGAAGATGGTAGGGAGGGTGCAGTAGAGCCCACCCTGAAAGATGTGATGGCAGCAATAGCAGGCTGTAATGCCACGCTAAAGAGCCTAAACTTGCAAGTTGGGAGTCTTAAAGAGGATCTGTCTGTCATAAGACACGATTTGCGAAAAGTTGCAGAGCGCACGACAGAAGTGGAGCGTCGAGTTTCAGATTTAGAAGATGGCGCCAAACCACTACAGAAAGCGACCAGAAATGCTGGTGAGAATATTGACGCACTTTTTGCTAAAACCGATGATTTGGAAAACCGGTCACGCCGGAATAATATCCGTCTGGTAGGAATACCGGAGAAAACTGAAGGCGCGAACCCTACAGACTTCATTGAAAAGTGGCTGGCGGAGAAGTTCAAAGATAAAGGCCTATTCCAGTGTCGACATGCAACTATACTGCATAAGTGGGTATGTGTGGAGGAATATGTATATGTTATGTGTGCACCTATATGAGTTACTCAGAATAGATGCCATCGTCGGTTAATGTACTTAGCTGGAATGTGCGGGGAATGGCGGAGGCTACTAAGAGGCACAGTATTTTCCAATATCTGTCTAGACATCAACCAGCGATTTGCTGTCTCCAAGAGACGCATATGACTAAACAAAGATTACACATGCTGCAAAAACCATGGGTAGGTTATTCTGTGCATTCGGCCTTCTCCGCATATTCTAGGGGAGTTAGCATACTAGTACATAAGAACATTAGGTTTGAATGCTTCAAGGAATATATAGATGTGGAGGGTACATTTGTTTGTATACATTGTGCTATTAATGGGGTACAGTTAATGTTGGCGACAATATATATTCCACCGCCATATACAGTACTCTCTCTGCGGATGGTTCTGGAGTTTGTGGCAGCGTTTTCTGACCTACAGACACTCATAGTTGGTGACTTCAACACTGTGATAAATGAAGACTTGGATAGATGCAGAACGGTGCCGGGGGTGGGGGGTGTTGCCGAAACTTCTTTTGGTAAATTAAGGGAGGTGGGACTATTGGATGTATGGAGAGAGACGCATCCCAGTGATGAATGTTATTCCTGCTGTTCTTCCACATATATGACTCTCTCTAGATTGGATATGGGTCTAGTAAATGCCAAAATGTATTCTTATATGGGGAATGCAGAATACCTTCCCAGGTTCGGTGTCTGACCATTCTCTGTTTAGGGTAGAACTGGTAAATATGGGAGAGGGCAGACCAGGGACTAAATGTTGCGGCTCAACGCATTCTGGCTTACCCTAATGGGAGATAATATGGAAATGATTTCACAGTTGCAAGAATATTTTAAACACAATGAAGGAACGGCATCTGTACACACAGTATGGGAGGCTATGAAAGCCTTTCTTAGGGGACTTTTTAATAAAATAGATATGTAGGATTAAATCCAAGTCTAAGGAAAGGGATATACAAATGCACGATAATATGCGAGCGATGGAGGAAACATTTACGTCTAATCCTTCCGCAGAAAATAGTAATAAACTGAGAATTGCACAGGAAGAATTTAGGCGTTATCTGCTTCAGCTATCAGAAAGAAAACGGATCTTTTATAGACAGCAGTTCTTTGCAGAAGGGGAAAGGTCAGGGCATATGTTAACAATGATCTCCAAGGCACAGCGGGGCTCCTCGTGCATTACAGGAATGATAGACTCGGGGGGAATACTTAGAAAAAACACTAGCCATATCCTTATGATATTGGAAACGTTTTATGCGTCGCTATAAGAGTCTAAAATAACGTGTTCTGACGTAGATATATTGTGAGTCACTTGATGCCCCTATACAACTTGAAGAACTACAGGAAGCGGTGAGATCTATGGTGAATGATAAAGCGCCGGGGTTAGACGGTCTCCCTGTGGAGATTTATAAGAATTTCGCGGACACACTTCTACCTGAATTGCTTAAAGTATTTAATTATTCCCTTGAAAAAGGTCATTTACCTGCCTCCATGCAGGAAGCAATAATTGTAGTTCTACCCAAACCAGGCAAGGACCCAGTTGCCGGACTCTTACCGACCCATATCGCTGCGATCGGTAGATGTTAAAATACTTGCGAAGGTCTTGGCCAGGCGTCTTTCCAAAGTAATATTGTCCATCGTACATTCGGATTAGACGGGATTTATGCCCCAAAAATCCACGGCGATAAATATTCGGAGGGTGTTTGCTAGCTTACAGATACCGGCGGATAATATGGGAGACAGGGCAATCTTCTCTTTAGATGCGGCGAAGGCCTTTGATAGCATAGAGTGGAGATTCCTGTGGAGTACACTGGATCGTATGGGATTTGGACAGACATTCATTTCGTGGGTAAAGGTTCTTTACTCTAGCCCTAAAGCGTGTATCAGGGTGAATGGAGGTGTGTCTGCGAAATTCCAACTTCGTCAAGGGTGCCCCCTATCACCGATGCTGTTTGCATTGGCGATAGAACCACTTGCGGCCACGATACGTAAAGCCCAGGACATACAGGGAATCAGATATGGTGGAGTACATAAAGTAGCTCTGTATGCAGATGACACACTGCTGTTTTTGGGAGACACTGAATGATCTTTGTCCGCAGCGATGAAGGTCATTGATAAGTTTGGACAACTTTCCGGCTTGACAATTAACTGGCATAAGTCAGTATTAATGCTGATAATCAACCCAAATCGCAAGTGTTGGTAGAGAGTCGGATTCCCTGTGAGGAGAGGATTAAATACCTGGGTATACATATCTCACCTAACATTAGAGATTTTGAAGATATGAATCTAGTCCCACTGTTGAATAAATTTAGGGACAAATCTAAAGCCTGGTGCAAATTATATCTATCTATCTGTAGTGGGGAGGGCGAATTTGGTAAAAATGATAATGATGCCACAGCTCTTATATATTCTGCATAATTCTCCAGTTTGGTTACCTAGGGACAAATTTGGGAATATTAATACAATATTCAGAGAATTAATTTGGCGTAGGGGTCAACCCAGAATAAAATTAGAAACATTGCAGTATTCTAAAACGAAAGGGGGCTTGGCGATACCGAACCCCTGGATATATTATTTAGCTGCTCAGTGTCAACACTTCAAGGACTGGCTAGACCCGGAGGCTACGGACATGACTAGCCAGATTTTGAGGTCACAGTTGCAAGGACAAGATATTATGTTATTACTGGAGGGAGCGGACATAAGAACTGAACGGCTAACTAGATCCCTGCGATGTGCAATGTATACAGTATGGAACAAGGTAAAACAACTTAGAGGGATCAGTGGACTTGCGTTGTATACCCCTCTATGGGGAAATCCGATTATGCCAGAATTTAGTTCCCTGGAAGCAGGGGTGCACAACCTTTTCTGGTTGGGGGCCACATTGTCAACCTGAACCAATTCCAAGGGCCGAAAATAAAGTTTAAAGGTGTATTACCAAGTGAAATACTATATTTATGGCATATTGAACATACAGTATATATCATAAATGTCTAGTTACTCTTCTAGTACTCCCATCTAATGGGACAATATATGAAAGATTCATGTGAGTAGCCACAAGACATAGACATACATGTCTGCTACCAGATGGTTGGGGGCCGCATAGAATGGTATTGAGGGCCGCATGTGGCCCCCGGGCCGCAGGTTGTGCACCCCTGCCTGGAAGGGTTTGAGATTTGGAGGAGAAAGGGGGTGTTGCGGGTGGAACATCTATTAGAAGGGGGAGTTTTTCGAACATTTAATACTTTGCAAGAAGTATTCGATATTCCCAAAGCACACTTTTATAAGTATTTGCAAATTAGACATGCATATGACACAACGATTAAGAATGGCTTCATGATACCACAAAGTGATTTGGCGCTTCAACTTACTCTCTCTAGAGGAGAGAAGAAAGGGTTAATTTCCGCACTATACGGACTTCTGTTGGATAAACAACTAGAATTCCACCCGCTATCCAGAATGCGCAGATGGGAGCGAGATATAGGTGAAATCTCAAAAGATCAATGGGAAGACATACTGGAAGCAATATCATTATCATCTTTAAGTGAGGGAGGGAAACTATCGCAATTATTCATAATCCACAGAGTGTACAAGACGCCAATATTTTTATACCGTCTGGGGTATAGATCGGATGCTAAGTGCCCAAGGTGTTCAGTGGACTCTGCAGATCTCTTACATATGTTATGGCAATGTACAGCATTAACACGGTTCTGGGGAAAAGTGTTGGAAAGCGTACAAAACGCGAACAGTGTACAAATACCAAAGGACCCCAAGGTCTGTATCTTGGGGTATACTACAGAACTGACCACTGATAATGTAAGTAAGATAGCGATAGGGCGTCTTTTATATGTGGCGAGAAAGTTGGTGGCGCAGCATTGGATACAAGATGAGCCGCCAAGGTTTAATGAAAATATAAAAAAGGTTAATACCATGCTCTCGTATGAAAGGATTATCTTTCAGAGAAGAGGTTGTCCCGCCAAATTTGATAAATTGTGGAAACCTTGGAGGGAATACGTGACTTCTACAAGGATTGATAGATAGAACAACCGACACTGGAATGGGGGGGGGGGGGGGATGTTGAACAGTTATATTGTAAATTTGTGTATTAGTGATATAGAACAGCAAGGGATGATCTATGCAATTAATATGTGGATTGCCTTAATTGTAAATTGAATAATGTAATGTTTAACAAAATGTTTAATAAAAAAAGATCTGATTAAAAAAAAAACTAACCTTAGGCATGACTGATATTGTTCTCAATCTAAGGAAATGGTTGGTGTAATGGACAAGTGGAAATTACTGTACACAACTATAAACTCCTATCATATACTGGAGTCTGATGTGGAAAACTGAGCTGTTCATGGTAAAAATGGATGTATTTCTCAATGGAGCAAATTAAGGACAGTGCAGTAGTATGGAGTCAATTAAATATTCCCCAAAAGCCAAATGCTTGAAATTAAAAAGTGTGTAGCTTTGTAAACACTGCTAACATTGTACCTCTATGTATTCTCTTAAAGGGGTTGTCCAGGATGGATAAGAAAAAACATGGCTGCTTTTAGGGCTGAAACGATTACTCTATTGAAACTAGTAATTCGATACAAAAAAGGATTAGTTTGTGTCATGTGACCACAGAGCAGGAGTAAAGCGCTAGCTATTACTTACTGCTCTGTGGTCACCCGCCAGCCCGTACCGCGCTGCACTTTCAGCCCTGACACATCGTCAGGACTTAGTACACGTATATGTGTGCACTATGACCCGATGCTGTGTGATGTCAGGATGGCAGTGCAGCGCACTCAGAAGACGGAGGAGTTATGGAGCGGAGCCCCTACAGGAAAGGTAAGTACTGGCACTGGGGGGCAAGCTGATGGCACTGGGGTGGGGGAGCGCTGAAGGCACTGGGGGATAGTGGAGCACTGGGGGGAACTGATGCACTTGAGATGATCGCAGAGGGGGGAACAAAGGGTGTTGGGGAATGATGGCAGGGACTCTGATGAGTTTTTATAAAGGAAAACAGTCTATTAATTCATTTTTTCTTATTAGAATACTCGATTAATCGTAATAATAATCGGTAGAATACTCGATTGCTAAAATAATAGTTTTCTGCAGCCCTAGCTGCTTTCTTTCAGAACAGCACCACAGCTGTCCACAGATGGCATGTAGAATTGCAACAGTATCATTCCTGTCCAACCAACTTTTAGCTCACAAAATCCACGGAAAGAGGTATGGAAAAAAAACTCATTTGATTTCTATTGCTTTTTTTTGTGGTAAAAAAAACTAAAAAGCATGTAAATGTATGTATAAGGGCCCTTTATGGTATGAAGCTGCAATAAATAGACACAACCCAAGAACTGGAGTGGTGCTGTTTTTGATCCCACTTTCACATAGGCAGCATTTTTAATCAGTGTTTCTAAGCTAAAACCAGGAGTGGGTCCAAAACATGAGGCTTACATTTTCCATTATACGATATCTCTGTAGGGTCCAATCCTTGTTTCGGCTTCATATACTGATGTGAAATATGGACCAAAATACTGACGATGTAAACGTAGCCTCAGTCTAGGAACAATTTTATTTTCAGGATTTATAGTTGGGATCAGTATTTCCCCAACACATCAATCTTAAGTCTATGGAGGACTTATCACATGGCTTTGTCCATGCAATTCCATGGGTCCCAATCACAGAGTGACAAAAAAATAAATAAAATAGAGCGAACATGTCATTAGAGTTCACCCCATCAACCTTCACCTGACTGCTATGCATGACATGTAGAAGATTTTAACCCATTATTCTTAAGTATTTACAAGCAAAACTGCATTGATAACATTTACGGTTGAATGGGTTGCATTCATTTTACTGTCATAAGTAATGGAACCCCTGGCAGAGGCTCCGACCATCAATGTGAACCAGGTCTAATATAGTCAAAGCTTTTCTTGTGTGTCAGTATTTTGTCTGAACATCTAATCAGACCCCTGTTGAGCCCATAAAAGCCACACAGAATTGTTATTATATGAAATGACATTCATTCTGAGTTGCAGAAAAATACATGAAGACAGTTGAAGCATTTTTTATTTATTTTTCTGTTTTCCTACAAAAGTCATTAAAAACAAGACATCTTAAAGAAAAGACATATGCAAATGTATATTTTCCAAAATAAATGCCGCTGTCAAAGATGAAGTATCAGGAAAAGAAAACGTCCCTTCCCTCGGATTTACAGTCTCACTTCAGAGAGAAAAAAAAAGAGTCTATTATTTTCAACAGTGAATAAAGGATACTTCTCCTTTGACAGAACCACTGAAATTCAGCAAAAATAAGACATACAGACTTCTCCAACATTATAAATATAGAAACAATTAAAGGCCATTTCTTTTAAAGCTTTTATAGACCACTCAAAAGAAACAGGCCATTGACCAATAACCCAAAAAATGCCACTGGAGGGATTTACGATATAGTCTCAAATTTAGATTTTTTATTTTTTATTTTTTACAGTAGAGAGAACTGCCACCAAGAAGTATTGCTAAATGAGCCCTGTTCAGTGTGAGAATGTATCCCCTTGATGACGCCATATCAATGAAGTTGCAGTCAGTTCCCTGGAGAGAGAACATTTTACAGATGCCACAAAACAGTGTACACGCCAGTTGTTTTACACCTCTTGCGATGGCATAAATGTTTCTGCATAGACACTCACCAGCAAACCAGTTGTCTGGTAAGGTGACAACTGCAATGAAATAACCTGAGCTCTGCTGGAATAGCAGTACTAGAATGAAATCGATACAAACATTAACATTTACTGTAATTGTGAGAGCAGGAACAGCAAAACAGCAGGCAACTCACTTTCAGAATATGAGATCTTGGGAAAAGATCCTTGTCTTTTGTACATAGAAGAAACAAGCAGGCTAATTCTTGCTGCAAAGCGCCTTGACAGAGTCTACACTGTCATAGACATCCAGCATACGTCAACCTGTACCATAGTTATCAAGGCTATGGTTACTTTTAGTGCAAAATTGCAGGAGTGTACAGAAATTTCAGGTCAGGAGAGGGAAATAGTTGAAGCGACAAAAAACATGAAAAATATATCTGCATTTATTCCCTTATTATCTCCAAGAAGGGTCACAATATTTTAAGAGAATTATATAAAAAAAGAAAGAAAATAAGAACCCTATGGATTTCCCATATTACATTAACATTGTAATAAGGAATACAGAAGCACAGATGGCAGTGTAAAGATTGCCTCTTGTGTATTAAAGCATCAAACCTGACTGAATAGAAGAGGGAAAATATCTACTTCCGCTCGGAAATCTGGTTTCCATTCAAGTTTAGTAGCTTGACCTTTTTCACATGCTGCACAACTAACATAAAAAATTGAATGGTGACAATGCTGCTGGCAGCAACTCATAGGGTACATAGCACAGATAATGAGATCAACAGGAGAATTATTAACCCTGCTTCTATTTTGGCTGCTTGTGTCTATTTTGGAATGTCAATGGGGTCCGATATTGCTGGGCTAGATTCAAGCTGAACTTGTTCCCGAAGCCTAGAAAACATATAAGGATAATCTTAGATGAAATTCAATTTGGAGAGCACAAAACACAGAAATGGGCAGATGAAAGCAGAACAAGTGGAATAAGTATCACATTACATACGGATTCAAACCAGAAACTGACTAATAGAAGATGTAATCTTGACAATGTTGAAATCAGAACAAGAGTACCTCCAATTACTCTTGGATACTAGTAATGTAAAAATGGGATTTAAATGATCAAGTCTCTGAAGATCAGCTACTAATGTAAATCCCAGTGTCAAGGACCAAAACCAGTAAAAAGAATAGGTGACGAGCTATTCCTAGTGTCATACCAGAGCTATGTTTGTTAGTCTCTGCTGCTGTGTATATACCTCTCAGATCCCTCCTTTGTATGCTGTAATCCTCCTTCTCTACACCCATTAATTAGGGATGAGCGAACTTGTGTTTTCAAGTTCGACATACAAGGTTTAGTTTCTGTAAGAATTAGACCTATAGAACCATAACTTATGGTCTGTAGTAGCAGAATCAATAACGGAATTCTTAGATATCCCTAACCTTGTACGCCGAACTTGAAAACAGAAGTTTGCGCATCCCTACTCTTAATGTGATCGCACTGTGTATGGATAAACAATGGTTGAAATGGCTGCAGCTCTCACCTCTGACTTTAATCCACGAAGCACGGAAAAAATGCCAGAACTGGGCCTTATAGAATATCCAATAGAAAGAGAAAATCCAGCTTCTTGTGGAGTAAAAAATAGTTCTTCATTGGCTCATCGTATAAAATCCACCAAAATCACAGGAAAAAGATGTACAGTAAGGGCTGGATTCTGTAGCCCGAAACGCGTTACTGTACATATTTTTCCTGTGATTTTGGTGGATTTTATACGATGAGCCAATAAAGAACTATTTTTTACTCCACAAGAAGCTGGATTTTCTCTTTCCACTGTGTATGGATGTAACAGACCCAATGGGCCACACAAGTCAGAAATGGGAATGTGCAAAAAAGTCATACTTACTAAAGAGGCTCTGTCACCAGGATCAATCCTATTAAACCAGACATACCGCCTGGTAGGGCTCATCATGCTGAATAAAACGATACCTCTCTATTGTCTGTATGATAAACAGCTGCAGAGAGATCTGCTTTTTATTCATATGCAAATAAGCAATTGGAGCACTAGGAGGTTGGGGCTGAATGATTTGAGCACTGCTTTGTAACACCCCCTGTGCTCTGCACATTCCCCCTCCCTTTGATTGACTGTGCCGTTCAGTATTCAGCGCAGGCGCAGTAAAGAAGTCGGCAGCCAGTGAGTTTCCTTCCTTCACTATGCCTGCGCCAAATACTAAACGGCACAGGCGCGAGATTTTCCATGCACTCAGGGCCGGCAGGAGGAACGCTGCCTGGCCCTGTCAATCAAGACTTGGAGGGAAGTGACAGAGGTGGAAGAACGGAGCCCCTAGGAGCAGGAGCAACGCCCCCTCTGCTCCTAGAGGCTAATTTGTATATTATAAAAGTTACATTTATGGAGTAACGGGGGCATAGATAAAACTAGGAATAGGCTAGTTAGGTTCAGCTGACATTAGGACATCACTAATGTCAGCCAGTTTAATTTAGGTATTTCTGGTGACAGAAACCCTTTAATGCTATAGCTTAGTGGTATTGTGGTTTACCATTCATGAAGAGATTCCAGGTTTCGGTGCTCGAAATTCTCATTTGCATATGAATAAAAATTCTGATTTCTCTGTAGCTGTTTATCATACAGACAAAAGGTATCATTTTCATCAGCAAGCTGCATAGCTGTGTAACAACCCCCCAACCCACCTAATGGCACATGCAGCTCGGCTGGACACTGCTGCTCAGGTATAGGTCTTAACCAGCACACAGTGAAAAGATGAACTAACTTAGACCAGCGTGGAAACTCCGGGGAAAAACAGAGCTCCATGAGGAAGGCAAAAAGCTGAATGTTCACTTTGTGTCTAGCTCTGCCTCTGCCGGACAAATGGGAAAGCCATTAGAGAGATTGAGGTGAAACATATTCAGAACATTTTTTTCCTAACCATACAAAAACAACAACAATAAGTAAAACAACTCTGGAGTGAATGTGAAAGTCTTAAAGCTGGCAGGTGAAGGGACAAGGACAGTAAAGGTCACTGCTGAAATAACTACATGTAAGAAATGCGCATGGCTTCTCCTTGTAAGATTTCTGATATTAGGTTTTACAGAACACGAGCATGCTGTTATAAACAATGTTCCAGTACTTTTGCACTTCAGAAGAATTACAATGTTCTCTCCCCTCCTGCTGGCCCAAGCGACCACATTGATCTTTCATGCAAGTCTAAGAGGAAGTTCCCACAAAGTAGCTGTTCACTTTGTAGACCTCCTCTGCAGTGGTTCAGGGAATCCTAGCTATGACATGGGCTGGCGTTCCTCTATTCACTGTTTATATATATTTATCAGTATATTAGAAATTCTGTCAGGGGGACATATAGAATATTCTCAAAATGAACTCGGGGTAATATACATATTATGGACACCAGGAAGATACTAATGGGCACAACACAAAATAGACTCCACTAATGTCAGGACGTAATGTCATCATCATGGGAGGGCCTTGTTGTAACAGGCATATGCAGTTCAGCTTCCATACATTTCACAGGTGCTGACAAACTGGATACAGACACCCACATTTATTTGGCATTAGTACAGTATATGGAAGGGCACCTCCAACCTTTAGGATCTGTTCACACTAACGCTTGACTCCTGTTTTACTGAACTGAAAAGCTAAAGGACAATGATGGATGCAGTGATTTGCTTTCTTATTGACTTTACTCTTTTTTTCACTGGGTAGAAAATGGAAGCTAACTATGGCCACTTTCAGATCTGTGTTTTCCTTTCCGGTATTGAGATCCGTCATAGGATCTCAAAACACGCTTCACTTTTGTCCTCATTCATGGTCAATGGGAACAAAACTGAACGGAATGCTACAGAATGCATTCCGTTCCCATAACGCACATAAAAGTGCTGCAAGTAGTACTTTTGAGGGCGTCATGCGATACGGAGCGAGACAGATCCGGCATGAAACACAATGTAAATCAATGGTGAATCAGTTTTCTCGGACACAAAATCCATCTTGGTAATTTTAGAGATAATACAACCGGATCGGTTTATAACGGAAATATATAATAACGGAAGTGTTTTTTGCTGTTCCAAAATGGATCCAGCAAAAACGTAGATGTGAAAGTAGCCTATGTTGGAAATTTTCCAATAACTAATTCCATGGAAATGACTGACATTAAAGTGAAAAACTTTAGTGGGAACAGAACCTTCCAGATGACTAGAAATACAGATGTGACGATGTGCATGCTATATTAGTTAATAGAGCTTTCACATAATTTCATCAAATACATTACAAACATAACACAAACGGCATGGATCTGACAAGCTGAAAGGAAATGTACAAGCTCCTAGATATAATGCAGCAGTATGTGGCGTAAATGTGTTACCCTAATGGGTTGTCCCATTTGGACATTTAGGGCATGGCATACAACGGACCAGGGCATACAGAAAATAGTAAGCTCTGTAATATAACATAAGAATGCTCCAGAGAATCCACTAGTTATATTATAATGTCCGGACCCGTGAAAGGTCCTCTTTAAAGTAAATGCAATAATACACTCATTGACAAAAAAAAAAAAGCAAAAACTCAGCATGCAGTTACAGATATGTAAATGATTACAGGTGTGGTCTGATTAGGCACTAGTTCTTGCTGCTCTATAAAAAAGACTCTCAGAGGCTACTTTTTGGTAGTGTACCTCTTGGTGAGAGATCATTGACTGCTAGACATGCCTCTACGATGCATCGAAAGACATTTTGCCCAGTTGACAGACTTTGAGAGGGGTCACATCACTGAAATGAAAAAAGTGGGATGATCATTTCGAGGAACTGCCCACCACCTAGGCCATTCTGACCTAGCTGTTAGGAGGTGTTGGAAGCAGAAGTTACAGGATGCCCCAGGCACTTAGCAGTAGGAAATTTGGTGTCATGTGCACCTACATGTTCTGCCATTGACAGCCAGCCACCATCACCTTTGTTTGCAATGATGTCGTGAACTAGAAACTTGGACTGCTAGGAACTGGAACCGTATCATGTTTAGCAACGAATCGAGGTTCAGTTTGGGATGACAGTTGGGTTAGAGTATGGAGGCCTGGTGGTGAGCGCTTCAATCCTTCCTTTGCTGTAAAGAGACACACTGCCCCAAATGCCGGAGTGATAATCTAGGGAGCAATTGCATACGCCAGTCGGTTGCCTCTTATGCCAGGACTTCCATCTGGCATTCTTCAGCAGAATAATGCTCACCACACAGCAACAGTTTGCCAGGAATGTCTTCGCAAGATTACAACACTTCCTTGGCATGCCCAGTTGCCAGATTTAATCGCCAAGCGAACATTTATGGGAACAGCTGGGATCTACAGCCCCAGCTTCATAATCTGTGGACAAATGTGCTGCAGAATACCATAAGGAACCTGTATGCCTCCATGCTCAACCATATCTCATCTTGAATCCAGTCTAGAGGTAGCCCAACAGGGTACGAGAGCCTTCTTTGTATTGAACAGTTTTCCCCAATAAATGTATCCTTTTACTCTAATATTGTAATCACTTACATATATCATCGTTACATTCACACATATAAAGTGTCATTACATTCCAACAGCTCATTTTAGGTGCAGTATTTTATTATATTTTTTTTTTGCAATGAGTGTTTTTGTACCTTCCTACTTTCTGGCCATAGACATGTCCATGACCATTAACATAATAGAAATGTTACCTCTACAAGAGGTTATATACTAAGGTTCTCCCACTAGGAAGAGGCAGGAACAATTTCTTTCAGCTTGCCTTTACAGGTAATGGTCTCAGCTGTGACACATACTCTGCTAGCCAGCTGATGGGCAAGCAGATAAGCAAGAAAAAGAGAACATCTTGTGTGACGCAGACAACAAAGAAGTCACCAGAAGAAGCCCAGTCAGTGAAGAGAGATAGGGGCAGGAAGTAAAAGTGAAATTCTTGGAGCATGGTCATCTCCTTGCCTGCACCTACCATCGGTTTTAGCTCCCTGCCCTCTGATCCACTACCCGTCCCTTTCATTCCTCTTCTACTGTTTTCCACAAATTCCTAGAATTAAATATTGGGCAAAGCAATTAATAAATGCTGAATAACATTCAATAAGAAATAACCACAAACACAATTTAAAAACAAATATATCATTAAAAATTGAATTTTTCACCACCGTACAGTATTACAACGAATCGACTTCGGATGAAGCAGCCGAAGTCTATTCGCTCATCCCTAGTGGTAACCCTTATTCAGCAGTCCCATAACTTCTAGGCCAGGGGGGCATTCTGGGGGTTCAATCCGGGAGTCTTTCCTTTCATAAACCCGGAGCCTATGGGTGTACTCGGAGGTACTCTCGCACAGTTTGCATATTTTAATTCTGTACTGTGTACTGTACTTTTTTTTTTTTTTACCAAGGCCCATATGCAGCAAGAGGCCCTAACATGTCATCTCTGCTGCATTTACAGGGGTCCAACCAAGAGGTCTAGCATATGAGGAACTGGGGTTCTGGTAAACAAACTGCTTGGCGTCAAATTTATGAAATCTTCAAAAAAAAAGATTTTGAAAAAAAAATCTATTTCTCTGAAGCCCAAACAATCAATCTGAATTCTGGAGCTGGCATCAAACTCAGGAATTTAGGGGACATATTCTTCAGAAGGAGGGACACCTTATCTGCATTACTACTCATGTATTGCTACAGATAATAGTCCAGAATGGTGGTGATAAATTCCTTTAAAACACTGTCTGAAAAATTTCATAAAAAAATTATTTGTTTTTCCTCAATGTATTTGATCAGAGCCAGTTTACGGTAACTAGTTTAGGCCCACTTGCCAGTTAACCAGTTAAGGACCGATCACAGATGATCCAGGTCTCTAAAGGCTGCTTTCTGACTAGGCAGCTGAATATCAGGTCCCCTGCTTGCAGAGACAGAGGGTAACCTGAGAGAAAAGACAGAAAAGACTATGATGCTGTGAGTTCAGGTCTGTAATCTTGCTGTCAGGCCCGGAAGCTCATTCGAAAAACGAATGCATAATATATCTACAGGGTGGGCCATTTATATGGATACACCTTAATAAAATGGGAATGGTTGGTGATATTAACTTCCTGTTTGTGGCACATTAGTATATGTGAGGGGGGAAACTTTTCAAGATGGGTGGTGACCGTGGCGGCCATTTGGAAGTCGGCCATTTTGAATCCAACTTTTGTTTTTTCAATAGGAAGAGTGTCATGTGACACATCAAACTTATTGGGAATTTCACAAGAAAAACAATGGTGTTTTATCTTTGGGGTCATTTGAAGGCAATTGTGTATGCTGTGAAGATACGAGATGTGCAGCACCTGAAACTACGGATACTGGAAGCCTGTGCTAGCATTTCTCCTGCGGTGTTGCTATCAGTGTGTGAAGAGTGGGAAAAGAGGGTTGCATTGAAAATCCAACACAATAGGCAGCACATTGAACACATTTTATAAGTGGTCAGAAACTTGTAAATAACTCATGAAAGAATAAAGTTACATTAAAACCAAGCACACCATTGTTTTTCTTGTGAAATTAGCAATAAGGTTGATGTGTCACATGACCCTCTTCCTATTGAAAAAACAAAAGATGGATTCAAAATGGCCGACTTCAAAAGGGCTGCCATGGTCACCACCCATCTTGAAAAGTTTCCCCCCTCACATATACTAATGTGCCACAAACAGGAAGTTAATATCACCAACCATTCCCATTTTATTAAGGTGTATCCATATAAATGGCCCACCCTGTACTATACACACACACAAACAGCTCACTGAAAAACTGTTGCTGAAGTGAATTATAGCAAAGCTAGCCAAGACCTGATTAAATGAAAGTGGCCATGTAATAAATGAAAATTTACAGTAGACAATGACAAATGCAAATAATTTCATTTAGGGTAATATATGACCAGACAAAGATAGCTAAAAGTATGGTAGCATTTTTACTATTTTTTTAGTATTCTAAAATAGCACAAGTTATGTGCATACAAAAGGATATAAAAAGAAATCTGAATTATACATAAAAAATAAAAATAAAGTCACCAGTCAAAAAATAAGGAACTTAAGTAATTAAACTAATGCGTGTGCAAAACAGACGACAGCTATTGAATGTGTATGCCCAACTTTAGTTAAAAGATGGGAGGCAAAGAGTAGCCTGATATGTGAAGAGTCATCTTTCTCTAAAAAGACATATTACAAAGTTTCTTATATTTGCTTAAACTATTCATTTATGGAAATTAAAGTTAGGCTGGTTTCACACGAGCGAGTTCAACACATTAAACTCGCAGCGCGTGTCTACGGAAGCTCCTGTACTGACGGGGTTGCATAGCATTATATTGATTCATGATGCTATGTAACCCTTAGGCCTTTCACACGAACAATACGGATTGGCTCCAGATGCGTTCAGTGAAACTCGCACCATTTTGTAAGCAAGATCAGCCAGTTTTGTCTGCGATTGCGTTCAGTTTTTTCCACGCGGGTGCAATGCATTTCGATGCATTTTGCACGCGTGTGACAAAAAACTAAAGGTTTACAAACAACTTCTCTTAGCAACCATCAGTGAAAGCTCCATTCAGTTCTATGCATGAAAAAACGCTGAATATAGAGCATGCTGCGTTTTTCACAGACCCATTGAAATGAATGGGTCAGCATTCAGTGTGGGTGCTATGCGTTCACGTCATGCATTGCACCTGCGCAGGAAACTCACTCATGTGAAAGGGGCCTTCGAGTTCTGGAATGTATTGGATAACACTGACAGCATTATGTCGGTGTTATACAATACATTCTGGAACTCTAAGGGTTCCATAGCATCACAAATCAATATAATGCTAGGTGACCTTGTCAGTACTATGGAGGTCAGGACAGGAGCTTTCACAGATACACGCTGCAAGTTCAATGCATTGAACTCGCTCGTGTAAAACCAGCCTTACTCTAACAAATTGTCCAAAATATCATGAAATGACCTTAATCATCATGCCACCCTTGTGCAGCAGAGAAGAAGAAACTTACCATTAGAACCTTGTCCATGAAGAATTCTTTCCCTGGACTCCCATCATTATATTTTGTGTCAATAGCAAAGCACAAGAACAGGACATCCACCACCATTTCATAGATGGAGAGGAAGCAGTGTGCGACAAGAAAGGCAAATAGGCAGACAATAATGAGCGGCAATACCCATACTGTGTAGTCTCTCTGGTAGTTGAGCAGCAAAATTCCTGCCAGGCCAGTGGCACTCACTATCAAAATCTACGGCCAAAACAAAGAGGAAAACCATTTTAGAGTACATTTACAAGCCAGATCAGCCACATGACAGGTTAAAATGTTCGATGCTAATTAGACAGTATAACTGAATGCTTTAATAGCGCTAAACCCACACACCTCTAAATACGGCTGCGGTATCACAGCAGAACCACACAAAAACTGCTGCACCAAACATATTATACACTGAAAATATTCTGAAGGATAACGCGCGGTATACTTCAGAATATTTTCAGGTTAAGATGTTCATTGAACATTCTGGAAATATGCTACCAATGACTCGTGCATGTCGACAATCTTTTACAGCTGTCAGAAAATACATTGGTTAATGGCAACTGAGAACCAGGCTGACAACAATACATTAAGCAGTGGAGGAAATGTTAACATTTTGTGCTGCAGCAAAATGTCACATTTTCTTTATTTAGCTTATAAAATGGATTTGTGACCTGTAGAACACATAAAGGCTCATTTACCACCACCAGCAAAGGGCACAAACAAGATGACATCCCCAGCGGCAAATGATAGGTTTTGCTTCAATTAGTGTATTTCACAGCGGCTGTGTCTTAATTGTGAACAGGTAAGAAGGCTGGGAATATGGAAATACATATACACTTGGCCTAGTGCAGGCATGCTCAACCTGCGGCCCTCCAGCTGTTGCAAAACTACAACTCCTAGCATGCCTGAACAGCTTACAGCAGGGCATGGTGGGAGTTGTAGTTTTACAACAGCTGGAGGGCCGCAGGTTGAGCATCCCTGCACCAGGCCAAGTGTATGATTTACTATGGAGGTTATAGCATTTATCAACCCGCTTCTTAGAAAGGAAACAGTGGACCATTTGACAAGTGTCGGTTCACGGTAGACTGCGTTACTGATCATTTGTGATTCATGCACCATGGAAAGAAAAACAACATAAAATGCCTTTCCGAGGTTTCAGTCTTGGAAGACAACAACATCATTCATCACAGAAAGAGCTTTTGTCACAAGGGCTTTTCAGGAGGCAGCAGCCAAATCTACAGATCAGACATGGCTACTGGTGTACGAGACAAAATTAGTAGTCTAGTAGTGTGTTTTGTGCCTCCTCATAAAGCTTTAAATGGGTTTTTCAAGATTTTGACACTGATGACCTATTCTCAGGATAGGTCCTCAGTATCTCATCGGAGGGGGTCTGACACCCAGAACCAGCCGTTTTGAGAAGGCAGCGGTGCTCCTGTGAGAGCTGTGGCCTTCTTGCAGCTTACCAGGCACAGCACTGTACATTGTATAGTGGCTGTGCTTGGTATCGCACTCAGCCCCATTAACTTCTATGGGGCTGAGCGGTGCCTGGCCCACGTGACACAAGAAGGGGTCGTCTCTTGGCCTAGGAAAAGGTGCGAGAAGGCTGCGGCGCTGCTGCCTTCTTGAACAGCTGATTGGCAGGGATCAGATACTGATGATGTATCCTGAGAATAGGTCATTAGTATAAAATCTTGGAAAACCCTGTAAAGAGGTATTCTGATTTTATGGGAAGTGATATAGTTTTCAAATATACATGTATTTAAAATTTTGCTCACAGACCTTTATTATATCCATAATATAATAAGACTAAACATAGCATTCGTCATGTGACCCCTGGAATTCAATTAACTTTCTTGCTATCTTTCAGCTAATGCACTGTGGAGCAGATCATCATATTAAATACTATTACTCTTTACAGTATACAGTACTCATCATCATGTATGTCAGCATCTGTGTAGGAGCAGATCTGTGCCTGTCAGACAGGCAGCCATTTTATAACACCTACAGACAGGCAGCCATTTATAATATTAGGTACAACCAGGCAGCCATTTTACAAATCACCTAGAGACAGGAAGCCATGCAAATACACACAGTAATGTAGTATGCTAATAACATAGAAACATAGAATGTGTCGGCAGATAAGAACCATTTGGCCCATCTAGTCTGCCCAATATACTGAATACTATGGATAGCCCCCGGCCCTATCTTATATGAAGGATGGCCTTATGCCTATCCCATGCATGCTTAAACCCCTTCACTGTATTTGCAGCTACCACTTCTGCAGGAAGGCTATTCCATGCATCCAC
Organism: Bufo bufo; assembly: GCF_905171765.1. Classification (NCBI taxonomy): domain Eukaryota; kingdom Metazoa; phylum Chordata; class Amphibia; order Anura; family Bufonidae; genus Bufo; species Bufo bufo. Next base: position 390,445,906 of record NC_053390.1, read on the forward strand.
TACTCTCTCAGTAAAGTAATACTTCCTTATATTACTTTTAAACCTTTGCCCCTCTAATTTAAAACTGTGTCCTCTTGTGGTAGTTTTTCTTCTTTTAAATATGCTCTCTTCCTTTACCGAGTTGATTCCCTTTATGTATTTAAAAGTTTCTATCATATCCCCTCTGTCTCTTCTTTCTTCCAAGCTATACATATTAAGGTCCTTTAACCTTTCCTGGTAAGTTTTATCCTGCAATCCATGTACTAGTTTAGTAGCTCTTCTCTGAACTCTCTCTAGAGTATCTATATCCTTCTGGAGTTATGGCCTCCAGTACTGCGCACAATACTCCAAGTGAGGTCTCACCAGTGTTCTGTACAGCGGCATAAGCACTTCACTCTTTCTACTGCTTATACCTCTCCCTATACATCCAAGCATTCTGCTGGCATTTCGTGCTGCTCTATTACATTGTCTTCCCACCTTTAAGTCTTCTGAAATAATTACTCCTAAATCCCTTTCCTCAGATACTGAGGTCAGGACTGTGTCAAATATTCTATATTCTGCCCTTGGGTTTTTACGCCCCAGGTGCATTATCTTGCACTTATCCACATTAAATTTCAGTTTCCAGAGTTCTGACCATTCTTCTAGTTTTCCTAAATCCTTTTCCATTTGGCGTTTCCCTCCAGGAACATCAACCCTGTTACATATCTTTGTGTTATCAGCAAAAAGACAAACCTTACCAGCGAGGCCTTTTGCAATATCACTTATGAAGATATTAAACAAAATCGGTCCCAGTACAGATCCCTGTGGAACCCCACTGGTAACATTACCTTGTTTTGAATGTTCTCCATTGACTACAACCCTCTGTTGTCTGTCACTCAGCCACTGCCTAATCCACTCAACAATATGGGAGTCCATGCTCAATGACTGCAGTTTATTGATAAGTCTTCTATGTGGGACAGTGTCAAAAGCCTTACTAAAATCTAGATATGCGATGTCTACTGCACCTCCACCGTCTATTATTTTATTCACCCAGTCAAAAAAATCTATAAGATTTGTTTGACATGATCTCCCTGAAGTAAACCCATGTTGTTTTTCATCTTGCAATCCATGGGATTTTAGATGTTCCACAATCCTATCCTTTAATAGGGTTTCCATTAATTTGCCTACTATTGATGTCAGACTCACTGGTCTATAGTTGCTTGATTCCTCCCTACTACCTTTCTTGTGAATGGGCACGACATTTGCCAATTTCCAATCTTCCGGGACGACTCCTGTTACTAATGATTGGTTAAATAAATCTGTTAACGGTTTTGCCAGCTCACCACTAAGCTCTTTTAATAATTTTGGGTGTATCTCATCAGGCCCCTGTGACTTATCTGTCTTCACCTTAGACAGCAAACTTAGAACATCTTCCTCTGTAAAGATACATGCATCAAACGATTTAATAGTCATTCTTTCTAGTGGAGGTCCTTCTCCTTTTTCTTTTGTAAAAACTGAACAGAAGTATTCATTAAGGCAGTCGGCTAGCCCTTTATTCTCTTCTACATACCTTCCGTCCTTTGTTTTTAATTTAGTTATTCCTTGTTTTAATTTCCTTTTTTCATTTATATATCTGAAGAATGTCTTATCCCCTTTTTTCATAGACTGAGCTAGTTTTTCTTCTGCCTGCGCTTTAGAAGTTCTTATAACTTGCTTGGCCTCTCTCTGCCTAATCTTGTAGATTTCCTTATCTTCATTGCTCTGGGTTTTTTTATAATTACAAAATGCTAGCTTTTTATTTTTAATGATTTGGGCCACTTCTGCTGAGTACCACATTGGTCTCCTCCTTTTTTTGCTTTTACTGACAAGTCTAATGCAATTTTCTGTTGCCTTCAATAATGCACCTTTCAAGTAGTCCCATTTCTCCTGGACTCCATGTAATCCGTTCCAGTCTGATAAGGACTCATTTATGACTAATTTCATTTTTGAAAAGTCTGTTTTTCTAAAATCTAAAACTTTTGTTTTTGTGTGGTGGGACTCTTTCACAGTTCTTATATTAATTCTTATAACCACAATAATCATTATTTCACCATTAGTCTTATTTGGTTATTACATGGATGTATCCTGTATGATGACACAGCACAGGTATGTCATATAACCCAGTTGCTTACTAATTGTCCGGGGTCACACGACTGAAGCCATGTTTCAGTTAGGCCATGGATACATTACACTGGACTGATCCATGGACTATATGGATCTACTGTGCAGATATGGATCAAATGCCTGATATGAATGGTACTGTATGAATACAGAACTTTAAATACATTTATATTTTTAGATTGTATGATTTCCTATTATATAAACAAGTAAAGTAAAAAAAATATGGAATGACCCCATAATGGCCTGCATATTTAGGACCTTAATCAATTTAACTACCATATATTCTCTGGTCAGTAAGATTGCAATAATATCAAATTCAGACACATAAAATTTCTTATTATAAAAATGTGTCACAGTATTCTAAGAACCATTACTTTTTTTTAAAAAATTTACTTCAACACAGCTGTGTTACTAAAAGTATACTATAAATGTGGGTGGCACTCAAAATATCTGGGGTAGCATATAATGATCACAATGTTAATGTTGCTGTTAAAAACTAATTTATTAATGTTATAAATACACTGCTCAAAAAAATAAAGGGAACACAAAAATAACATCCTAGATCTGAGTTAATTAAATATTCTTCTGAAATGCTTTGTTCTTTACATAGTTGAATGTGCTGACAACAAAATCACACAAAAATAAAAAAAATGGAAATCAAATTTTTCAACCCATGGAGGTCTGGATTTGGAGTCACACTCAAAATTAAAGTGGAAAAACACACTACAGGCTGATCCAACTTTGATGTAATGTCCTTAAAACAAGTCAAAATGAGGCTCAGTAGTGTATGTGGCCTCCACATGCCTGTATGACCTCCCTACAACGCCTGTGCATGCTCCTGATGAGGTGGCGGACAGTCTCCTGAGGGATCTCCTCCCAGACCTGGACTAAAGCATCTGCCAACTCCTGGACAGTTTGTGGTGCAACGTGACGTTGGTGGATAGAGCGATACCCGATGTCCCAGATGTGCTCAATTGGATTCAGGTCTGGGGAACGGGCGGGCCAGTCCATAGAATTAATGCCTTCGTCTTGCAGGAACTGTTGACACACTCCAGCCACATGAGGTCTAGCATTGTCTTGCATTAGGAGAAACCCAGGGCCAACCGCACCAGCATATGGTCTCACAAGGGGTCTGAGGATCTCATCTCGGTACCTAATGGCAGTCAGGCTACCTCTGGCGAGCACATGGAGGGCTGTGCGGCCCTCAAAAGAAATTCCACCGCACACCATTACTGAGCCAATGCCAAACCGGTCATGCTGGAGGATGTTGCAGGCAGCAGAATGTTCTCCACGGCGTCTCCAGACTCTGTCACGTCTGTCACATGTGCTCAGTGTGAACCTGCTTTCATCTGTGAAGAGCACAGGGCGCCAGTGGCGAATTTGCCAATCTTGGTGTTCTCTGGCAAATGCCAAACGTCCTGCACAGTATTGGGCTGTAAGCACAACCCCCACCTGTGGACGTCGGGCCCTCATATCACCCTCATGGAGTCTGTTTCTGACCGTTTGAGCAGACACATGCACATTTGTGGCCTGCTGGAGGTCATTTTGCAGGACTCTGGCAGTGCTCCTCCTGTTCCTCCTTGCACAAAGGCGGAGGTAGCGGTCCTGCTGCTGGGTTGTTGTCCTCCTACGGCCTCCTCCACATCTCCTGATGTACTGGCCTGTCCCCTGGTAGCGCCTCCATGCTCTGGACACTACGCTGACAGACACAGCAAACCTTCTTGCCACAGCTCGCATTGATGTGCCATCCTGGATAAGCTGCACTACCTGAGCCACTTGTGTGGGTTGTAGACTCTGTCTCATGCTACCACTAGAGTGAAAGCACCGCCAGCATTCAAAAGTGACCAAAACATCAGCCAGGAAGCATAGGAACTGAGAAGTGGTCTGTGGTAACCACCTGCAGAACCACTCCTTTATTGGGGGTGTCTTGCTAATTGCCTATAATTTCCACCTGTTGTCTATCCCATTTGCACAACAGCATGTGAAATTGATTGTCACTCAGTGTTGCTTCCTAAGTGGACAGTTTGATTTCACAGAAGTGTGATTGACTTGGAGTTACATTGTGTTGTTTAAGTGTTCCCTTTATTTTTTTGAGCAGTGTATAAAAACGTTGGTATGAGTAAAGTCAGTATAAAAAATGAAAGAATATAAAAAGGGTATGGTGGGTCCACTTAAGATAAGGCAAAGTACAAAATATTCGAACAAAAGGAGAACGTGATATAGAGATAATAGATACTGCTAAAGTCTGAGTTATCGTTGTTGTCCAGTAGGGGGAGCAATAGCTTTAAAGAAATGGTTAGTAATCCAGATTCACCTGGAGTAAAAAATGTGATACAAAGTAACAAAGTTGTATATAAACTTCCCCTGAGTTGGTAACTCTGTGTCAGTTTTGTGGCAATGCAGGTTAGATGCTTTATCCTGTTCACTGCTATGCCGCTAAGAAATGGGGAATAAAAAGGTATATATTGCAAGGTATATATTGCAAACAGCATATATTGAAAAAAGCAGAGACAGGTGCTTCGTGCAGCTGCAACCTGTTAGGCCTCTTTCACACAGGCGAGATTTCCGCGCGGGTGCAATCCGTGAGGTGAACGCATTGCACCCGCACTGAATCCGGACCCATTCATTTCTATGGGGCTGTGCACATGAGATGCGATTTTCACGCATCACTTGTGTGTTGCGTGAAAATCGCAGAAAGCTCTATATTGTGCGTTTTTCACGCAACGTAGGCCCCATAGAAGTGAATGGGGCTGCGTGAAAATCGCAAGCATCCGCAAGCAAGTGCGGATGCGGTGCGATTTTCACGCATGGTTTCTAGGAGACGATCGGGATGGGGACCCGATCATTATTATTTTCCGGGGCAGGTAGAGCAGTGCCGGCGATCATCTAACAGTAAGGCCTCTTTCACACGGGCGTCGCGTGTGAGGTCCGTATAGGAAGCGGGTGCATCACGGGAAAATGCACGATTTTTGAGCGTGAGTGCAAAGCGTTTTATTGTGTTTTGCACGCGAGAAAAATCGGCATGTTTGGTATTCGAATCAGGACTTCTTCACAGAAGTTTGGGTTAGGTGTTGTATAGATTTTATTATTTTCCCTTATAACATGGTTATAAGGGAAAATAATAGCATTCTTAATACAGAATGCATAGTACAATAGGGCTGGAGGGGTTAAAATAAAATAAACCATGGTGATGGATCATGTGATGGACCATGTGATGAGCGCAGTGACATCACCACAGGTCCTTTTCCTCCTGGGCATCAAAGAAGACGACAGAAGAGAAGCCGGTCTGCGCGAACAAGTGGATGAGGCGAGTTAAATTATTATTATAATTTTTTTAACCTCTCCATCCCTATTGTACTATGCATTCTGTATTAACAATGCTATTATTTTCCCTTATAACCATGTTATAAGGGAAAATAATAAAATCTATACAACACCTAACCCAAACCCAACCTTCTGTGAAGAAGTCCGGATTCGGATACCAAACATGCCGATTTTTCTCGCGTGCAAAACACAATAAAACGCTTTGCACTCGCGCTGAAAAATCATACATTTTCCCGCGATGCACCCGCTTCCTATACGGACCTCACACGCGACGCCCGTGTGAAAGAGGCCTTACTGTTACCCACTCTTGATGGTGAGATGATCGCCGGCACTGCTCTACCTGCCCGTGACGTGGTGTCCCACGTGGGCGGGAGCGGCGGCATGCAGTTTGAAAAAAAAAGAGCGGGTCACAGTATAAATCCTCGAGTTAGCGCGTTCCTTGGAGAGATCGGCAGATGCCTTTATGTTCTATTTTCCAAGCTTTGTTCAGCGCTGTGGAGGGTGGCGATGCTGCAGGATACCAAACGCATTTCAAGGTGCAGTACCTCTTCCTTAGTGGCCTGCAGCATGTGGATTGTGTCATCCTTATATAGGGAGGTTGTATTATTGAGGGGAGGAGTTGTCCAAAAGAATTGAAGTGGCTGTGAAAACCTGGAATGGAATTGGGGTATATAGGGCAATTCAGTTAGGTTGTAGAAAATCCATTTGTCACATTGAGAAAATGTGTTTAATATAATCAAATAGAATAAAATAGAAAGTAGGGATCAATTTGATGTTGACCACATTATATTTATGAAGGGTTTGAATTATTCTTGTTGCGTGATGCCTTGTAGAATCGTGAACTATGGTGCATGTGTGGTTGGATAGGTGTGATGGTCCGTTTGAGTAAAGTGCACTGACTTGTGAATTAAGTGCAATGGAGTGTTATGTAGCTGTGTATGTGTTTTGTTATTTTATTAATTGCTGGTCTTGTAGAATCAAAAGGTAAAAAGTGAAAGGATCAATTTGTGGATAAAATTGGTATCTTCGTTTGTTCTTGGTGTGTATTGCCTGATGGATTCATAGACTATGGTGTGTGTAGGGTTGGGTAAGTGCGATAGTCCGTGTATGTAAAGTGCACTGGTCTGTGGGGTGGGTTAAGTGCAATAGAGTATATTGTTGCTATATTTTATATTTTTTTATTTTTCTATTGGTTTCTGGTGATAGAATACTTTGAAAGAGTTTATCTAGTGAGTGTAATATGTATATGATAATAAATGTTATGTATTATATATATTATAGATTTTTATGTGTTGAGTGATTGTGGAACTGGAGGTAGGGTTGAGATAATAGAGTTGTTTATTTGCAAATTTTAGAATATATATACTGTGTTACTACTTGTTTTTCCAGGATGAGCTGACCTTTTTGTTGGTACCATTTTGGAGTTGCATACAACTTTTTGATCTTTTTGTTCTATTTTAGTTTTTGAGGATAGGCATTCACTTTGCAGAATAATAATGTAATAATTTTACAGCTTGTTTTAAAGTTTTATTTTTGCACCATTTTTTTTTTATGAAAGGCGCAGATTATTTTTTAACGTGATTTACACACGTCCGCAAAATGGGTCCGCAACCGTTCCGAAATTCATTTTCAATGGGGCCGGAATGTGGTGTCTGTATCCGCATTTGTGGATCCGCACTTCTGTTCCGCGAAAAAATAGAACATGTCCTGTTCTTGTCTGCAATAGCTCATTTTCTATGAGAGTGCCGGCAATGTGGAAAATGCAGAACGCACATTGCCGGTGTCTGTGTTTTGCGGATCTGCAAAACACATACAGACGTGTAAATGGACCCTTAATCACACTAGAGGACTTGAACATCAAAACTTCTAATCAGTGATTGATAAATACTTCTGTACTACAGTGTATTATACTGGCCATTGAACATCTGGCTGCAATAGCAACTAGAGTTGCACCGGGTATCGAAGTGTCGATACTTTTAGACCCGGATCGATACAATACCGGGTCTTACTATTTAACAATACTAGGCTGTGCTAATAGCAACCCATGGTACCTCCCAGCAACCGCATCAGAGGGGAACAAGGGCTGGGTGGCTTAAGGAAACTCCTCCCCCTGTCTAGCTGCTCAGATACCGTGGTTGCAACTGATGGCTGCATCTAAAGAATTAGCCTGGATCGGATCCCGGCTGTATATTAAAACAAACTCCCACTGCGGATGGTTCAGGCTCACCTCCTGAGCCCAAACCACCCCCACACTATTGTGTTTATTTTGCATTAACCATCGGCCACCAGAGCAAGGCATGAATGGCATTCTGCAATAAGGGGCTAATATAGTGTGCATAAACCAGTTAATCAGGCACCAATTTAGCTGTTGTATTATCTATATTGTGTGTATATGAAAATCTGTGTTTGTATGGGTTTCCTCTCTAACTGAAAAACGTACTGATTATTAAACTTTCTGTGAAATAATCCCTAATGTTCACGTGTGGAAGAGAGAAGCAAATTGGATTGCGATATTGATTACAAATTTTGTACAGCGCAGCAGACTATGCTACTGCTACACATACACAAAGGGTAATTAAAAGGGGTTGTCCTTTTTTTTCTATTGAACCAATGAGTCTGTATAGCCAGAAACTGCTACCTTATTTTCATATTAAAGAGGACCTGTCACCACTCCTGACATGTTTTAATAGTTTCATGCATTCCCCATGTAATAACAGTTCTGGAACATCTAGTCTTATGGCTCCATGTTGTGCCATTCCTTTATTATTTCTACTAGCAGTTTATGAATGAATTGCTAGCAGTCTGCAGTAAGTGTACTGAGGGGAGGTAACCAGTTTGGGGGGGAGGGGGGTGCCTGCACAGTCTCACTCTATCCAATCAGCGCTGCCATTTTCAGACTGTGCAGGTACCCCCCCCCCCCCAAACTCATTACCTCCCCTCTGTACCCTTACTAAAGGCTATTAGCAATTCATTCATAACTTCTAGCAGGAGTAATAAAGGAACAGCTCATCATAGAGCCATAAGACTAGATGCTCCAGGATTGTTATTACATGGGGAATGCATGAAACTATTAAAATAGGTATGTCAGGAGCGGTGAAAGGTCCTCTTTAAATATGAATTAATCAAATGTGCATTCATGTAATATTCACCCATCTGAAAAATATACATCGCATTGCAGCATAACCTGCTAGTATTTCAAGTTAAAAAGAATGCATGATCCCACAAATGACAGGTGCACTTCTCTTAGACCGACATATTATGGCAAATGGAATTATGTAACATCAAGTGCTAGGAGACGATTGACAAACGCTGCTGCCAGTGTGAAGAATGGGCGATCTCATCTGGAGGTTACTGCCCACACTCAGGATAAGTATATGAAATAAGCTTTGATGGAGATTTCAGAGGTTCTCAGATGGAGGGGACTGTGCTCAATGAAAAAAATATTGCGTATCAAATAAAAAGCCATTTCAGACACAGGTAATATGATAACTTGCCTGCACAAAGATGCTCAACGTAAAAATCATAAAATTTTACCTCGTTATGCACACATGCATAGTGGGGATCCAAAAGCATTTTAACGCAGGCATACATCACTGTATCTAGGGCGGTGTAGTAATTGTACGGTAGACAGAGGATGTGATGATTTTGATCATACAGTTTATGGATATTATAGTAATTTGGAGGCAGTTGATATTGCATATTAGGCCCCACATCCAATCTCACTGCAATTATCACTGCTTGTCCATTCCTAGTCCAGTTCATGGGGAAAAAGAAAAACTACACAGCTTGCTCAGCTCCATTACACTACTTTGCAAAATTGCTAGTGGAAAGGTAACAAAGGATAGGTCATGAAGAAATTGTTATTAGACGGCATAATGCCGAGGAAGCATAATACACCTTGTGAAAAAGAATATAGCCCTTTTCTTTACTTGCTGCAAGTGAATTAGAAGTGAAACATGGAAGACAGGTATTGTCAGTAGATCGCAACTATCAACTTGTAACTAGAAGACATTGGTTAGCCTTTATTTCCAGTTTTAATGATATGCTAGATATGCTGTGTGGAGGTCCGGTCCTATGAAAGACGGAGCCTCCTGTTGTACAAGTAGACGTCTGTTAAAGCTCATCTGTCAGCAGATCTGTACCTATGACACTGGCTGACCTGTTACATGTGCACTTGGCAGCTGAACACATCTGTGATGGTCCCATGTGCCCGCATTGCTGAGAAACATGTTATATATATATATATATATATATATATATATATATATATATATATGTAAATGAGCCTCTAGGAGCAATGGGGGCGTTGCTGTTAAACTTTTTCGGCAAATGCCTTGCCCTCTGCACTTTGACAGGACCAGACGTGAATATGTATTCACAGCCTGGCCCTGTCTATCAAAGTGCAGAGGGCACGGCAGCTGCAGAGAGAGCAAAGTCTCCAGGTGTAATGACAACGCCCCCGTTGCTCCTAGAGGCTAATTTGCATATATTAAAAGATAATTTTTTTCAACAAAGCAGGCACATATGAACATGGGACCCACAGATGTGTTCAGCTGCCAAGTGCACCTGTAACAGGTCAGCCAGTGTCATAGGTACAAATCTGCTGATGGATCAGCTTTACGGTATAGTGAACATGGTCACAATGCAATATAAAATCTTAATATTTTAGTGCAAATATGCAATTTTCACATGTTTATATGTATGTATATACACAATGTATGTTAGAAAATTTCCTTTAATGCAATGTTCAGTGGTCCAGCACTATTTATACTGTATATGTACAGAGATATAGTAGGGAAGATTTTTTTATATAACATAAGAAAGCAAGCATGATGTAGACAGAAAATCATGCTATTACTAGGCATTCTGTATAGTTACCTTCCCAAGGAAGAGTACAAAATCTCCCACTGTGTTGATGGCAGCAACCCTCAGTACATTTTCCACCAGAATAACAAGGGCATCTTTTGCGGAAGTGCAGAAATTTGTGCTGTTGATAGCAGTGGCTGTATATGCATTCTAAACACAAAGCAATACAGGAAAGTGATACAACATGACTTATACAGAGATTGCACAGTTCCAGGAGAAAAATGATTAATAATACACATGCCGCCTTGTCCTACATGGCTCTCTCAGAGAAGATGAACAATATGACCTCTTTTCTGTCAATGAATTACATTTATAAATATATTTTCTCAGAAAGACAACCCCTGCCCTTACGCTCTTCTAAAATAGACTTCATAGACAGGAAAAGGCCCCTGCATGACCCAGACCGGATAGCCGCTCGGTAACGGCACCGGCAGCTATTTGTGTCACTGCATATTGTAAAACATAACTATGAACAAGAGCTGGAAAAAGATCAGCTTTTGCCCAGAATTATTCCTGTGTACATCTTGCCAAAGAGAGAGCTACCCTGGAATCTGTATAGGAAATACCCACAGTGTTCGCTATTATACAGTGGAAGTATTGTCTCTAAAGGTTCCCAAAGGAAATGTAAAGCTTGGTGGATCATGTTTTGTGGAACATTCTGCAAAATTCAATGTATAATAAAAATATAATCGCTGATAAATATCATCTTACACCATCAATAAAAGTGGAAGTAATCTTATAGTCTCGATATATACTTCTTGCTATATTAAAATAACTCTTCTACAATACAGCACTGAATACAATAGTTAGTAGTCCATCCATGTTTGAAACAACATTCCCAGAAAGATAGTTCATCCTTCACCCGAAAAGGATGGCTAGTTTGAATTACTGTAATGGATAAAAAGGAATAAAATGCGTTTGGCAGTGTCAGCCAAACGCATCATTAAAGAGGCACTCCCACAAAAATCTTTCTTCTCTGACCTGTTAGACAGGTACATGATGTAATCTGTAGTGAAGGTAATCTTCTTACCAGTCACTGTATTTGTGAGTTATCCCCTCCCTTCTGATCCTTAGCTGTGTCATGTGACCAGTACTCTGATCTCCAAATGGGACAGGAAGTCAGTTACTTCTCTATTCACTCCTATGAGACTGACATTAAAGGGGTTCTCCAGGCTTTTAATATTGATGAGCCTCAGGATAGGTCATCAATATCAGATCGGTGGGGGTTCAACACCCGACACCCCCACCTATCAACTGTATAAAGGGAAGGCGCACGCAGTGCGCATGTGCAGTTTCTCTTCTCTCTTCCTGCTTGCTGCTATGTCTATGGCAAAGCAGCAGCAAGCAGGAAGAGAGACGGTAGATGGCACGTGCACACTGCATGCGACTTCCCTTCATACAGCTGATTGGCAGGTGTTCCGGGTGTTGGACCTCCGCCGATCTGATATTGATGACCTCTCCTGAGGATAGGTCATCAATATTAAAAGCCTGGAGAACCCCTTTAAGGCTCCCATAGGAACACAGAGAGAAACTGCCTTCCTCTCAACACAAAAAAGATGCGTTGTTATTTGGAAAGTCAGAGTGCTGGTCACATGACACAGCTGAGGATCAGACGGGAAGTTAACGCTCACAAATACAATCACTGGTAAGAAAATTTACATTAATTACAGTTTACATCACATACCATTCTAACAGGTCAAAGAATGAACATTTTTGTGGGAACACTTTAATAAGTCAATCATTTGTTCAACGATTAACCTTAACAGGGTTTTCCGAGCACTTAAAGGGGATGTCCGCTTTTTTTATATTGATGACCTAGCCTCAGGATACGTCATCAGTCTCAGATCAGCAGGGCGCCGATCAGCTGTTTGAAGAGAAAACAGCGCTCATATGAGCGCTGCCTTCTCTGCTCTGCTTACTTGTTGCTGTCGCAACTGGAGCAGTGTAATTACATATCAGCCATCCTATTTACTTCAATGGGATGTCTCCTTCCTAGTCACTTTAACAGGAAGGAGCTGTCCCATTGAAGTACAGCCGCTATCCAACGAACAGTGCTGTGCTTGGTAAGCTGCGAGGAGGCTGTGGCTGATTGGTGGGGGTGAAATTGCGATAAGTCATCAATATGTGATCGGTGAGGATCCAACTCTTGCACATCTGCCAATTACCTGCTGAAAAGGGTTGTGCTGGACTCCCACCTATCTGCTAACATACCCTGAGGCTGGATGGATATACAAATATATTATGTGTCATTCAAAGAGTAACAGATATGGTTCTCACCTGATTTAAATATGTGAGGCACTTTTCTAGACACCAGAGGCAGCAAATACAGGATTTCAACATACAGCGGGCACATGCGTTCTCCTAGAACATTAACAAGATATGTATTTTGTCACTGATGTGATCACTTACAGAGAGCTCTCAGATCAGATTTGTAATTGCAGTTTTGGTGCTATGAGGTACAGTAAAATGATTCCCATCTTTTACATGATACATGGCTGACAAAGACATCTCGAATGTTTATTAAATGAAGAAAACGAGCATTACAGCAGTGTGGTTCTGGGAACAATCCCTAGACATTACGATTCCAACAAATTAATTTTTCACCTCTTGTCAAAGTGACAATATGCTTCGTCACTTTGACTGGTGACATGCTGTACATTAAACCACCTAGGATTTCATGAAAGGACAGCTTACTTTAGGGAAAAATATATTGCGATAGAACTATGGAACTGAAATGACAAAATATTAATCAAATTCTTGCAGAAGATTTTTTATGGTCAGGTGACACAGGGTAGATTTTCCAAAGCAGAATTAACTTTGGATTTACAGCGTTTCCACAGCAAAATCCACCCCCAAATCTGCTTGGAAGCGCTTATTAGTACAGCAGGCTGGCTTTGTACTCACAGATTTTTGGGTGTTGGCGCTGTCCTCTGTGCTGTGACCTGCGCACCGTGCTCTGTGACCTCATGCTGTGCGATGTCAGGTGACAGCACAGTGCGGCAGGGAGAGCGCTGGATCTCAGAAGGTACAGGAGAGGGGAGTTGATTTTTTTTGTCTGATTAACATTCGGGGTCTGATCGGAGGTCTAATTAACAATGTAGTCTGATCTGAGGTCCGATTGGAGGTCTGATTAACATCGGGGGTCTGATGAAAAATATTTTTCTTATTTTCCTCCTCTATGACCTAGGTGCATCTTGTAGGGCAAAAAAATACAGTATATATACACGCATTTATACCTATATAATGTATGTTGCACTGCCATTTTTAGTGAAGAACTTAGTAAAACATTGTTTTTATTATGGAAATCCTTGGTGCCTTTGTACATTACTAGGGCAATCCAAACATTAATGACCTATTTTCATATTAGCTAGGGAGCTAGCGCTGTAGTATCATATGACATCCTATGGCGATAGGTCCCATGCTCAAGTCAAGAGTCTAGCAGCTAGAGTAGGAAGAGCAGCCAGAGGAATATTCCAGACAGGAGAATTCCTTGAATAAATCTTTGGGAAAGCTAGAATCCTCCTACAAGAAGTGGACAATTTGGACAGTCGATAGAAAATATTGCACATATTAAATTGTTATGAATCTAGTCCATGTTATCTTTGACCAGAACAAACTGGTGCTTTATTCTTAAATACCAACTTTTTTTCAAACAGCAATGCTGATAAAATCCACCCAAAGATGGCCCACACCATCAATTGTAATGATGTTTACCTTCCCTTTGAGTTGGCTATGAATGTACATGAGGATCATTCTTGGGATTTTCACCAGAGTAATAATGAAGGCTCCTTTTGCCACTGTCCCAAGATGGTAACGAATCAGTCGATTTACTGAAGCCAGAATAGGAGTAAATGGGAGGTCTTGCTTGTTTCTGCGGAGAACACATTTATTAAGTAATGTGAGAGGTGTCTTAGTCACAGACACATGTAATGCAACTCCCATTCTCCATTTTTATTCTAGCATATAGTCTATAAAAAATGTTACCTTGTGAAATAATAGGTGACTACAGCTCCAGCAATTGTCATCTGTTGGCAGGCTAAAATGAATTCACTGATCCATATGAGCCCAACTAGATGATACCACCACATGTATTGCAAAGGACCGTTGATCTTGAACTCAACAAATCCTTGTTCATTTGGGAATGGTTCACCTAAAAAGAGAAGTTACATTAAGTAGTTAAAAGATTAGAAAATACATTAGCAGTTGGGGCATCTCAGTGGTTAGACAGAGGCTCCCTCTGTCCCGCAATGATCTGCAATTGGCTGTCATGGCCTTATAAAGGCTCCCCCAGGCCTGCCATGTTAAGTCTTCACACCTGCTTCCGGGTGTAATACGATGCCGAGACAATTACTGTACATTACAATGCAACAAGAATTATAAAGAAAAGGTTAATAACGTTTTTAATCAAATATATAGACAGTGGATATAAAAAGTCTACACACCCCTGTTAAAATGTCAGGTTTCTGTGCTGTAAAAAAATTAGACAAAGATAAATCATTTCAGAACTTTTTCCACCTTTAATGTGACCTATAAACTTTACAACTCAATTGAAAAACAAACTGACCTATTTTAGGTGGATGGAAAAAAACAAGAACAAAAAAATAATGTGGTTGCATAAGTGTGCGCACCCTCTTATAACTGGGGATGTAGCTGTGTTCAGAATTAAGCAATCATTAAAAATCATGTTAAATAGGAGTCAGCATACACCTGCCATCATTTAACCACCTCCGGACCGCCTAACGCAGGATCGCGTTCCGGAGGTGGCAGCCCTGCGCAGAGTCACGCATATATGCGTCATCTCGCGATGGCCGAGATTTCCTGTGAACGCGCGCACACAGGCGCGCGCGCTCACAGGAACGGAAGGTAAGAGAGTTGATCTCCAGCCTGCCAGCGGCGATCGTTCGCTGGCAGGCTGGAGATGTGTTTTTTTTAACCCCTAACAGGTATATTAGACGCTGTTTTGATAACAGCGTCTAATATACCTGCTACCTGGTCCTCTGGTGGTCCCATTTGTTTGGATCGACCACCAGAGGACACAGGTAGCTCAGTAAAGTCCCACCAAGCACCACTACACTACACTATACCCCCCCCCCCCCCGTCACTTATTAACCCCTTATTAGCCCCTGATCACCCCATATAGACTCCCTGATCACCCCCCTGTCATTGATCACCCCCCTGTCATTGATTACCCCCCTGTAAAGCTCCATTCAGATGTCCGCATGATTTTTACGGATCCACTGATAGATGGATCGGATCCGCAAAACGCATCCGGACGTCTGAATGAAGCCTTACAGGGGCGTGATCAATGACTGTGGTTATCACCCCATATAGACTCCCTGATCACCCCCCTGTCATTGATCACCCCCCTGTAAAGCTCCATTCAGATGTCCGCATGATTTTTACGGATGCACTGATAGATGGATCCGATCCGCAAAACGCATCCGGACGTCTGAATGAAGCCTTACAGGGGCATGATCAATGACTGTGGTGATCACCCCATATAGACTCCCTGATCACCCCCCTGTCATTGATTACCCCCCTGTAAAGCTACATTCAGATGTCCGCATGATTTTTACGGATGCACTGATAGATGGATCGGATCCGCAAAACGCATCCGGACGTCTGAATGAAGCCTTACAGGGGAGTGATCAATGACTGTGGTGATCACCCCATATAGACTCCCTGATCACCCCCATGTCATTGATTACCCCCCTGTAAAGCTCCATTCAGATGTCCGCATGATTTTTACGGATGCACTGATAGATGGATCGGATCCGCAAAACGCATCCGGACGTCTGAATGAAGCCTTACAGGGGCGTGATCAATGACTGTGGTGATCACCCCATATAGACTCCCTGATCAACCCCCCTGTCATTGATCAACCCCCCTGTCATTGATCAACCCCCCTGTCATTGATCACCCCTCTGTAAGGCTCCATTCAGATATTTTTTTGGCCCAAGTTAGCAGAATTTTTTTTTTTTTTTCTTACAAAGTCTCATATTCCACTAACTTGTGTCAAAAAATAAAATCTCACATGAACTCACCATACCCCTCACGGAATCCAAATGCGTAAAATTTTTTAGACATTTATATTCCAGACTTCTTCTCACGCTTTAGGGCCCCTAGAATGCCAGGGCAGTATAAATACCCCACATGTGACCCCATTTCGGAAAGAAGACACCCCCAGGTATTCCGTGAGGGGCATATTGAGTCCATGAAAGATTGAAATTTTTGTCCCAAGTTAGCGGAACGGGAGACTTTGTGAGAAAAAAATTAAAAATATCAATTTCCGCTAACTTGTGCCAAAAAAAAAATTTTTCTATGAACTCGCCATGCCCCTCATTGAATACCTTGGGGTGTCTTCTTTCCAAAATGGGGTCACATGTGGGGTATTTATACTGCTCTGGCATTCTAGGGGCCCCAAAGCGTGAGAAGAAGTCTGGTATCCAAATGTCTAAAAATGCCCTCCTAAAAGGAATTTGGGCACCTTTGCGCATCTAGGCTGCAAAAAAGTGTCACACATCTGGTATCGCCGTACTCAGGAGAAGTTGGGGAATGTGTTTTGGGCTGTCATTTTACATATACCCATGCTGGGTGAGAGAAATATCTTGGTCAAATGCCAACTTTGTATAAAAAAATGGGAAAAGTTGTCTTTTGCCAAGATATTTCTCTCACCCAGCATGGGTATATGTAAAATGACACCCCAAAACACATTCCCCAACTTCTCCTGAATACGGCGATACCACATGTGTGACACTTTTTTGCAGCCTAGGTGGGCAAAGGGGCCCATATTCCAAAGAGCACCTTTAGGATTTCACAGGTCATTTACCTACTTACCACACATTAGGGCCCCTGGAAAATGCCAGGGCAGTATAACTACCCCACAAGTGACCCCATTTTGGAAAGAAGACACCCCAAGGTATTCCGTGAGGGGCATGGCGAGTTCCTAGAATTTTTTATTTTTTGTCACAAGTTAGTGGAAAATGCTTATTTTTTTTTTTATTTTTTTTTTCATACAAAGTCTCATATTCCACTAACTTGTGACAAAAAATAAAAAGTTCCATGAACTCACTATGCCCATCAGCGAATACCTTGGGGTCTCTTCTTTCCAAAATGGGGTCACTTGTGGGGTAGTTATACTGCCCTGGCATTCTAGGGGCCCAAATGTGTGGTAAGGAGTTTGAAATCAAATTCTGTAAAAAATGACCTGTGAAATCCGAAAGGTGCTCTTTGGAATATGGGCCCCTTTGCCCACCTAGGCTGCAAAAAAGTGTCACACATCTGGTATCTCCGTAATCGGGAGAAGTTGGGGAATGTGTTTTGGGGTGTCATTTTACATATACCCATGCTGGGTGAGAGAAATATCTTGGCAAAAGACAACTTTTCCCATTTTTTTATACAAAGTTGGCATTTGACCAAGATATTTATCTCACCCAGCATGGGTATATGTAAAAAGACACCCCAAAACACATTCCTCAACTTCTCCTGAATACAGAGATACCAGATGTGTGACACTTTTTTGCAGCCTAGGTGGGCAAAGGGGCCCACATTCCAAAGAGCACCTTTCGGATTTCACAGGTCATTTACCTACTTACCACACATTTGGGCCCCTAGAATGCCAGGGCAGTATAACTACCCCACAAGTGACCCCATTTTGGAAAGAAGATACCCCAAGGTATTCGCTGATGGGCATAGTGAGTTCATGGAAGTTTTTATTTTTTGTCACAAGTTTGTGGAATATGAGACTTTGTATGAAAAAAAAAAAAAAAAAAAAAATCATCATTTTCCACTAACTTGTGACAAAAAATAAAAAATTCTAGGAACTCGCCATGCCCCTCACGGAATACCTTGGGGTGTCTTCTTTCCAAAATGGGGTCACTTGTGGGGTAGTTATACTGCCCTGGTATTCTAGGGGCCCAAATGTGTGGTAAGGAGTTTGAAATCAAATTCAGGAAAAAATGAGGAGTGAAATCCGAAAGGTGCTCTTTGGAATATGGGCCCCTTTGCCCACCTAGGCTGCAAAAAAGTGTCACATATCTGGTATCCCCGTACTCAGGAGAAGTTGAGGAATGTGTTTTGGGGTGTCTTTTTACATATACCCATGCTGGGTGAGATAAATATCTTGGTCAAATGACAACTTTGTATAAAAAAATGGGAAAAGTTGTCTTTTGCCAAGATATTTCTCTCACCCAGCATGGGTATATATAAAATGACACCCCAAAACACATTCCCCACCTTCTCCTGAGTACGGAGATACCAGATGTGTGACACTTTTTTGCAGCCTAGGTGGGCAAAGGGGCCCATATTCCAAAGAGCACCTTTCGGATTTCACAGGTCATTTTTTACAGAATTTGATTTCAAACTCCTTACCACACATTTGGGCCCCTAGAATGCCAGGGCAGTATAACTACCCCACAAGTGACCCCATTTTGGAAAGAAGAGACCCCAAGGTATTCGCTGATGGGCATAGTGAGTTCATAGAACTTTTTATTTTTTGTCACAAGTTAGTGGAATATGAGACTTTGTAAGAAAAAAAATAAAATAAAAAAAAATCATAATTTTCCGCTAACTTGTGACAAAAAATAAAAAGTTCTATGAACTCACTATGCCCATCAGCGAATACCTTAGGGTGTGTACTTTCAGAAATGGGGTCATTTGTGGGGTGTTTGTACTGTCTGGCCATTGTAGAACCTCAGGAAACATGACAGGTGCTCAGAAAGTCAGAGCTGCTTCAAAAAGCGGAAATTCACATTTTTGTACCATAGTTTGTAAACGCTATAACTTTTACCCAAACCATTTTTTTTTTACCCAAACATTTTTTTTTTATCAAAGACATGTAGAACTATAAATTTAGAGCAAAATTTCTATATGGATGTCGTTTTTTTTGCAAAATTTTACAACTGAAAGTGAAAAAGGTCATTTTTTTGCAAAAAAATCGTTAAATTTCGATTAATAACAAAAAAAGTAAAAATGTCAGCAGCAATGAAATACCACCAAATGAAAGCTCTATTAGTGAGAAGAAAAGGAGGTAAAATTCATTTGGGTGGTAAGTTGCATGACCGAGCAATAAACGGTGAAAGTAGTGTAGGTCAGAAGTGTAAAAAGTGGCCTGGTCTTTTAGGGTGTTTAAGCACTGGGGGCTGAAGTGGTTAAAGTGCCTCTGATTAACCCCAAATAAAGTTCGGCTGCTGTAGTTGGTCTTTCCTAAAATTTTCTTAGTCGCATCCCATAGCAAAAGCCATGGTGCACAGAGAGCTTCCAAAGCATCAGAGGGATCTCATTGTTAAAAGGTATCAGTCAGGAGAAGGGTACAAAAGAATTTCCAAGGCATTAGATATACCATGGAACACAGTGAAGACAGTCATCATCAAGTGGAGAAAATATGGCACAACAGTGACATTACCAAGAACTGGACGTCCCTCCAAAATTGATGAAAAGACGAGAAGAAAACTGGTCTGGGAGGCTACAAAGAGGCCTACAGCAACATTAAAGGAGCTGCAGGAATATCTGGCAAGTACTGGCTTGTGTGGTACATGTGACAACAATCTCCCATATTCTTCATGTGTCTGGGCTATGGGGTAGAGTGGCAAGACGAAAGCCTTTTCTTACGAAGAAAACATCCAAGCCAGGCTACATTTTGAAAAAACACATCTGAAGTCTCCCAAAAGCATGTGGGAGAAGGTGTTATGGTCTGATAAAACCAAGGTTGAACTTTTTGGACATAATTCCAAAAGATATGTTTGGCGTAAAAACACCACTGCACATCACCAAAAGAACACCATACCCACAGTGAAGCATGGTGGTGGCAGCATCATTCTTTGGGGCTGTTTTCTTCAGCTGGAACTGGGGCCTTAGTTAAGCTAGAGGGAATTATGAACAGTTCCAAATACCAGTCAATATTGGCACAAAACCTTCAGGCTTCTGCTAGAAAGCTGAACATGAAGAGGAACTTCATCTTTCAGCATGACAACGACCCAAAGCATACATCCAAATCAACAAAGGAATGGCTTCACCAGAAGAAGATTAAAGTTTTGGAATGGCCCAGCCAGAGCCCAGATCTGAATCTGATTGGAAATCTGTGGGGTGATCTGAAGAGGGCTGTGCACAGGAGATGCCCTCGCAATCTGACAGATTTGGAGTGTTTTTGCCAAGAAGAGTGGGCAAATCTTGCCAAATCAAAATGTGCTATGCTGATAAGCTCATACCCAAAAAGACTGAGTGCTGTAATAAAATCAAAAGGTGCTTCAACAAAGAATTAGTTTAAGGGTGTGCACACTTATGCAACCATATTATTTTATTTTTATATTTTTTTTCTTCCCTCTACCTAAAAGATTTCAGTTTGTTTTTCAATTGAGTTGTACAGTTTATAGGTCACATTAAAAGGTGGAAAAAGTTCTGAAATGGTTTATCTTTGTCTCATTTTTTTACATCACAGAAAACTGACATTTTAACAGGGGTGTGTAGACTTTTTATATCCACTGTATATATATTAAGTCCAAAGATCAAACCCTGGCCTTTTTCCCATTGATCATTTAAATGACGGACCAAGACATAAAATGATGGATCTTGAAAGATGGGAAGGAAAGACAAAACTTTCCAAGCCTATTTTGTTGGAATAAAATCACTCAAATCAAAGCAACATAAAAAATGTATGCATTTTGCAGTGAAAAAAGCTGCAAGTCTTACCTGCAGTTCCCAGAAAAAGCAAGACCATGACCCAGTAGATCCAGAAGAGGAGAAGAGCAAAGAAAGTCCAGAAGGGCTGGAAGACTAACAGCGGTAGATGGATGAAAACCTTCCCAGCCACATTGAACAAGGCAATGGTAAGACCAACCCTTTTTCTCATAATCAGCATGATGAGCAACAAGATCACCTGCAATAGGACAACAAATAATAAGATATGATGATATTCTTAAAGAGGCTTTAGATGATGACATATAGAGATGAGCGAATTTCATGAAATTCGTTCACGCTTCATTTGGTAGTAAAAGCAGAATTGCGTTATGGATTTCGTTACCATGGACCATAAAGCAGTTCTATAGCGGAATGCCTTTAGTGGCATTCCGTTATTCGTTCCGTCATAATAGAAGTATATGGCCTGCCTAACGGATCCATGCAGTTTCCGTTATGCAGGAGAGGACTTCCCTGCATAACGGAAACAGGACGGATCCGTTTTGCAGCCCATAGACTTCTATTATGACGGAATAAATAACGGAATGCCTCTAAAGGCATTCCTTTATAGAATTGCGTTATGGTCCGTAGTAACAGAATCCATAACGCAATTCTGCTTTTACCACCAAATGAAGCGTGAACTAAATTCTTGTGTCATATATTATGTTCAACACAGTGCAAAAATACTCATTGTACAAAACAGGATAGTCAATAAACAGGATCCTTAACATAAAGATCCAACAACCAAACTTTCGTTTGGCGTGCCTGATATAAGATTCTGTTGATTCTGATTGTAACATTTGGTGGCAAGTTATCCGAATCTAACATACCAAGCAAACAAAACCTAGGATCCAGTTTATAATTAGCGCTATAAATTTTGTTTAATAAATTGATTATATCTGTCCAATAGCCCTGTAGCGCACTGCAATTCCACAGCATGTGGAGCAATCCGGCCCCTTCTTCCCCACATTTCGGACACTTGGAGTCAGATCTATATCCCACCTTCCATAAGAAGATTGGAGTTCTATATACCCTGTGTATCATATAGAGTTTCGCTAGGGGTTAGAGTAGGAATCTGTGCAAGGACTTCTTCCCATTGGCTGTCTGAGATGGGGCCCACATCCCTCTCCCACTTCAACTTAACTTTGAGCGGATATTTTTTCAGCTGCTCATATAGCAAAGTATTATAAGCATCCGAAATAGCTCCTTTTACAGGACCTGGTTCTATCAGTTTTTTAAGCATGAGATGTGATACAAATTGTAGAAGGCGCACTTTATCCTGCGAACTGATAGCGTGCCTTAACTGAAGGTATTTATAGAAATGGGTAGACACTAGGCCATATTCAGTGCCAAGTTGTGCAAATTGTTTTAGGATACATTGTGAATATAGTTGACCTAAATTCCATAGTCCTTTACGTTCCCAATAAGAAAATCCCTGCAGTTTGGACAATTCTATTAAATGAGGGTTATTCCAAACAGGAGACAGGTCCAATAGTTCCTGAACACCCAGAATTTCCCTAACTTTTCCCCAGACCCACCTCATTAATCCTACTACTGGGAGGGGTTTAAAAGAGTCGGGTAAATCTTTCTCCATAATCTAAATAGGCTGGCAGACCCCAGATGCCCACTTCACCAATTCTCCACATCTTCCCATCTCTCTCAGGGACCCCCAGCCCTTAAAGTGTTGCAACTGAGCTGCTAAGAAGTATATAAAGGGGTTAGGTAACACCAGTCCGCCCGCTTCTTTACCACGCTGTAATGTTTCATATCTGATTCTACTATTTTTATTTTTCCATAACAAGGATCTAAATATTCTCTGTAACTTATAATAATAATGCATAGGAATCCATACTGGTGAGCAATATGTAGAGCAATTGCGGCATCCATATCATCTTAAGAAGATTACCTCTACCCATCATTGACAATGAAAGCTTATGCCAGGTGACCGCTTTCTGTGTAAATCTGTCCATTAGTGGTACTAGGTTATTCGCTACATAAGATCGGGGCTGTACTGAAATAGTGACTCCAAGATATTTAAAGGAGGAGACCACTTTCAGGTTAACATGATCTAAGCAAAGAGATTCCGGAAGAGGGGACAGCGGAAGAATAACTGACTTATTCCAATTCATTAATAAACCAGACTGTTTTCCAAAGTCTGAGATTAAAGATATAATGGGATCTATTGATTATGTCAGATCACCCCAGCGGCGTAGCTATCAGGGAAGCAGCTGCTTCAGGGACCGAGCTCAGAAGGGGTCCGGGAGCAGTCACTGTACTTCGTCACCCCGGGCCCCTGTCAGAGCAGCTGACTTCTCCTGCATCGGGTCCAGAGTCCTGCACTTGCACCTGTCACTGACATCAGTGACATTGCTCCGCCTCTCCCTCTCCTCAGTTCTGATAATGGACAGTGACCAGCATCAGGACGGTCTGATGTGGGCGGAGCTAGAATAGCCCCGTCCCCTATCCTACCCGCGATTCCTGCAGCCTGAACCTTCCATGCCCAGCATGCTGAACATCAGTTGCATTAACACAACTGCGCCAGTGATGTGAGTAGCAGGGGAACTGCGGTTATATTGAGCTTTCCCAGACTGTGCACATGTGACCTGCAGTACAGTAGGAAAGCTGGATGAATTATATAATGAAATGTCATCCAGCTTCCCTGCATGGCACAAGTGCAGAGGCAGAGTATGGAGGAGAGGCACAGTAGGAAAGCTGGGTGTCACGGCCTTTGGTTTGCGCTGCGACACTGTTGCCACACTTGCGGTTGCCCGCGGCAACGTGTTGCTGTGAGAGCATGCGGTGGCAGTGTCTCGGCCTTCTGGGTGATTGCCGGGACATGGTTGCCACGCATGCTGTTGCCGGTGGTAACATGTGGATTGGTATGCTTGTGTGTGCACTTCCCCTTTAAGTGGCTTCCTTCCCTTGTCTGGTGTTGGAAGGGTTAACTCCCTTCCTACGGTAGTGTTTTGTTAACACTGGGTTTGTGTGTGTTGCTGCTTGGGCTATTTAGCCTGTGCTGGATGCCTGAAGCTCTGGGTTCCTCCAGCCTTGGTGTATGCTGGTGTTTCACGGTTCCTGGCTTGTTCCATCTGTCCAGTGAGGGCCACCCTTGTGGTCATAGATGTTCTATGTCATCCCGGTGTCTCCTTCCCTTCCTGTCCCTATTTGTATGGAGTGGGTTATGTGCAGGGTGTTTGAATGTCTAGTTTGGTGTCATGTTTACTAGACATTCCCCTGTCTCAAGTTATTGCAGCTATGGTGTCCTGGGTTCCTGTTTGGTTCGTGGTGTGTGCTGTGTCCTTTAATGTTGGTGTGGACACTAGCACTTGTGCACGGGTTCCAGTCAGTGTGTCGTGGCAGGTAGTGTGTTACGGGTGTCGCTTACCTGCCATCTCCATATGCTGTATGTGTTCCCCTCTCCTTGCAGCCTGGCCTCAGATAGAGACTCCTGTTCCTCCATTACTGGGATGAACAGGTCGTCTCTTCCCTGCTCCTTGGTGAGGGATTACCAGGGCGACTTAGGGTCTTTAGGTATCCTGAGTATGAGTCGTCCTACCATCGGGGTCCGCTCTTACGGTGAGGAGTCAGGAAGAGGATTAGGTATCTTGTAGGAGGTGACCTGCTCCATTATCACTCCTTTTTGGCCAGGCTGATCCCCTTTACCCTTTGACACCGCACGGTGGAGGGTTTCCCCCACTCCCCGCCGTGACACTGGGTGTCTATATATGTGTATTGTATATGTGTGCGTCCATGTATGTGGTTACTGTGTGTATGAATGCATCCATGTATGTGGAGAGTGTGTGTATGAGTGTGTCTATGTATGTGGTGAGCGCATGTATGAGTGCGCCCAGTGTATATGAGTGCATCTATGTACACTGCTCAAAAAAATAAAGGGAACACAAAAATAACACATCCTAGATCTGAGTTAATTAAATATTCTTCTGAAATACTTTGTTCTTTACATAGTTGAATGTGCCGACAACAAAATCACACAAAAATAAAAAAATGGAAATCAAATTTTTCAACCCATGGAGGTCTGGATTTGGAGTCACACTCAAAATTAAAGTGGAAAAACACACTACAGGCTGATCCAACTTTGATGTAATGTCCTTAAAACAAGTCAAAATGAGGCTCAGTAGTGTGTGTGGCCTCCACGTGCCTGTATGACCTCCCTACAACGCCTGTGCATGCTCCTGATGAGGTGGCGGACGGTCTCCTGAGGGATCTCCTCCCAGATCTGGACTAAAGCATCTGCCAACTCCTGGACAGTCTGTGGTGCAACGTGACGTTGGTGGATAGAGCGAGACATGATGTCCCAGATGTGCTCAATTGGATTCAGGTCTGGGGAACGGGCGGGCCAGTCCATAGCATCAATGCCTTCGTCTTGCATGAACTGCTGACACACTCCAGCCACATGAGGTCTAGCATTGTCTTGCATTAGGAGGAACCCAGGGCCAACCGCACCAGCATATGGTCTCACAAGGGGTCTGAGGATCTCATCTCGGTACCTAATGGCAGTCAGGCTACCTCTGGCGAGCACATGGAGGGCTGTGCGGCCCTCCAAAGAAATGCCACCCCACACCATTACTGACCCAATGCCAAACCGGTCATGCTGGAGGATGTTGCAGGCAGCAGAACGTTCTCCACGGCGTCTCCAGACTCTGTCACGTCTGTCACATGTGCTCAGTGTGAACCTGCTTTCATCTGTGAAGAGCACAGGGCGCCAATGGCGAATTTGCCAATCTTGGTGTTTTCTGGCAAATGCCAAACGTCCTGTCCTGTAAGCACAACCCCCACCTGTGGACATCGGGCCCTCATATCACCCTCATGGAGTTTGTTTCTGACCGTTTAAGCAGACACATGCACATTTGTGGCCTGCTGGAGGTCATTTTGCAGGGCTCTGGCAGTGCTCCTCCTTGCACAAAGGCGGAGGTAGCGGTCCTGCTGCTGGGTTTTTGCCCTCCTACGGCCTCCTCCACTTCTCCTGATGTACTGGCCTATCTCCTGGTAGCGCCTCCATGCTCTGGACAGCTGACAGACACAGCAAACCTTCTTGCCACAGCTCGCATTGATGTGCCATCCTGGATAAGCTGCACTACCTGAGCCACTTGTGTGGGTTGTAGACTCCGTCTCATGCTACCACTAGAGTGAAAGCACCGCCAGCATTCAAAAGTGACCAAAACATCAGCCAGGAAGCATAGGAACTGAGAAGTGGTCTGTGGTCCCCACCTGCAGAACCACTCCTTTATTGGGGGTGTCTTGCTAATTGCCTATAATTTCCACCTGTTATCTATCCCATTTGCACAACAGCATGTGAAATTGTCACTAAGTGTTGCTTCCTAAGTGGACAGTTTGATTTCACAGAAGTGCGATTGACTTGGAGTTACATTGTGTTGTTTAAGTGTTCCCTTATTTTTTTGAGCAGTGTATATGGTGAGCACATGTATGAGTGCATCCATGTATGTGGAGAGTGCGTCCATATATGTGGAGAGTGCGTCCATATATGTGGAGAGTGCGTCCATATATGTGGAGAGTGTGCGTCCATATATGTGGAGAGTGTGCGTCCATATATGTGGAGAGTGCGTCCATATATGTGGAGAGTGTGCGTCCATATATGTGGAGAGTGCGTCCATATATGTGGAGAGTGCGTCCATATATGTGGAGAGTGCGTCCATATATGTGGAGAGTGCGTCCATATATGTGGAGAGTGCGTCCATATATGTGGAGAGTGCGTCCATATATGTGGAGAGTGCGTCCATATATGTGGAGAGTGCGTCCATATATGTGGAGAGTGTGTGTATATGAGTGCGCCCATGTAGGTGGAGAGTGTGTGTATGAGTGAGTCTATGTATATGGTGAGCGCATGTATGAGTGCGTCCAGTGTATATAAGTGCATCCATGTATATGGTGAGCACATGTATGACCGCGTCCGTGTATGTATGTGGAGAGCGCGTCCATGTATGTGGAGAGCGCGTCCATGTATGTGGAGAGCGAGTGTATGACTGCATCCATGTATGTGGAGAGTGAGTGTATGACTACGTCCATGTATGTGGAGAGTGCGTCCATGTATGTGGAGAGTGCGTGTATGACTGCGTCCATGTACGTGGAGAGTGGGTGTATGACTGCAGTATGAAAAGGTACAGAGGCTAAAATACTTGTGGATATGTAGAGGTAAATCAGACATGTCTATTACAATTGCAGCGCAGGTTTTAAAGGGTTTGAGTTGAATATAAACTCCGTCAGCAACTATAAATGTTAAAAAACAATAACGTTATGCTAAAAATGACAGGCAAATAAATAAATACAGTAAATAAAAAGTCACAAAATAGCCATATGAGAGGGGTTTGTGAATAAGTGTGTAAGTGTGTGTGGGGGGGCAACGTACAAAAATTTGCTGTGGGGCCCAGTCAATTCTAGCTACGCCTCTGGATCACCCACATGTAATAACATATCGTCCGCATATAGCGAGACTTTCCTCCACCGTCCCCCTCTCCAGACCTCGAATCAGTGGTGTAGAACGCAAAATACAAGCCAGGGGCTCAATAGCAACGTCAAACAGGAGGGGTGACAAAGGGCATCCCTGCCTGGTGCCTCTCTCCAGTGTCATCATTGGGGATAGCTTACCATTTATTCGCAGCCTAGCTCTCGTTGACTATAGAGCAATTTTACTCAATTAATGTATCCAGGGCCGAATCCTAGTTTTGCCATAACTGCCCATAAGTATTCCCATTCAACACTATCAAAGGCCTTTGCAGCGTCTAAAGAGCCACTGCAGGGCATCCCACATCCCATTCTGTTCCCCTCATCTGAATATTGAGGAACAGACGCCTAAGGTTTAATGACGTGGATTTTCCTGGCATAAACCCGCACTGTTCTTCATGTATAATGTGGGAGATAACATTCAGGAGCCTATTAGCAAGTACCTTGGCCAACACTTTTATATCTACTGTTAAGAGTGAGATGGGTCTATATGAATCTACCATATTGGGATCCTTATCTGGTTTAGGGATCTCCACTACCAATGCTTCTCTCATAGAGCTAGGTAAAATACCTGTCCTATAAGTATATCTGTAAAGAATAAATCAAGGCAACTGGACTTACTGTAGATTTTTTGAAAACGTTTCACTCGTTCTTCCAACGAGCTTTCTCAATTCTGAGTGACTGTACAAGAATTCTCTGGGAATAAATATGTAACTGAATCAACATCTGGTAATGAAACCCAGCATGGGGTCAAAGGTGTTGATCCCATTATCCTAATTGGAGTCAGTAGGTGATAATGACCTCCCAGAAAAAAAAAAAAGGGTCAAGACAGCATTGTATGTGACAGACAATAGATGTCTAACCCCCCCCCCCGTCTCTATTCAAGCGTGGCTTCTGCTTTTTTACGTAGATGGCCTCCTTCACACCTCGTTTCTACCAATCGGCCTCCTCATCAAAAACACGTACTTGACTGTCTTCAAAGGTGTGACCCGTTTCTTTTAGATGTAAGTACACGGCTGAATCTTGACCAGAGGTTTTGGCTCTTCTATGCCGAGCCATACGCTGATGTAGTTGTTTTGTTTCGCCGATATACAGTTCTGAGCATTCCTCATTGCACTGGACTGCGTACACAATGTTGCCCATCTTGTGTTTAGGCGTTGGGTCTTTGGGGTGAACCAGTTGTTGCCTCAGTGTGTTGCTGGGTTTAAAGCAGACAGGGATGTGATGTTCATTAAAAATCCTTTTGAGTTTCTCAGGCACCCCAGCTACATATGGGATAACCATATTCTTGCGTCTGTCATGCTTCTTTTCCTCACTGGTAGTCTTGGTGCTATTTCTTCTCCTTCCTTCTGTTTTGACAAAGGCCCAAACTGGATACCCACAAGTGCCCCTCTGAGGCGTTTGAATTCCTTCGCCTTGGCCTCTGTGCTGGTGGGGATTTTCTCTGCCTGGTGGTGTAGAGTCTGGATGACTCCCAGTTTGTGGTCTAGAGGATGGTGGGAATCAAATAGCAGGTACTGGTCTGTGTGTGTTGGTTTTCGATAGACCTCTATTCCCAGCTTTCTTCCCTCCTCCACTGTTATAAGATAGTCCAGAAACGCCAGTTTGTTGTTCTGCATATCCTCCCGCGTGAAATTGATGTTATGATCCACTGAGTTGATGTGGGAGGTCATTATCTACTACTGACTCCAATTAGTATAATGGAATTAACACCTTTGACCCCATGCTGGGTATCATTACCAGATGTTGATTCAGTTACATATTTATTCCCAGAGAATTCTTGTACAGTCACTCAGAATTGAGAAAGCTCGTTGGAAGAACGAGTGAAACGTTTTCAAGAAATCTACAGTAAGTCCAGTTGCCTTAATTTATTCTTTACAGATATACCATGACCTGGATAAATGAGAACCTTCACAGACATACTGTCCTATAAGATTCATTAAACACCTGTAGGAGATGCGGGAGCAAAACTTCTTGATGTTTTTTGTAGAATTCCCCAGGCAGACCATCTCCCCCAGGTGCTTTTCCGTTAGGAAGCGACTGCACCGCCAATACCATCTCTTCCAATTGAATGTCCCCATCAAGTAATAACCTCTGATCATCAGACAGGCTGGGCATCTGGATATTATGCAGGTATTGCTGTGTCACTACAGTCAATCCCTAGTCTGGACTTATAGACATCTGCATAGTGCTCATGGAATATGTTCATTATGTTATCTCCCGATACCTGTACTCCCATTTTATTAGCGATTCCCAATACACAAGATGGGCCCGATTGGGTCTTAATAGTAGCTAGTGGGTGGCTAGCAGTTCTGTCGTAAGTGCCCTGCTTTTAGTTTTATGGGAACTAATCCGTTTAATGTATATCCCTCTAATATATGCTTTCACTGTATCCCAGATAATGGAGTGACTAGCTGAACCTTCATTATTGGTAAAAAAAAGTCAGTCAGAGTAGCAGATATCACAGTACCAGTATCAAATAACTGGATCCAAAAAGGGTTTAGTTGCCATGGTTGTCTCGGACCCTATAACTCTCTCCCCAAAACCAGTACTACCAATAACGGGGAGTGGTCAGAAATACTATGGGGTAAGTACCTAACATCCTGGACCTTATCTAACACTCCCTTAGATCACACAGCGAGATCTATCCTAGAAAGAGAACTATGATGACGAGTAGCAGGAGTATTGCTTCACACCGGGATTTCTGGACCTCCACAAATCATACAAGTCTATTTCAGCGAGCGTCTTGGCTAATGAGTATAGAAAAGGGCCAGAGGCCCCACTATCCGATTGGAATTTATCTAGGGATTTGTCCAAGAACATATTAAAATCACCAATTATGAGAACTGGCAGATCTGGAAATTTGGAAGTGAAGGATAATACTTTTTTGAGAACTTCACAGGAATATGGGGGAGGTATATAAATGGCCACTAGTATCATTTGGTAATGAAACACAGAACAGTTAATACATATAAAGCGACCCTCCTCATCCACATGTACCTCCCTCGATATAAAGGGAACATTTCTATGCACCAACACGCTCACCCCTCTTGATTGCGTGGAGTAGGAGGAATTAAACTTCTGTGCCACCCAAGCCTTATGATGAAGATGTGTTCTCTCAGAAGTGAGATGAGTTTCTGAGAGGCACAGAATTGCCGATTGATACGTTTGCGTGAACTAATTTCAAAATATGAAATTTGCTCATCTCTAATGACATATACTCAAGATAGAAAATATAAATAGAAGCAGCACTATACGATCCTTCGTCGATGTAAAAAAGGGATGCAGCAGCCTCACCGTTGACCCTTGATCCAACAGGCCATATAGTAAATGTAGAAAAAATGGCACCGGCAGCATCTCACATCTTCCAATCTTTTTATTGCAACCCCCAAACAAGTAAAAGCAGCAACGTTTCGGCTGAAACTCAGCCTTTGTCAAGCCTGACAAAGGCTTGACAAAGGCTGAGTTTCAGCCGAAACGTTGCTGCTTTTACTTGTCTGGGGGTTGCAATAAAAAGATTGGAAGATGTGAGATGCTGCCGGTGCCATTTTTTCTACATATACTCAAGATAGGTCATCAATATCAGATTGGCGGGGGGTCAGACCCCACTGCTGGCACTGGATACTATATAGTGGATGGAAGGCTCTGTCCACTGTGCAGTTTCCAGAGCTGACATACTGCAACTTCGCTCCCATTCATAGCTCTGAGCTGCAGTACCCCGGTATGGCAACTATACATCATACGGAACCTTGTGCTTCTGGCTCCGTCCACTCTGTAGTATAAAGTGCTACCCAAAACAGCTGAGTTGGGGGGGGGGGAGGGGGGTCCAACCCCACGATCTGATACTTATGACCTATCCTAAGGACAAGTCATCAGTATCTAAGTTCCAGAAAACTCCTTTAACTAATTGTAATCTCAGCTACACAATATAATTATGAAGTACCTCATGTGAATAAGAGAGAAGGTTACAAAAACTACCGTGCATAAAGCCTTTGTATCATAAGGTTTAACAAATGCAGAAGGTGCCGTGTGTGAAGTTTAAAAGGCACAATAAACACAAGCCTGAGGAGGAATTTATGCCCTCACTAAAGTCAATATCAATCCTGGCACAGCTGGAAATCCTTAAACAACAACATTTCTATCAAGGATGGCAGAGATGGCACCTCACCTCTACATATCCTTCTGACAGCACCCAGATTGTCTATAAACTTCAAGGGCAAGGAATGGTTTGTGAGACACAGGAGAACTTAATCAGCAGCATCAAGCAGAAATGCAGCAGCAATGATCCCAACATGCCATGAAGAGGTTATATAGCAGAAGAGTCACTACATCAACACCAGGCCTGTAAGGGTGCTCTCACATGTGTCATTTTGATGCAGTGTGTTTGGAATCAAAAATATGGGGTGGATTAACAGGAAAAAAGAAGAATACATATATTTCCTATATACTTCTAATCCTGGCATTGGTTTTAAAAACTGAATCAAATGGCACCTGAAAAAGCACCCTCACAAGTATTTGCTTGCAGATATTTTGGTTTCACATTTTTTGCTCAGCGCTTTTTGTTTGTAGCTTTGCAGTGCTATATAAAAAGCTAAAATATATTACTGGTCTCTTTATAATCATATATTGCAGTGTTCCCCAACTCCGGTCCTCAGAGCCCACCTACCCTGCCATGTTTTCAGGATTTCCTTAGTATTGAGCAGGTGATATAATTAGTTTCAATGCATCAGGAATTCATTTTGTGGAATATTCTTAAATCGGGCATGCTCAACCTGCGGCCCTCCAGCTGTTGTAAGACTACAACTCCCAGCATGCCCAAACAGCCTACAGCTATCAGGCTATATCACGGCATTGTGGGAGTTGTAGTTTTACAACAGCTGGAGGGCCACAGGTTCAGCATGCCTGTCTTAAATCATGACCGGTAGGTGAGCCATGAGGACTGGAGTTGGGGGAACACTGATACATTGTGCCTGTGAATAAAGCAGTAATGTGTAGATTAGCTTTCTGAGCAGATCTCAGTGTGGAGAAGCTATAGTACAGAGTGTGTCTATGATATGTAGATGCTAGGACACAGCTCTGCCATGGTCACTTAGTCTACAAGCCTTCTAGCTCATATAATATCTACCCTATGTTCCCTATTAGGCTGAGTTCACATCACTGTTTAGCTTTCCATTCTTCTGAAGAACAGGGGGAAAAAAACGGATCTGTTATTTTGAGCATCAGCTATGATCATTTTGTATCGGTTCCGGCATGCAGTACTTTTTCTACCATCAGAAATAACTGATCTCTGACGGAACAGTCACAAAATAAAGGATCTTTTTGTTTATTTTTCGGTTCTTCTGACAGATCAGAAGAACGGAAAGCTAAAAACGGTGGTGTGAACATGGCCTTAGGCCTCATGCACACAACCGTAGTTATGGTCCGCATCCGAGCTGCAGTTTTGCGGCTCGGATGCGGACCCATTCACTTCAATAAGGCCGCAAAAGATGCGGACAGCACTCCGTGTGCTGTCCGCATCCATTGCTCCGTTCCGAGGCCTCGCAAAAAAATATAGCATGTCCTATTCTTGTCAGTTTTTGCGGACAAGAATAGGCATGTCTACAATGGGCCACCCATTCCGCAAATTGTGGAAGGCAAACGGGCGGCTTCCGTTTTTTACGGACCGCAAAACAGTGCACGGTCGTGTGCAAGAGGCCTTACTCATATAGAACACTGACTGTCTTAAAGGGAACCGGTCATCTCTAATTGACCTATTAAACTCAGCCCTAAGAATTAATAAATGCGTTTCCACAGTCATATACACTCACCTAAAGAATTATTAGGAACACCATACTAATACGTGTTGGACCCCCTTTTGCCTTCAGAACTGCCTTAATTCTACATGGCATTGATTCAACAAGGTGCTGATAGCATTCTTTAGAAATGTTGGCCCATATTGATAGGATAGCATCTTGCAGTTGATGGAGATTTGAGGGATGCACATCCAGGGCACGAAGCTCCCGTTCCACCACATCCCAAAGATGCTCTATTGGGTTGAGATCTGGTGACTGTGGGGGCCATTTTAGTACAGTGAACTCATTGTCATGTTCAAGAAACCAATTTGAAATGATTGGAGCTTTGTGACATGGTGCATTATCCTGCTGGAAGTAGCCAGAGGAATGTCTCAACAGAAATCGAGACTCATCAGACCAGGCGACATTTTTCCAGTCTTCAACAGTCCAATTTTGGTGAGCTGGTGCAAATTGTAGCCTCTTTTTCCTATTTGTAGTGGAGATGAGTGGTACCCGGTGGGGTCTTCTGCTGTTGTAGCCCATCCGCCTCAAGGTTGTGCATGTTGTGGCTTCACAAATGCTTTGCTGCATACCTCAGTTGTAACGAGTGGTTATTTCAGTCAACGTTGCTCTTCTATCAGCTTGAATCAGTCGGCCCATTCTCCTCTGACCCTAGCATCCACAAGGCATTTTTGCCCACAGGACTGCCGCATACTGGATGTTTTTCCCTTTTCACACCATTCTTTGTAAACCCTAGAAATGGTTGTGCGTGAAAATCCCAGTAACTGAGCAGATTGTGAAATACTCAGACCGGCCCGTCTGGCACCAACAACCATGCCACGCTCAAAATTGCTTAAATCGCCTTTCTTTCCCATTCTGACATTCAGTTTGGAGTTCAGGAGATTGTCTTGACCAGGACCACACCCCTAAATGCATTGAAGCAACTGCCATGTGATTGGTTGATTGCATTAATGAGAAATAGAACAGGTGTTCCTAATAATTCTTTAGGTGAGTGTAGATCTTATCCAGACTCCAATCTGCAGCCTTTTTGACCATCTAATCATCTTTTATAAATTTCCCACCATATATGCTAATGTGCCCAAAAGAGTCATATTTTACCTCTCACAGACAAGAGGAGTCATATCTTTCCAGAGTCATCTTCTTCATCTCCGCCTTACAAACGCCCACAGACATGTAATCCCGCGCAATCGCATTACTCTGCATACTGAGAACAAGGTTGTGCTGGTTTTGGAGCGCAACCACGTCATATACATCAAGGCCAACGTAATTGAACAGTCTCAAATTCCTTCCGGACTCCCCATACCCAATAGTAGTCAGTGGATCGCTGTGAGGTAGGAACTCTAGCGCTGGATCTACTATGGCTGGGGGACAGGATTGTTTGGAACTTTCTAGGACCTTGTGGCGTGAGGGGGAGGATACATAAAAGAAGCTATTTTATTGGTGGAAGGAAAAGAGAGGAGAGAGCATGCTCGAGATTTAAGAAGAAAGAACGAGATCTACTGAAGATTCTTTGAATAGGGGGTGGGGAATAGGCTATGACGTTCTGATGAAAATCGAAAGCATTATGCTAATGAGGATTACGGCGGGAAAGCGTTCTGGGGCCAAATATTAGGAACGGGGGGTGCTGATAAAATTATGGACGCATCGCTTTAAAGAGTATTAGAAGAAAAGTTTGGAGGTACCTTTACTTTTATATGTATAAACATGGTGACAGGTTCCCTTTAACAGACACACAGATCCCTTTGGGTACGGTATTCAAGTTTTTGTTTTATCTCTCCCTTTTACTCTCTCTGTTCCTGCAGCTGAAATCAGCAGGGAGGAAATATGAAATAAGGTGTGCAGTTTGCAAGTGAATAAAAATAAAGAGCACAAGCATTAATTTATGAATTCTAGATCAGAAATATGGAGTTACACAAGTGCAAATCCCTAAGGTCCTTCATCCTGTGTGTGAAACGTTGTAGAGCTACGCCCTCTGCGCACAGGGACTGTCTGGAGCAGGTTCCAGATAGCAACCTCGGTGTCTGAGTGGTTAGACAGAGGTAGGTGCCCAGACACCTTTTCATTTAATACAATATATAGCTATACTTTGGTCTAGACAGTGGAGAAAGAAACTGCATTGCAAATCATGGTGCTATTTGTTACTGAATCTCTGGTGCTTTGTGTGAGGAACTATTTTCCCTGCAGGGGGTGAAGCAATTAACAATGGAAAAGAGAAGTCCTCCAAAGAAAAAGGCTGTAAATTACACCAAAGAGCAGCAGCTATTACATTAAAATTATGGTGTGCATTACTCCAAATATTTAATTTTTTCATTTGTGGGATAACCCCTTTAACCACCTCAGCCCCCAGTGCTTAAACACCCTGAAAGACCAGGCCACTTTTTACACTTCTGACCTACACTACTTTCACCGTTTATTGCTCGGTCATGCAACTTACCACCCAAATGAATTTTACCTCCTTTTCTTCTCACTAATAGAGCTTTCATTTGGTGGTATTTCATTGATGCTGACATTTTTACTTTTTTTGTTATTAATCGAAATTTAACGATTTTTTTTGCAAAAAAATGACATTTTTCACTTTCAGTTGTAAAATTTTGCAAAAAAAACGAGATCCATATAGAAATTTTGCTCTAAATTTATTGTTCTACGTGTCTTTGATTAAAAAAAAATGTTTGGGTAAAAAAAAAATGGTTTGGGTAAAAGTTATAGCGTTTACAAACTATGGTACAAAAATGTGAATTTCCGCTTTTTGAAGCAGCTCTGACTTTCTGAGCACCTGTCATGTTTCCTGAGGTTCTACAATGCCCAGACAGTACAAATACCCCACAAATGACCCCATTTCGGAAAGTACACACCCTAAGGTATTCGCTGATGGGCATAGTGAGTTCATAGAACTTTTTATTTTTTGTCACAAGTTAGCGGAAAATGATGATTTTTTTTTTTTTTTCTTACAAAGTCTCATATTCCACTAACTTGTGACAAAAAATAAAAAGTTCTATGAACTCACTATGCCCATCAGCGAATACCTTTGAGTGTCTTCTTTCCAAAATGGGGTCACTTGTGGGGTAGTTATACTGCCCTGGCATTCTAGGGGCCCAAATGTGTGGTAAGGAGTTTGAAATCAAATTCTGTAAAAAATGACGATTGAAATCCGAAAGGTGCTCTTTGGAATATGGGCCCCTTTGCCCACCTAGGCTGCAAGAAAGTGTCACACATCTGGTATCTCTGTATTCAGGAGAAGTTGAGGAATGTGTTTTGGGGTGTCTTTTTACATATACCCATGCTGGGTGAGATAAATATCTTGGTCAAATGCCAACTTTGTATAAAAAAAATGGGAAAAGTTGTCTTTTGCCAAGATATTTCTCTCACCCAGCATGGGTATATGTAAAATGACACCCCAAAACACATTCCCCAACTTCTCCTGAGTACGGAGATACCAGATGTGTGACACTTTTTTGCAGCCTAGGTGGGCAAAGGGGCCCATATTCCAAAGAGCACCTTTCGGATTTCACAGGTCATTTTTTACAGAATTTGATTTCAAACTCCTTACCACACATTTGGGCCCCTAGAATGCCAGGGCAGTATAACTACCCCACAAGTGACCCCATTTTGGAAAGAAGACACCCCAAGGTATTCCGTGAGGGGCATGGCAAGTTCCTAGAATTTTTTATTTTTTGTCACAAGTTAGTGGAAAATGATGATTTTTTTTTTTTTTTTTTTCATACAAAGTCTCATATTCCACTAACTTGTGACAAAAAATAAAAACTTCCATGAACTCACTATGCCCATCAGCGAATACCTTGGGGTCTCTTCTTTCCAAAATGGGGTCACTTGTGGGGTAGTTATACTGCCCTGACATTCTAGGGGCCCAAATGTGTGGTAAGGAGTTTGAAATCAAATTCTGTAAAAAATGACCTGTGAAATCCGAAAGGTGCTCTTTGGAATATGGACCCCTTTGCCCACCTAGGCTGCAAAAAAGTGTCACACATGTGGTATCGCCGTATTCAGGAGAAGTTGGGGAATGTGTTTTGGGGTGTCATTTTACATATACCCATGCTGGGTGAGAGAAATATCTTGGCAAAAGACAACTTTTCCCATTTTTTTATACAAAGTTGGCATTTGACCAAGATATTTATCTCACCCAGCATGGGTATATGTAAAATGACACCCCAAAACACATTCCCCAACTTCTCCTGAGTACGGCGATACCAGATGTGTGACACTTTTTTGCAGCCTAGATGCGCAAAGGTGCCCAAATTCCTTTTAGGAGGGCATTTTTAGACATTTGGATACCAGACTTCTTCTCACGCTTTGGGGCCCCTAGAATGCCAGGGCAGTATAAATACCCCACATGTGACCCCATTTTGGAAAGAAGACACCCCAAGGTATTCAATGAGGGGCATGGCGAGTTCATAGAAATTTTTCTTTTTTGGCACAAGTTAGCGGAAATTGATATTTTTAATTTTTTTCTCACAAAGTCTCCCGTTCCGCTAACTTGGGACAAAAATTTCAATCTTTCATGGACTCAATATGCCCCTCACGGAATACCTGGGGGTGTCTTCTTTCCGAAATGGGGTCACATGTGGGGTATTTATACTGCCCTGGCATTCTAGGGGCCCTAAAGCGTGAGAAGAAGTCTGGAATATAAATGTCTAAAAAATTTTACGCATTTGGATTCCGTGAGGGGTATGGTGAGTTCATGTGAGATTTTATTTTTTGACACAAGTTAGTGGAATATGAGACTTTGTAAGAAAAAAAAATAATAATTCCGCTAACTTGGGCCAAAAAAATGTCTGAATGGAGCCTTACAGGGGGGTGATCAATGACAGGGGGGGGTGATCAATGACAGGGGGGGTGATCAATGACAGGGGGGTGATCAATGACAGGGGGTGATCATGAGGGGTGATCAATGACAGGGGGGTGATCAGGGAGTCTATATGGGGTGATAACCACAGTCATTGATCACGCCCGTGTAAGGCTTCATTCAGACGTCCGTATGCGTTTTGCGGATCCGATCCATCTATCAGTGCATCCGTAAAAATCATGCGGACATCTGAATGGAGCTTTACAGGGGGGTAATCAATGACAGGGGGGTGATCAGGGAGTCTATATGGGGTGATAACCACAGTCATTGATCATGCCCCTGTAAGGCTTCATTCAGACGTCCGGATGCGTTTTGCGGATCCGATCCATCTATCAGTGCATCCGTAAAAATCATGCGGACATCTGAATGGAGCTTTACAGGGGGGTAATCAATGACAGGGGGGTGATCAGGGAGTCTATATG
Source organism: Bufo bufo (assembly GCF_905171765.1). NCBI lineage: Eukaryota > Metazoa > Chordata > Amphibia > Anura > Bufonidae > Bufo > Bufo bufo. The sequence goes on from NC_053390.1 coordinate 390,484,440, forward strand.
GGGTGATCACCACAGTCATTGATCACGCCCGTGTAAGGCTTCATTCAGACGTCCGGATGCGTTTTGCGGATCCGATCCATCTATCAGTGGATCCGTAAAAATCATGCGGACGTCTGAATGGAGCTTTACAGGGGGGTAATCAATGACAGGGGGGGTGATCAATGACAGGGGGGTGATCAGGGAGTCTATATGGGGTGATAACCACAGTCATTGATCATGCCCCTGTAAGGCTTCATTCAGACTTCCGGATGCGTTTTGCGGATCCGATCCATCTATCAGTGCATCCGTAAAAATCATGCGGACATCTGAATGGAGCTTTACAGGGGGGTAATCAATGACAGGGGGGTGATCAGGGAGTCTATATGGGGTGATCACCACAGTCATTGATCACGCCCGTGTAAGGCTTCATTCAGACGTCCGGATGCGTTTTGCGGATCCGATCCATCTATCAGTGGATCCGTAAAAATCATGCGGACGTCTGAATGGAGCTTTACAGGGGGTTGATCAATGACAGGGGGGTAATCAATGACAGGGGGGTGATCAGGGAGTCTATATGGGGTGATCAGGGGCTAATAAGGGGTTAATAAGTGACGGGGGGGGGGGGGGTGTAGTGTAGTGTAGTGGTGCTTGGTGCTACTTTACTGAGCTACCTGTGTCCTCTGGTGGTCGATCCAAACAAAGGGGACCACCAGAGGACCAGGTAGCAGGTATATTAGACGCTGTTATCAAAACAGCTTCTAATATACCTGTTAGGGGTTAAAAAAAACACATCTCCAGCCTGCCAGCGAACGATCGCCGCTGGCAGGCTGGAGATCAACTCTCTTACCTTCCGTTCCTGTGAGCGCGCGCGCCTGTGTGCGCGCGTTCACAGGAAATCTCTGGCGTCCACCCAGAAGAGCAGGGCCGCCGCAAAGACGCAATCCTGCGTACGGCGGTCCTGAGGAGGTTAAACTGTTAATGGGGCTAAAAAAAAATATTTTTTTAAATCGGGCTTTATTAACCTCCTCAGGACCCCCTGTACGCAGGATTGCGTCTTTGCGGCGGCCCTGCTCTTCTGGGTGGACGCGGCGGCGCGTCCTCTCGCGAGACGCGAGATTTCCTGTGAACGCGCGCACACAGGCGCGCACGTTCACAGGATCGGAAGGTAAGAGAGTGGATCTCCAGCCTGCCAGCGGCGATCGTTCGCTGGCAGGCTGGAGATGTGATTTTTTTAACCCCTAACAGGTATATTAGACGCTGTCTTATATACCTGCTACCTGGTCCTCTGGTGGTCCCCTTTGTTTGGATCGACCACCAGAGGACACAGGTAGCTCAGTAAAGTAGCACCAAACACCACTACACTACACTACACACCCCCCTGTCACTTATTAACCCCTTATCAACCACTGATCACCCCATATAGACTCCCTGATCACCCCCCTGTCATTGATTACCCCCTGTCATTGATCACCCCCCTGTAAAGCTCCATTCAGATGTCCGCATGATTTTTACGGATCCACTGATAGATGGATCGGATCCGCAAAACGCATACGGACGTCTGAATGGAGCCTTACAGGGGCGTGATCAATGACTGTGGTGATCACCCCATATAGACTCCCTGATCACCCCCCTGTCATTGATTACCCCACTGTCATTGATCACCCCCCTGTAAAGCTCCATTCAGATGTCCGCATGATTTTTACGGATCCACTGATAGATGGATCGGATCCCCCTGTCATTGATCACCCCCCTGTCATTGATCACTCCTCTGTAAGGCTCCATTCAGACATTTTTTTGGCCCAAGTTAGCGGAAATTATTATTTTTTTCCTTACAAAGTCTCATATTCCACTAACTTGTGTCAAAAAATAAAATCTCACATGAACTCACCATACCCCTCACGGAATCCAAATGCGTAAATTTTTTTAGACATTTATATTCCAGACTTCTTCTCACGCTTTAGGGCCCCTAGAATGCCAGGGCAGTATAAATACCCCACAAGTGACCCCATTTCGGAAAGAAGACACCCCCAGGTATTCCGTGAGGGGCATATTGAGTCCATGAAAGATTGAAATTTTTGTCCCAAGTTAGTGGAAAGGGAGACTTTGTGAGAAAAAAATAAATAAAATCAATTTCCGCTAACTTGTGCCAAAAAAAAAAAATTTCTATGAACTCGCCATGCCCCTCATTGAATACCTTGGGGTGTCTTCTTTCCAAAATGGGGTCACATGTGGGGTATTTATACTGCCCTGGCATTCTAGGGGCCATAAAGCGTGAGAAGAAGTCTGGGATCCAAATGTCTAAAAATGCCCTCATAAAAGGAATGTGGGCCCCTTTACGCATCTAGGCTGCAAAAAAGTGTCACACATCTGGTATCGCCGTACTCAGGAGAAGTTGGGCAATGTGTTTTGGGGTGTCATTTTACATATACCCATGCTGGGTGAGATAAATATCTTGGTCAAATGCCAACTTTGTATAAAAAAATGGGAAAAGTTGTCTTTTGCCGAGATATTTCTCTCACCCAGCATGAGTATATGTAAAAAGACACCCAAAAACACATTGTCCAACTTCTCCTGAATACGGCGATACCACATGTGTGACACTTTTTTGCAGCCTAGGTGGGCAAAGGGGCCCACATTCCAAAGAGCACCTTTAGGATTTCACAGGTCATTTACCTACTTACCACACATTAGGGCCCCTGGAAAATGCCAGGGCAGTATAACTACCCCACAAGTGACCCCATTTTGGAAAGAAGACACCCCAAGGTATTCCGTGAGGGGCATGGCGAGTTCCTAGAATTTCATATTTTTTGTCACAAGTTAGCGGAAAATGATGATTTATTATTTATTTATTTTTTTCCTTACAAAGTCTTATATTCCACTAACTTGTGACAAAAAATAAAAACTTCCATGAACTCACTATGCCCATCAGCGAATACCTTGGGGTGTCTTCTTTCCAAAATGGGGTCACTTGTGGGGTAGTTATACTGCCCTGGCATTCTAGGGGCCCAAATGTGTGGTAAGGAGTTTGAAATCAAATTCTGTAAAAAATGGCCAGTGAAATCCGAAAGGTGCTCTTTGAAATGTGGGCCCCTTTGCCCACCTAGGCTGCAAAAAAGTGTCACACATGTGGTATCTCCGTATTCAGGAGAAGTTGGGGAATGTGTTTTGGGGTTTCATTTTACATATACCCATGCTGGGTGAGAGAAATATCTTGGCAAAAGACAACTTTTCCCATTTTTTTATACAAAGTTGGCATTTGACCAAGATATTTATCTCACCCAGCATGGGTATATGTAAAATGACACCCCAAAACACATTCCCCAACTTCTCCTGAATACGGAGATACCACATGTGTGACACTTTTTTGCAGCCTAGGTGGGCAAAGGGGCCCACATTCCAAAGAGCACCTTTCGGATTTCACCGGTCATTTTTTACAGAATTAGATTTCAAACTCCTTACCACACATTTGGGCCCCTAGAATGCCAGGGCAGTATAACTACCCCACCAGTGACCCCATTTTGGAAAGAAGACACTCAAAGGTATTCGCTGATGGGCATAGTGAGTTCATAGAACTTTTTATTTTTTGTCACAAGTTAGTGGAATATGAGACTTTGTAAGAAAAAAAAAAAATAAAAAAAAAAAAAATCATAATTTTCCGCTAACTTGTGACAAAAAATAAAAAGTTCTATGAACTCACTATGCCCATCAGCGAATACCTTAGGGTATCTACTTTCCGAAATGGGGTCATTTGTGGGGTGTTTGTACTGTCTGGCCATTGTAGAACCTCAGGAAACATGACAGATGCTCAGAAAGTCAGAGCTGCTTCAAAAAGCAGAAATTCACATTTTTGCGGTTCAATCATTATTTTACTAAATCGTATAATTGAATAATGTATAAATATATCCAATAAGTATACAAAACAGTAAAAGTACATGGTCGAGAACTGGACATACCAATAAGTCTGAGGTAGTATTACATTCAATAATTAGTCTTACGGAACAAAATTTCAAGCATTAGTACCGTTGGGGCTTCCAGAGATGAATCTAAGAGCATACACGGCATTTATTCTCAAACCTCCAGACTAGTAATCACATAAGACAAGGAAGACATCACAAGACATGACAGACCCAAACAAGACATACACAGAAGGAAAAGGGGGGGGGGGGAGGAGGTGTATAGGATAGGAGATTCTGCTTAGTGTAGTATTTAGGAGCTATTACCCGGGACAATACCTGTTGTCAACCAATCATGCAAAGATGTGGAGGTACGAAATTGATTCCATGGATCCCAAGTCCCCCAAAAGGCTGTAGCAGATCCTGAATCCCTAGCGCCTAATTCTTCCATATGAACTAGTGAATCCAGGTCGTTAGACCAGGTCACTCTCAAAAGACTCTCTGTAGACCTCCATTGACGGGGAATTATCTGTCTCATAGCTAGGATAAACAATCGGAGGGCGCCCTTCTTAATCTGTGAGATCCGCCCTGAGAACATGGATAGAAGAGCTAACGCAGGTGAGGGTGTAATAGTAGCTTTGTATAAGAAATTATATAAGTCAAAGATCTCCCGCCACAGTGGGGCCACACCCGGGCAGTCCCACCAAATATGTGTCATGGAGCCCCTTGCACTAAGACATCTCCAACATGCATCAGAAACCTGAGGATAAAATTGGTGTAATCGCACTGGGGTCCTATACCATCTGCTAAGGATTTTATAGTTGAGTTCCTGTAAATTACAAGACACCGTTAATTTATGAGTGAAGAGGAGAGATCTAGACCATTGGTCTACAGAGAAGGTGGATCCCAGTTCCGATTCCCAATCAGACATGTATTTGAGTTTAGTTCCCTGGGTGCCTGTGGAAGAGTCCTCTTTCTCCCCAGAGTTCAACATGGCATATAAATGAGATATAGCATGATCAGGAGCTGACCTCGCTGTGCACATCTTCTCAAATTCAGTTAAGGGGGGACATGACCGCGATCCAGGTATCAGGGATTTAATGAAGCTTCGCAACTGAAAGTAGAGGAGCCAACGTCCAGGGCCCGCAGGAATAATGTGGGAAAGGTCCTCCAAAGGGAGTAAACCATTCTGTTTATAGATGTCTATTAATTTGATTGGTTGTCTATTCTGGTCTCCTAAAGCTGGGAGTTGACTCAAGCCTGTGGGGAGATCTGTATGACCCGTGAGTGTCGTGAGAGGACCAGGAGCATGTATAAGGCCAAGTTTAACCGCAAATTTAGCCCAGGGCCTAACCAAGGAATATAGAAGCATCGGGGATTGCAAGTTAGATAATGAATTCAAGGAGGTAGGGGACAACCAAAAGATTCCAGTGGCCAAATGTGGAGCCAGGAAATTCACATTTTTGTACCATAGTTTGTAAACGCTATAACTTTTACCCAAACCATTTTTTTTTTACCCAAACATTTTTTTTTTATCAAAGACATGTATAACAATAAATTTAGAGCAAAATTTATATATGAATGTCGTTTTTTTTTGCAACATTTTACAACTGAAAGTGAAAAATTTCATTTTTTTGCAAAAAAATCGTTAAATTTCGATTAATAACAAAAAAAAGTTAAAATGTCAGCAGCAATGAAATACCACCAAATGAAAGCTCTATTAGTGAGAAGAAAAGGAGGTAAAATTCATTTGGGTGGTAAGTTGCATGACCGAGCAATAAACGGTGAAAGTAGTATAGGTCAGAAGTGTAAAAAGTGGCCTGGTCTTTAAGGGTGTTTAAGCTATGGGGGCTGAGGTGGTTAAAAATGTTCAACAGTTTTTCTACTATAGCTTTCAATGCATTTGCAGATTAGTAGGCTCTGTGCTTCAGTCAGGAAGCTGCTCTGATGGCTGGGTCTTATCTCTGAACTCCTAACAGCTCATAAACACTCATTTAAGCTAATGTATTATCAAACAGATAAAAATTTTGCTATAAATGAGGCTGTTTCTGTAGTTTAGTGGCCATCACATTCACCTTTCCAATGCAGAAGTTTGTTATATGATAAAGTAAAAGGCAGTTGGTAGAGGAACGTCTTCCCAGACTTTAGTTTCGGCACATTCACCATTGTAAACTACCATTGTGTGGCTAATAATAAAATAAAGAAGTGAGAAAGAAATGACCTAGATTCAGTCAAAAACACAAAGCTGAAGGCTTACTGTGAAGACAGTGGCAGTAATGGCATATATGAGCAAGGCTTGTTGGTTGTCTTTGGAAACCTGAAGCTGATCTGGTGGGAGATTTTCATTGAAAGATTTCCGATGTTCAGCATACATCCACCAAAGAACACCTGTCCCTCCTGCAGAACAGTGGAGCACATACACATTAAGATAACATAAAATAACTGTTAGTTTTCTAGTTAGGTATAATAATTAAGGACCCTGCATAAAAATATCTACAGTACTTTAATCAATGCAATGGTGGGAAATGAGTGCTCCTCTGAAGCACCGATGAACAGAAAAATGGAAGACTCTTTGTCAAAGAGACAAGGGACAAGTCACCTGACTGGCTCCATAAGAAAAATAAAGGTACAGGTTTTACTGTATAGTGTACAGTAAAAGTAATCCTAGAAGAACAGGGTAAAAATCTGCCAAGAACATGTTGACCTCAAGAGAACTTTGATAACTCTAAGAATCTACAAGCTTCTTCAGAAGCTCAAAATAAATCTATACTGCCAAGGCTCTATTCACATTCTGTTCACATTGGCATTATTACTGATATTTCATACTTTTGACATAATGAAAAAAAATCTCTCTTCAAGATCTATGTATCAACAGTATGTATAACTACATCTCAAACCACTCCTAGATCTTGTTCTAGTTGGCCTTTTTCTGTACAATCACATAATCATCGTATAAACAGCAAAGATATTCTAAGTTTTATTAAATGATGTATTATATCAATGAAATGTCGGCGTAGCCAGGGATGCACTATCTGAACTGAAAACCGCCTGCTGATGGAGTTCTCTCCAAGAAGCAGCCTAAGTTAAGAACTGCGAGCAGGACAAATACAAATTATTGCAGGTCTCAGAAATAAATGAGGCTCTCAAAACAAGGAACAGCTCAATAATAATATAATGGATCTTTGCCCTTGAAGCCATGAAGTTAAGCCTCCATCTTCCACTGTAATAAAGTTTACTGTGTGGGAGTACGGTTGTTTAGGACAAAATGAATTAGGACTCATGAACACGGGTGTACTCTGGTATATATAGTCTATATGGCCCCATGTAAGGCTGTAATGTGTATGTCAGCAGCTACATGAAGCATCTTTCTACCTTCTGCAATGGCTTGTACTGAAACACAGCCTAAAATGAAGGCTTACAGAGGGCCTACAGGGAACAAGAAGAAATATGGAGCGAAACTGATAGCAGTTTTCATGTGGCCTATTGCCATGTATAAATGACTAGTATTGATTTTTCTTTAGGTGATAATAAAAGGGTTGTTCCATGTGAGAAATGTATGGCATATCGCTAGAATATGCTCAAAAAAGAAAAAAAAGTAGCAGCACTTACGAATCTATAGCAAAAAGTCTCTATGGTGGTGGGGCCCGCAGTGTTGGATTCCCAAATCATCCAAAATAAATAAAAAATAAAACTGCAGCACTCGCTGGTCTTCAATTCATGCTGGTTTATTCACCAAAAATTGTGACGTCTTTCTCAAGCCTTGCTGCAGTTTTATTTTAGATTTATTCGGGATATCACTAGAATATGTCCGATAGGAGCGGGTCCCACCTCTGACACCCGCTTCCATCTCCAAAACAAGGCCCTGAAGTTAAAGGAGAGCATACTGCACATGTGGAGAGGGCACGCTGCGCCGAGCAGCATGCTCAGCTATTTTCTCAAGCACCATAGTAGTAAAAGGAGACCGCTCCTTGCAAGTGTGGACACCACTATGGGACTTCCCAAAAAATAGCTGACCCAGCACTTTACTATTTTCCTATAAGTCCGATAGCGGTAAATCAAGAGTGGTTGTGCCTGTGTCTTATGCTCTCCCTTCACTTTGAGACCCCCACGACATGTTCTAGCGATATCCCAGATAATACCCCTTTAGTCTAGGATGACACATTTCAAATCTTAGTTATCAGACAAGTGAGATTGCTGTACTGCACTCTTTTCCATAGATAAGGAAGTTACCCCAGTTTTAGACGCCAATCGATATTGTAATGAGTGGAGTATGCAGAATGCAGACTGCCATGCCTGCTTGTTTCTCTGCTTTGTTTTAGCTGTACAGCCAATGTGAGATCGCTAAAGATTGGTAGCCATTTTCAATAACTTGGGTGGTGCAGCATGGATTGCGGTGCTGGGGTCTGGATACAAATCCAAACAGTGCCAACATCTGCATAGAGTGTGCCTGTTCTTCCTGTTTTTATATGCATTTCCTCCAGTCTGGTTTCTTCCAACACTTCAAGCCTGCCCTGTTAAATGGCTTAAAGAGGACCTGTCACCTCCCATGACTTTTCTAAGTAACTACTTGCATTTCCCATGTAATAACCATTTTGGATTATATTTTCATACACCTTGTGTTGTTCCTCTATTATTCCTGCTAGAGGTTTATGAATGGATCACCAGCAGTCTGCTATTAGGGTACATGCACACGTTCAGGATTCATGTGCAGAGCATCCGCACTGAAATCGGCAGGTGTTCGCAGGCAAATCTGTGGGATCAATCCGCATCAATTGGTGCAGATTTGCATGCGGATCTGGTGCGGTTTCGGTGCGGATTTTACTAAGTGAATGAAGAAAATCAGGTCAGGAAAAATAAAATAAATTGACATGCTGCGTATTTTTTAAGGGAATCTGTCACCTACTTTTAGCATTTTAAGCTGTCACCATCGCTATGTTCACTAAAGTACCTTATTTCCAGCAGTCTTCTTTTTACTTGATTTCGTTTTGTCCTTTTGATATAAAAGTGCTTTTTATGATATGCTAATGAGGGTCCAAGGTGCCCAGTGACGCCCCCCTGCAGTGCCCAAGAACGCCTCCTGATCCTGAAATAACCTCCCACAGCCCGGCAAACGGTTCCGCCCCCTCCCCACGTCCGCCTGCGCGATCATCAACCTCCTCAGGGCAACAGCGGTCAGGTTACATCACTGGGCTCGGCACATGCCCAGTGAGACTTTTGAGGCTGTTGCCCTCAGGAGGTTGATGATCGCGCAGGCCGCAGGCCTCTAGAAGGTAGACTATGACGTGGGGAGGGGGCGTAACAGTTTGCCGGGCTGTGGGAGGTTATTTTAGAATCAGGAGGCGTTCTTGGGCACTGCAGGGGGGCGTCACTGGGCACCGGAGAGGGAAAAAAACGCCCCTCTGGGCACCTCGGAGCCTCATTAGCATATCATAAAAAGCGCTTTTATATCAAAAGGACAAAACGAAATCAAGTAAAAAGAAGACTGCTGGAAATAAGGCACTTTAGTGAACATAGCGATGGTGACAGCTTAAAATGCTAAAAGCAGGTGACAGATTCCCTTTAAAGCCGCACCGCAGGTCAAAATCCGCGCGGAAAAAATCTGCATCGTGTGAACTGAGAATTTAAAATTCTCATAGAATAAAATGTACATGACCTACAGTGCAGATTTTCCGCACGCAAATCTGTGCGGAAAATCCGCACGCAATCCTGATTGTGTGCATTTAGCCTTAAAGGGAACCTGTCACCAGGATTTTGGGTATAGAGCTGAGGACATGGGTTGCTAGATGGCCGCTAGCACATCCGCAATACCCAGTCTGTGTGCTTTTATTGTGTAAAAAAAAAAAGATTTGATACATATGCAAATTAACATAAGAGTCATATCTTACTTGTGTGACCAGAGAAGAGTCATATTTTCAAGCTCTGACTCATCTCAGGTTAATTTGCATATGTATCAAATCGGTTTTTATACACAATAAAAGCACACAGAGCTATGGGGACTGGGTATTGTGGATGTGCTAGCGGCCATCTAGCAACCCATGTCCTCAGCTCTATACACAAAATCCAGGTGACAGGTTCCCTTTAAGGTCCATCTGGGTGTTACCTGTAGAGGTATAAACCTGTACAGTCTGACACTATCCAAACATAACTGCCAGTGTCAGACTGTGCAGGGCAATCCCTCTACAGGTAACACCCAGATAGACCTTTAGCGCAGACTGCTGCCAATTCATTCATAAACTTCTAGATGGAATAACAGAGGAACAACACAAGGTATATGAAAATATGTTCCAAAATGGTTATTACATGGGGAATGCAAGTACACGTAGTTACTAAAACAGACAAGTCAGGAGAAGTGACAGGTCCCTCTTTCATGTGAAATTTGCCCTAGTGAGTGCATCTGAGACAGGGAAATTAGATTGTGACCCCCACTGTGGACAGAGACTATTGGCCGCAGAATATTTTGCTGCTATATGAGTGTCATTATATATACTGGTATGGAGAGGGATCAATCAGGAAGGAGAGACCGGCAGGGACCCTGGGAGAGCAATGGAAGTCCGGTGAGGTGATCTTTGCATCCTGTACCTATCGCCCAGATAGCCCCTTTAAATGTCTATTCAAGATATTGACCTATTAATACCTATTAAACATTTTCAGTGAGATTTTATAAAAAAGAAATAGAGCAGCAAAACTTACCAAGTGATCCCAATGTGACCAGGATGGTTAAAATCCACACAAGTACTCTAGAGATATACCTGATGATAACCATCAAAATCATTGAAAGCACTGCAAAGAAAATGAGAGACTGCAATGAATAGATTTTACAGCTTGCTTCATTTTATTTTCAAAATCTGAGGTATGTACCGTGTAAGAGCAAGAGGCTGATTTAACATATTGCCCTGTGTAAAGTATTACTGAGATAGATGATACACATTCTATCATTTAACCTAATCGGTAATGACCTGTGGGAAGAAGATCTTTTACACCGTAGTTACCCATCTCTTGCTTTGCCATTGCTGCCATCTCTGCTGCACTCACACGCTGCAGGCTCTTCCGCCCAGGTCCTGACTGGATGTGCATAGTAGTTAAAGCAGCGGCCATATCTGGTCGGGACCCGAGTGTGCAGCGGAGACGGCAACATCTGTGGATCAAGGGGCAGGTAAGTACTGTGTGAAAGATCTTCCTTCCACAGGTCATTACTGGATACCGATTAGGTTAAGTGACCGGAGAACCCATTTAAGTTTTTACACCCCTTTTAGAAGTGCTATAAAATGCAGTGTAATCTGCAGGCAGCATGTTATAGAGCAGGAAGAGCTGAGCAGATTGATGTATAGTTCTGTGGTAGTGTAACTTGTAATCTCTGCCTTTTTTGAGCTCAGTGGCCAAGTGGGCAGCCTTATAAGTCACTTGCAACCTTCCCTGCATAAGTATGCAATTACTGACAAGACCACCCAATTGGTTAACAGTTCAGAAAGAGCAGAGGTTTAAGGGTATGTTCACATGGACAAAATCGGCTGCAGAAAAATCACAGGTCATTTTTAGGTGACAGATTTGTAATTTGGTTGTAGTTTTAGTGGAGTTTTTACAAGTGTTTTTAGTGAGGTTTTTCTTCTTCCCCACATCATTTCTGCTTCAAAGAGGTAATGTCACTTCTCAAGCATTTTTCAAATCAGCTGCTGAAAGAAAAAAAATCTACCATGTGTACAAAGTGTGCACATGTTCAAATGTTTACACTTACGTCAATGAGAGGCTGTTAATGGGATTTTGGAAGTGCATTACGTAGTGGAAAATGCCTATTTTCTGCACCTAAATCAGTGGCAGATTTTGCCCATAGCCAAAATGTATAAATTACAAGTTTTACTGAATCATTTCCCATAAATCTATACAATCTGCTCCACTCCTCCTGCTCTTTAACATGCTGCCTGCAGATTGCACTGTACTTCATGGAGACAGGTTCTCTTTAGGCTTCATGCACACGACTGTGTCCTATCTGTATGGCCTCATGCACACGGCTGCTGTTTTGGTCCGCATTGGCGGCTCGGATGCGGACCCACTCACTTCAATAGGGCCGCAAAAGATGCGGACAGCACCCGTTGCTCCGTTCCATGGCCCCGCTAAAAAAAATATAACATGTCCTATTCTTGTGCACGCTTTGCGGACAAGAATAGGCATTTATATTGAAGGCTGTCCGTGCCGTTCCGCAAATTGTGGAACGCACACGGACGCCATCACAGTCGTGTGCATGGGGCCTAAATCGCACACAGACTCATTCATTTCTATGGGGACCAAAATAATGCAGATAGCACACGGATGTCATCCGTGTGGCCGTTCCGTAAGTTATAGAACGTGTCCTATTCAAAGTCCGTTTTGCGGACAAGAATAGGAATTTCTATTAGGTAAATGCGGCATGCACACAACTGTTATCTGTATTTAGCCATGCCTGTAGCCTTAACTAAAGGAACCGGACCCAGTCATTTAACCGTTCAGATGCCGCAGTCAACGCTGATCACAGCATCTGTGGCATTAGGCAGAGGGAAGCAGTTCCCTTGGAGCCGAAGCAGAGTTCGGATCCAAGTTTTAAAGTTTTCTTTAAATGACACCGAAGTTATTCAACGAAGTCTTGTAAAACTTCGCAAATAACTAACTTCACCTCATCGGAGGCCGTAAATTTTAATGCTGTATGGAGATGGATCTCCGTACAGCATTAATCCGAAATTTTTTAACGTAACAACTTTGGATATATGATCTGAAGCTTGCTTCGCTCATCACTAATTAAATGGTATGTTCCTCTTAGTAAATCTACCTCAGTTTTTAGTGGTGTTTTTGCCATAAATGAGTTTTTAGCAAGCAATCTAAGGTGGCTTTTTTATGAGTTTTTCCTGACAAATAGAGAGGTCTATAAGAAAACAAGCCAAAAAACAAAAAAACACCATACCTCCAAGCTGCATTTTGAAAAAAGATACCACATCTAGGGCATGCTAAGATTTGATGTGCATAGGCAGCAAGGTCCCAGGACTACAGTATTTTCCATTTTAACAGTTATCATATGCCATTAGGACCTCTAGGGATTTCAGTTGTGCAAGGGGAAATTTTACAGCTTTTCTTTCTTGCAAACTGCTGTGAAATGTAATTATTATAACTGAAAATTGATATTTTAATAAACTTAAAAAGGATTTATCCAATAGTGGAAATACCCCGCAACAATGCCCAGGCCCCTCCTATAGACG